>NC_139975.1:37605779-38278279 GCF_963993115.1 Abramis brama
AAACTATTCAGTACTCTCGCGCGCTCTCTGAGAGATGTTTACTCTGCATGCATACATAGGCTACAGTAAAGCCGTCTCACAAACAGCTCGCGAGTAACAAAAGTTCTTTTTCTTGGATTATATCGCTTTAACGGGGGAAAAAACACGCAAAATTGTGTAAAAATTCCGGTCATGGTTAGCATATTCGTAAACAGTCGGTTATGTCTGAAATAAGCATAAAACGCGTGTGACAGATTGACAGACAGTATAACAGTAATGTATCCGGGGCACTAGCTCTAAAAGTGACAGCAGCCATGTGTGTCTGTCATTAATGCTGTCGTCAAAACAACAAAAGATAGCTTTCATTGTAAGGAATCAGAATGAATAGCCTATGTATTTAATTTAGTCAGGACTATCAGTGTTATTTTACATTTGATTACCTTATTCAGTTTCTGTAGCATTTCTGAATACTAGTGTTAGACCTACCCAAAAACTTTTCTCTTTATTTGTATCTTTATTATTTTGTATATATTTTTTGCTACTTTTTTTTCAATTTAATTCAAAGATTAAAATCAAGCTTCCTTGAGTTGTGTAAACTCTTGAGTGAGCAAACATTTAGGTGAGATAAAAGTAATAAAAAATTTAAATTGTCTACATTTTTTTTTTTCTATATCGTCATAAATATCATTATCGCAAATATTCTTGAAATATCGTGATATAATTTTGAGGCTATATCGCCCACCCCTAGTCTTGACAGTCTTTAACATCTTAGATACTGTAAATTTGGTGGAGAAGAACAACATAAATCCGCGGCTGATATTCATAAAGTATAAGATCTGTTTAGATCTTTTTGATCTTTTTTCTTTGGCTCATTTCAGTAAAACTAGTACACATATATTTGGCTTAGTTATTTTTTTTACTATTCAAAAGCTCTTAGAATTGAGTTTCTGATTTAAGTATGACAGAAATGTTTATATTCCTCAGAGGATTTTTATAATATGATCTGGAAAAGTTACATGGTTTCACAACCTGAAGTGAATAAGTTTGGTGTTGCAGTTGTTGACAGAACCTGAGCCAGAGATTCTCTGGAAGTGCAGCTGGAGGTTTTCCGGCTGTCGTGTGTGTCAGTTGTGTCGTGTGTGTGTGTGTGTTTGTGGCTGGCGTTCAGTGCTGAGATCTGGCATTAAGGATGATGGTAAGCAGGCATGGCATCTGTGTGCGAGTCACTGATCAGTGTCCATCTCTTAAGAGCTGTGGATTAACTTAAAGAGCTGTATGTAGAGTTCAGAAGCCCTTGTTAATTTGCGACACCAGTGGCCGTTCAGGGAACTGCTGCACAAGAGACTGAACATGGCAGTGTGGGACTATAGTTTAAATGAATCCCTTTTCTTTGCACGACACATTACTGTTCTTTGACGTTACAGGACAGAACAGCTCTTTCGGCATTACCCTGAACATTGTATAAGCATTAGTTTCATGTGTCGTTGAACAGAAGAGAGCCTGTGTAAATGTGTAAACGTCACATCTTTTGAATTTCCCGGCAAAAACGTCCCGAGTCCTTCACATAAAAATCAGTCGACAGGCTTTCATAGACAACCTAGGAAGTTAGTTTAAGTTTAGCTACAAGCTGTTCACACATTGGCAAAACATTGACAAAATAACGGCAACAATTTTCTATTTACATGTTGTGTATTTACATAGGAAAATGTTGCCGTTATTTTGTCACTTATTGGGAGCAGTATGCTAGCTGGAGCCGTTTACCTCCAGTCTTTGTGCTAAGCTAGGCTAGCGGTGGGTGCGTCAGACAGAGTTACGGCACGCACAGAGATGAGAAGGGTGTGTATGGACTTATCTAACTCTGGGGGATACGGTGAATAAGATGAAGTCCCAAAAAGTCGGCGTGTTCCTTTAATAATTTTTCTTTGTAAGTGCATTTGTACTGGGATCCCTGCTGAAAAATGCAGGACGGGTTAAAGAAGAGCAGACCTGTAGGATTCAATGGCTTTTACTGCTTGTGGCTTTATCTTGTCACGTCTGGTCAGGACATGTGGTTCTGATGTCCAGTATGTTTCCCTACACTGAATGACAGCGTTAAGAGAGAGAGCAGACAGAAGTTCACTGAAGATGTTGTACTGTATGTCCTGTTGTGAATGAGACATGAGAAATAAGAAAACATAAGATAAATAAATGCTCTAGTTAAATCATCAGTTATGGCCTTACAAAATAGTTCAGTTTATCAGAGAAACCAAAGGCAAGCGGTGACTCTTGTAAAATCTCTACTTGTTTTTGACTCTTCAAACCCATGAAGTTATTTTGTTTCATATCAGCGTGAAGTGTTGGAGTTTATCTCCTGATTCGCCCATCGCCGCTCAACGCACTGTGAGCCTTTCAGACCAGAGTGTGTGTGGATCTTTGGGTTCAATTCGAGTGTTTTGTATAAAACACAAGGTTTATCTCCAACATTATCTCTCAACAAATAGAGTTCCAGCCCAACTTCAGCTTGAGTTTTGTTTTCAGTGGAGTCTCTCTGTTTCCTTTGGTCTCTTCTGCTGGACGGATTCGCAGCCATATTTACATTTATGAGGAATACTTCAGGCTTTATAATTGGTTTGTTTTTTGGGTGGCCTGTATTTTCAGTGTCTGTGTGTTTCTTGTGGCGAGACCGCAAGCCACACTTTCACTGACACACATCCAGCGCTTTTCTCTCTCTCTTTCATGCTCTCCTCTTCTATAAGAGTCTTTTTGACTTCTTGATAAGTGCAATAAGTGGTGAATTTGATGAGACTATGAAATATGGCTTAGACATTCCCCATGGTATTGGGGTTAGTTAGATAAACACTGAAATTGAAACAATACTGTTTTATCATGCGCTCTTCTGTCTATAAATTGGTGTTTTATGGATATGGTCCCTTCAACACAGTACCAGCCAAAGTCCACACAGCATGTAAGCCGACTGAACACGTATGGATGATTGTATGGTAACTGCTACAAACCAGCAGAGAAAATGTGTAATACATGTTTTGGCACCTTAACATTATTCTGCAATAATAATCTAAGAGCTTAATATTTAGTTTAATTTTTAATCATTACTGGTGAGAAGCCAAAGGCATCAGCCAAAAAAAAATAAAAAAAAATAAACATGGTAACACTTTCTATGAAGCCCATGATTATAATGAATTATAGCTCCATTTGTACTTATTTATAAGTGTTATTATTCTATAAATACACTCACCTAAAGGATTATTAGAAACACCATACTAATACTGTGTTTGACCCCCTTTCGCCTTCAGAACTGCCTTAATTCTACGTGGCATTGATTCAACAAGGTGCTGAAAGCATTCTTTAGAAATGTTGGCCCATATTGATAGGATAGCATCTTGCAGTTGATGGAGATTTGTGGGATGCACATCCAGGGCACGAAGCTCCCGTTCCACCACATCCCAAAGATGCTCTATTGGGTTGAGATCTGGTGACTGTGGGGGCCATTTTAGTACAGTGAACTCATTGTCATGTTCAAGAAACTAATTTGAAATGATTCGAGCTTTGTGACATGGTGCATTATCCTGCTGGAAGTAGCCATCAGAGGATGGGTACATGGTGGTCATAAAGGGATGGACATGGTCAGAAACAATGCTCAGGTAGGCCGTGGCATTTAAACGATGCCCAATTGGCACTAAGGGGCCTAAAGTGTGCCAAGAAAACATCCCCCACACCATTACACCACCACCACCAGCCTGCACAGTGGTAACAAGGCATGATGGATCCATGTTCTCATTCTGTTTACGCCAAATTCTGACTCTACCATCTGAATGTCTCAACAGAAATCGAGACTCATCAGACCAGGCAACATTTTTCCAGTCTTCAACTGTCCAATTTTGGTGAGCTCGTGCAAATTGTAGCCTCTTTTTCCTATTTGTAGTGGAGATGAGTGGTACCCGGTGGGGTCTTCTGCTGTTGTAGCCCATCCGCCTCAAGGTTGTGCGTGTTGTGGCTTCACAAATGCTTTGCTGCATACCTCGGTTGTAACGAGTGGTTATTTCAGTCAAAGTTGCTCTTCTATCAGCTTGAATCAGTCGGCCCATTCTCCTCTGACCTCTAGCATCAACAAGGCATTTTAGCCCACAGGACTGCCGCATACTGGATGTTTTTCCCTTTTCACACCATTCTTTGTAAACCCTAGAAATGGTTGTGCGTGAAAATCCCAGTAACTGAGCAGATTGTGAAATACTCAGACCGGCCCGTCTGGCACCAACAACCATGCCACGCTCAAAATTGCTTAAATCACCTTTCTTTCCCATTCTGACATTCAGTTTGGAGTTCAGGAGATTGTCTTGACCAGGACCACACCCCTAAATGCATTGAAGCAACTGCCATGTGATTGGTTGATTAGATAATTGCATTAATGAGAAATTGAACAGGTGTTCCTAATAATCCTTTAGGTGAGTGTATATTTATAAAGACTAATTTTATAATTACTAAGTCATGCATTTGCTTTTTCAATGCACATGCTCATAATCCATTATACACTGATTTATAAGTATTAATTAGTCGTATGGTTCCATGAAATGTATTTATAAATATGCAGCCTGCATTGCTATAATGTTATTATATTATAGTTACAATGACTTTTTTAGTAATTCACATTTATTTCTGTCAAATAAGTGAATATATTGTTAATAGCCGTGTTCTTGTAAATACTTATTGTGAATGATAATACAGTTACTAACCTCAATAAATGCATCATTGATGGCTTTAAGTAAAATGAAAACACGGGATGCGATTTTCCTAAAGCAAATGTTAAGAAATCATGAAGATGTGTTTGAAGATGAAGTTGTTTACTTGTAAATGTAATTAATGAACAATAATCCCGTAATAAAATAATAGGGAAAAACACAGAAATCATTAATACAAACAGTTTAAAAAAAAGTCCAAATTGAAATTGATATCTCAAACAAATTGCTTTCAGTAAGATTTTGTTTGGCCGCAGTACCAAACGCTTCCACTAGATGACATTTTCAGGGAGTACAAGTGTGACTATTTTTTTCAGGACCATTTAACATTTTCAAAATCATGTCCATGATTGTTTTTGTGTTCACATAGCAAGTGCTAAAACCTTTACCAAGTTGTGTACCATTTGGATGAAGTAAACAAAATCTATAAAAACAAAATTAAAAATTCCAAAATTACCGAAGGCCACCAGAGGGGTAAACAGGTCACATTCAGTTCTGGCACTGAACACTTGTTTAAACAAGCATGAATATCTAATGTGTGTGTGTGTGTGTGTGTGTGTGTGTGTGTGTGTGTGTGCGCGCGCGTGCGTGCGTGTGTGCGTGCGTGTTTGTGTGTGGTCTTTATCTTGGAGGGTTTTTCCCCTTTTGGCTTATCTTGAATGAAGCAATCATATAGATAGCATCTCTACAAATGTTTATGTTTTAATTTTATATATATATATATATATATATATATATATATATATATATATATATATATAATATTTCTTGGATAGAGTTTCCAATGCCATTTTTTTATTTTATTATTTATCTGTGGGTCTTCATTGTCCTCATAAATCACTGTCTTTGTGCTCTTTTGTCCTGCCTGTTGTAGATTCAGCCGCTCATCTAGTGTGTTTGATGATCCCGAGTAAGTCTCTTTAACACACTGTGCTGTGAAAAACACTCTTGCAGGGACTGACACTGACTAATGTCTGCATGTGCCAAGCTGTGCTTTCAGCACTTTGTTTTGGTACACTACGGATGAACTTCTTTGTAATGTGGCTGTATTGCTTGTTGAGTGGGATGCTAATATAACGTAAACCTTTTATCCACAAATGTTTGCTAAAGCACTTGCATCTGATGTATATATTTATACTTGCATATGCTAAATTCGTTTAAGAAAACCAAGCAGTGTTTCTTATAAAATGAAAATCTATGTGTTTTTGCCATTTGTAAGATAATATAAATTTGGTGGTTGTTTCAAAGTGTCTTTCAGCATATGTTCAAACTTCTGCCCTTCTTTCTTTGGATGCATGGCTTATGGGCGGCACAACCTGCTAATTATCAATGCTCACTGTGACTCACTGGCCCTGCTTTTTAACTGGTTGCTTAATAATAAAGCTGACAGTGGTTAACCAGCTGATTAAATTTGATAAAGTACCAGTGATTCAATGAGCTTATATCTCTGTAACAGGAGTGTGAGCATGATTGACATGCGAGGAAGTGAGGAAGACTCTTTGTTGCCACCCCATAGTCAAGTTCGACATGAGCTCATGCACAACCAGTACAACATGCTGAAAGAGGAAGAAGACCACTGGCAGGACGTGAGTGTCTTTCGTCACTTGTTTCCTGTTAGATCCAGCAAATGGATCCGAATGTGTCTGCAATTGTATGATTGTGTTTCAGGATTTGGCCAAATGGAAGAGTCGCAGAAGGAGTGTGTCTCAGGACCTGATCAAAAAAGAAGAGGAGAGGAAAATGATGGAGAGACTGTTAAGTGGAGGAGGAGGATCACAGAGAAGAAAAAGCATCAAGACGTACAGAGAAATAGTGGAGGAGAAGTATGTCTGCCGTTTCCATCTACACTTTCCACTTTTGTTTTCATTTATTACAGTCCAACACTACAGATGGCCACGGGTCATATCAGCTAGAGTACTTGGTACTGAATGTACTGAATTTTGCCATTGGCACAACATTGCAAACCTATATGACTGTCAGTAGTCTTACTGTAAGTGCCGTTATCGTCAGTGCTTTTACTGAGAGTACAGATACTTTCAGAAGTGTCACTGTCAATGGCTTTACAGTCAGCAGTGTTACTGTCAGTGGTGTCACAGTCAGTACAAATACTGCCAGTGTCAGTGTATGTGATGTTACTGCCAGTGCAGTTACTGTTACACCGTGTCCTAACTACACGTGACGCAACGCCACAACGTGCGATAAAAGGATCTTCTCCATGTTAATCAGAGTGTTTGTCCTAACCAGCCGCGACGGCGACACGCAACGATTCTATTTTAGAAACGGTTTCTATTTTCCTGCGCTATTTATCGCGCTGGAACAACAAACACAAAGTGTGGCGATGATAATGTCTGGTACTGTTTATGTGCTTTATTTAATGTTAAAAGCGTGTAATGTGACTTTGAATATCATTTAGTGCTCCAGCTTTGTAGCTGTAAAAACAACAATGGATAATTCACCTCAGATCTTGAAATTAAACAAATGGAAGCCTATGTATTTTTAATAATGTTTAGATGTTGTAATATTTGTGAAATTGATTATGTAGCTATTTATCCATTTTCTTGCGAGTGCCATCAAGATTACTCTCTGGTGCTGTGCACTCTCCGCGAGACTGGACAGACAAATTATTTGTCACTGGAATCTTATCGCATCTCGTCTGGTTAGGACACGGTGTTAGGGGTGTTACCGTAAGTGATGTCACTGTTAGGGGTGTTACCATAAGTGATGTCACTGTTAGGGGTGTTACCATAAGTGATGTCACTCTTAGGGGTGTTACGTAAGTGATGTCACTCTTAGGGGTGTTACGTAAGTGATGTCACTGTTAAGGGTGTTACTGTAAGTGATGTCACTGTTAGGGGTGTTACCGAAAGTGATGTCACTGTTAGGGGTGTTACTGAAAGTGATGTCACTCTTAGGGGTGTTACGTAAGTGTTGTCACTCTTAGGGGT
This sequence comes from Abramis brama, assembly GCF_963993115.1. NCBI lineage: Eukaryota > Metazoa > Chordata > Actinopteri > Cypriniformes > Leuciscidae > Abramis > Abramis brama. The sequence continues at coordinate 37,613,434 of NC_139975.1, forward strand.
GTTACGTAAGTGATGTCACTGTTAAGGGTGTTACTGTAAGTGATGTCACTGTTAGGGGTGTTACCGAAAGTGATGTCACTGTTAGGGGTGTTACTGTAAGTGATGTCACTGTTAGGGGTGTTACCGTAAGTGATGTCACTGTTAGGGGTGTTACCGTAAGTGATGTCACTGTTAGGGGTGTTACCGTAAGTGATGTCACTGTTACCGTAAGTGATGTCACTGTTAGGTGTGTTACCGTAAGTGATGTCACTGTTAGGGGTGTTACCGTAAGTGATGTCACTGTTACCGTAAGTGATGTCACTGTTAGGGGTGTTACCGAAAGTGATGTCACTGTTAGGGGTGTTTCTGTAAGTGATGTCACTGTTAGGGGTGTTACCGTAAGTGATGTCACTGTTACCGTAAGTGATGTCACTGTTAGGTGTGTTACCGTAAGTGATGTCACTGTTAGGGGTGTTACCGTAAGTGATGTCATTGTTAGGGGTGTTACCGTAAGTGATGTCACTGTTAGGGGTGTTACCGTAAGTGATGTCACTGTTAGGGGTGTTACCGTAAGTGATGTCACTGTTACCGTAAGTGATGTCACTGTTAGGTGTGTTACCGTAAGTGATGTCACTGTTAGGGGTGTTACCGTAAGTGATGTCAATGTTAGGGGTGTTACCGTAAGTGATGTCACTGTTAGGGGTGTTACCGTAAGTGATGTCACTGTTAGGGGTGTTACCGTAAGTGATGTCACTGTTAGGGGTGTTACCGTAAGTGATGTCATTGTTAGGGGTGTTACCGTAAGTGATGTCACTGTTAGGGGTGTTACCGTAAGTGATGTCACTGTTAGGGGTGTTACCGTAAGTGATGTCACTGTTACCGTAAGTGATGTCATTGTTAGGGGTGTTACCGTAAGTGATGTCATTGTTAGGGGTGTTACCGTAAGTGATGTCACTGTTAGGGGTGTTACCGTAAGTGATGTCACTGTTAGGTGTGTTACCGTAAGTGATGTCACTGTTAGGGGTGTTACCGTAAGTGATGTCACTGTTAGGGGTGTTACCGTAAGTGATGTCACTGTTAGGGGTGTTACCGTAAGTGATGTCACTGTTAGTGCTGTTACTGTGATTGCAGTTAGTGTCAGTAGCGTCACTGTCAATGATGATGTTACTGTGGTGGCATTTCTATCAGTACAAATACTGTCAATGTCGTTACTGTATGTAGTTACTGTCAGTGCAGTTACTGTCAGGGGCATTACTATTAGTGTAAGTAGTGTCACTGTCAATGGTGTTACTGTCAGAGCAGTTCCTGTCGGTGGAGTTACTGTCGGTGATGTTACTGGGGTGGCATTACAGTCAGCAATGTTACTGTCAGGGGCGTTACTGTAAGAGATGTAACTGTTGGTGGCATTACTGTCAGTAGTGTTACACTCAGCTCTGTTGTTTTAAGTGAAGTTGCTGTCAGTGGTTTGAGAGTAAGTGGTGTTATTGTCACTGGTGGTAAACAGTTACAGTGACATTACTGTTAGTCATAAGACTGTCAGTGGTGTGACTGTCACAGAAGTTACTGTTAGTGACATTGCTGTCAATGACTTTACAGTCAGTGATGTTACTGTCAGTGGGTTTACTGTCAGTACAGATACTGTAAATGCCTTTACTGCATGTTCTGTTACTGTGTGTGCAGTCGCTGTCAGTGATGTTACTGTGAGTGGCTTTAAAGTCTGTAATGTTACTGTCAGTTCTTATTTTTGTCAATTGGCATTACAGTATGATGTCTTGCTGTCAGTGAAGTTACTGTCAGTGGTCAGTGATGTTACTATAACTGTGGTTACTGTTACCTGTGTTACGGTCAGTGATGTTACTGTTGGTGCTGTTACCATAAATGTGGTTAATGTCAGTGGTGTTAACATAAGTGAAGTTACTTTAAATGGTATTTATATCGGTTATGTTACTGTAAGTGATATTACTGTCAGTGCCTTCACAGTCAGTAATGTTACAAAATTATCAAATAAAAACTGCTGTAAGCTAGTGGATCTCAATCATTGATACAATAATAAGTCTCTAGTGACATTTCACTTTCTCCACTAGGGAGCGTCGTGAACAGGAGTTGCATGAAGCCTACCGGAGCGCCCGCACACCAGAGGAAGCAGCTTCTGTTCTGCAGCGTTATGCCCTGCGCTTCACCATCAGTGAGGCCGTTCTCGAGCGCCTCAAACTCCCTAAGCTGCTGGAGAGGAGTGTGTCGGCCGACCCAACTCGTCACTCCTCGTTCCCCATCTCCTCAGACATCTCCTCCTCTTTCAGTGCTTCCTCAAACCCGCTGCAGTACCTGAGGCAGCAGTCTCTCCCCGCAGCCAAGTTCATATCCTCAGTGGAAGCACAGGTGACGGGGTACAGCACAGAGCCGGTGACGGGGTACAGCACAGAGCCGGGAAACGTCGGAGATACGGAGTGTGTTTCAGGTCCATCTCGCTCGCATGCGACAGCTCCCTCTCTGGCTCCGAGACCTTACAGACAGAGCAGAAGTAGCACTGCTAAGGTACAGACAGCACAGGAATCAACATTTATCATAGCAGTGTTTAAAAGGTTTTATAACTGATACAAAATCTATAGTTTAGGACTGAAAAAAATAAGTTTTTTTGAATGTGAGTAAAAAGTAACACAATGGCCCTCATTTATCAAAAGTGCGTACACCAAATTTCCAGCGTACACCTGGCGTACACCCAAAACCACGGTGACCTTGAGATTTATCAATATGGACGTTGGCGTACGGCACGCTCAAATCCTACGCCAGCTCAGGAGGTGGTGTACGCACGTTTGCAGAAAAACAATTCCTAACACCACAAAACGCACTGACAAACTAAAAGATATGATATATTATGACCCACTGTAAAAAAACAACAACATAGTAATTATAAACTTCAGTGTTTATTTTTGTGCAACATGGACTTCAATGTTTAATTTGTGTGACTTTACCAAAGCATTTGATTTGTAGGCATATGTATTCCTTCAGTTGCGAGCTTGTGCGCTTTACCTGGCGTTTCAGGGTTAGGCCCGGCAGGTGCGCACGGACTGGGTTCAGTAATGATAGGCTTTCAATGACCAAAAAATTATTCAGACTGACAAAATAATAAAAATGACATTCTTCTTCTTTTAAATAATAATAATAATAATACAAATAATAATAATAACGACATTCTTCTTCTAAGTAAGGGATAATGTATAGCGAGGCGCTTGTTATAGCGAATAACAACCCCGACAGGCTGAACTGGATCATAATCGCTATACATTATCCCGCTTATTACATGACTACCTACAAAATAAATCAATAATTTGACACAAAATATTGATTTAAAAAGGAGTTTATTGATTTAAAAACGATTGTATTGCTTCCGCTAAAGAAAATAGTCCGTTCCGCGTCCATAGCAACGCTCTGTTTTTCATGGCAACGGTGTGATATACTCATAGACAGTAAAAGAAATGGACACAGCGACCCCATTGGATTCAACGGAGACAAAGTGAAGTCAATTAGAAACTCTTACTTCCTGGGGGTCGAGCGTACTGCGCAGACTCAAACTGAGCTTGACGACGTAGATGTGACGTGAGCAACCCGTCTGTCTTCTAGTAGCTGTGCCAAGAGAAATCTGAATCATTCCCTTCTGAATCTTGCAGAGACGGAGAGTGTGAGTAGGAGCTGTCCATGAGATAGGAGCAAGAGAAACGTTTGCTATGTATTCTGATTAATTTGTCACTTTGCCTCCACGTCCCCCCGATTGCCCGCGCGCTTCTCCTCCTGTCCATACGGTAATTCTCTACTGTGCGACAGAGAGTCGCGTGGTTATGACGCAATCGTTAGCCTATTTTTACAAAAATTGCTTCTATGGGGCCATAACAGAAGCTACAAGGTAATGAAGCCTTTTATACATTTTCGTGTTTCTTTAGAAATAAATAATGGACAAATGGAGTCTTTAAACACCTCAGATGTGAAGTTATTCGCTGTCAAAGTGACGCAAAAATGAATGGGAGTCAATGGGATGCTAACAGCAGGTGGGGGTCCGCTAGCCAATGGCGGCGCCCGGGGGTACCTTCAAAATAATAGAAAACCCTGCCCGCCTGGTTATACTTCGCAGCGGTGTGTTATCAAGAAATAACACACCGCATTCTACATTGGAATTCAACCAAGCCATGTAATAAATAACAATAAGCTCCATTAATAATAAAAATCATAATAATAAGAATATTACAAATTGTCATGCAATTATTAATGTGAATGAATGGTACTCCACATCACATCATCATCACTATTGTACACCCCAATACATGTGACGTGATACGAAATTAAATGCTAATTGTTTCAAAACACGTGCTATAAAATAATGCATTGTGATAGGTCATTTGCTCATCCAAGCAGCTATTTAAACTGGATTTCCACCGTATTCCCACTCTTTAAACTCCCAAATAAAACAATTTTGTTTCTTTCCACTTCCCTGGTGATGGTCTCGATCTCCACGTCGGAGAAGTTTCTCTTCTTTGCCGTCTTCCGTGTGTCCATGGCGTAAAATGAGGGCGTGGGGGAAGCGGAGACTTGAATATATAGGGGCGTGTTATTCTAATGACGATCGTTTTCAGCCGCTGCATTTATCAAGGGCAGGTATTGCGTACACCTGGATTTCAAAGGTACGCACAGCTTCATAAATCAGGCGGTGAGAGGAGTGTAAGCATAATCTTACGCCAACATATACGCCCGTTTCTACGCAAGAATGATAAATGAGGGCCAATGTCACTACGCAACATTCTTATAACTTATAATAGGGACAATCCACTGGGAGATTTTTTCTGTAATTTCTTACTTGTTTCTGCTTGACTGAATTTATTTATTTATTTATTTGTATCCCTTGTAAATAGACCTCAGCAACGTGTCTCCTCTAGAGTTTCAGAAGAGATCAGAAATTTGCAACCAAAAGTCAAACAGTATGAACTTTATGAATATTATGAATATTTATCATCATTCTCTCAAGACCAAGTGATATGAGCTATGTTATCAACATTAATTTAGCGATTTTAAATATCAAATGTGTCAAGGATCACCTCATTTAGGTATTTCTGTTTCCTTTAAGAGAAATATGAAGGGTTCTGATGAAGGGTTCTGATGAAGAGCTCTGTCTTCAGAGCTGTAGAAGAGCCTCTGAGGAGTATAACGCTGACTCCATCAGCTGCCATGCGCTCTGCCACACCACCCACACTGAGTAGAAATATCCTGGATAATTCAGTGCTGTAGGAATGTGCACCGTTTGTCTCCTAAGAGAAGTGAAGTGAAGTGTTCCAGAATACTCCAACAATAGCAGATGTTGCCCTCTGGTGGCTGGAATGAGTGTTGTGAGTTAAAGTGGGCATGTGTTGAATGGGTGCTAGTGTTCCCTAGGTATGAGTGTGTGAGTGTGTTTGTGAATGGGTTCTTTCTATGTGAAGTGCTCCATAGAAGGACAAAAACACACACAGAGCAGATCAGCGCATCTAAAACACGCACATACCTTTTTTGTGTCATGGTAGGGACTTTACATCAACTCGTTTTATATGCTGAGCTAGTGATCATATAAACATATTCCCTTCCTCTCTGCAGTGACATGACACTGTCATGAACACATTATTTAGTCTGTTTATTAAGCGGTTTCCTTGTAGGAGCTGTTGACTGACTGTAAAGCACAGTGATGCGATTGCGATAAACTACCTAAACATGTATTTTAAATGCAAATTAAAATTATTTTAGAAACAGTAGATTTTTTTTTCCCAGTAACAACTATAAAATAGTGTATATTTTCTTAAATTGCATGACATCATGACATATTAAGACTTAATTTTAGATTATATATTAGTAAGTTAATATTTTCATACTTTTTTACATAAATCAAGTATAAATCTAACTAAATTAAATAGGGCTTACATTATATGCAATCAGCTATAATTAATTTATTAATCCATGAAATAGTATGATAAGTGAGTAGCATTAGTAAACCTAAAGTTGTCATGAAACTGAAGTTACACTAGTATTTTGTTCCCTATAGTGTCGTATATCTGAGTGAAACGCTTCTGGAACAAGAACAGATGTGGGCGGGGCTTGATTGTGTCTGTGGGGAATTGATTGGATGGTTGTGGTTTGCTATTGGCTGATCTCATGTGAGTGACAGGTTATAGCCCCACCCTCATCATCAGAGAAGAGAAGAGATGCTGCAAGAGGAACTTATTCTGAGTCGAGATTATTAACACTATAATGATGTGCGCCCATACATCATTTACAACAAACACTGAAATGTTCCATTAAAGAAAAATAATTGTCCATTTTGATTTCATTGTGACTTTAAATTGCTCCTTTATTGCCAAACACAATTTCGCTTCTCAAGTTTATATACTTTGTTTTAAAGATTTTTAAATTTACAAGAATATGAGAAAAACTGATGAAGAATATGAGCGAAATGAGTGTTTACTTAGTATCTCTCTCTCTCTCTCTCTCTCTCTCTCTCTCTCTCTCTCTCTCTCAGGATGAAATGGTGCGAGTGAATGGAGAAAGGGAGGATGATGAGCAGAAGGGAGGAAGAAACAGAGAGAGGGAAGAAGACTGTCTGCCGTTCCTCTCGTCTCCCCTCCAGCACACAGACTCAGACCTCACAGATCCCGATGTGTCCGATGGATGCACACACACACCGGGGCGCTGCGAGAGCCTCAGGGAACACACACAGGTGAGGACAGGACTGGACAGATATTATATGAAATCTGTTCTGTCAGCATGATGTGTAGTTGTGCTTGGAGTCGATTGTGTGACATGATTTTTGTCCCGGCTGTCATACAGAGAAATTATGAACACATGCATGAAACAAGATAGAACTAGCAAAATATAATAACTGATTATGTTTTAGTCAATGTTTGCTTTTTCCTGTCAGCTTTTTGTTTTTCTAACTTTTTCCTTGCGTAGTAAAATTAAACTTTTAGCTGTAGTTTGCCTTTTTTGCCTAATAATTTGTCATACCTTAACCGAGTTTAGTGTTTCGTTCTTCCCTCATATTTAAAATAAGAGTCCATCCTCATATTTTGATGGTTTAATCGAAAACAATTATGCCCTCCATACATCACTTTTGGTCACTCTTGTGTGTGTGTGAACAACACAAGCATGAGAACAGAGAGTTTATACTGAGTAAAGAGTGTGTGTAACACTGCACAGACTGAAGGAGCGACGGTCCCGCAGGTCAGCGATAACTCGATGTCCACAGAAGTGTTGGAGATGAAACCTGAAGACACTGTTACAGGTTGGCCAGCTCTTATGAGATATTAATCTTCCAGTTCACCTACTTCTTCTTCATAATCCTGTATATATTCTCAGTAACCGCTGTTTCTGCACAGATGAGGAGCAGACAGATGAGACGTGTATGAGTGACTCTCTGCGGACCGTGATTCAGGCGGACTCTTCTGCACAGGTTCAGCTTTCAGAAAAATACACTGACTAAATACTACATATGCATATTATGATTACTAGAGGAAATAAATGTATTTGCTGTATGTATTTTACCTTGATTTCTCTGGATTTGGTTGAAGGTCAATAAACTAGTAACGGAGATCCCACAGAATCCATCAGAAGCATCTGATGCAGAATCATGTAGAACCAAACCAGGTGAGTGTCGCTGAAGACCAGCGCTGGCCAACATCAGCCTCAGGTGTTTATCCTCTCCATCAGATATAGACAGTTCAGGTGTTTATCTTCTCCATCAGATATAGACAGTTCAGGTGTTTATCTTCTCCATCAGATATAGACAGTTCAGGTGTTTATCTTCTCCATCAGATATAGACAGTTCAGGTGTTTATCTTCTCCATCAGATATAGACAGTTCAGGTGTTTATCCTCTCCATCAGATATAGACAGTTCAGGTGTTTATCCTCTCCATCAGATATAGACAGTTCAGGTGTTTATCTTCTCCATCAGATATAGACAGTTCAGGTGTTTATCCTCTCCATCAGATATAGACAGTTCAGGTGTTTATCCTCTCCATCAGATATAGACAGTTCAGGTGTTTATCCTCTCCATCAGATATAGACAGTTCAGGTGTTTATCCTCTCCATCAGATATAGACAGTTCAGGTGTTTATCCTCTCCATCAGATATAGACAGTTCAGGTGTTTATCTTCTCCATCAGATATAGACAGTTCAGGTGTTTATCCTCTCCATCAGATATAGACAGTTCAGGTGTTTATCCTCTCCATCAGATATAGACAGTTCAGGTGTTTATCTTCTCCATCAGATATAGACAGTTCAGGTGTTTATCTTCTCCATCAGATATAGACAGTTCAGGTGTTTATCTTCTCCATCAGATATAGACAGTTCAGGTGTTTATCTTCTCCATCAGATATAGACAGTTCAGGTGTTTATCCTCTCCATCAGATATAGACAGTTCAGGTGTTTATCCTCTCCATCAGATATAGACAGTTCAGGTGTTTATCTTCTCCATCAGATATAGACAGTTCAGGTGTTTATCCTCTCCATCAGATATAGACAGTTCAGGTGTTTATCTTCTCCATCAGATATAGACAGTTCAGGTGTTTATCCTCTCCATCAGATATAGACAGTTCAGGTGTTTATCCTCTCCATCAGATATAGACAGTTCAGGTGTTTATCTTCTCCATCAGATATAGACAGTTCAGGTGTTTATCCTCTCCATCAGATATAGACAGTTCAGGTGTTTATCCTCTCCATCAGATATAGACAGTTCAGGTGTTTATCTTCTCCATCAGATATAGACAGTTCAGGTGTTTATCTTCTCCATCAGATATAGACAGTTCAGGTGTTTATCTTCTCCATCAGATATAGACAGTTCAGGTGTTTATCTTCTCCATCAGATATAGACAGTTCAGGTGTTTATCTTCTCCATCAGATATAGACAGTTCAGGTGTTTATCCTCTCCATCAGATATAGACAGTTCAGGTGTTTATCCTCTCCATCAGATATAGACAGTTCAGGAGCCAGTTGCACCAACAGGGCTTTACTAAGCCTGGTCCTAACTGCTAAGTAGGTCTTAGTTAAGACCAGTCTTTAGAGTTGACCTAACGTCTGTTGCACCAACCAAACTTAAGCCTAGGCTTAACTACGCCTGGTCTTAGCGTTGCGCGTTCATGTGTTGTTGACCAGCAGCGTGCGTTGCTAGGTTACGCTGTAAACTATCTTCCGCTGTTTGGTTAACTTGTAACGTTAGCCGTATCAATGGAGGAGCAAAGAAAAAGAAAAGGAAATTTCACCGACATTGAAATAAGAAAGTTAATAGAGCTGTACAGTCAGCACAGACACACACTGACTGCCAAGCAATCAAATACAATAACAAACAAGAAAAAACAAACAACATGGAGACAGATAACAGAGGCGATTAACGATTGCTCTGACTCCGGCTGCCTTCGGACTGAGAGCGATGTAAGAAAAAAGTGGAAAGACCTCCTGAGCAAAGCAAAAAAAGATTTGTCTGCAAAAAAACACCACCCGACCGGCGGGGGTCCTCCCCCAAAAACAGTCACTTTTTTACTATTAATAAATGAGCAAAACTTGGCCACTAAATATGTAATATTCAACTTTTAAAATTTTTTTTTGACGATCGCCATATTCGTAGTGAACGCGCCTATACAGAGAAATGCACATGGATTACATAATCAGAGAGTAGCCTATGTTTTTTCGTTTTGAATTATTTCGTTTAAAGACATTTCAAGCTTTGTGTATTTGATGTATTTCTCATGTCTGTGTGAGGCATACACTGAGTTTCGTTAACTTAGGACGCGCTCCCGTTAACGTGCAGTGCAAGTGACCGCGCGGGCGCCTCCATGATTGTCTGCTATATAGGCCTAACTTACTTCTTATTTATTAAATACAGGCAATTGTATGCTGAAAAATTGATTAAAATTAAGATACAATTTATCCAAAACGAAATTCACTTTAAAGAAAGGCTTTCTACAAAACAAAATCATGTCTGACCCGCTCCATGTCTCTCGATATATTGATATATCTTACTCGTGCTGTTCACTTTTCATAACCAACATAGATTAAAAAAAATAACATTATAATATTTTAACAAATATGAAGCAACTGCTAGCCCCTCCCTAGCGCCGCCCATGTATATAGTTTTCAGTGATCTAGTGACCGCACTACATCAGCACCATGGATAGGGATACAGACACTGTGGAAAGGATTTTACCTGCGCTTGAGGACTCCGATGCACCGCTCAACGAGTGACCTAGTGGTGGTGTGGATGGTGTTATACCGTCGTTCTTGCTCAGTCCTCGGAGCAATTATAGGCGTCATCAGCCAGTGTTTCAGTGGGTATCCACTGTCGCCGAGAAGCAGCCCGTTTATTATAGAAACATTATCTATCGGATAACGGCTATTAACGCTATTATATGCCTAGATTTTGAATTTACGCCTGCTACTGACTAGGCGTAAGATTTACGCCCGGTCTTAGCGAGAAGAGGACTTAAGCCTGGATGGTGCAATGGTCGTAACTTTTAGGTCGGACTTAGAATGCTGAGTTAAGACCTACTTACCTTAAGACCAGGCGTACGCCCTGTTGGTGCAACTGGCTCCTGGTGTTTATCCTCTCCATCAGATATAGACAGTTCAGGTGTTTATCCTCTCCATCAGATATAGACAGGTCAGGTGTTTATCCTCTCCATCAGATATAGACAGTTCAGGTGTTTATCTTCTCCATCAGATATAGACAGTTCAGGTGTTTATCTTCTCCATCAGATATAGACAGTTCAGGTGTTTATCCTCTCCATCAGATATAGACAGTTCAGGTGTTTATCTTCTCCATCAGATATAGACAGTTCAGGTGTTTATCCTCTCCATCAGATATAGACAGTTCAGGTGTTTATCCTCTCCATCAGATATAGACAGTTCAGGTGTTTATCCTCTCCATCAGATATAGACAGTTCAGGTGTTTATCCTCTCCATCAGATATAGACAGTTCAGGTGTTTATCTTCTCCATCAGATATAGACAGTTCAGGTGTTTATCCTCTCCATCAGATATAGACAGTTCAGGTGTTTATCCTCTCCATCAGATATAGACAGGTCAGGTGTTTATCCTCTTCATCAGATATAGACAGTTCAGGTGTTTATCCTCTCCATCAGATATAGACAGTTCAGGTGTTTATCTTCTCCATCAGATATAGACAGTTCAGGTGTTTATCTTCTCCATCAGATATAGACAGTTCAGGTGTTTATCCTCTCCATCAGATATAGACAGTTCAGGTGTTTATCCTCTTCATCAGATATAGACAGTTCAGGACTCTCGTCAGTGTTTAGAGCTGGACATCAGCGCTCAGTTAACATCGTTGTCCAGTAATCACAAATTGGGAGTCTAAACCCACATCACTGTCACACACACACTGAGAGACATGAACATGTTATATCAATATCTGAATGAGCAGATAAACTTCAGTTATCAAACTTTTATGTGAAATATTCAATGTATCTCTGATTGATTTTATGTCACTGATTTGCTTCAGTGTTTGGTGAATCTTCCACACCTCAAATCTGGATTAAACTCTGCTTTATATAACAATTAAGAAAAACTTGGTAACACTTTTACAGTGTCCTTCTTTCATATGTTACATGTACTTACCATACTAATAACCGTAAGTTATGCATAATTACATGCAATTTACCCTCAACCAAACCCTAGTAAGTATATTTTGTTAATTATTACTCAGTACTTAAATATATAATATATATAACATTTTTTTTTTTTTCATTTCACACTCAGTTCCCATCCATTTTGAATCATTTGTTTTTAACCAAATTAATTAAATGAATAATTCATGAAATCACTGAAAGTGCATGTTTTAAAAATGACATTATGTGTATTTTCCAGATTTGACTGAAAAGGCTGGAAATGTAAGTAAAAAAATGAAATCTGTTCATCTGTCTCTCCTCCTCATCCCTGAAGCGTCTGATGTTTGTTTTCTGGCTGTTTCTCATCTGGTATTATTTTATTCCTTTTCTACAAGCACTAAAATGTTTGTCCATTACAAATCTTCCTAAAATTATCTCTTTGACGCTCAGAAGTAAATGGCTTAAAACATATCAGAATGAGTCCGGACCTGAACATCCCATTCAAGTTTTGTTAAGTGAGAGTACACACTTGTGGCTTCTAGAGAAGCATATACACAGCAAAATCCCCAGAGTTAAATTAACTCTGCTCAGAGTACATATGGCCCCTCTCTAAAGAGTGTTAAAGTAACTCTGAATCAGAGTTAAAGTTTATGATAATTAAGAGATTAATTAAGTGATGATTGAGCATTAGTGATGAACACCTGCTGTTAACAAGCAGAATCACTGAAGGAAAAAGAAACAACAAGAACAGAAAAAGAGAAACACAAGAACTACAACTGACTTCAACCACAGCCTTAGATTACATCAACTGAAGATAAAAGAAGACATTACATCTGTGAAGATCTCAGCAGAGGAGGATTAAACAACTCCACAAACAGCATTACCAGCTTCACTTATTAATGACCAGACTGACTTTATTTCTGCCATTCATCTGCAGAAGTTCTTTTTGAGAATTAACAGAGCTTTAGATATTGATGTTTTATTTTGAAAATGTTTGGTCACCATTATGGTGATCAGTGGATGTGTTTACACTGCACAAAAAATCAGATCTTTTACTCACACTGACACAGATCAGAATTTGTTGCACACGTGTAAACACAGAAATCCGTACAAGATCCAATTTTTCTGTATTCTATCTGAGCCACCTGCAAATGTGGTTTTAAATCAGATACATATCCAATATCTGGACATCCGACCTACTTCTAAACACACGTATCCGATTCCCCTTTGAATTCCAAGCCACTACAAGGCAAGGACGACACGTTTATTCACAAAGATAGCTTTTTAATGTTGTATTATGGGGCAGACATGCCTGTATTCACTCACAGCTTTTTATTGAGGTGGGCACTTTATATTTATCTTTGTAAAGAAAAGAAATTGTGCGAACACAGAAACATTCAGGAGCTGGTTTTTAACCTCTGCCTGTGACTTTTATAAATAAAACAGCTTCAATACTGAAACCTACATTATATTTCTCAGCAATGAGGTGATAACTTCACTGTAATTAAACCAACAAGCTTCAGGTTACTAAAGGGGTGGTTGAGTATGATTTGACTTTTCTAACTTTAGTTAGTGTGTAATGTTGCTGTTTGAGCATAAACAACATCTGCAAAGTTACAACGCTCAAAGTTCAAAGCAAAGGGAGAGATTTGATTTTAAAGAAATTGCTTTTTAAGGACTACAACAAAAGGCTGGTAGAGACTACACCACATTCCTCCCGGGTTAGTGACATCACCAACCCTAGAATTTACATAAACCCCGCCCCCGGGAACACGATTTATAGATTATCAAGACAGAATATGCTAATCAATGACTAGAAGATAACTACACATAAGCTACATAAATTCATCAACTAACCATTCAGAAATGTTGTCTACATGTTGTCACTTCTTCTTGAGTCTCTCCATCATTGTCTGACTCCGGTTTGAACATAAAAGGCTAAAAGTTTTTGAAATTTTCAGTGCATGTCTGTGTGAGGTAAAAGGACACAAGCTGTTGAAGCTCCGCCCCCTGTGCCAGGAGCAGCAGCTCATTTGCATTTAAAGGAACAGACACAAAAACTATCACCTTCAAAAAGTGACAACTTTAACATGCTATATAAAAATATCTGTGGGGTATTTTGAGCTCTAACTTCACATACACACTTCATGAAAGACTTATTTTACATCTTGTGAAAAGCGCATTATAGCACCCTTTTAATTCATCAAAAAACAAATATTACAGGGCTACTTTATTTCACTTCAGAATTCTAGATCTGAGCTGTAGATAAACGAAAATGTCTTCAACGAGCCAAAGAGGGCCCACGTCACTCCTCTGTTCATCTCTCTGCACTGGCTACCTCTGACTGCTCGCATCAAGTTCAAGGCATTGACGCTCGCTTACAGATCTATCACAGGCTCAGCTCCCTCCTACTTTCACTCACTACTACGAGCCTACATCCCTACCAGAAGCCTACGATCGGTCAACGAGCGACGTCTCGTGGTTCCATCACAGAGAGCCACAAAATCACTGTCCAAAACATTCTCATTCACAGTTCCATGCTGGTGGAACGCTCTCCCCACCCTCATCCGGAATACAGAATCCCTGACAACCTTCAAAAGACAGCTGAAAACCCATCTCTTCCGTGAGCACTTAACCTCATAAAAAAAAAACAACTTTCCCTCTAAAACCTCACTTATTGGGCTTATGCTACTCTGAATAATGCCTGAACTTCGTATCTTGAGCACTTCTTGCGTTGCTTTTGTTTTTTGCCTCTTCATGATGACTCGCTTAATCTAGTCCTAACTTGTAAGTCGCTTTGGATAAAAGTGTCTGCTAAATGACTAAATGTAAATGTAAATGACGCAGGTCACCATTGATGAGATTCATATGCTGATTATTGATGTCTGTGTGTGTGTATAAAGATTTTTTTCCATAATGTATTTTAAAAATCAAGATTCGGAATGTCTGATCTGTTGCAAGTAAGAATTGTTGGTGAATATAATCTATTAATAAGAAATAACCACTTTTGGTCAGGGATTAGATCAGTGATTTATTCTACTTTATGATGCTGAAAACTATTATCATCTGATCATCTTTGTTTCTGGTTCCCTTTGCAACAAATTATGTGTTTTGTTAAACACTGTTACAAAGACCACAAACTCACATAAAAAAGCCAAGAGTCAAACTGTCAACCTATAAGAAACACTAATAAGTGAAGCTGGTAATGCTGTTTGTGGAGTGTTGCTTTAAACTCTGCGGATTTTGCTGTGTGTGCACTTCTTTAGAAGCCACAGGTGTGAATTCAACTATTACTATTACTTTACAAAATAGCTTGCTTGTAAAACCGCAAGTGAAATCCTACACTACCCATAATCCTTAAACAAGATTAAAGCATAGCATCACCCACAGAGACAAGCTGCACATACATTTTTAGTACATGTAAACTGAAAAATAGTAGAATATTCTATACCAGATGGGAAAGCAGCAGAATGTCCCCATTTTTGTCCTTGTGTTTTCACATCCGCCAGCTCCAGTAGAACAGCTAGTCTCGCTGCTTCAGGGGAATCTCTTGCTCACTGTTTGTGGTGTTGTGCGGCGCGTGTCATTGCGTACGGTACGGTTAGGTGCTGAATCTGGTGAAGCGCGGTGAACACTTTTCTTGGAGCCCTGAGGAAGAGCGCAAGCGTCAGGAGAGCTGGCAGCGAGAGCAGGAACGCATGCTTCAGGTACAGCGGCTGGAGCCAACAGAGCCAGACACCTGAGCATGTCTCCATACTTTACCCGACTGTAGACTAACCAGACACCTGAGCATGTCTCCATACTTTACCCGACTGTAGACTAACCAGACACCTGAGTATGTCTCCATACATCACCGACTGTGGACTAACCAGACACCTGAGCATATCTCCATACTTTACCCGACTGTAGACTAACCAGACACCTGAGCATGTCTCCATACATCACCGACTGTGGACTAACCAGACACCTGAGCATGTCTCCATACTTTACCCGACTGTAGACTAACCAGACACCTGAGCATGTCTCCATACTTTACCCGACTGTGGACTAACCAGACACCTGAGCATGCTTCCATACTTTACCCGACTGTGGACTAACCAGACACCTGAGCATGTCTCCATACATCACCGACTGTGGATTAACCAGACACCTGAGCATATCTCCATACTTTACCCGACTGTGGACTAACCAGGCACCTGAGCATGCTTCCATACTTTACCCGACTGTGGACTAACCAGACACCTGAGCATGTCTCCATACATCACCGACTGTGGATTAACCAGACACCTGAGCATGTCTCCATACTTTACCCGACTGTGGATTAACCAGATACCTGAGCATGTCTCCATACTTTACCCGACTGTGGACTAACCAGAGACCTGAGCATGCTTCCATACTTTACCTGACTGTAGACTAACCAGACACCTGAGCATGTCTCCATACTTTACCTGACTGTGGACTAACCAGACACCTGAGCATGCTTCCATACTTTACCCGACTGTGGACTAACCAGACACCTGAGCATGCTTCCATACATCACCAACTGTAGACTAACCAGACACCTGAGCATGTCTCCATACATCACCGACTGTGGATTAACCAGACACCTGAGCATGTCTCCATACTTTACCCGACTGTGGACTAACCAGACACCTGAGCATGCTTCCATACTTTACGCGATTGTGGACTAACCAGACACCTGAGCATGTCTCCATACTTTACCTGACTGTGGACTAACCAGACACCTGAGCATGTCTCCATACTTTACCCGACTGTGGACTAACCAGACACCTGAGCATGCTTCCATACATCACCGACTGTGGACTAACCAGACACCTGAGCATGTCTCCATACATCACCGACTGTGGACTAACCAGACACCTGAGCATATCTCCATACATCACCAACTGTGGACTAACCAGATACCTGAGCATGCTTCCATACTTTACCCGACTGTGGACTAACCAGACACCTGAGCATGTCTCCATACATCACCGACTGTGGACTAACCAGACACCTGAGCATATCTCCATACTTTACCCGACTGTGGACTAACCAGACACCTGAGCATGTCTCCATACATCACCGACTGTGGACTAACCAGACACCTGAGCATGTCTCCATACTTTACCCGACTGTAGACTAACCAGACACCTGAGCATGTCTCCATACTTTACCCGACTGTGGACTAACCAGACACCTGAGCATGCTTCCATACTTTACCCGACTGTGGACTAACCAGACACCTGAGCATGTCTCCATACATCACCGACTGTGGATTAACCAGACACCTGAGCATATCTCCATACTTTACCCGACTGTGGACTAACCAGGCACCTGAGCATGCTTCCATACTTTACCCGACTGTGGACTAACCAGACACCTGAGCATGTCTCCATACATCACCGACTGTGGATTAACCAGACACCTGAGCATGTCTCCATACTTTACCCGACTGTGGATTAACCAGATACCTGAGCATGTCTCCATACTTTACCCGACTGTGGACTAACCAGAGACCTGAGCATGCTTCCATACTTTACCTGACTGTAGACTAACCAGACACCTGAGCATGTCTCCATACTTTACCTGACTGTGGACTAACCAGACACCTGAGCATGCTTCCATACTTTACCCGACTGTGGACTAACCAGACACCTGAGCATGCTTCCATACATCACCAACTGTAGACTAACCAGACACCTGAGCATGTCTCCATACATCACCGACTGTGGATTAACCAGACACCTGAGCATGTCTCCATACTTTACCCGACTGTGGACTAACCAGACACCTGAGCATGCTTCCATACTTTACGCGATTGTGGACTAACCAGACACCTGAGCATGTCTCCATACTTTACCTGACTGTGGACTAACCAGACACCTGAGCATGTCTCCATACTTTACCCGACTGTGGACTAACCAGACACCTGAGCATGCTTCCATACATCACCGACTGTGGACTAACCAGACACCTGAGCATGTCTCCATACATCACCGACTGTGGACTAACCAGACACCTGAGCATATCTCCATACATCACCAACTGTGGACTAACCAGATACCTGAGCATGCTTCCATACTTTACCCGACTGTGGACTAACCAGACACCTGAGCATGTCTCCATACATCACCGACTGTGGACTAACCAGACACCTGAGCATATCTCCATACATCACCAACTGTGGACTAACCAGATACCTGAGCATGCTTCCATACTTTACCCAACTGTGGACTAACCAGATACCTGAGCATGCTTCCATACTTTACCCGACTGTGGACTAACCAGACACCTGAGCATGCTTCCATACATCACCGACTGTGGACTAACCAGACACCTGAGCATGTCTCCATACATCACCGACTGTGGACTAACCAGACACCTGAGCATATCTCCATACATCATCAACTGTGGACTAACCAGATACCTGAGCATGCTTCCATACTTTACCCGACTGTGGACTAACCAGACACCTGAGCATATCTCCATACATCACCGACTGTGGACTAACCAGACACCTGAGCATATCTCCATACATCACCAACTGTGGACTAACCAGATACCTGAGCATGCTTCCATACTTTACCCGACTGTGGACTAACCAGATACCTGAGCATGCTTCCATACTTTACCCGACTGTGGACTAACCAGACACCTGAGCATGTCTCCATACATCACCGACTGTGGACTAACCAGACACCTGAGCATATCTCCATACATCACCAACTGTGGACTAACCAGATACCTGAGCATGCTTCCATACTTTACCCGACTGTGGACTAACCAGACACCTGAGCATGTCTCCATACTTTACCCGACTGTGGACTAACCAGACACCTGAGCATGCTTCCATACTTTACCCGACTGTGGACTAACCAGACACCTGAGCATGTCTCCATACTTTACCCAACTGTGGACTAACCAGACACCTGAGCATGTCTCCATACTTTACCCAACTGTGGACTAACCAGACACCTGAGCATGTCTCCATACTTTACCCGACTGTGGACTAACCAGACACCTGAGCATGTCTCCATACTTTACCCAACTGTGGACTAACCAGACACCTCATGCTCAAGTTGCTTAAGCATATAAGAAAGAATTCACCTAAAAAGAAAATTCTGTCGTTAGCATGTCCAAGCTGCTTTTTCAGTGTAATGAAAGTAGATGGGGACCAAGAACAGCCATGGTCACCATTCACTTTCATTACAGAGATAAATCATACTACTTGATAACTCGTTTACTCCTTTATAAGACAGAATGAATGAATGTTCATTTAACAACACTCTGATCATAAGCAGCAAAACACAAAGCAAAACTAAACCCCAGCATGATACACGAGTCGCTGCTTAAGATAAAGACACCCCTGCGTGTGTGAGAGAGAGAGAGAGAGTGTGTGTGTGTGTGTACAGGGGGAATGATTGCCTGTTTGAGAAAATAGCTTTTCACTGCAGATGTCAAGATATTTAAACGCACAATCACACAGATATTACTGCTTAGTATGTTGTTTTTGTTGTTTTTTAAATAGAGATAATTTTTTGGTTGTCAAAAATTTGCTGTCTTGTCAATCTTTTCAAACAAAGTAAAAAAAAAAATCAAAGAATTGGAATTGATTGTGCCTTTAAAATGTTGTCTTTTGCCTGCCTAATGGATTTTCAAAATCCCAAGCACTTTGCCTTAACCTTGTTTACTCTATACCGATGTAAAAGAGCTTAATAATGATATAAAGAAGACACGGCTATTAAAGGTACAATATGGAAAAATTTTGTATCAAAATATCCAAAAAACACTTGCACAGAGTTATATATTTCTTTCAATTGTGTTCTTACATTATCCTAAATGTTTATAAGAATTTGTAAATTCAGAGAAATTCACAATTTTAAATAATGGCTCGTCCATGTTCACTTGTCGCTTGTCAATGACGTAAAATCCGCGTTATCCCTGGTTTCCGCTCGTACTGCCATAGTAACCATGGCGACAGATGTGGACAACTGTGTTACGTCTAGCGGCGCGCTCACGCTGTTGTAGTTTCGTTCAAACATTATGGATCATGGCAAGCAGACTTTGGGACAAAAGGAGAACTAAAACAAGGATCAATATCAGCGTAGCGTTTTCGAGATGCCGAGAGCTAGCGTCCGCGGCTAACTTCGACTCGACAGAGACGCCGCTCTTGCATGTGCTTTATTAGACAGGTGAGCAAATGTACATAAAACTAATCAATGTTAAATAGTTCAACATGATGAAATGTTATAACATGATCAGTATGTTATTCTAATGTTGATCTAGCTCACTGCTAGTCTCATACAGACAAACTAACACATAGAATAACATTATAACTTTCAACACACTCAAATGCAGTTTAGTGTGATAGTGTAGAGCAAGTGAAGCAGCGCTGCGTTACCTCACAAGTTTCATTCGTCTGATAAACTGGCCTGTGTGAGTTTTATTCAGCACTTGCGGGTAAGTTATTTCGGTAGAATCAAATGTCCTCATTCCTTTATATCCGCGGGACTCGCGTGTGGCGCTGATATCTGTCTACCATTAGCACTCGCGCTCTGCTTCATTCCACAGTCATGTTAAAAACATCAATGTATTCACTCATACATAAACATTATTAGATCCTTCAGCATGACGACAAGATGCATAATTCCGCTTATCACTGCGTCATCAACCTACGCCTTTGTTATTGTAAGAGGTTAGCGACCCCTAGCGGCGAAAAAAATTATATATTGTAGCTTTAAAGAGCCATTTGGAGTTTCAAGTGTTAGAGGGTCTCCTAAAGGCATTTGTATATTCTGCATTAATGGATGAAATGCATGTGTGTGATGACAGGAGAAATATCGGCGTGAACAGGAGAAGTTGAAGCAGGAATGGGAGCAGGCGCAGAAGGAAGTGGAAGAGGAGGAGAGGCGCTACCATGAGGAGGTGAAGTTTCTCTCTTTGCAGGTCTTGAAGTTTACAAATATCCCATTGACTGACATCGTTACAATATTTACCACCATTCAAAATGTAAACGATAGCTCTGACGGCATTGTAATATTTGCATACTGAATAGATATTGGTTTTCTTCCTTACTTTTTTTCACATACTTAAAGGGCACCTATTATGCTTTCTCAGATATGACCTTTCATGCAGTGTGTCATAGAGCTGTTTGTGAATGTAAAAGGTCTTTAAAGTTTTAAAGATAAAAGTTCAGATAAATAAAGTTATTGCCTCCCAAAAGCAAAAAAAAAATGATTCTAGGGATGCGCTGATCCGATGCTCAGTATTGGTCATCTGACCAATCAGAGCAGAGTAGACCAATCACAACAGACTGGACCTTCTGACCAATCAGAGCAGAGTAGACCAATCACAACAGACTGGGTCATCTGACCAATCAGAGCAGAGTAGACCAATCACAACAGACTGGGTCATCTGACCAATCAGAGCAGAGTAGACCAATCACAACAGACTGGGTCATCTGACCAATCAGAGCAGAGTAGACCAATCACAACAGACTGGACCATCTGACCAATCAGAGCAGAGTAGACCAATCACAACAGACTGGACCATCTGACCAATCAGAGCAGAGTAGACCAATCACAACAGACTGGACCTTCTGACCAATCAGAGCAGAGTAGACCAATCACAACAGACTGGGTCATCTGGCCAGTCAGAGCAGAGTAGACCAATCACAAAGACTGGACCATCTGACCAATCAGAGCAAAGTAGACCAATCACAACAGACTGGGTCATCTGACCAATCAGAGCAGAGTAGACCAATCACAAAGACTGGACCATCTGACCAATCAGAGCAGAGTAGACCAATCACAACAGACTGGACCATCTGACCAATCAGAGCAGAGTAGACCAATCACAAAGACTGGACCATCTGACCAATCAGAGCAGAGTAGACCAATCACAAAGACTGGACCATCTGACCAATCAGAGCAGAGTAGACCAATCACAACAGACTGGACCATCTGACCAATCAGAGCAGAGTAGACCAATCACAACAGACTGGACCATCTGACCAATCAGAGCAGAGTAGACCAATCACAACAGACTGAGCCATCTGACCAATCAGAGCAGAGTAGACCAATCACAAAGACTGGACCATCTGACCAATCAGAGCAGAGTAGATCAATCACAAAGACTGGACCATCTGACCAATCAGAGCAGAGTAGACCAATCACAACAGACTGGGTCATCTGACCAATCAGAGCAGAGTAGACCAATCACAAAGACTGGACCATCTGACCAATCAGAGCAGAGTAGACCAATCACAACAGACTGGACCATCTGACCAATCAGAGCAGAGTAGACCAATCACAACAGACTGGACAATCTGACCAATCAGAGCAGAGTAGACCAATCACAACAGACTGGGCCATCTGACCAATCAGAGCAGAGTAGACCAATCACAACAGACTGGGTCATCTGACCAATCAGAGCAGAGTAGACCAATCACAAAGACTGGACCATCTGACCAATCAGAGCAGAGTAGACCAATCAGAACAGACTGGACCATCTGACCAATCAGAGCAGAGTAGACCAATCACAAAGACTGGACCATCTGACCAATCAGAGCAGAGTAGACCAATCACAACAGACTGGGTCATCTGACCAATCAGAGCAGAGTAGACCAATCACAACAGACTGGGTCATCTGACCAATCAGAGCAGAGTAGACCAATCACAACAGACTGGACCATCTGACCAATCAGAGCAGAGTAGACCAATCACAACAGACTGGACCATCTGACCAATCAGAGCAGAGTAGACCAATCACAACAGACTGGACCATCTGACCAATCAGAGCAGAGTAGACCAATCGCAACAGACTGGACCATCTGACCAATCAGAGCAAAGTAGACCAATCGCAACTGACTGAGCCATCTGACCAATCAGAGCAGAGTAGACCAATTACAACAGACTGGACCATCTGACCAATCAGAGCAGAGTAGACCAATACATGAATCTGAGATCCTCAAACAGTGTGAAAGCATGCTTACCATGGTAAATTGTTGTAAGATACTTTACAGATCATCACACCACTGAAATGTGAAAAGTTTCGCTACTTGTTTGCTCATAGAAGCTTTGCCACTGATTGTGTTTGTGTGGTCGATACAGGAGAGGAAGATTCTGGAGGAGACCGTGACCCCGCTGACCCCCCTGACCCCTGTGACCCCCCTGACCCCGCTGACCCCCCTGACCCCTGTGACCCCTCACTCACCGACGGCACCGCCAGTCCTTCCCAAAACACAAAACACTTTGCACTCGCAGCCCGAGCGGGAACACAGGCTGGGAACAGTGGAGAACCAGACGGTGAGACTTCAATGAATGACGTTAAATGAAGAGCTTAATGTGTGTGTAGACGACACTGACTGTGTTCTCCTCCAGCAGAGCTCTGAGAACTGCAGACAAAGGGAAAACGGCATCGCTGAAGCAGCGCAGACACACACACAGAGTTTACAGATGACAGTAAGGTCTGGGACAACAACTCCAGCAGTCAACTAGAAGGAAAAGTTCACCCAAAAATTTGAATTCTGCCATTATTTGTCATTCCACACTTTCAAGCTGTTACTTTTTTCTACACAGCAAAGAGTTAAATTAACTCTGCTCAGAGTACATATGGTCCCACTCTAAAGAGTGTTAAAGTAACTCTGATCAGAGTTAAAGTTAATGATAATTAAGAGATTAATTAAGTGATGATTGAGCATTAGTGATGAACACCTGCTGTTAACAAGCAGAATCACTGAAGGAAAGAGAAACAACAAGAACAGAAAAAGAGAAACTCAAGAACTACAACTGACTTCAACCAGCCTTAGATTACATCAACTGAAGATAAAAGAAGACATTACATCTGTGAAGATCTCAGCAGAGGAGGATTAAACAACTCCACAAACAGCATTACCAGCTTCACTTATTAATGACCAGACTGACTTTATTTCTGCCATTCATCTGCAGAAGTTCTTTTTGAGAATTAACAGAGCTTTAGATATTGATGTTTTATTTTGAAAATGTTTGGTTTCAGTTTGCCGCAAGCGCACCGCCCGGTCATGTGACAAGAACCAACCAATCAGCTTCACCCTTTCAGTAACAACATTGAAAGCTCAGTCAACATGAAGGATGGGGTTCACCCAAACATTACAGGGTTTTTTTCTCTTCTCCGTAAATAAATCTTGTAGCAGAGCTACAGCAAGAGTTTTTCGGTCGTGGAAATCCATTACAGAAACTTCCTCGTCGCTGTTCATGGTTGCATAGCAATGGCAGACGCCACGGGAGTGCAAGCGCTTTGGAAAGAAGGAGACAGAAGTGTAGCTGCACCTTCCACACATTTTTAAACGCGATATGTGAACGGCCCCTAAAAGTGAAACTCTTCCCGAGTCTCTCCATAAGGCTGCACTCGCTACTGGTTATTCTGGGATTCTGGATGAGTGAGATTGGCCTGTTTTGTTATTGCCAGAGTATCTGAAGCTTGTGTAAAGACTCCACCCTCTTCTGAACGGAGGCGGAGCTGCAGCTCATTTGCATTTAAAGGGACACACAAAATCTGAGCCTTTTTGCTCACACTCAAAAAAGGGGCAAATTTGACAAGCTATAATAAATGATCTGGGGTATTTTGGGCTGAAATTTCACAGACACATTCTGGGGACACCATAGATTTATATTACGTTTTGTGAAAAGGGGCATAACATGTGACCTTTAATGGAAAAGAGCCACATGAAGAGTTTGTGTTGCATGGAAAATAACAGTATATGGGTTTGGAACAACATGAAGAATTTTTGAGTGAACTTAAACATTTTAAAACTTTTTCAAACTCATCATAATACCTAAAGATCTTGTTTTCTGTATGTTTCCACAGCAGTTCTCCTCAGCCAGGCTGTGTGTCGGTGGGTCCGAGAGGACGAGGACGAGGGGAGCCACTGCAGTCTCTTCAGGGTGAGTCTCGTCTCGCTGAGGACTCATTTAGAAAGGCTGAATGATGACACTCTGAGGGTGACACAATGTCTTTTCTTTTGTTTTTAAATGGGAGGAAATTTCACAGTAAAATGTGGATAACATATTATTATTATTTTGTTATTAAATTAGTTATTTAAAATATCTTACTACAGTGCATTTAATATCAACATTTTGAGTCTGTAGATGTGTAGTCCAAGTTTCTGTCTATTGTGAAGTACACAGTTTGAATTTTACGTGTTGCTTAACTAGCAAAACTAATATGCAAAATAACAATACTTGTTCCATCCGTTCATTTTAATCAGATATGCATTTGTTATGGGTACATTAATAAATGTGAATGTAATAGAACTATTTCCATCTTGGATTATTTGATTCACTGAGCTTGTCCCAGTGCATTATGGGATTACTTTCTCAGTTAAGGAATTGAGCCAGAATAAGATCTTAACTGGCTGGAAAAGGCTTTGTGTCGAGAGTGAGCCGGCGATTACTTCAGATGCCATCTAGATAGACGACTAACTAGGTTTACTAAAAAATCAGTAACTGAATATGTGTTAATCTTTCAAATAAATGATCAATTTCACTGAATCCTCTGGTGGTCTTTGGTCATTTTAGACGGAAAATGTTATGTTTTGACATTTTGAAAATGTACTACTTTATCTGAATTGTCTGAAACTTGGTGACTTTTGTGTCTTGCAATATGAAAAAAAAAAAAAATCATGAACATGATTCAAAACAGCTAAATGGTTTAAACAATAGTCTGCCATTGAAAATACAGAGCAATTTTGCCGAGTACAATCTACAATTGGGCTACAGGAGTCATTGATAATATGTAAACATACAGTACATCTCCAAATGCAATACACAGCCCTGTATGTATATTAATATAGGGCTATACAGGCATCTAGTGGTGACATCATGATATTACATGAGATTTCCTTGATTTCTCCCATCAAATGTCTTCAATCAGCCTTCCATGCAGTGGATTTTAAATACCTTTGCTCTATTTTAACCTAATTTAAATTATTTTGGGGGAAAAAGTATTATTTGAAAATAATATGATTTTTTATTTTTTTATTTTTTTATAGACCTAAATTCTGCTTAATTTAGAGGTGAACATTGTCTACTACCATAAAATATTAAATATTTAACATTAATTTAATTTAAGAAAAAAATATTCTGCGGTCAAAACAGGCCGAATACAATAAGCGCAACACCACCGAGAGTCACAATGATCCTCACCCAGTTGAGGCTGCAGTGTGTTATGAGCACGGTTTGTTTCTTTACTTGTCTATGGTTTGTTTGATATTTTACAGATACAGCACTGGGCAATAGAGGGCAGAATGAGACCTGGAACAAGAATACATCACAACCAAAACCTGGTGGACGCAAGAGGTGTGTGTGTGTGTGTGTCTGAATGTATGTGTGTGTTTGTGTGTCCATTATGTGTTCTTTCATTGATTTATGTATTCATACACAAGTTGCAATGTGTGATTTAAAGTTTAAATGATTTTATGTTTGTGATTTTTTTGTTGAATTCATCCTCATGGCTGAAGCGTAGTGATTCCGAGCATGTGTGTGTGTGTGTGAGATGAGGGCTGAACACTGCATGTGACTCTTCATCCTCAGGTTTGACTCTATAGAGAACATTGGGCCAAATCCATCATCCTCACCTTCATTCACAGACACACAAACACCTCCATCACCAAACAGGTACAGCACAGTTTCTCTGACCTGAGCAAAATACACACGAGTCAAATGATCACTTGTTTCTCCCCAGCCCAGATCAGATGTGATTGTAAGTGTATAATATGATCATATCAACAATATAGAAAGGCCCATTCTGCTCTGCAAATATCAGCATTGATAAACCCATTTAAGTCGACCACTAGTTTTGATGCTGCCGTCTTTGATTACTGACAACAGTCCTGTTTTTATTGAATGACTTTAGATTATAAGTTTGCTCTTGTTGTGTGTGTGTGTGTGTGTGTGTGTGTGTGTGTGTGTGTGTGTGTGTGTGTGTGTGTGTGTGTAGGTCTGTCAGTGGGAAGAAACTGTGTTCAAGTTGTGGTCACCCACTTGGCAAAGGTGCCGCCATGATCATAGAGACTCTCAGCCTTTACTTCCACATTCAGTGCTTTAAGGTATGAGTACGTAAAACAACTGGAAAAGTACAGAAGCAAATATATTGTTATCACACCAATGACGATAACTATAACTATAAAGTTTTAATAGTTGTTCTAACTCTAAGAGAATAGTAGAGTCCACAGCACAGATATAACGATAACAACACTTTCAGAATGATGTTTTTCCAGCTAATGAACAGAAAGATTTTCCAGGTGGACCATCAGGATTTCTGGCTCATTTTAGACGTTTGGCTTTCCATCTAGTTTTACAGTTATGATCAGCTGTATGAGGTTATGAATGATACTGTCGGCCAGCGGTGGCTGCAATAACACTATTAAAATAGAAAGAGGAATCAAGGTTGTGTAAAACATTGTTGCTCTTTCTCTGCTTTATTTAGTATCAATAGAACTTACACTACAGCTTAAACATTTTGGGTCAGAAAGATTTCTTGAGGTTTTTGAAAGTTTCTTATTCTCATCAAAGCTGCATTAATTTGATCAAAAATACAGTTAAAAAACAGTGACATATTATTCCAATGTAAAACAGTAGTTCCCTTTCAGTCGGTCACTCTTTGTTATCGGAGGAGACCGACAGAAATGGGATCTTCGCAGAGAGACCAATCTAGTTTGAGTAACTAAACGAGCCAATGTTCATTGGCATGCGATAATTGCGCCATATAATGCAATGCATCTTTGCATTTCTCTTCGGAGCCGAGGACGTTGATGTTCTGCTCTTACAATTTTTGAGCATTCTTTCTGGGAAGAAGACCTCTCAACGTGTTGGTGGTTTTCACTAATAGCACTGGTGATCTGATGGTTACAGTGTTGGCTTCCTCACCGAGACCACCTCCTCGGGCCCAACACTCGCACCGAAAACCACAGGCCCTTCACAAGCTCCCGTTCAAGATGCAAATGCAGAAACACGTTTTTGAATGCAGCCGTCCCCGAGATTGGTTTGCAGCGATCGACCTGTCCAGTCGGTGTTGAACTGCTTGAACTCATTCAAATGCAGAATAGTGGCCCCAATGAAACTTTTTCAGAGGCTCCTGGGGCACCTCCCGCTCAGGTTGCTTCATATGAGGCCGCTTCAGCACTGGCTTCATGGCCGGGTCCTGATATGGGCTTGGCAGAGGGGCACGTACCGGGTGTCACCGCGCATTGTCGCCAAACCTTCAGCCCGTGACCGGACCCTTCCGAGTTGCTAGCAGTACGTCTTACACTGGTGGGCTATGCTCCCGCCGCATTTCGCAACTCGCCCACCATCTCCTCCCATAGAGTCAGAAGCATCTGAGGTCTAGGTGGCCCCAGGCAGTGGTAGACACCATCACTTCCGCTAGAGCCCCCCCATGAAGCGCCTCTTCCCACCGGGAAGACCCCCGAAGATGCCCGATCAGTGTTGTGCTTTCCTTCCTGCAAGATGGGTTGGAGCGAAGGCTGTTTCCCTCCATCCTCAAAGTGAATGTCGCTGCTATTGCTGCGCATCATGAAGCAGCTGAAGGTAAGTCGTTGGGAAAGCATGACCGGATCGTCAGGTTCCTGAGGGGAGCGAGGAGACTGAATCTGCCTCGTCCTCCCTCTATACCCTCTTGGGACTTGTTTCTGGTGCTCAGCGCACTGCAGAGACCTCCCTTCGAACCGCTGCAGTCAGCTGAGCTAAAGATCCTGCGTTGGCTTCTATCAAGAGGGACTTGGGACCTGCAAGCATTTTCGGTGGACGAATCGTGCCTAGAATTCGGCCTGGCTAAACGTTCACGTTGTCCTGCGACCCCGGCCCGGATATGTGCCCAAGGTTCCTACCACGCCGTTCAGGGACCAGGCAGTGAACCTGCAAGCGCTGCCTTCAGACGAGGAGGCAGACCCAGCCCTGGCTTTTCTCTGTCCTTTCCGCTTCTTGCGCTTCTATGTGGACAGAACGCAAACCTTTAGGACCTCAGACCAGCTCTTCGACTCAGACCAGTAGAAGGGAAAGGCTGTCTCCAAGCAGAGGTAGTCCCACTGGATAGTGGATGCAATAGACTTGGCGTACCAATCCCAAAACGTGCCTTGCCTGTTCAGGTTGCGAGCACTCTCTATTTCCTAGAAATGCTATTTCCTCCTGGGCGCTGGCTCAAGGTGCCTCGCTGACAGACATTTGTAGAGCTGCGGGCTGGGCGACACCCAACACATTCGCTAGATTCTGTAGCCTTTTTGTAGAGCCATTCTGCCGTCTCTGCCGGTCCGCTTCCCCCCTAGACTTAGGCTGGAACCACCCCAGAGACTTCCATATGTTGTACTACCCTACTTGGCTAGTCCATATGTGTATTCTCCACATGTTACCTCCCTCCGGGCAGGATGTGGCATCCGCAGTGTTCCCCTTCCCCTGGGAATGGCACACTTTCCCAGTGTTATCCAATGTTCTCACTGAGTGGGTCATAGGGAACATCAGTGGTTGATACTCCCCGCATAAGCTTCTGCCCCCAACAGAGGGAGAGTGAGGCTTATGCAGGGCACTGGAAGGGCCAACAGCATGGCATTTTGAGTAGGGATCCCATTTCTACCAGTCTCCTCCAATGTACGTAGGAGAGACCGACTGAAAGGGAACGTCTCTGTTATGTATGGTAACCCTTGTTCCCTGAAGGAGGGAACTGAGACGTACGCCCCATATTGCTGTACCACCGTTTGGCGGCCGGGTCTCTGTCTCGGATCCTCAGCGAAAACCGAAGATGCGTTGCACCTGCTGCTCATTATATACCCACACTGCGTGATAGAAGCAGCTGGCGCAATTATCGTATGCCGATGTGCATTGGCTCGTTTAGTTACACTCAAAGTAGATTGGTCTCTCTGTGAAGATCCCATTTCTGTCGGTCTCCTCCGACGTATGTCTGCTGTATGTCTGCTTCAGGGAACGAGGGTTACCATACGTAACCGAGACATTTTCTATGTGAATTTATAGTAAAGTGTAATTTATTCCGGTGATCAAAGTTGAATTTTCAGCATCATTACTCCAGTCTTCAGTGTCACATGATCCTTCAGAAATCATTCTCAATGTATTCCTTTATGAAGGAAGTGATGACATTTGAAGGTTGAAAATAACAGATTGCTGGATGGAGCAGGTTGAAGCAATGAGAACATTTTCTTTACAGTGTTTGTGTGTGTTTTCATCCTCTGAAGTGTTTTTCTCTCTCTGTCAGTGTGGGAT
Source organism: Abramis brama (assembly GCF_963993115.1). Lineage (NCBI taxonomy): Eukaryota > Metazoa > Chordata > Actinopteri > Cypriniformes > Leuciscidae > Abramis > Abramis brama. Next base: position 37,643,288 of record NC_139975.1, read on the forward strand.
CTGTAAGGGCCAGCTGGGCGACACCAGCACAGGAACAGATGTGCGGATCAGGAACGGTCTGCTCAACTGCCATCAGTGCTATATCCGCTCCCGCTGTGAGTTACACACGCTCGCTTCACTCTTTCTCTCTATCCATTCTGACATTCCTTCAGGGTAGCAGATGAGGAAAAGTCATGGCATATCCTCAAATACATGATAAATGTATGATGTATTGAATTCAGAGATCAGATCATTGTTAATGTCTCATTATCGTTTTGTCTTCCTCTTGTCTTTTAGCTGCTGGTCAGCCCACCACTCTATGAAGTCATTGATTGTAGGAGTAAAATAAATCTACCCATAATTCTCTCGCCCACAATCTTCACAATCTTCACGTATGTGAATACAAGCACATTTAAAATCAAACCACTTCAACTTCTTCAAGTCCAACACGGCTGCAGTGAAAACCACGCTTCTGGCTGAACTGACAGTGTTTTAGCTGAAAAGTGCGTTCTCTTGATGACATGTGGACGGCTGGAGTCACCTATAGATCATTAACACTAATGAGGAATTCCTGCTATGACTCCACTTCGCTTTAAATTTGTCTGAATCCATTCATCCTCATGCTGTAAACGCATCTAGTTTTAAAATGTTTCTTACATCAGAGTATTCTATTAAATCTGGCTTGATTTGCTCTTCAACTACAGCTGAACATTCAGAGTGATGGCTTTTTAATAGTTATTTTTCTGTGTGGATTAAAACACCAAAATCTGTCCAAACTATCACAAGAATTCCTGTCTGCAAGTTATATTGTCTTCATTTTCAAAACATAACATGTTAGCATTCATAGTGCCTCGTGATAAAAGAAAGCCTGTAATCATGGGAACACAGTCACTGTAATCATTCTATGAACTATATGGAGGAAATTATGTATTTTTATACATAAAAAGTAAATTTGAGCTGATAAAAATGCAAATGCATGTGAACTGACTGCTGGTTAAGACAACAGACATATTCATACATTGATGTTTGGGAAGTTGTGCCTTAGGAGAGATGCGACGTCTACGAGAAAGTGTTTGATGCAAAGACTGTTTCTACGCTCATATGAAAAATGGAATATATTTTTGCTCATTTATGATCTTATGGATCAAGTTGCACCTTGCTCTTTGAAATAATGGAGTGTTTGCCTAAATATCTGTTTTGCCCTTTTCACAGCACATTGTACATCTTTTTTCCTAGCAATAGTATTATGCAAAATTTAAATGTATGGCCAAAACTACAATCCTTTTCTGATTTTTTATTTTTTTTTTCCTTAAATCCAAAATGTGTTTTGGCTATAAAGAGACCTAAACGTGGTTTTGGAAAAACTCACATAAATATGTATATAAAATAACTATCTTATTTTAGTTTAATTTTGAAGATGATTGAATTGAACACATGGCAAAGCAATACAAATATAAAATGTTCATGAGCTGCTCATCATAACACACTCACTGGCTAATGTAACTTGTGTTTTATACGGAGCCTCTAAAGGGACACAGGGATGAAAAAATATGAGATGGGAGGAAACATAATGTTAATGCTTTTTCGTTTTCTTACAAATGTTTGGTCGCCCCTAGAAACTTTTGAGTTTTGGGGGACACAAACATTTGCGAGAGAACGTAGAAGCATTTAAATATACATGTCCCTTTAGTGGCTCTGTAGTTTTATGCCTAGCAATGTTAGCACATTCATAATGTGTACCCGAACAGAAGGGTGAAAGGAAGGCTTTTATGATTGTGGAAAACAGTTTGACCACGTTGGCTGTTTAATCTTCTGTCATGATTTATTTAGCCCGCGTTTCTGTGCTTCGGGTCTCGTCATGTATTTTATGTTTATTTCATCATAACTTTAGATTGACACAGGGCCGAGGCGTTTGCCAGGCAAGTTATATGTTGTTTAGGAGGGAAATAGTTACCTTGGAAAATATATATTACATCTAAGGTATATTTATTGTGTTATTCAAATCCCAAATCTATACTATCCAAAAATAGATTAATTTGATGTTCAAATGCAACGGCTTTACAATATACTGTATGTTTATAAATAAAATGTTAAAAAATGTAATCGTCTATATTTCTTCGTTTCTACAGCATGAAATGTTTTGAATCAGATTGTAATAATGGTTAAAATAATGCGTAATGTATCAATATAATGCAATTGCACCACATGCAAAAGAAAACAGGATCAAACTGGCTGAAGTGCTTGATTTGAAGATTGGTCCCGTGGCAGTATTCGAGTTGTTATTTTAATGCAATTATATAAAAAATATATTGTTTATGCATCTAATGTAATCAAGCTGTACATACTTTCTGTGAAAAAGGCTTTTCCTACCATCAGAGCAATTCAAGTGAAGTTTGCGGTAAATGCTCATTTTACCACATGCATACTTCTGCATACAACTACATACTTCTCATTATTCCACTTTGTACATTTACATATAGCAACCTGCAAACTCTCATAGCTTGTAAAAATATATTAAATAACAGTATGTTTTAAGTCAAAGTTCCCAAATGACACCTTTTTTTTTTTTTCTTAAAAAGAGTTTCAAATAACTACTGTTAAATTCATTTGTACTGAACATTTTGTAAATGACTAGTATTTGCAATATTATTTCTTGCTGCAGGTCCTCTTTTTTTTTTTCTTTTTTTTTTACTGTTGAGAAATCTGTTATGCTCAACACTTCCTTAATTTGAACACACTTTCTCAATCAGTGGTCATCTCTGGCTGTCCAGACGGTTGAGCAGTAATTCATGACTTAAGTTACTGCACGGCATTATTGGTTAAAGAGGTTGTTGGTTCTTGTTATAGTTCTGTTATGTTAAATTATGACTGTGTGATGAAGACATTTCCAACATTATTTTTGTGGCAAACGTATGCATCTCATATGCATCTCATATTCTCAGTATGGGATGAACTAGTGCTGTGGTTACTTAGCAATGGATAGCTTACAGTATTTTATTTTGAAAGTTTGAGCTTTTATATATTTATATTTTTTTTAACACATTTATATTTTAATAAATTATTAAAAATGATACTGTAGTAGCATGCAATTAAGTATCTGGAAAAAAAATGCTGGGAATTACTGGAAAATGTAAGGATTATTTTGTTAAATTGTTGTGATGGTTAATTGAATACTGTGCTCTTTGATATTTATCTGGGTGGATGAGAAAAGATCTCGATGGCCTTCAGCTTTTGCTCCCCTTATGGCAACGTATATCATCCCTTTATCATCAGACTAAACCTGAATAATTTATACAGATATAGTCAATGAACAGCAGGTATCAAAACAGACATCGGAATACAGAGATTCATATTTCACTGAAAAAGAAAATGATCTCTGTTATCAAAAGACAGTGGTCATGGAACAGAAATGAAGAAGAAAAAAAAGGACTAGGGATCTTTACTTACATTTACTTACTTAAATAGATAAAATGGTGAACAAATTCAGACTTATCAAATCAAATCAAATCAAGTATATTTGTATAGCGCTTTTCACAATACAGACTGTATCAAAGCAGCTTCACAGTATTAAAATAAAATAATACAACAAAGTTTGTTTCTAGTGGAATTTATTGATTGATAGAATAAAATTAAATTATTGTTTACTGACATGAACATCAACAGTAGGAGGAATGAAACTGCTGTTTGTCTTATGCAGGATTTGTCCTCTTATCTGCCTCCTGAACACAGACTTTAGGTTACTTACATAAACCAGGTTCTCTGATAAAATGAATGGGGTATCTCACTATGGGAACCTCCTCAGGCGTTATGAATCCAAGCTCCAATAAGCTTTAGCAAAAGGAGCTTTAAATCAATACTGTCTATAGGCTCAAAAGGAGGCTGAGACAACGTGTTCAGGCCCACAGACAAATCTCACTGTGAAATCACAAATCAGTGGCTTTGAAACCCAGTTCATATGCAGCACACCTCTCATAAACCTTTGTACGAGTGGGTCTTGGCCAATAGAATTAGTGACAATCCCCAGAAGAGTTTCTGCAGAAAACTTATGCCGAAGAGCAACGATTCAGACTTCACCACTTTCCTCAGAGAACCTAAGCATAGTCCTTGATTCGAGGAATGAGTGAATCAATCACTGTTGCGGTTGAGGTGGTGCTTCAGATGCAAATGCACTGCTGTCCAGTGTTGAAAACTCTCAGAGACAGTTGAGGCCATCAGCACCAGATGACGTAAACGTAGTCTGAATGGGACCTTTCTCCCTTTCTGAAAAAAGGATAGACAGCCATGAATTGACCTGATGCACTCCTCAAACACTTGATACAGGTCTGAGTTTAGTCTGAGACTGAAGTATATTATCTCCTGTCTGGGTACCAGCAGCTTTTAATCTTCTTTATTATGAAGCCTAAGCTCTCCTAAATGAGACACTAGAACCTTGGTATCCATCTTCACTTGCTGCTGTGACTGACTGCAGAGGAGCAATCAAAATAAGCTGATACTTTGAGACCCGCAATTCTCAGTGTTAGGGCTGCTTCAGCACTTGAATCCCAAAAAGAACAGTCAAAAATGTGTAGGCTGTGCCTTGATAGGTAAGCCTGAGGAAGTTCCTGTGTGATGGCTAGATGCCTATGTGAAAATATGCATCTTTCAAATCTACCAACATAAACCAGTCTCTGGGACATATAACCCCTTTAATGAGCAACAGACTTTCTGGGGAGGCAGGTTTCAAAAGCCTTTATCCTTTTTTGCGCAGGTGACACTGTAACACTCCACTTGTAGCATGAGGAAATTATACAAATTAATGAGGGCTTCACTCTCATTTTAATGATTGAATGTATAAGTATCAATGAAACCATAATTAGCAGCAAACCACTACTAATGGAGGGACGATGCACAGCCGAAGGCCGAGAAGTCCATGGCGTAGGCAGAGCGAGGGAGCGAGGAGCCAAGGTGGAGCCAAAAGGTGCAGAGGGAGCGAGGAGCCAAGGTGGAGTGGACTGGTTGATGGGCCAAGGTGGAGTAATGGGCTCTGTGGCCAAAGTGGAGCTGGAGAATGGAAGGCCCGATGCAAATCTAAGCAGCAGAGTGGAGCCGCCAAATGAGGAGCCAAAGGCCTGAAGGCAGCCAGCGGAGGCAGGGCCGGGCAACAGGATGGCTTTGGCAGAGGAGGTGGGAGAAGGAGGCTTGGTGGGCCATCAGCGATGAAGGAGACTTGGAACTGGACAAAACCATCAGCGACGAAAGACGGCATTGTTGCCGGCTCACACACCTTGTCTCACAAATTTCATCCATTTCTGTTATTATAATCCTTTCTTGGTGTTTCTGTCAGGATACGGTGTGGCTTTCCAACATATAGTGTGGCCGCAATGTCTATATACAACTGAGAGTTCAGGTCGACCTCACCGGTAGGGATGGAGAGTCTAAGAGCTTAAATCCATGCAGCACTGTTCGGAAGGAATCCACAATGTCCAATATACTCCACAATGAGACGATCTGGAATAATTATCCAAAACAGCCGGCACAAAGCATATGCTTTAGATTACTAAAAGCAAGCAAGAGAAACGTTGCTGCTGCTGCCTCTTCCAGAATGCCGGAATGCCGGCTCTATTTCTAGTAAAATAAAAAAAATAAAACAGACCTTCTTTCTGCATTGTCACGTTACCTCACGTGACGAGAAGTCCTGAGTGGAGTATCGTGAGAATTGAATTACAGATAAAGAACAGAACTTATACATAAAGGCAGACATGGATATGAAAATGATAACAACAGTGGCTAGTATAAACATTATCTCCGCTTATGTGGCCACACTAGAACACTGGTGATGCATATTTGTAACAGCAGCCCTGAACAGGACTTTTGGTTTCACTGGGGCATAAAGAAACTCATCCATTTCCCTTTTTGACAGTCCTGACAGTCCCAGCCACAGAGTTCTTCCCCCACCACAGCTAAGCCCATTCTCTGGCCGCAGCTCTGGACTGCTCCTCTGGATGACTGTAGGTTGATATCCACAATGACACAGATCTCTCCCCAGCATCAGTCCGACTCCCCATCTGCTCCACGATCACTGCACTGCTGTATGAGGTCCGCTCCTGGAGCGCTTTGCTGGACCACATTCTCCTGCAGAGTGAAAGTGTGGGTGAACCGGGCGTAAGGCATAAAGTTTCCTCGTGGAGACAGCCCTATAGTTTAAAATGGTCTCGACAACCTTGGCTGAGGGACTAGACTTCAGGAAACCCACAACTTCTTTATCACCTGTGACAGAAGGTCCCTCACTGCTGAGTGGTTCTTGTTTGTAGCTCCATATAGCTTTGTTTTGAATCTCAATTTATTATTATTCCATGCCGTTTATATTGCTAAATATAACTTACTCATCATCATATATCTGGTATAGTCTAATATTGCCTATAACATTAATCTGACATCGCTAGCTTTTAATCTAAATCACTATTGCTAGCATTTTAGCATTTCGCTAGCCTGTTAACCTGCCATCCGTGCTTACCATGCTTACTTTTTAATGAGTCAATCAAACAACTGTGGTGAGTTGGATCAGTCAACAAACACAGTAAAGGGGGTCGCACACCGGACGAGAAGCGCAGCGCCACGTCTTTAAAATTCTAACACATTATTCTCTATCAGTGTACACACACACCGGCGGCGCCATTCGGCATATGTCCGTGGTGCCCAGCTACGGCTCAGGACCTTGTTCAAAATTCTGCCACAGAGCGCCATTTACATAGTTTTATATTAAATTTACATTTATTTATCTCAAATCGTCGTTAATGTATATACTGACTTCACCCTGTGCTGCAATATACATTCAGTTTTACATTCATTTACAGAAATCAGTTGCATTGATGAAAACTGCTGATGTTATCGGATTTTCAGGTGATATTCTCAATTCATTCAGTTAACGGACGCTCTGAGGTAAAGTGTTCAGACTGCAGACTTAGCAACGATTGAATTTAATAGAGAGCCTAAGTCCCGCCCCTCCGCTTCCGGCTCATGGGACCTTATGTCGGAAAAAATATGTATGGTGGTCAATGGCGAGAGACAACTTATCTTTTTATTCCATCTGATCTGTGCCCTGAATTACACATATGATGTTTGTCAATTTAAAAGATAATTATGACAGCCAAGAAAGTCGCAGTTTGTCATAAAACAGAAGAGTAACATTTAGTTTTATGTGAAAATCGCTCAATGAACTACATCTCTCGTCTCTCGGCACTATATGTACGTCACCATCCGTTCGTACAAAACACTCAGGCATGACGGCGTAACGTTACGATTATAATGTAAGACTATAGAAAGAATGACAGACGTTAGCTTCAGTAAAGTTAGCTTCATTCATTTAGAGAAAAGGTATGATGTCACATGTGCGCCTTTTGGGTTTGTAGTCTTTGTAATTACGTATTTTCACAGTCTTAAACCTCAACAGTTTTACATCGAACTGCGACTTTCTTGACTTTAAAATGTATCTTTTAAATAGACAAACATCATATGTGTAATTTAGGGCACAATTCAAACGAGATCAAAATATTTGTTGTCTCTCGCCCTTGACTTCCATACAATATTCTTCCGAATTAAGGTCCCATGGTGGTCGACCGGAAGGGGAGGGACTTAGGCTCTCTATTGTACAGTACAATCATAACATAGTACAGACATTATCTTAATTTCATAATGTCCACAAACATAACAAAATTGCTGGCCATAAACTGAGAAAGTGCGTGTATGGTGTGCGATACCTCGAGTTGTCCTAGACGCGACGTGGCGCGGCGCTGCGCTTCTCGTCCGGTGTGCGACCCCCTTAAGTCATGTCATCTTCTCCTGTTATTGTCACTTGCACTGCCTGCCACATGTCAGTATAGCCTTCTCTGTCAGCGATGGGGGTTTCACATGTGTTAATTGCAGGGAAATAGTCAGCCTGACTGAGAAGATTTCAGAACTAGGACATGCATCCAAACTTTAATTTAAATAAAAACAAGGGACTATCATCACTGTTCGATCTTGAAAAAGTTCATTTTAAAATTTTTAATAATTTATTTTTTTACACTGATGTATGCCTGATGTACAAAACTCTTAAGAGATGCTTGGCCCATAACGGAAGTGCCGGTAGGACTAGAGCATCTGCTAGGGGAGATTTGGTACCGCAGTATAGAAAAACAGTAGCCTGGGTGCCAGCCCGAACCCCGCCCACAACATTTTTTGGTCGGGAAGTTCGGTCTGGACTCGATCCGTTGAGGAGTAATTATGCTCGGCTCCCAGAAGGCCGAGCCAATCAAATTGCCGGCAGGGCGGGCTTTAATCGATGATGGACAGATGAGCAACGGTAACGTAATCATCCACGTCATCAAAGAGCGCTTGGGTTGAATTCGTTTACAACAAAGATGCATAGACAGTAAAATAAAAGATGACTGCCTCTGGAGAATTTAGATTTCACACTTATAAATAAGTCAGATAGAATAAATACATATTTGGGGTGCTGTCCGAGGAGAGGGCAGGCTCGGTATTCGGACTTCGGTGCTTCTCCCGAACTTTGTTTACGAAACATCATCATGTGTAGATTCCGCCATCGCGTCTGTTATAGAAGATATCGACAGCGCATTAATATTAAAAGAGGAACAGAGAACCGCGATCGGAAACATGAATGAAGAACATACGTCACTTACTCTGTTGCTCTGATTGGTTGTAGGTCTATCCAATTGAGTGCAGAGGCATTTTCTTTCCTGGTTCGGTTGAAACACGCCCCATAATCAAAGTTCAATGGAGCAGTATCAGACTCGCATTCTGACTAGAATCTGAGTATGACGACGTCAGGCTAGAAAAACAGCCTTTGGTCAAAAAGCTTTTTCGGTTAGAGTAGTGGGGATATGGAATTCCTTACCCATAAAAAACATCCGAAACATCCGAAGTGATCTTATGAACCACTGACAATTCCTAAATAACTATTTTGTAAATAATGCAATACTTCATTTAGAAATGATAAATTGATCATTAATAAAGTATGAAAATACAATTATTAAACAAATTATAGATATGCTTTTAAAACAAGAATATAGCATTTATAGCTGTATTTATATACTGCTTATTAATGTCTATTAATGCTTTATAAATGATGAATTAATTGTTTACTAATGCTTAATAGCGTGGAGTTATTATAAAGTGTTACCGAAAAATTCCATTCATTCTTCGCTAAAGGAGATCAAGAATTGTCTAAACTTGTTAAATCATCAAAATCAACAATATGCATGTTAGACCCTATCCCGACTAAGCTATTGAAAGAGATGCTTCCAGAAGTTATAGATCCTTTTCTTAATATCATTAATTCATCTTTGTCATTAGGATATGTACAGAAAACTTTAAGCTGGCTCTTATGAAACCTCTTTAAAAACACACAACTTGATCCTACAGAATTTGTCAATTATTGACTGAACTCAAATCTACATTTTCTGTCAAAAATATTAGAAAAGGCAGTATCCTCACAACTGTGTCCCTTTTTAGATATAAATGATATATGCAAGGATTTCTAGTCAGGATTTAGACTGTATCATAGTACTGAGACAGCTCTCATTAGAGTCACAAATGATTTGCTCTTATCATCCGATCGTGGTTGTATCTCACTATTAGTGTTACTCGATCTTAGTGCTGCATTTGACACTATCGACCACAACATTCAAGGCTAGATTATTGTAATGCTCTACTGGCTGGTTGCCCTGCACGCTTAATAAATAAACTGCTCAATTCATATGGATTAGTTTTATGATCTCTTTATGAACCTTTTGAAGCATCAAAGTGTCAGTTGCATAGATGTCTATGAAGGGACAGAAATCTCTCAGATTTCATCAAAAAGATCTTCATTTGTGTTCAGAAGATGAACGGAAGTCTTACGGGTTTGGAGCGACATGAGGGTGAGTAATTAATTTTTGGGTGAACTAACCCTTTAACGATAACTGCATGTGAATGAGGAACAGATGTGACATCCCAACAGTCTTGGATTTTAGCAGAATATATTAAATATATCTGATATATATAAATAAAATAAAAAGGCTGAGATGAATTTTGACAATTTAGTGGAATAATGAAAGACAAAATCAAAAAGTCATCAAAAGACTGATAAAAATCAAGCAGTCAAAAAGATTTACATTCACATCTGTTAATTATAAGCAGGCCTATAGCTTTAATTGAAGTATGTCATAAGCAATAGATTATGAATTCAGGATAACAGAATGTTACAGTGTCATTTTTATACATTTCACATGTACTTACAATCTATCTCTCACTTTATCTCTCTCTCTTTATATATCATTTTACATAACTTTTAATATTTTTAAACTTTTAATTGTTTTGCCTTTAAAATTTCTATCTATAAAAATGCATATTTTTATAGTTGCCAAGAGGGTGGTTCAATCAGTATTATTTACATCACTATGTCTTCTGGGTGTCCTGACCTCTTCTTCTATTATCTGTGAATAAAAGCACACCGTTATATCAAACCTCTCATATAGTATCATGTGGTAAGAAGACTGATTAACTCTTGAATATATTTCAGATGGTGTATCTGTGACTTTCTGATCACAGATGTTGTAAAGAGTCTCAAATCTCACCAGCTCTCCTTTCACAGATGATCCATAGGAGAATAACAGTAGGAGTAGTTAATACTGCGATCTCAATGATAAGTATAATCACTACAGCAAAGAGACAGACTCATTCAGATAGAGGTTACAGCACAAGACAATAAACAAACTCAATCCATGAAACTGTAAATGATGATAAATGAAACAACAATGACAACAAATGTTCTCAGTATAATGCACTGCAATGTGTTAAAGACATTTCATACCTCTGAGTGATAATCCAGCTAAAGTCTTGTTGTCTGGTGAATAGATTAAGAGGAATAAACAGTTGCATCAGACACAGAGATGGAATAATACAGTATCACAAGATACATATGATTATAGTCAAAGTAACTGACGAACTGATCTCTTCAGAACAGCATTATTTATATTTACAGACTTATAGAGGAATATTCATACAGCATGTCCAGCATTGAGCTGAATACTGACATTGGCAGACATTTCGTTTTCTTACCCAAGTATGTGACAGTATATCTGACTGAGGTCTCGACTTCAGTTCCTTTAGTAATCTCACATCTCCACTCTGTGTTGTTGTCTTCATTGAGGAGTGTTGTAGTCAGAGAACTGGTACAGTGTTTAGGAGAGAATGAGATCTGATATCTGGAGTCTGACTGCAGATCCACATCAGTCTTATTCTTCCAGACCAGCTTAATTCCCTCTTTATAGAAGAGATCATCACAACTATATACAGCATGTACATACAACTGACAGGAGAGAGTGAACGAGCGTCCAGGTCTAATCTCAGTCTGTGTGGATGATGGAGAGACTGAAACAGAAATCACACAGACATTTATTTCAAAGTAAGAAAGAAACAATCATGGTCTTTTATTAATGAACTGAAACACTGACCTTGAAGAACATGCAGATAAATGCATGCATCCAAATGTTGATTCCTAAATTGCCTGCAGGTGTAACGTCCATGATCTTCAGTTGTGGCTTTATAGATGTTCAGAGAGCAGTCAGACCCCAGACTCAGTCTCTCACATCTCTCTGTGTCTTTCTTCTTCATCCCTTCTTCAAATAATACAAGTGACACTGAACTACTTTCTCTACTGTACATCCATGTAGTTGATGTGCAGTCAGTAAGAGCATTTCTACAGGTCAGACTGACGTTCTCACCATCACTGCTGAACACACTGAGATGTGTCATCTCTCCACTGGTACCTGAGGCAGAGTAGATATGAGTGTTCAGATTGTCCATCAGATACTTTTTCACTCTTAAACACGGCTTACAATTACGTAGTTATAAAGTAGACGACATAAATCTACATGTAACCCGGTGTTGACCACATAAATATCAAAGAAAAGTGCTCTTATATATTCACCAATCCAAATTAAATCATCTTAACATGAAATACTTTTCTACAGACTATAGTGCAAACAATGATCATAATCACATTTTAAATATCTTGTATGACACAGATTCATTTACCTTTGAGAAATGAGCAGAGAAAAATCAGTGCCAGCAAACTCTTATCAGCCATTTTCTGTCTCTGTCCGTCTTCCATGGTTCATTATTCACTCAGTTCTTCTTTTAAACAGCATCAGTTCCTGTGGTCATAACTTCATGTCATCAGCCTAACGTGTTTAGTCCTGAATCTGCTACAGCTGCTCCTCAATGACACAAAGTGTTGATGTCACAGGTCGGGGCGGGCCAAATCAGGCTGCACCCACCCCTAAGACCCGTACCACCCTTGGGGAGTCGGACAGAGGCCAGGCAAGGACGACAGACAACAAGACTTCCAATAACACAGTATTTTACTGAGTATAAAAATGGGTAAGGGGATCTAAAATGGTGAGTCTTCTGGGCAGGGTCGTTCCGTCCTGCGGACCGCCGGAGGCCCACAGAGTACAAGGAAGGGGGGGGGGGGGGGTCTGCTGGAGGACCGTTCAGGTGCGTATTTCGGGTGACGTACTCCCTTCTTCTTCCCAGAAGGAGGACGGGTCGGGACTTACGACCGGAGGGACTGTGGTGGAGCAGTAAGGTGGGTGTTTCGGGTACGTACTCCTATTCTTCTGCAGATGTCCGGCAGAGAACTTACGGCTGGAGAGCTTCACTGTAGAGCGGCCAGGTGAGTGTACAGGCACGTAATCCTCCTCTTCTACAGATGACAGACAGAGAACTTACGGCTGAAGGGCTTCACTGCCAAGCAGACAGGCGAGTATACAGACACGTAATCCTCCTCTTCCACAGGTGACAGACAGAGAACTTACGGCTGAAGGGCTTCATCGGCAAGGCAGACAGGTGAGTGTACAGGCACGTAATCCTCCTCTTTTACAGGTGGCAGACAGAGAACTTACGGCTGAAGGGCTTCAGTGCCAAGCAGACAGACTCGTGGTGGCTCTACCCAGTCTCCGTACCGTGCCGGAGGCTGGCCTCGGTTGTCCCGTTCTGGGCTGGTTCCTCCTTCAGGGCGAAGGAGGTACACGGGCTGGTCAGGTCGGGGTTGTCGTTGGACCACGTAAGGTCGGGGCTCCCAACGGTCACTCAACTTTCCCTTTCCCTGGCGCCGACTGTCCTTGACCAGGACCCTTTCTCCCGGCAGCAGGAGAGCCTCACGAGCTGTCCGATCGTATAATCTTTTGTTCTTCCGTGCAGCTCGTTCGATTCGGGCGGAAACCTGCTCATAAGCAAGGTGGAGGCGCAAGATCGGGGCTTGGAGCAGCTCTTGTTTTAGCTTCTGAAAGGCCAACTCACAGGCGGGGTCCCACAAGATGGTAGGGGACCCACGACCCCGGGTCCGCCCCGAGCCTCCAAGCAGCTGGTTCAAGGGGTTTAGCGATCTTGGCAAAGTCCTTGATGAACCACCGGTAGTATCCCACGAATCCCAGGAAGGATCTCACTTGACGCACCGTCCTCGGCGCGGTCCACTCCTGGACGGCCGACACCTTTTCGGGGTCCACCGCAATCCCAGCCGCACTGACTCGATGGCCCAGGAACTTTACCTCTTTCCTGAGCAACTGGCACTTCTCGGGCTGTAGCTTTAATCCGTACCGTTCCAAGGACTGGAATACTTGCTCCAGGTGTCGGAGGTGAGACTCAAAGTCGGGAGAGTACACAATGACATCGTCTAAGTAGACGAGCGTGGTGTCCATAAGCTGGCTTCCCAAGCAGCGCTGCATGAGCCGTTGGAAGGTGGCGGGAGCGTTACACAAACCAAACGGCATGCGCTCCCACTCAAAGAGGCCAAAGGGGGTGGTGAAAGCAGTCTTTTCCCGGTCTCCTTCCTCCACTTGAACTTGCCAGTAACCGCTAGCCAAGTCTAAGGTAGAATACCAGGCGGCCCGAGTGAGGCTGGTCAGGGAGTCCTCGACCCGCGGCAGGGGGAAGGCGTCTCGTTTGGTAACATGGTTCAGCTTCCGATAATCAACGCAGAATCGCCATGCCCCGGTCTTCTTCCGAACGAGGACGATCGGTGCTGCCCACGGGCTGCTGCTCTCTCGGATAACCCCCTTCTCCAGCATTCCTCGTAGGAGGGCACGAACCTCAGCATACAGAGTCGGGGGTACGGGACGATAGCGTTCCCGGCTCGGAGGGGCATCCCCAGTAGGGATCTGGTGCTTTACGATGTCAGTCCGCCCATAATCCTCATCATGTGCGGAGAAGAGATGCTTCCACCTCACCAGGAAGTCCCAGAGTTGCTTCGCCTGCCCTTCTTCCAACCCGTCACCTCGTAAGGACTCTCCCGCAAGGTGGGCCGGCAGCGCTTCCTCCTTTCTGCTTGCAGGGGATTCGGTCTGTGCCAAGGCCACCTCCACTACCGTTGGACCCACCTGGCAGAATCGAAACTCTCCTTCCTCGTGAACTTGTTGGGGGCTTACCATGGTAACCCGAGCCAGACGTTGGTGTCGATGCAGATCCACTGCATAGGGATTCGTGTTTCTCAGTCTTACGGCAACCCGACCCCAGCGGACAGAAGCCAATCCCCGGGCCACTTCCACAGCCTGGCAGTCTGAGTGAGGCTCCACCAGGATCCATTCCTGGGACCCGTGAAGCTGGGCAGGAAGGCGGGCCCAGATAATGGCCTCGCTCTGGGCCGGGACTGACAGTGCGTAGCGACACATCACTCTCCCCACACTCTCTCGGTTCCGTTGGGCATCAGCCATGCGGACCCGGCGACAATCAGCCACGATCCGATCCCATTCCTGTTTTTCCTCCCTCGGAGCCGAAGGGGTGGGTCTCGCTTTAAACAACTCCTCCCAGCAGTCTGTGATGACGTTCATCCCCAATAGGGCATGGTGAGCTCCCAGACATGTATCCCGTACGATCACAACTCCCTTTTGAGGCACAAGGGTCCCATGAACCTCCAGGTCTGTGACCAGATAGCCCACATACGGAATGTCCAAACCGTTTGCCCCACGCAGGGTTAACCAAGGGGCATCTGCGGCCGAATGGCCCTGGACCCCGAATAACTCCCGAGACAGGCTTTCGGAGAACAGCGTGACCTGGGAACCGGTATCCAGGAGGCATTGGACTTCGGTCCCATTGACTTGAACCACCACGAGGGGACAGCGCCCGACTAGACAGTTCCTGGCCGCCAATGGAGAGGGGTCGATTTGGGGGGTCCCGACCACTTGACCCACAGTGGCCGGAGACTCTAAAAACCCCCCTGCGATCCCGGCGTGCGCTGCATTGCCGGACGTAATGGCCTGGTTTGCCACATCCATTGCAAAAGAGACGTCCTTGTTCGTCCCATTGGAAACGGAGACCGGATGACCGGGGTGGACGTCGCTCTGGGAATCGACTACCTTCGGAGTATGCTCGCTCTCGTGCCGGTGGCAATGGCCGGTAATGTTCTCGGCGTAGTTCTTCTAGGAAAGTTTTAGACAGCTCTGTCATCTGATCACGGACATCTCTTCTCAGCTCTTCTCGTAAGGCCTGTTTCCAGTCGGGCGGAGCAGGAGGCAGGGGATTACTGGCAGCATTGGTGGCCATACAGTGGGAGGGATCTGAGGTATCTGCATGATCCTGTTCGAGGGCCAGAGCTTCCTGGCGTAGCTCGTCAAACGTCAGAGTAGGATTGCGGCGAAGTTGTATTCGGAGGCTCTGACGTATTGGGCCATCTCGCAACCCCAAAAGAAACTGGTCCTTTAAGAGGGCCTCTCCTTCTCCAAGCCCATGGTCCTGTCTCTTCTTCAGCCGAAACAATTGTTCTCGCAGTTGCAAAGCAAAGGCACGTATGGTCTGCCGAGGTCCCTGCTTGCAATTAAAGAATTGCGTCCGGAGGACAGCTGCAGGAGTTGCGTCTCCGTAATGCCCCGTTAGAAAGTCAAAGATAGCCTGGGCTGTGGCTCGGGTTGCTTCCGGCGCCGCTTGTACTTCTCTCCTGGCGTCGCCTTCGCGTGAATTTAAGATGAACTGGGTCTTCTGTGTAGCGTTTAGCCCTTGGAGGCCCACCAAGTACTCCACTTGAGTTTTCCACGCCGACAAGCTGAGTTCTGAACCTGGTCCTCCATACTTTTGGGCCCATGGGGCTCCCATAAAGATGGGCATGACATGTGGATGACCCACCGGTGCATCTTCGTCTGCCATTGCTCCGCCTCTGTCTACTCAACCCAAGGTGGAATCCTGCCGACTACGCCAAATTATGTCACAGGTCGGGGCGGGCCAAATCAGGCTGCACCCACCCCTAAGACCCGTACCACCCTTGGGGAGTCGGACAGAGGCCAGGCAAGGACGACAGACAACAAGACTTCCAATAACACAGTATTTTATTGAGTATAAAAATGGGTAAGGGGATCTAAAATGGTGAGTCTTCTGGGCAGGGTCGTTCCGTCCTGCGGACCGCCGGAGGCCCACAGAATACAAGGGGGGGGGGGGGGGGAGGGGGGTCTGCTGGAGGACCGTTCAGGTGCGTATTTCGGGTGACGTACTCCCTTCTTCTTCCTAGAGGGAGGACGGGTCGGGACTTACGACCGGAGGGACTGTGGTGGAGCAGTAAGGTGGGTGTTTCGGGTACGTACTCCTCTTCTTCTGCAGATGACCGGCAGAGAACTTACGGCTGGAGAGCTTCACTGTAGAGCGGCCAGGTGAGTGTACAGGCACGTAATCCTCCTCTTCTACAGATGACAGACAGAGAACTTACGGCTGAAGGGCTTCACTACAAAGCAGACAGGTGAGTGTACAGGCACGTAATCCTCCTCTTTTACAGGTGGCAGACAGAGAACTTACGGCTGAAGGGCTTCACTGCCAAGCAGACAGGCGAGTATACAGACACGTAATCCTCCTCTTCCACAGGTGACAGACAGAGAACTTACGGCTGAAGGGCTTCACTGCAAAGCAGACAGGTGAGTGTACAGGCACGTAATCCTCCTCCTTTACAGGTGGCAGACAGAGAACTTACGGCTGAAGGGCTTCACTGCAAAGCAGACAGGTGAATATACAGGCACGTAATCCTCTTCTTCAGTAATGACAGACAGAGAACTTACGGCTGGAAGGTTTTTACTGCAAAGCAGTCAGATGAGTATTCACCTACGTGTCCCTCTTCACAATGGGCTATCAGATAGTACACTCAAATATCTGTGGAGTACAACAGTGTTAGCCTCTTCTTACGTCTTAGAACATGATAGAAAACTCAGGCAAGTGATGGACATCCAGCGGGTTTAAGTTCACACTTCACACATCAAGACAGTGCATCACATCACTTCATCACTGCAATTCAACACTCAGTGGGAAATACATATATAAATGGCCGTCGCCCATTTTCTGACCTGGCATTCACATCAGGGAGTCCCATAGACAAGAGAGAGAGGATGGAGATCGATTGGACTACTCACAGTCTCTCACAAACGATCTTACTGTCCAGCGATTTCCTCCTTCCGGTTGAGTCAGTGTGCTCTTTCTCCCAAACTCACAATGCCGTGCCCGTATGCCAGCCCCACTTCCTCTTCTCCGCCGCTCACGCTTCCTCTGCCCTCCACAGTCCCCAAAACTACTTCCTTTTATCCTCCCCTAATGGCAACGTGTCCCAATTGCGGGGCTTCAATCTCCTCGTGCACAGCTGCCGGCGATTTTGGCTACTCACCCCATTCGCGGGGATTTTGCGCTACCCCGGAACTAGCCCGGTGTTCCGTTGTTATGGGTCCGGCGGGAGGCAATATCGGCGAACATTAGTTCCGCCTTGCAAGGGAAAAAGCTGAAATTTCGTCACCTCGTGACATTGACCTGCATTACATTTAGATGGAAAATCATGTTCATAAAGTTTTAGAAAAACTCAGACGAACGGACAGATAGATAGATAGATAGATAGATAAAAAAAAATAATAATAATTTAGCAGAAACTGAGGAAGTTCATTGGCTGATTCACTGGAGCACATCATGGTATTTCATCATGGTATTTCAGGACTTACGACATCAGAAACCCTGACCCAAACCACCGTCCCACAGAAAACACCAGCCAGCGGTTCATCATCGGCAGCCAGTGCCACAGTACGAGGCTTAAGTGCAAAACAGTGCAGAAAAAGAGCCAAATATTTTAGTAATATATCAGAAAGAGCCATAAACATGGTCATAATTTACATTAGGTGTTTGAAGAAGAGCTCTGTCTTCATATGTTCTGGAAAATTGTAATTCTTGTAGAAGTTTGTAGGGATGGGAGAAGAGACGTTAGTAGACGTCAGCTCTGTTTGAGAGATAAGAATACATCATTAATGTGTTTGTTGTGGACCGCTGGATGTTGATATCACTGGGAAAAGAATCATCAGCGGGTGAGGAGAGCAGAGGCGAATCATCTCAACAGTTCGTGAGCGTCTGAAATGCAGATCTTCTCGTCTTGGTAGTACATGCTCTGGGAAGCAGGACTGTAGACAGAAATGTTTGGGTCAGTGGGTCAACAAGAGAGAGAGTTAAAAGCAAGAGATCTGTATATATACAGTATGATGATGATGAATTGTTGAATTCTGTAGGGATGCAGAAACTTATGGACTCTAGAAGGCCATGAAACTGAGAGGAAATATTGAGGATGAGATGGAAGGAAGAGGAAGACACAGAAGAGAGCATTAAATAGAGAGTGGCCAGAAACTGAAAGAAGATTGAGTAATTAATAATCAATATATTATCTGATCAAAAAGATTTATTTAATGCAGTCCCAGACAGCAACATAGTGTCAGCCCAGATCCGGGCCACATCTGTATTCCAGATGTGGACCGACACTATGTTGCTGTCTGGGGTAATTCTCAAACTTTTTTGGGTCAGTGACCCTCTATCCATATCATCCTTACTGACCCCATCAGAACGTCTTTCCTGGGTGATAATGTTGATTATTATGCTGTGTTATTAATGATAACTACAAGATGAGTGGTGCTTACTAATAATAATAATAAGAATTAATAGGCTACATATTATTATAATCAACAATGCTTGACCGCATAAACAACACACAGTTACACTACACAGTTGAGTACATAGTGTATAGTGTGTGACTTGGACACATCTAAGTGCACTGATGCCCCACTCTATCTCTGACACACTCCACACGCTTGCGCTTCTTCAACAACAGAGCGAATAGATCTGGAGCGTTCACTGTCATGCGTCCAGTGTTGACACGCTTAGAATGCTGCAAACCATATTCTTCTGCAAGAAGTTACGAGTTTCATCTCATCTCGTCGTGAATCTTTAGTGTAAACTCGTTATCCATGTTATATTTCATCTGCAGCAACAGTTGAACTTTTATAAAAATATGAATTGCACAATAGTAAAAACATGTATTTGGCCATTAAATATGAAATGCATTAATATGCAAAAGTCATGAATGATTCACAGCTGAGCTGCTTTTTTCTTTTTCTCTCCAATAAGGTAGAAAAAATAGTTGAGTATAATAAATGAAATGAAATGTGAAGTGTGTTTATGAGGATTTTGACTGTGATTGACAGGCCGGTTTAAAGTGACTGACCCGTCCTGTCTCAGACTGTGACACTTCTATATTAGGGCTAAGAGAAATACACATACTTTGGTTTCACTTTATTTTGATGGTCCCTTTAACACATTCTGTTGACTATAAGTAACGTTGCACCTACATGTCTACTAACTCTCATTAGAGTGTTAGTAGAGTATTAGTAGACTGGTAGGGTTGGGGTTAGAATAAGTAGACATGTAGTTGCAAAGTCACTTAGTACAATGTCATTTGGAGGACCGTCACAATAAAGAGTTAGCAGATATTAAGCATATTAAGTTACTTATGGACAGCAGAATGTTCAAAAGGGACCATCAAAATAAAGTGTTACCCATACTTTATTTTTCTCATGTGAAGGAGGATAAAATACTGTAAAATAAGTATAGGTATGATTCAATTGGTTTCAGGCCCTAGTTGAAGTTCTCTGTCTTTTGTATGTGGGACTTTTATGTTTGGGACAGAAACATCCTGTAGTTGGCAAAATGGACTTTTATTTTGACAGGAGAGCGCTTTGGAGGAGGAAGGCCTTCTTTAAGAGAAAAGGCCAAGCCAGGGGTGCTTCTTATTTCTTATTTGAGCATCCTCGTTTCCTTTCCTGAAGAAAAGGAGGATGGAGGAATCAAATGTAACTTTTTTTATACTCAAGGACTAAGGATTCACGCATAAGGACAATACTTCTCACCCATGGACTATTTGATCAAGGACTCTCGGATAAGTGTTATTTTTTCTGATTTGACTATTGAGTTACCAATGTACTTTATTGGTTAACCTGCTTATGCCTATCTTTGTCTGATTTCAAGTAATGATACAGTTTTTTTCTCTTATTCATTCATGCCTTGTGAGTGCC
Organism: Abramis brama; assembly: GCF_963993115.1. NCBI lineage: Eukaryota > Metazoa > Chordata > Actinopteri > Cypriniformes > Leuciscidae > Abramis > Abramis brama. The sequence goes on from NC_139975.1 coordinate 37,663,630, forward strand.
CTGAACTTTTAAGTGACTACTGGTTTACTTAAGTTGCAAGCCAAGTTTGTTACAAGATGACACCCGAAACCCTCACAGTCTTCCTCCGAGTCCAGACTTTACTGATGTAATAATAGCGCTCTGACTGTGTATCGACTGAACCCGCGTTAATTTATGTGTATTTTTTATTAATAATTGTTTGAAAAGTCAAAATTGAATGAAAACTTACACACATATGTTTATATATATATATATATATATATATATATATATATATATATACATTGAGGAAAATAAGTATTTGAACACCCTGCTATTTTGCAAGTTCTCCCACTTCGAAATCATGGAGGGGTCTGAAATTGTCATCGTAGGTGCATGTCCACTGTGAGAGACATAATCTTAAAAAAAAAAATCCAGAAATCAAAATGTATGATTTTTTAACTATTTATTTGTATGATACAGCTGCAAATAAGTATTTGAACACCTGAGAAAATCAATTTTAATATTTGGTGCAGTAGCCTTTGTTTGCAATTACAGAGGTCAAACGTTTCCTGTAGTTTTTCACCAGGTTTGCACACACTGCAGGAGGGATTTTGGCCCACTCCTCCACACAGATCTTCTCTAGATCAGTCAGGTTTCTGGGCTGTCGCTGAGAAACACGGAGTTTGAGCTCCCTCCAAAGATTCTCTATTGGGTTTAGGTCTGGAGACTGGCTACTAGCTAGGCCACGCCAGAGCCTTGATATGCTTCTTAAAGAGCCACTCCTTGGTTATCCTGGCTGTGTGCTTCGGGTCATTGTCATGTTGGAAGACCCAGCCTCGACCCATCTTCAATGCTCTAACTGAGGGAAGGAGGTTGTTCCCCAAAATTTTGCAATACATGGCCCCGGTCATCCTCTCCTTAATACAGTGCAGTCGCCCTGTCCCATGTGCAGAAAAACACCCCCAAAGCATGATGCTACCACCCCCATTCTTCACAGTAGGGATGGTGTTCTTGGGATGGTACTCATCATTCTTCTTCCTCCAAACACGTTTAGTGGAATTATGACCAAAAAGTTCTATTTTGGTCTCATCTGACCACATGACTTTCTCCCATGACTCCTCTGGATCATCCAAATGGTCATTGGCAAACTTAAGACGGGCCTTGACATGTGCTGGTTTAAGCAGGGGAACCTTCCGTGCCATGCATGATTTCAAACCATGACGTCTTAGTGTATTACCAACAGTAACCTTGGAAACGGTGGTCCCAGCTCTTTTCAGGTCATTGACCAGCTCCTCCCGTGTAGTTCTGGGCTGATTTCTCACCTTTCTTAGGATCATTGAGACCCCACGAGGTGAGATCTTGCATGGAGCCCCAGTCCGAGGGAGATTGACAGTCATGTTTAGCTTCTTCCATTTTCTAATGATTGCTCCAACAGTGGACCTTTTTTCACCAAGCTGCTTGGAAATTTCCCCGTAGCCCTTTCCAGCCTTGTGGAGGTGTACAATTTTGTCTCTAGTGTCTTTGGACAGCTCTTTGGTCTTGGCCATGTTAGTAGTTGGATTCTTACTGATTGTATGGGGTGGACAGGTGTCTTTATGCAGCTAACGACCTCAAACAGGTGCATCTAATTTAGGATAATAAATGGAGTGTAGGTGGACATTTTAAAGGCATACTAACAGGTCTTTGAGGGTCAGAATTCTAGCTGATAGACAGGTGTTCAAATACTTATTTGCAGCTGTATCATACAAATAAATAGTTAAAAAATCATACATTGTGATTCATTGTCAGTCTTTTTTTAGATTATGTCTCTCACAGTGGACATGCACCTACGATGACAATTTCAGACCCCTCCATGATTTCCAAGTGGGAGAACTTGCAAAATAGCAGGGTGTTCAAATACTTATTTTCCTCACTGTATATATATATATATATATATATATATATATATATATATATATATATATATATATATATATATAAATAAATCTGCATTGTTTATCCTTTTGATCTTTCATTCAAAAAATTGGCAAAAATCTAACCTTTCATTGAAGTAAAAGAATTGAAAGTGGGGGGGAAATCACATTATGAAATAAATGTTTTTCTCCAAAACACGTTGGCCACAATTATTCATACCCCTAGAACTTTTAATGAATAAAATATCTCTGAAGTATATTCCCATTAATATTTACCTTTTTTTTAGCACACCAGGGTGACTAGGAACATGAAATTGTCCAGCCATGACTTCTTGTTTCACAGGAGTTTAAATATGAGGAAACACAAAGGCCAAATTAGTTGAGTCAACAGAGATTAGTTGAGTCTTGGGGTCAGAAAGCCTATTAAAAAAAAATCAAACAACCCCTACATCCCCACATGTTGTTTGGGAGGTTTTCAAGAAAAATGCTCCTCACTCATCCAAAAACAAACTCCAGCATATTCAGTTGTCAGACACGACTGGATCTTGAGACGGCACAGGGTTCTGTGGTCAGATGAAACTAAAAAAAGAGCTTTTTGGCAGCAAACACGCTAGATGGGTTTGGTGAACACAAGGATAAAAAGTACCCCATGTGTACAATTTAATATACCATTTGATCTTTAATGTTGTGGGCCTATTGTTCTGCTGGAGGTCCTGGACTTCTTATTCAGATACATGGCATCGTGGATTCTATCAAATACTATCAGATAAAAAATCAAAACCTGACGCCTTCTGCTAGAAATCTTATAATGGGCCGTGGTTGGATCTTCCATCAGGACAACGATCCAAAACAAACATCAAAATCAACACAGAAATGTGTTAGGGAGCACAAAATGAAGCTTCTGCCATGACTGTCCCAGTTCCCTGACCTGATGAGTGGAGTGAACTGAAGAGAAGAAGCACCAACATGGATCTGGGAATCTGAAGGATCTGGAGAGATTCTGTATGGAGGAATGGTCTCTGATCTCTTGTCAGGTGTTCTCCAAACTCATCAGGCATTATAGGAGAAGACTCAGAGCTGTTATCTTGGCAAAAGGAGGTTGCAAAAAGGTATTTAATAAAAGGGTATGAATAATTGTGGCCAACGTGTTTTGGAGAAAAACATTTATTGTATAATGGGATTCCCCCTTCACTTTCAATTCTTTTACTTCAATGAAAGGTTAGGATTTTGCCCATTTTTTGAATGAAAGATCAAAAGGATAAACGATGCAGATTTATTTTTTACAGCCATTTTTGATCATATTTACCAGGGGTATGATTAATTCTGAGTACGACTGTATATTTATATATATATGTGTGTATGTGTATATATATATATATTCGTTGAATGCTTGAATCTGATTGGTTGACGAACGTTCTAAGGTGTGCATTATTTTCAGGGAAACGCACGGCTAAAGTAGTTCCAGGCAGGTCTTGACCGCATTACAGTTCCATATCACTTCGCCTAGTCAACTGTAATAACGGAAAATAGGATTCAATTCATAACAAGAAAAAGCATTTAGCCCCATGCTTTTTCTATTGATTATAGATAGGACTATATACTTTATTTATTAAAATTAAACTGCATGTTTCTATTGATTGTGAAGCTAGACATTGAAAATTGCAGATCAACCATCTGCAATTTTCAATGTCTAGCTTCACAATCAATAGAAACATGCAGTTTAATTTTAATAAATAAAGTATATAGTCCTATCTATAATCAATAGAAAATTAAACTGAATATAGGCTAAATAAATGGATAGTCCTGCAGCACGGATTTTTATTGCAGATAATATAACAAATAAATAATTATTGATAGGCCTACTTGTTAAAATGGCTTCGTGTTTCATTTATTTGGCTATAGTCTACTGTCATCTGTCAATAATGAAAAAAAAAAAAGAATGAACGAATTAATTAAACCGAATTGAATTAATAAATAAATAATAATATTGACGCACATGCTTTTCTGTCTCATTATTGCAACATCTCTCTCTAATAACTGCATTAATAACCGCATGATGAATGTAATTTGATACTTATGACTGATCATGCCCAATGCGACTTTTCAGTCTGTGCTCAAAGTCGGTGTTTAAAATCTGCTGCAGTCGATGAAAACAGTCAGAGAATGTGTCAGCTAGTCGTGTGTCCCCAGCATTAGTCTGCTATCAGTGGCTCAAACCTCCGTTACTAACTCTGAAATGACGTTCTCTTACGAAAGGTTCTCTCGTATTGCGTAAGTTAGCTTACGCTACGGTAAAGTCATCTTTTCTCGAGATATGAAGGCAAAAAATTATCCTTAATTTTTGATATATTGTCAAAGCAGTGCAGCAGCTAGCAGACCTAGAGCGGGCTATCTAGCGCGCTCATTGGCTGCTCCGCGGCAACTGCAGCAGCCTACCACTGAGCCTGGTGTGACGTCACGGCCAAAACGGGAGTGGCTTAGCGTATATAAGGAAGGGCTCGGGGGCTGCTAACCTGATTTTCGTCTCTTCAGCGAAGCTCTTCGCATCGCTGGACTCTGAGAGAAGCCACTGTCGAAGCAAGCGACCAGCAAGCTTAGGACAGTGTCTGAGGAAGCCGGTCGTTTTCGCCGCCTTCAGCCATCCGTGCCTGCTACGCTATCCGGCGTCATATCCTTTTTCTGCTGTCTCTAGACACTCTGTCTAAAAGAGATATTTCCATCGAGGTGTTGTTTCAAATGCCTCGCACCAACTTCTCACTCTCCCTCCCTCTGTTAGAGCCGCGCAAACTGCGCCGTTCACAAGGGATGTCAGAAGCGGACGGTCACGAGGCTAGCTTTCTTTACGTTACAAGAAAGCTACCCCGCCCTCGCGTGCCATTCGCGCGCGAAAGGAGGAAAGAGAGTGTTTTGGTCCCGCCGAGGCCGGACTAACCTCCATTTCTCACACATTTCTCAGTCCCCTCTTGGTCAAACTGCTGATCGCTGCCTTATCTGCCCCTTAATAGAACATTCACATTAGAACAGTTCTTCAGTTAATCATGTACACTGAAAAATTTCCACAATAAAAGAAAATAAAAAAATGAGGCTGGTAAGTTTCTGAAAGTCTCTTTCACTCACCAAGCCTGCATTTATTTGATCGAAAATACAGTAAAAACAGAAATATTGAGAAATATTATTCTAATGTAAATCAGCTGTTTTCTATGTGAATATACAGTACAGGCCAAAAGTTTGGAAACATTACTATTTTTTATGTTTTTGAAAGAAGTTTCTTCTGCTCATCAAGCCTGCATTTATTTGATCAAAAATACAGAAAAAAATGTAATATTGTAATATATTATTACAATTTAAAATAATTGGTTTTCAATTTATTATACTTTAAATTATCATTTATTTCTGTGATGCAAAGCTGAATTTTCAGGATCATTACTCCAGTCTATCACATGATCCTTTAGAAATCATTCTAATATCCCATACTTTTTTTCTTTGTTTGTCTTAACGGCCCATAAAACTGTACATTCGTTTTGTTTTGTTCTGCTTAATCGGCGGCGCTGGGTTAGTGCCGGTGTAATGCATTGGTCAAAAAAAGTCCGCGTTAGTTTTTTTTCTGAAACACCGGCCCATGAAACAAGTAGATCAGCGGCCCATTGGTTCTTTGGAACTATACGGTTATCCGGACCAGTGACGGGTAGGTTTAGGGGCGGGGTTAGGGGTAGGCCATCGTATGGTCCAGATAACCGTATAGTACCGGTTCTTTTCTTGATGGTCACTGGGCTGGCCCAATCACATCTTTAATGTGAAGTATAGAAATATACTCTTTCAAGTATAGAAATTAGTACAAAACTAATTATGAAAGTTTCCTTTATTTTTCAGTGCATTTGTTTTACAATATATGGCTATTATATCATGGGATTAATATTATAACTATTATCATGTAGTAGTGTAATGTAGACAGACACTGTAACTAAAAGAGGTTTTAATTTTTAATTTGCACACTGAATATGGGTTGGAGTTTTTCATTTTGAACTCTCAAAGTGCACCAGATTGAAGAATTTAACATTAAAAAGCACAACATTTTCTTACGGGGGGTGCCCCCCTACCCCCCTACCCCCCTAGAGGTACAGAGGTCCACTCACCACAGCTTTACCAAAAATCCTGTAAGAAACACTGGTATTGCTATGGCAATGCAGTTTATATATTTATTTATTTGATTCATCACTGTGGAGTATAGTTCAATTGTATTAATAAATTACATTTCTTTACTTATTTCATCTATTAACTCTCACTCGTTCCTACTCACTCATTACATGGCACACTTATTTATTTATTTGTTGTTTTTTTTGTTTTGTTTTGTCACTCAGTGACAGCAAAATTGTTGCTGCATACCCTTCTGACACGGGGTAGTTGCGCCCCTGAGTCTCTCTCAGTTAAATGTATGTGTTAATGTAGAAGAGAGAGAGAGAGAGAGAGAGAGAGAGAGCACACGCATGATATGAGTAGCCTATAGCAGATTTGGGGAGGGCCCATTCACTGGACCTTTTCAGGGGCCCAGTCATTTCTGTGGGCGGGCCTGGCCACATCCATGAGTAACTTACACAAGCCCGTAGGCAGGGGGGGTTCGGGTGGTTCGAACGAACCCCCCCTCACTGCCAAAGTGAGGTCCAGTCGTTTTTTAACGGGGGGTAATTCTCGCTAATTGGGCTTAAGCCCCGAATGTTTTGTCAAAAGCCCCGAATCTTTTAGGTTTTTAAAATAACTTCAACTTTGTTTCATTTCCTCTCAGTCTTTCTGACTGGAGCGGCAAAAAATGAAACACAAGCTCCATTACCGTGCGTGGTGGCGGACGGTAATGCATCGCGCATCACTCAGCTTGTTTGCCAACTGCCATAAAAACTAACGAACGTCGTTGTCATCAGGGGCTGGCGGGCTGTTGTATGTTTCACCGGCGTCGTAGCGAGCTTACTGGCTAACCAGCTGAAGTTAATATGGACATATCAAAGTTTTTTATACGGAACACTAACAGTAAACCTCACCGGCCGGAGAGAGATTCAGAAGCAGCGTCAGACGAACCGCGGACAATGTAATGATATGATGTAATGATGTTTACACCAAATTCCAATTTTACCTATGTAGGCTAACTTAAAAATAGTCAGATAATGGTTGCCTCTTTTTAGTTGCCAGGGGTGAAAATGAGTCATCCTTAACATTTTTGGTGTTTTGGATTCACTACAGCTGAAGAACAATTAAATACAAAATAGGTTGTAGGCTCTACTGGGTGATTTTTTTTTTTTTTTTTTTTTTTTTTTTTTTTTTTACTGAGTAACTATCATCATTTTCCCAGATAGTGTATAGATTTTTAGGCATTCTATTATCTAAAACAGCCTGAAAAATAGTGCATTTAGCTGACGTAAATGGGAAAAAAATCTCCCCGGGGAGTATGCCCCCGGTCCCCCCTAGGTTTGGGCTGAGCCCCGATTGTTTACATCGTCTGGCTCCGCCCCTGGGTTTATATATATATATATATATATTTTAATTAAAAGGATTTCTATATTTTATCCACTCAATAGTCTACAATATAATAGCCATATAAACGTAGCATAATTATAATAATAAAACATAGTGGGATATTCAGTGATATTGGCTGTGCAATATGATTGGAACTGACCAGTGTACTAAATCCATAAGTGTCAAGACAAATACAGCAACAAGCAAAGAGGCATTGACAGAGAGTCAAGAAATGATGATGAGAAGAATTATTATTAATATTTCAGTAAAGTTCATTAAATCTATTCTGTTGTTAGTGTGGTCTTTAAACTTAAGAACTGTGTATGGACTGACAAAGGTGTTACATGAGGAAGCAATTTGACAACAATGCAGTAAATATTTTAGGTGCATCAAAAAGAGTGCTCGTTAAGATACCAGCAGACAAGCTAATCCAGCACAAATTAGTGCATAAAAGGTCACCAAAATGAAGTATTTGAACCTCATAATTAAATACTAAAGGAGGAGAAAAACTGCAAAAAGGTCCACTTTTTTAAAAAAAGAACCCCCCCCTTTCAATAGGCTGGCTGCGGACCTGTTACATGTCATAAACTATGGTGTAAAATCTTGGGGAAATCACCATAAAATCTTCTCTACAGAAAACTACACAATCAAACATTTTCCTGCAGGAATCCTATCCGAAGTAGAGAAACATTAACAGCGGCATCCAAGATTCCAGGTGTAATGGCTACGGTAAGTACTCCGTGTAACTGCTGTTTATACCTGTCTTATAACGTTAGCTAATGTTAGCTTAGTGCATGAACTCTGTAAACCGTTAACATATAACGTTATTCCGTTTTATGTTTGTATTTACAGGTAACGTTACACTTATATATATATATATGTGTATGTATGTGTATATGTGTATATATATGTGTATGTATGTATGTATATGTGTATATATATGTGTATGTATGTACGTGTATGTATGTACATATGTATATGTGTGCGTGTGTGTGTGTGTGTGTGTTAATTGACGACAGGCCGTTGAATTATTAGAAAAATAATGTTACTGCTGAGCCCTAATGGTATGCTTTTATTATTCATATTGATGCAAGGTGTGATTACTGTATGCATTTTAATCTGGGCTCATCTAGTTACTCTTACTTTTTTTTTGTAAGTGCCTCATAAATGTAAATCCTCATTTATTAGACCGTGAACCAATAATTTTACTACACTGTTTACAACTCTGCTAATCTGTTTCCCCAGGTAATCCCAGATCCTCAGCCCTGCTGTGAGACGACATCTTGACCTGATCTAAGCCCTGACACATCTATTCTGCTGAAACAATGAAAATGCCCTTTGTTTTTCACGGTTCATCATAAAACTCCTTTAAAGGGTTAGTTCACCCAAAAATGAAAATTCTGTCAGTATTCACTCGCCCTCATGTTGTTCCAACCCCGTAAGACCTTCGTTTACGTAGTGTTTTAGCGCAGCGTTTCTGTGTTACACGTCACCACGTAGGCTCACTATTGGCCGACGCTGGTCATGTGTGTGATGTGTGTGACGTGCAACACAGACGCGCTACGCTAAAACACTACGTGAACTAACTCGAGGCCTAGAGAGAAGGAAATGAATAGTGGAATAAAGTCGTTATTTTTGGGGGGTTTTCGCGCACAAAAAGTATTCTCGTCGCTTTATATACTTAAGATTGAGCCTCTGTAATCACTTGGACTATATTAACGATGTCTTTAATAACTTTTCTGGGCCGGCAAGTTTCGATCACGTAGAAGCCTTTCATCAAAAATATCTTAATTTGTGTTCCGAAGATGAACGAAGGTCTTACGGGGTTGGAACAACATGAGGGTGAGTAATTACTGACAGCATTTTCATTTTTGGGTGAACTAACCCTTTAATGTTTTGCTCATCTGATTGGTGGAGCACATTTTCAGTCGCTATATGTTGAAAAATGTGTCCACTAGATGTCGCTGTGTCTATAGTAGCCTTTTATAAGAATAAATATATAATAATTAACTTAATATATATGTTATTACATTATATAATTATATCTGTATGATTTTTCACTATTTCTGAGATGTAAATATCAATAATTTGTTTGGGGTTAAAAAGGATTCTAAGCATTTACACCATGATTTATCCAAACGTATGAGGTCAAACAACTACACTTAGGCTAACCACTATAATCCTGAGACCCAGAAAAAAAAAGTTTTTGAATTTAGGTTTTTTCATGTCATCACATTGTTTAGAGCATAAGAAACAAATGGTAAAAAAAAAAACATTTTTGAAAAATAATATTTTATTCATACGTTATGCTATGTCCTCTGTAGTGGACACCAGGACGAAGTTGTTTTAAAAATAAAATGACATAATTATAATGTATAGGCAAAAACAATGGGATTTTTTTTTCAATCACCAATAAATTTTGGGGTTTCAGGATTTTTTTACAAAAAAATTGTATAAAGATAATTCTCAACTATGTTATGAAAGATATAACGGAATGCATTGATACACCATTTTACTTTATGCAATATGTGGGTAAAATGGCCGTAAATTAATATTCCCATTCAATGCAATGTATACACTGTATCTAATGCGCACATTGATGTGTTCTTGGAGCAACATTTAATGAATAAAGAAGTGTAATAATTGGAGTAATAATTAGCAACATTTTAATAATAATATATTTCATAGGAATATTGACGTATAATTTATTTCCATATTCACTTGTTGTGTCTCACAAAATGCTTGATAAACAACATTTAAGTCCTGGTGTCTCTACAGTGGACATGTGTGAAATCAAAGCCCTGTTCTGTAACAGAAAGTCATTTTTTGATTTGAAACCCCATAACGTTTTCCTGAGATGCTGGTTTATGAAATACAGTTTGAAAAGTAATCCGATTTAAATTATAATTACAATATATCATCATATTTCCATACATGTGCTACATTTGATCACTAAATAAATGTCAGACATTTTTAAAGACAAAGGAGAAGTTGTTTTCATGGTGAAACCTCCAAACATTTGGTATCTCTGAAAAGCCCTGAATGTGCTCTTTACAGGACACCCAGGTTGTGTCATGTGACATGTATGATGTCAGAGAAATTCACTAAAAAATAATGTCCACTACAGTAGACAAAAGTCTATTCCTTGGTCCCAGGAGGATAAAGATGCTTTACAAACCTTAAGCTTCCTGTACTGTCTTTTCTTTCTTCTTGCTGGCTCTCTCAATATTTCTTTTGTTAGCATACTGCATGTAGCATTCTCTATGGTAGCCAACATGAATTGGCACATCTGGAATGTGGCCTTCTGTGATTTTATATTTTTCCACAGATTTTTGGGCGATTTGGCTTTCTTTTGTATTTAAATTCACCCACTCTAAAGAACATTGTACAAACTTGATCCAACTTGTTACTGAAAAGGGTATGATGTTTGTTGATGTACAGCTAGTAACATGCACACAACACTCCATATCCAAGATAAATCTAGGGTTGTTCCGATACTAGTATCGGAAATACCGCCGATACCAATAAAAATTCTGGCATCGGTATCGGCGAGTACATCTACCCATGTACCGATCCGATACCATTTTATTAAACAATACCTAGTTATGCACGCTAGCTTTGCTTAACGGTGCAAATCGGAGATCAATTCTTCTTCGCTGCTCTAACCCAGTTAACAATTTTTGGTTCCCAGAACGTTATTTTCAGGTTCCCATAACGTTCTCAGAACAAACATTCTAACGTTCCCCGTTAGTTAGCTAGGAAAGTTTTCTTTACGTTAATAGAACGTTCCCTACAGGTTAGGGGAATGTTCCGGGAACGTTGCCGAAAGGTTCTCGGAACGTTATAAAAAATAAATTAAAAATCTTTAATATTTATATAATTTCTATATTATAATTTATAATATAACATAAATTATAAATCTAAATTAGGTTGTAAAGTGAGTGTCTTTTTCAGGCCTAATTTCAACCGTGAATAAATGATTATATTTAATATTCATAATAAAACAATTCATAAAAGATTTGCAGACCATTTATTGACACATCAGATACATCTTTCACATAAAAAACACTTTCCTGATCACATCTTAAGCCTGCATTTGATCAAGCATACCCTAAAAACAGTTATATTGTGAAATATTACTACAATAAAAATAACTTTTCATAAATATACATGTAAATATATAGTAATGTGTAATTTATTCATGTGATGCAAAGCTGAATTTTCAGCATCATTACTTCAGTCTTCAGTGTCACATGATCCTTCAGAAATCAGTCTAATATGATGATTTGATTCTCAAAAAAAATTGATTATTATCAGTTGTACGGCTTCATATTTTTGTGGAAACTACGATACAGTTTTCAGTATTCTTTGAATAGAACTTTCAAAAGAGCAGCATTTATTTGAAACAATTTTTTTTAAACAATTTTAAAGTTTTTACTGTGACATCAAATTTTTCTTTTCTGTATAAACATTTTTTCAAAACAATAAAGCTTAAAAATATTGAAAATGTTTATAAAACAGAACAATGACCAATTATAACCACATTAGAAAACAGTAAAGGGATAGTTCACACAAAAATGTAAATTCTGTCATTAATTACCTCATGTCGCTCCAAACCCATACGACTTTTGTGGAGAACACAAATGAAGATATTTTTAACAGATGCCTTATGTGTGCGCAAACAAACAATTACGTCTTTATTCACAAATGATGTATCTCCGACACATGAGATCGCCGGCTCTCTCGCCAACACAACCCTGATGAATTGTGGTGCTCCGTGAACGTGTCAGAGATGTATATTTTGTGAATAAAGATGCAATGGGTTTTTTTTGCACACACAAAGCATTCACTTCGCTTCATAAAGTTGAGGTTAAACCACTGGAGTCATATTGATTATTGTTATAATGTCTTTACTACCTTGAAAGTTGTAGTTGCATAAACTGTGAAATGGAGGGACAGAAAGCTCTCAGATTTCATTAAACATTTGTGTTTCACAGATGAACGAAAGTCTTACAGGTTTGCAACGACATGAAGGTGAGTGATGAAAATGTTTGGTAATGTTTGACGCATTAGGTAAATCAGTTCCTCAGGGGCTCGAGTAGATCTCTTCCTGATCTCTGATCTGCTCCTTCCACCATCCCAATCCTGGATTATTGAGCCACGACAGAAGTTTCCACTTTGAATGCTTTAGCCTGGCTGTTTTTTCTCCAGCATCTAAAGTGAGAAAGAGAACAATAACCAAAATGTAAAAAAACAATGGTTGTCCAAAATGTGAAGTATTTGGAGTTTTCTTGAGTTTTCCCTCTACATATTTGTGCAAGATTTCAGTCATAGATAAATTGTGAATGTTAACTTGATTAGACATTATGCCGAGTTCAGACTGCACGATTTTAGCCCCGATTTTGGCTCGCCGACAGGTTTTGAGAAATCGCCGACAAATGCCCGAAATCACAGGCAAATCGGTGCTCGTTCACGCGAGTGACAATCAGGCAGTGTGAATGAGCAAAGACGCGATCTGAGAGAATCACCGACGAGTCGCCGACGCCCGTGAGATATTTGGCATGCTAAATATCTGGATCTGTCGGCGATTCAAAATCCTGCTGTGTGAAAGTGTTCTGACCATAGACTGTAAAAAGATATGGACGTAGTGTCCGTGACGTCACCCGTAGGTTTCTGAAGAGCATTTTTGAAGCCTAAAGTAGGCGGAGCCGGCCGTCGCCATCTTGGCCTCGCGTCACTCCCAGATAACAGAAAATAGGCAAACAGGCTTATGTGAGTGGAGCTGAGGAGCCGAAATCACCTAGCTCGACGTCATAGATATAAACACTGTTTTATATCTATGATATATCTATAAACACTGTTTTATATCTATGATATATCTATAAACACTGTTTATATCTATGGCTCGACGTGATCGAGTTAGCTGATGATGTAAAGCCAATTAAAAGTTCTACCAGAAAGACTCGGGAGAATTAATACTGTGACAATAAACATTTATTTAAGAGCTCAGCAAACAATCAAATTCTTTGGCGTAGGCCCCGTCCATAAATCGCATTCCGAGGGTACGGAATCTGCATATCCTGCCTGAAGACGAAGGCAGGGGCGCAGCTCACCCCCAAGATAGGTGGAATTAAGGATCCACCGGAACGGGGCCCACCCCCAAAGAACGGTTTAAAAATGAACTCACCGGTCATGAATCCTGGAGTTCCTAACATAGATGAGAAAGGAAGAGAGAGAGAAAAAAAAAAAAATGTTAGATTTAGACGAGTACCATCCTTGATTATATCGAATAAGCCACTGCCGTCATGGTTCTGACATATTATTATTATTATTTTATTTTTTTAAGTAATATATATATCAACTATCGTGATACATGGACATATGCTGCTGGTATTTTTGGTTGCACGCATGAAACAGAGCCGCCTTTAGATGGACCTATAAGCACAAGCCGTCCTTTGATAGAACACATGGGCCACAGGCCATCTTTTGATAGGACACATGGCCACAGGCCGTCCTTTGATAGAACACATGGGCCACAGGCCATCTTTTGATAGGACATATAGGCCGCAGGCCATCTTTTGATAGGACACATGGCCACAGGCCGTCCTTTGATAGAACACATGGGCCACAGGCCATCTTTTGATAGGACACATGGCCACAGGCCGTCCTTTGATAGAACACATGGGCCACAGGCCATCTTTTGATAGGACATATAGGCCGCAGGCCATCTTTTGATAGGACACATGGCCACAGGCCGTCCTTTGATAGAACACATGGGCCACAGGCCATCTTTTGATAGGACACATGGCCACAGGCCGTCCTTTGATAGAACACATGGGCCACAGGCCATCTTTTGATAGGACACATGGCCACAGGCCGTCCTTTGATAGAACACATGGGCCACAGGCCATCTTTTGATAGAACACATGGGCCACAGGCCATCTTTTGATAGGACATATGGCCACAGGCCGTCCTTTGATAGAACACATGGGCCACAGGCCATCTTTTGATAGGACACATGGCCACAGGCCGTCCTTTGATAGGACATATGGCCACAGGCCGTCCTTTGATAGAACACATGGGCCACAGGCCATCTTTTGATAGGACATATGGCCACAGGCCGTCCTTTGATAGAACACATGGGCCACAGGCCATCTTTTGATAGGACATATAGGCCGCAGGCCATCTTTTGAAAGGACACGTAGGCCGCAGGCCGTCCTTTGATAGAACACATGGGCCACAGGCCATCTTTTGATAGGACACATGGCCACAGGCCGTCCTTTGATAGGACATATGGCCACAGGCCGTCCTTTGATAGAACACATGGGCCACAGGCCATCTTTTGATAGGACATATAGGCCGCAGGCCATCTTTTGAAAGGACACGTAGGCCGCAGGCCGTCCTTTGATAGAACACATGGGCCACAGGCCATCTTTTGATAGGACACATGGCCACAGGCCGTCCTTTGATAGAACACATGGGCCACAGGCCATCTTTTGATAGGACACATGGCCACAGGCCGTCCTTTGATAGGACATATGGCCACAGGCCGTCCTTTGATAGAACACATGGGCCACAGGCCATCTTTTGATAGGACATATAGGCCGCAGGCCATCTTTTGAAAGGACACGTAGGCCGCAGGCCGTCCTTTGATAGAACACATGGGCCACAGGCCATCTTTTGATAGGACACATGGCCACAGGCCGTCCTTTGATAGAACACATGGGCCACAGGCCATCTTTTGATAGGACACATGGCCACAGGCCGTCCTTTGATAGAACACATGGGCCACAGGCCATCTTTTGATAGGACACATGGCCACAGGCCGTCCTTTGATAGAACACATGGGCCACAGGCCGTCCTTTGATAGAACACATGGGCCACAGGCCATCTTTTGATAGAACACATGGGCCACAGGCCATCGTTTGATAGAACACATGGGCCACAGGCCATCTTTTGATAGAACACATGGGCCACAGGCCATCTTTTGATAGAACACATGGGCCACAGGCCATCTTTTGATAGAACGCATGGGCCACAGGCCATCGTTTGATAGAACGCATGGGCCACAGGCCATCGTTTGATAGAACGCATGGGCCACAGGCCATCTTTTGAAAGAACACATGGGCCACAGGCCATCTTTTGATAGAACACATGGGCCACAGGCCATCTTTTGAAAGAACACGTAGGCCACAGGCCGTCCTTTGATAGAACACATGGGCCACAGGCCATCTTTTGAAAGGACACGTAGGCCACAGGTCGTCCTTTGATAGAACACATGGGCCACAGGCCATCTTTTGATAGGACACATGGCCACAGGCCGTCCTTTGATAGAACACATGGGCCACAGGCCATCTTTTGATAGGACACATGGCCACAGGCCGTCCTTTGATAGAACACATGGGCCACAGGCCATCTTTTGATAGGACACATGGCCAAAGGCCGTCCTTTGATAGAACACATGGGCCACAGGCCATCTTTTGATAGGACACATGGCCGCAGGCCGTTCTTTGATAGAATACATGGGCCACAGGCCATCTTTTGATAGGACATATAGGCCACAGACCGTCCTTTGATAGAACACATGGGCCACAAGTCATCTTTTGATAGGACACATGGCCACAGGCCGTCCTTTGATAGAATACATGGGCCACAGGCCATCTTTTGATAGGACATATAGGCCGCAGGCCATCTTTTGAAAGGACACGTAGGCAGCAGGCCGTCCTTTGATAGAACACATGGGCCACAGGCCATCTTTTGATAGGACACATGGCCACAGGCCGTCCTTTGATAAAACACATGGGCCACAGGCCATCTTTTGATAGGACACATGGCCACAGGCCGTCCTTTGATAGAACACATGGGCCACAGGCCATCTTTTGAAAGGACACGTAGGCCACAGGCCGTCCTTTGATAGAACACATGGGCCACAGGCCATCTTTTGATAGGACATATAAGCCGCAGGCAATCTTTTGAAAGGACACGTAGGCCACAGGCCGTCCTTTGATAGAACACATGGGCCACAGGCCATCTTTTGATAGGACACATGGCCACAGGCCGTCCTTTGATAGAACACATGGGCCACAGGCCATCTTTTGATAGAACACATGGGCCACAGGCCATCTTTTGATAGAACACATGGGCCACAGGCCATCTTTTGATAGGACATATAGGCCGCAGGCCATCTTTTGAAAGGACACGTAGGCAGCAGGCCGTCCTTTGATAG
Organism: Abramis brama; assembly: GCF_963993115.1. Taxonomy (NCBI): domain Eukaryota; kingdom Metazoa; phylum Chordata; class Actinopteri; order Cypriniformes; family Leuciscidae; genus Abramis; species Abramis brama. The sequence continues at coordinate 37,680,232 of NC_139975.1, forward strand.
AACACATGGGCCACAGGCCATCTTTTGATAGGACACATGGGCCACAGGCCATCTTTTGATAGAACACATGGGCCACAGGCCATCTTTTGATAGAATACATGGGCCACAGGCCATCTTTTGATAGGACATATAGGCCGCAGGCCATCTTTTGAAAGGACACGTAGGCAGCAGGCCATCTTTTGATAGAACACATGGGCCACAGGCCATCTTTTGATAGAATACATGGGCCACAGGCCATCTTTTGATAGGACATATAGGCCGCAGGCCATCTTTTGAAAGGACACGTAGGCAGCAGGCCGTCCTTTGATAGAACACATGGGCCACAGGCCATCTTTTGATAGGACACATGGCCACAGGCCGTCCTTTGATAAAACACATGGGCCACAGGCCATCTTTTGATAGGACACATGGCCACAGGCCGTCCTTTGATAGAACACATGGGCCACAGGCCATCTTTTGATAGGACAAATGGCCACAGGCCGTCCTTTGATAGAACACATGGGCCACAGGCCATCTTTTGATAGGACATATAAGCCGCAGGCAATCTTTTGAAAGGACACGTAGGCCACAGGCCGTCCTTTGATAGAACACATGGGCCACAGGCCATCTTTTGATAGGACAAATGGCCACAGGCCGTCCTTTGATAGAACACATGGGCCACAGGCCATCTTTTGATAGAACACATGGGCCACAGGCCATCTTTTGATAGAACACATGGGCCACAGGCCATCTTTTGATAGAACACATGGGCCACAGGCCATCTTTTGATAGAACACATGGGCCACAGGCCATCTTTTGATAGGACACATGGCCACAGGCCGTCCTTTGATAGAACACATGGGCCACAGGCCATCTTTTGATAGGACACATGGCCACAGGCCGTCCTTTGATAGAACACATGGGCCACAGGCCATCTTTTGATAGAACACATGGGCCACAGGCCATCTTTTGATAGAACACATGGGCCACAGGCCATCTTTTGATAGGACACATGGCCACAGGCCGTCCTTTGATAGAACACATGGGCCACAGGCCATCTTTTGATAGAACACATGGGCCACAGGCCATCTTTTGATAGGACACATGGCCACAGGCCGTCCTTTGATAGAACACATGGGCCACAGGCCATCTTTTGATAGGACACATGGCCACAGGCCGTCCTTTGATAGAACACATGGGCCACAGGCCATCTTTTGATAGGACACATGGCCACAGGCCGTCCTTTGATAGAACACATGGGCCACAGGCCATCTTTTGATAGGACATGTAGGCCACAGGCCGTCCTTTGATAGAACACATGGGCCACAGGCCATCTTTTGAAAGGACACGTAGGCCGCAGGCCGTCCTTTGATAGAACACATGGGCCACAGGCCATCTTTTGATAGGACACATGGCCACAGGCCGTCCTTTGATAGAACACATGGGCCACAGGCCATCTTTTGAAAGGACACGTAGGCCGCAGGCCGTCCTTTGATAGAACACATGGGCCACAGGCCATCTTTTGAAAGGACATGTAGGCCACAGGCCGTCCTTTGATAGAACACATGGGCCACAGGCCATCTTTTGATAGGACACATGGCCACAGGCCGTCCTTTGATAGAACACATGGGCCACAGGCCATCTTTTGATAGGACACATGGCCACAGGCCGTCCTTTGATAGAACACATGGGCCACAGGCCGTCTTTTGATAGGACACATGGCCACAGGCCGTCCTTTGATAGAACACATGGGCCACAGGCCATCTTTTGATAGGACACATGGCCACAGGCCGTCCTTTGATAGAACACATGGGCCACAGGCCATCTTTTGATAGGACACATGGCCACAGGCCGTCCTTTGATAGAACACATGGGCCACAGGCCATCTTTTGATAGGACATATAGGCCGCAGGCCATCTTTTGAAAGGACACGTAGGCCGCAGGCCGTCCTTTGATAGAACACATGGGCCACAGGCCATCTTTTGATAGGACACATGGCCACAGGCCGTCCTTTGATAGAACACATGGGCCACAGGCCATCTTTTGATAGGACATATAGGCCGCAGGCCATCTTTTGAAAGGACACGTAGGCCGCAGGCCGTCCTTTGATAGAACACATGGGCCACAGGCCATCTTTTGATAGGACACATGGCCACAGGCCGTCCTTTGATAGAACACATGGGCCACAGGCCATCTTTTGATAGGACACATGGCCACAGGCCGTCCTTTGATAGAACACATGGGCCACAGGCCGTCTTTTGATAGGACACATGGCCACAGGCCGTCCTTTGATAGAACACATGGGCCACAGGCCATCTTTTGATAGGACACATGGCCACAGGCCGTCCTTTGATAGAACACATGGGCCACAGGCCATCTTTTGATAGGACACATGGCCACAGGCCGTCCTTTGATAGAACACATGGGCCACAGGCCATCTTTTGATAGGACATATAGGCCGCAGGCCATCTTTTGAAAGGACACGTAGGCCGCAGGCCGTCCTTTGATAGAACACATGGGCCACAGGCCATCTTTTGATAGGACACATGGCCACAGGCCGTCCTTTGATAGAACACATGGGCCACAGGCCATCTTTTGATAGGACATATAGGCCGCAGGCCATCTTTTGAAAGGACACGTAGGCCGCAGGCCGTCCTTTGATAGAACACATGGGCCACAGGCCATCTTTTGAAAGGACACGTAGGCCACAGGCCGTCCTTTGATAGAACACATGGGCCACAGGCCATCTTTTGATAGGACACATGGCCACAGGCCGTCCTTTGATAAAACACATGGGCCACAGGCCATCTTTTGATAGGACACATGGCCACAGGCCGTCCTTTGATAGAACACATGGGCCACAGGCCATCTTTTGATAGGACAAATGGCCACAGGCCGTCCTTTGATAGAACACATGGGCCACAGGCCATCTTTTGATAGGACATATAAGCCGCAGGCAATCTTTTGAAAGGACACGTAGGCCACAGGCCGTCCTTTGATAGAACACATGGGCCACAGGCCATCTTTTGATAGGACAAATGGCCACAGGCCGTCCTTTGATAGAACACATGGGCCACAGGCCATCTTTTGATAGAACACATGGGCCACAGGCCATCTTTTGATAGAACACATGGGCCACAGGCCATCTTTTGATAGAACACATGGGCCACAGGCCATCTTTTGATAGAACACATGGGCCACAGGCCATCTTTTGATAGGACACATGGCCACAGGCCGTCCTTTGATAGAACACATGGGCCACAGGCCATCTTTTGATAGGACACATGGCCACAGGCCGTCCTTTGATAGAACACATGGGCCACAGGCCATCTTTTGATAGAACACATGGGCCACAGGCCATCTTTTGATAGAACACATGGGCCACAGGCCATCTTTTGATAGGACACATGGCCACAGGCCGTCCTTTGATAGAACACATGGGCCACAGGCCATCTTTTGATAGAACACATGGGCCACAGGCCATCTTTTGATAGGACACATGGCCACAGGCCGTCCTTTGATAGAACACATGGGCCACAGGCCATCTTTTGATAGGACACATGGCCACAGGCCGTCCTTTGATAGAACACATGGGCCACAGGCCATCTTTTGATAGGACACATGGCCACAGGCCGTCCTTTGATAGAACACATGGGCCACAGGCCATCTTTTGATAGGACATGTAGGCCACAGGCCGTCCTTTGATAGAACACATGGGCCACAGGCCATCTTTTGAAAGGACACGTAGGCCGCAGGCCGTCCTTTGATAGAACACATGGGCCACAGGCCATCTTTTGATAGGACACATGGCCACAGGCCGTCCTTTGATAGAACACATGGGCCACAGGCCATCTTTTGAAAGGACACGTAGGCCGCAGGCCGTCCTTTGATAGAACACATGGGCCACAGGCCATCTTTTGAAAGGACATGTAGGCCACAGGCCGTCCTTTGATAGAACACATGGGCCACAGGCCATCTTTTGATAGGACACATGGCCACAGGCCGTCCTTTGATAGAACACATGGGCCACAGGCCATCTTTTGATAGGACACATGGCCACAGGCCGTCCTTTGATAGAACACATGGGCCACAGGCCGTCTTTTGATAGGACACATGGCCACAGGCCGTCCTTTGATAGAACACATGGGCCACAGGCCATCTTTTGATAGGACACATGGCCACAGGCCGTCCTTTGATAGAACACATGGGCCACAGGCCATCTTTTGATAGGACACATGGCCACAGGCCGTCCTTTGATAGAACACATGGGCCACAGGCCATCTTTTGATAGGACATATAGGCCGCAGGCCATCTTTTGAAAGGACACGTAGGCCGCAGGCCGTCCTTTGATAGAACACATGGGCCACAGGCCATCTCTTGATAGGACACATGGCCACAGGCCGTCCTTTGATAGAACACATGGGCCACAGGCCATCTTTTGATAGGACATATAGGCCGCAGGCCATCTTTTGAAAGGACACGTAGGCCGCAGGCCGTCCTTTGATAGAACACATGGGCCACAGGCCATCTTTTGAAAGGACACGTAGGCCACAGGCCGTCCTTTGATAGAACACATGGGCCACAGGCCATCTTTTGATAGGACATATAGGCCGCAGGCCATCTTTTGAAAGGACACGTAGGCCGCAGGCCGTCCTTTGAAAGAACACATGGGCCACAGGCCATCTTTTGATAGGACACATGGCCACAGGCCGTCCTTTGATAGAACACATGGGCCACAGGCCATCTTTTGATAGGACACATGGCCACAGGCCGTCCTTTGATAGAACACATGGGCCACAGGCCATCTTTTGATAGGACACATGGCCACAGGCCGTCCTTTGATAGAACACATGGGCCACAGGCCATCTTTTGATAGGACACATGGCCACAGGCCGTCCTTTGATAGAACACATGGCCACAGGCCGTCCTTTGATAGGACACATGGCCACAGGCCGTCCTTTGATAGAACACATGGGCCACAGGCCATCTTTTGATAGGACACATGGCCACAGGCCGTCCTTTGATAGAACACATGGGCCACAGGCCATCTTTTGATAGGACACATGGCCACAGGCCGTCCTTTGATATAAAACATGGGCCACAGGCCATCTTTTGATAGGACATATAGGCCGCAGGCCATCTTTTGAAAGGACACGTAGGCCGCAGGCCGTCCTTTGATAGAACACATGGGCCACAGGCCATCTTTTGATAGGACACATGGCCACAGGCCGTCCTTTGATAGAACACATGGGCCACAGGCTATCTTTTGATAGGACACATAGGCCGCAGGCCATCTTTTGAAAGGACACGTAGGCCGCAGGCCGTCCTTTGATAGAACACATGGGCCACAGGCCATCTTTTGATAGGACACATGGCCACAGGCCGTCCTTTGATAGAACACATGGGCCACAGGCCATCTTTTGATAGGACACATGGCCACAGGCCGTCCTTTGATAGAACACATGGGCCACAGGCCATCTTTTGATAGGACACATGGCCACAGGCCGTCCTTTGATAGAACACATGGGCCACAGGCCATCTTTTGATAGGACATATAGGCCGCAGGCCATCTTTTGAAAGGACACATAGGCCGCAGGCCGTCCTTTGATAGAACACATGGGCCACAGGCCATCTTTTGAAAGGACACGTAGGCCACAGGCCGTCCTTTGATAGAACACATGGGCCACAGGCCATCTTTTGATAGGACACATGGCCACAGGCCGTCCTTTGATAGAACACATGGGCCACAGGCCATCTTTTGATAGGACATATAGGCCGCAGGCCATCTTTTGAAAGGACACGTAGGCCGCAGGCCGTCCTTTGATAGAACACATGGGCCACAGGCCATCTTTTGAAAGGACACGTAGGCCACAGGTCGTCCTTTGATAGAACACATGGGCCACAGGCCATCTTTTGATAGGACACATGGCCACAGGCCATCTTTTGATAGGACACATGGCCACAGGCCATCTTTTGAAAGGACACGTAGGCCACAGGCCGTCCTTTGATAGAACACATGGGCCACAGGCCATCTTTTGAAAGGACACGTAGGCCACAGGTCGTCCTTTGATAGAACACATGGGCCACAGGCCATCTTTTGATAGGACACATGGCCACAGGCCGTCCTTTGATAGAACACATGGGCCACAGGCCATCTTTTGATAGGACACATGGCCACAGGCCGTCCTTTGATAGAACACATGGGCCACAGGCCATCTTTTGATAGGACACATGGCCACAGGCCGTCCTTTGATAGAACACATGGGCCACAGGCCGTCCTTTGATAGAACACTTGGGCCACAGGCCATCTTTTGATAGGACACATGGCCACAGGCCGTCCTTTGATAGAACACATGGGCCACAGGCCATCTTTTGATAGGACACATGGCCACAGGCCGTCCTTTGATAGAACACATGGGCCACAGGCCATCTTTTGAAAGGACACATGGCCACAGGCCGTCCTTTGATAGAACACATGGGCCACAGGCCATCTTTTGATAGGACAGATAGGCCGCAGGCCATCTTTTGAAAGGACACGTAGGCCGCAGGCCGTCCTTTGATAGAACACATGGGCCACAGGCCATCTTTTGATAGGACACATGGCCACAGGCCGTCCTTTGATAGAACACATGGGCCACAGGCCATCTTTTGATAGGACACATGGCCACAGGCCGTCCTTTGATAGAACACATAGGCCGCAGGCCATCTTTTGATAGGACACGTAGGCCGCAGGCCGTCCTTTGATAGAACACATGGGCCGCAGGCCATCTTTTGAAAGGACACGTAGGCCACAGGCCGTCCTTTGATAGAACACATGGGCCACAGGCCATCTTTTGAAAGGACACGTAGGCCACAGGCCGTCCTTTGATAGAACACATGGGCCACAGGCCATCTTTTGATAGGACACATGGGCCACAGGCCATCTTTTGAAAGGACACGTAGGCAGCAGGCCGTCCTTTGATAGAACACATGGGCCACAGGCCATCTTTTGATAGGACACATAGGCCGCAGGCTATCTTTTGAAAGGACACGTAGGCCGCAGGCCGTCCTCTGATAGAACACATGGGCCACAGGCCATCTTTTGATAGGACACATGGCCACAGGCTGTCCTTTGATAGAACACATGGGCCACAGGCCATCTTTTGATAGGACACATGGCCACAGGCCGTCCTTTGATAGAACACATGGGCCACAGGCCATCTTTTGATAGGACACATGGCCAAAGGCCGTCCTTTGATAGGACACATGGGCCACAGGCCATCTTTTGATAGGACACATGGCCACAGGCCGTCCTTTGATAGAACACATGGGCCACAGGCCATCTTTTGATAGGACACATGGCCACAGGCCATCCTTTGATAGAACACATGGGCCACAGGCCATCTTTTGATAGGACACGTAGGCCGCAGGCCGTCCTTTGATAGAACACATGGGCCACAGGCCATCTTTTGATAGGACACATGGCCACAGGCCGTCCTTTGATAGAACACATGGGCCACAGGCCATCTTTTGATAGGACATATAGGCCGCAGGCCATCTTTTGAAAGGACACGTAGGCCGCAGGCCGTCCTTTGATAGAACACATGGGCCACAGGCCATCTTTTGATAGGACACATGGCCACAGGCCGTCCTTTGATAGAACACATGGGCCACAGGCCATCTTTTGATAGGACATATAGGCCGCAGGCCATCTTTTGAAAGGACACGTAGGCCGCAGGCCGTCCTTTGATAGAACACATGGGCCACAGGCCATCTTTTGATAGGACACATGGCCACAGGCCGTCCTTTGATAGAACACATGGCCACAGGCCATCTTTTGATAGGACACATGGCCACAGGCCGTCCTTTGATAGAACACATGGGCCACAGGCCATCTTTTGATAGGATACGTAGGCCGCAGGCCGTCCTTTGATAGAACACATGGGCCACAGGCCATCTTTTGATAGGACACATGGCCACAGGCCGTCCTTTGATAGAACACATGGGCCACAGGCCATCTTTTGATAGGACATATAGGCCGCAGGCCATCTTTTGAAAGGACACGTAGGCCGCAGGCCGTCCTTTGATAGAACACATGGGCCACAGGCCATCTTTTGATAGGACACATGGCCACAGGCCGTCCTTTGATAGAACACATGGCCACAGGCCATCTTTTGATAGGACACATGGCCACAGGCCGTCCTTTGATAGAACACATGGGCCACAGGCCATCTTTTGATAGGACACATGGCCACAGGCCGTCCTTTGATAGAACACATAGGCCACAGGCCATCTTTTGATAGGACACATGGCCACAGGCCGTCCTTTGATAGAACACATAGGCCGCAGGCCATCTTTTGATAGGACACGTAGGCCGCAGGCCGTCCTTTGATAGAACACATGGGCCGCAGGCCATCTTTTGATAGGACACATGGCCACAGGCCGTCCTTTGATAGAACACATGGGCCACAGGCCATCTTTTGATAGGACACATGGCCACAGGCCGTCCTTTGATAGGACACATGGCCACAGGCCGTCCTTTGATAGAACACATGGGCCACAGGCCATCTTTTGATAGGACACATGGCCACAGGCCGTCCTTTGATAGAACACATGGGCCACAGGCCATCTTTTGATAGGACACATGGCCACAGGCCGTCCTTTGATAGAACACATGGGCCACAGGCCATCTTTTGATAGGACACATGGCCACAGGCCGTCCTTTGATAGAACACATGGGCCACAGGCCATCTTTTGATAGGACATATAGGCCGCAGGCCATCTTTTGAAAGGACACGTAGGCCGCAGGCCGTCCTTTGATAGAACACATGGGCTACAGGCCATCTTTTGATAGGACACATGGCCACAGGCCGTCCTTTGATAGAACACATGGGCCACAGGCCATCTTTTGATAGGACACATGGCCACAGGCCGTCCTTTGATAGAACACATGGGCCACAGGCCATCTTTTGATAGGACACATGGCCACAGGCCGTCCTTTGATAGAACACATGGGCCACAGGCCATCTTTTGATAGGACATATAGGCCGCAGGCCATCTTTTGAAAGGACACATAGGCCGCAGGCCGTCCTTTGATAGAACACATGGGCCACAGGCCATCTTTTGAAAGGACACGTAGGCCATAGGCCGTCCTTTGATAGAACACATGGGCCACAGGCCATCTTTTGATAGGACACATGGCCACAGGCCGTCCTTTGTTAGAACACATGGGCCACAGGCCATCTTTTGATAGGACATATAGGCCGCAGGCCATCTTTTGAAAGGACACGTAGGCCGCAGGCCGTCCTTTGATAGAACACATGGGCCACAGGCCATCTTTTGATAGGACACATGGCCACAGGCCGTCCTTTGATAGAACACATGGGCCACAGGCCATCTTTTGAAAGGACACGTAGGCCACAGGCCGTCCTTTGATAGAACACATGGGCCACAGGCCATCTTTTGATAGGACACATGGCCACAGGCCGTCCTTTGATAGAACACATGGGCCACAGGCCATCTTTTGATAGGACACATGGCCACAGGCCGTCCTTTGATAGAACACATGGGCCACAGGCCATCTTTTGATAGGATACGTAGGCCGCAGGCCGTCCTTTGATAGAACACATGGGCCGTAGGCCATCTTTTGAAAGGACACATGGCCACAGGCCGTCCTTTGATAGAACACATGGGCCACAGGCCATCTTTTGATAGGACAGATAGTCCGCAGGCCATCTTTTGAAAGGACACGTAGGCCGCAGGCCGTCCTTTGATAGAACACATGGGCCACAGGCCATCTTTTGATAGGACACATGGCCACAGGCCGTCCTTTGATAGAACACATGGGCCACAGGCCATCTTTTGATAGGACACATGGCCACAGGCCGTCCTTTGATAGAACACTTGGGCCACAGGCCATCTTTTGATAGGACACATGGCCACAGGCCGTCCTTTGATAGAACACATGGGCCACAGGCCATCTTTTGATAGGACACATGGCCACAGGCCGTCCTTTGATAGAACACATGGGCCACAGGCCATCTTTTGATAGGACACATGGCCACAGGCCGTCCTTTGATAGAACACATGGCCACAGGCCATCTTTTGATAGGACACATGGCCACAGGCCGTCCTTTGATAGAACACATGGGCCACTGGCCATCTTTTGATAGGACACATGGCCACAGGCCGTCCTTTGATAGAACACATGGGCCACAGGCCATCTTTTGATAGGACACATGGCCACAGGCCGTCCTTTGATAGAACACATGGGCCACAGGCCATCTTTTGATAGGACACATGGCCACAGGCCGTCCTTTGATAGAACACATGGGCCACAGGCCATCTTTTGATAGGACACATGGCCACAGGCCGTCCTTTGATAGAACACATGGCCACAGGCCATCTTTTGATAGGACACATGGCCACAGGCCGTCCTTTGATAGAACACATGGGCCACAGGCCATCTTTTGATAGGACACATGGCCACAGGCCGTCCTTTGTTAGAACACATGGGCCACAGGCCATCTTTTGATAGGACACATGGCCACAGGCCGTCCTTTGATAGAACACATAGGCCGCAGGCCATCTTTTGATAGGACACGTAGGCCGCAGGCCGTCCTTTGATAGAACACATGGGCCGCAGGCCATCTTTTGATAGGACACATGGCCACAGGCCGTCCTTTGATAGAACACATGGGCCACAGGCCATCTTTTGATAGGACACATGGCCACAGGCCGTCCTTTGATAGGACACATGGCCACAGGCCGTCCTTTGATAGAACACATGGGCCACAGGCCATCTTTTGATAGGACACATGGCCACAGGCCGTCCTTTGATAGAACACATGGGCCACAGGCCATCTTTTGATAGGACACATGGCCACAGGCCGTCCTTTGATAGAACACATGGGCCACAGGCCATCTTTTGATAGGACATATAGGCCGCAGGCCATCTTTTGAAAGGACACGTAGGCCGCAGGCCGTCCTTTGATAGAACACATGGGCCACAGGCCATCTTTTGATAGGACACATGGCCACAGGCCGTCCTTTGATAGAACACATGGGCCACAGGCCATCTTTTGATAGGACATATAGGCCGCAGGCCATCTTTTGAAAGGACACGTAGGCCGCAGGCCGTCCTTTGATAGAACACATGGGCTACAGGCCATCTTTTGATAGGACACATGGCCACAGGCCGTCCTTTGATAGAACACATGGGCCACAGGCCATCTTTTGATAGGACACATGGCCACAGGCCGTCCTTTGATAGAACACATGGGCCACAGGCCATCTTTTGATAGGACACATGGCCACAGGCCGTCCTTTGATAGAACACATGGGCCACAGGCCATCTTTTGATAGGACATATAGGCCGCAGGCCATCTTTTGAAAGGACACATAGGCCGCAGGCCGTCCTTTGATAGAACACATGGGCCACAGGCCATCTTTTGAAAGGACACGTAGGCCATAGGCCGTCCTTTGATAGAACACATGGGCCACAGGCCATCTTTTGATAGGACACATGGCCACAGGCCGTCCTTTGTTAGAACACATGGGCCACAGGCCATCTTTTGATAGGACATATAGGCCGCAGGCCATCTTTTGAAAGGACACGTAGGCCGCAGGCCGTCCTTTGATAGAACACATGGGCCACAGGCCATCTTTTGATAGGACACATGGCCACAGGCCGTCCTTTGATAGAACACATGGGCCACAGGCCATCTTTTGAAAGGACACGTAGGCCACAGGCCGTCCTTTGATAGAACACATGGGCCACAGGCAATCTTTTGATAGGACACATGGCCACAGGCCGTCCTTTGATAGAACACATGGGCCACAGGCCATCTTTTGATAGGACACATGGCCACAGGCCGTCCTTTGATAGAACACATGGGCCACAGGCCATCTTTTGATAGGATACGTAGGCCGCAGGCCGTCCTTTGATAGAACACATGGGCCGTAGGCCATCTTTTGAAAGGACACATGGCCACAGGCCGTCCTTTGATAGAACACATGGGCCACAGGCCATCTTTTGATAGGACAGATAGGCCGCAGGCCATCTTTTGAAAGGACACGTAGGCCGCAGGCCGTCCTTTGATAGAACACATGGGCCACAGGCCATCTTTTGATAGGACACATGGCCACAGGCCGTCCTTTGATAGAACACATGGGCCACAGGCCATCTTTTGATAGGACACATGGCCACAGGCCGTCCTTTGATAGAACACTTGGGCCACAGGCCATCTTTTGATAGGACACATGGCCACAGGCCGTCCTTTGATAGAACACATGGGCCACAGGCCATCTTTTGATAGGACACATGGCCACAGGCCGTCCTTTGATAGAACACATGGGCCACAGGCCATCTTTTGAAAGGACACATGGCCACAGGCCGTCCTTTGATAGAACACATGGGCCACAGGCCATCTTTTGATAGGACAGATAGGCCGCAGGCCATCTTTTGAAAGGACACGTAGGCCGCAGGCCGTCCTTTGATAGAACACATGGGCCACAGGCCATCTTTTGATAGGACACATGGCCACAGGCCGTCCTTTGATAGAACACATGGGCCACAGGCCATCTTTTGATAGGACACATGGCCACAGGCCGTCCTTTGATAGAACACATAGGCCGCAGGCCATCTTTTGATAGGACACGTAGGCCGCAGGCCGTCCTTTGATAGAACACATGGGCCGCAGGCCATCTTTTGAAAGGACACGTAGGCCGCAGGCCGTCCTTTGATAGAACACATGGGCCACAGGCCATCTTTTGAAAGGACACGTAGGCCACAGGCCGTCCTTTGATAGAACACATGGGCCACAGGCCATCTTTTGATAGGACACATGGCCACAGGCCGTCCTTTGATAGAACACATGGGCCACAGGCCATCTTTTGATAGGACACATAGGCCGCAGGCTATCTTTTGAAAGGACACGTAGGCCGCAGGCCGTCCTCTGATAGAACACATGGGCCACAGGCCATCTTTTGATAGGACACATGGCCACAGGCTGTCCTTTGATAGAACACATGGGCCACAGGCCATCTTTTGATAGGACACATGGCCACAGGCCGTCCTTTGATAGAACACATGGGCCACAGGCCATCTTTTGATAGGACACATGGCCAAAGGCCGTCCTTTGATAGGACACATGGGCCACAGGCCATCTTTTGATAGGACACATGGCCACAGGCCGTCCTTTGATAGAACACATGGGCCACAGGCCGTCCTTTGATAGAACACATGGGCCACAGGCCATCTTTTGATAGGACACATGGCCACAGGCCGTCCTTTGATAGAACACATGGGCCGCAGGCCATCTTTTGATAGGACACATGGCCACAGGCCGTCCTTTGATAGAACACATGGGCCACAGGCCATCTTTTGATAGGACACATGGCCACAGGCCGTCCTTTGATAGGACACATGGCCACAGGCCGTCCTTTGATAGGACACATGGGCCGCAGGCCATCTTTTGAAAGGACACGTAGGCCGCAGGCCGTCCTTTGATAGAACACATGGGCCACAGGCCATCTTTTGATAGGACACATGGCCACAGGCCGTCCTTTGATAGAACACATGGGCCACAGGCCATCTTTTGATAGGACATATAGGCCGCAGGCCATCTTTTGAAACGACACGTAGGCCGCAGGCCGTCCTTTGATAGAACACATGGGCTACAGGCCATCTTTTGATAGGACACATGGCCACAGGCCGTCCTTTGATAGAACACATGGGCCACAGGCCATCTTTTGATAGGACACATGGCCACAGGCCGTCCTTTGATAGAACACATGGGCCACAGGCCATCTTTTGATAGGACACATGGCCACAGGCCGTCCTTTGATAGAACACATGGGCCACAGGCCATCTTTTGATAGGACATATAGGCCGCAGGCCATCTTTTGAAAGGACACATAGGCCGCAGGCCGTCCTTTGATAGAACACATGGGCCACAGGCCATCTTTTGAAAGGACACGTAGGCCATAGGCCGTCCTTTGATAGAACACATGGGCCACAGGCCATCTTTTGATAGGACACATGGCCACAGGCCGTCCTTTGTTAGAACACATGGGCCACAGGCCATCTTTTGATAGGACATATAGGCCGCAGGCCATCTTTTGAAAGGACACGTAGGCCGCAGGCCGTCCTTTGATAGAACACATGGGCCACAGGCCATCTTTTGATAGGACACATGGCCACAGGCCGTCCTTTGATAGAACACATGGGCCACAGGCCATCTTTTGAAAGGACACGTAGGCCACAGGCCGTCCTTTGATAGAACACATGGGCCACAGGCCATCTTTTGATAGGACACATGGCCACAGGCCGTCCTTTGATAGAACACATGGGCCACAGGCCATCTTTTGATAGGACACATGGCCACAGGCCGTCCTTTGATAGAACACTTGGGCCACAGGCCATCTTTTGATAGGACACATGGCCACAGGCCGTCCTTTGATAGAACACATGGGCCACAGGCCATCTTTTGATAGGACAGATAGGCCGCAGGCCATCTTTTGAAAGGACACGTAGGCCGCAGGCCGTCCTTTGATAGAACACATGGGCCACAGGCCATCTTTTGATAGGACACATGGCCACAGGCCGTCCTTTGATAGAACACTTGGGCCACAGGCCATCTTTTGATAGGACACATGGCCACAGGCCGTCCTTTGATAGAACACATGGGCCACAGGCCATCTTTTGATAGGACACATGGCCACAGGCCGTCCTTTGATAGAACACATGGGCCACAGGCCATCTTTTGATAGGACACATGGCCACAGGCCGTCCTTTGATAGAACACATGGCCACAGGCCATCTTTTGATAGGACACATGGCCACAGGCCGTCCTTTGATAGAACACATGGGCCACAGGCCATCTTTTGATAGGACACATGGCCACAGGCCGTCCTTTGATAGAACACATGGGCCACAGGCCATCTTTTGATAGGACACATGGCCACAGGCCGTCCTTTGATAGAACACATGGGCCACAGGCCATCTTTTGATAGGACACATGGCCACAGGCCGTCCTTTGATAGAACACATGGCCACAGGCCATCTTTTGATAGGACACATGGCCACAGGCCGTCCTTTGATAGAACACATGGGCCACAGGCCATCTTTTGATAGGACACATGGCCACAGGCCGTCCTTTGTTAGAACACATGGGCCACAGGCCATCTTTTGATAGGACACATGGCCACAGGCCGTCCTTTGATAGAACACATAGGCCGCAGGCCATCTTTTGATAGGACACGTAGGCCGCAGGCCGTCCTTTGATAGAACACATGGGCCGCAGGCCATCTTTTGATAGGACACATGGCCACAGGCCGTCCTTTGATAGAACACATGGGCCACAGGCCATCTTTTGATAGGACATATAGGCCGCAGGCCATCTTTTGAAAGGACACGTAGGCAGCAGGCCGTCCTTTGATAGAACACATGGGCCACAGGCCATCTTTTGATAGGACACATGGCCACAGGCCGTCCTTTGATAGAACACATGGGCCACAGGCCATCTTTTGATAGGACACATGGCCACAGGCCGTCCTTTGATAGAACACATGGGCCACAGGCCATCTTTTGAAAGGACACGTAGGCCACAGGCCGTCCTTTGATAGAACACATGGGCCACAGGCCATCTTTTGATAGGACAAATGGCCACAGGCCGTACTTTTATAGAACACATCAAATGGCCACAGGCCGTACTTTGATAGAACACATAGAACTCACATAGAACACTCTATCTTTGATAGAACACCTATCATCTTTTGATAGGACACATAAGCCGCAGGCCATCTTTTGAAAGGACACGTAGGCCGCAGGCCGCCTTTGATAGAACACATGGGCCACAGGCCATCTTTTGATAGGACACATGGCCACAGGCCGTCCTTTGATAGAACACATGGGCCACAGGCCATCTTTTGATAGAACACATGGGCCACAGGCCATCTTTTGATAGAACACATGGGCCACAGGCCATCTTTTGATAGAACACATGGGCCACAGGCCATCTTTTGAAAGAACACATGGGCCACAGGCCATCTTTTGATAGAACACATGGGCCACAGGCCATCTTTTGATAGAACACATGGGCCACAGGCCATCTTTTGATAGAACACATGGGCCACAGGCCATCTTTTGAAAGAACACATGGGCCACAGGCCATCTTTTGATAGAACACATGGGCCACAGGCCATCTTTTGATAGAACACATGGGCCACAGGCCATCTTTTGATAGAACACATGGGCCACAGGCCATCTTTTGATAGAACACATGGGCCACAGGCCATCTTTTGATAGGACACATGGCCACAGGCCGTCCTTTGTTAGAACACATGGGCCACAGGCCATCTTTTGATAGGACACATGGCCACAGGCCGTCCTTTGATAGAACACATGGGCCACAGGCCATCTTTTGATAGGACACATGGCCACAGGCCGTCCTTTGATAGAACACATGGGCCACAGGCCATCTTTTGATAGGACATGTAGGCCACAGGCCGTCCTTTGATAGAACACATGGGCCACAGGCCATCTTTTGATAGGACACATGGCCACAGGCCGTCCTTTGATAGAACACATGGGCCACAGGCCATCTTTTGATAGGACATATAGGCCGCAGGCCATCTTTTGAAAGGACACGTAGGCCGCAGGCCGTCCTTTGATAGAACACATGGGCTACAGGCCATCTTTTGATAGGACACATGGCCACAGGCCGTCCTTTGATAGAACACATGGGCCACAGGCCATCTTTTGATAGGACACATGGCCACAGGCCGTCCTTTGATAGAACACATGGGCCACAGGCCATCTTTTGATAGGACACATGGCCACAGGCCGTCCTTTGATAGAACACATGGGCCACAGGCCATCTTTTGATAGGACATATAGGCCGCAGGCCATCTTTTGAAAGGACACATAGGCCGCAGGCCGTCCTTTGATAGAACACATGGGCCACAGGCCATCTTTTGAAAGGACACATGGCCATAGGCCGTCCTTTGATAGAACACATGGGCCACAGGCCATCTTTTGATAGGACATATAGGCCGCAGGCCATCTTTTGAAAGGACACATAGGCCGCAGGCCGTCCTTTGATAGAACACATGGGCCACAGGCCATCTTTTGAAAGGACACGTAGGCCATAGGCCGTCCTTTGATAGAACACATGGGCCACAGGCCATCTTTTGATAGGACATATAGGCCGCAGGCCATCTTTTGAAAGGACACGTAGGCCGCAGGCCGTCCTTTGATAGAACACATGGGCCACAGGCCATCTTTTGATAGGACACATGGCCACAGGCCGTCCTTTGATAGAACACATGGGCCACAGGCCATCTTTTGATAGGACATATAGGCCGCAGGCCATCTTTTGAAAGGACACGTAGGCCGCAGGCCGTCCTTTGATAGAACACATGGGCTACAGGCCATCTTTTGATAGGACACATGGCCACAGGCCGTCCTTTGATAGAACACATGGGCCACAGGCCATCTTTTGATAGGACACATGGCCACAGGCCGTCCTTTGATAGAACACATGGGCCACAGGCCATCTTTTGATAGGACACATGGCCACAGGCCGTCCTTTGATAGAACACATGGGCCACAGGCCATCTTTTGAAAGGACACGTAGGCCACAGGCCGTCCTTTGATAGAACACATGGGCCACAGGCCATCTTTTGATAGGACACATGGCCACAGGCCGTCCTTTGATAGAACACATGGGCCACAGGCCATCTTTTGATAGGACACATGGCCACAGGCCGTCCTTTGATAGAACACATGGGCCACAGGCCATCTTTTGATAGGATACGTAGGCCGCAGGCCGTTCTTTGATAGAACACATGGGCCGTAGGCCATCTTTTGAAAGGACACATGGCCACAGGCCGTCCTTTGATAGAACACATGGGCCACAGGCCATCTTTTGATAGGACAGATAGGCCGCAGGCCATCTTTTGAAAGGACACGTAGGCCGCAGGCCGTCCTTTGATAGAACACATGGGCCACAGGCCATCTTTTGATAGGACACATGGCCACAGGCCGTCCTTTGATAGAACACATGGGCCACAGGCCATCTTTTGATAGGACACATGGCCACAGGCCGTCCTTTGATAGAACACTTGGGCCACAGGCCATCTTTTGATAGGACACATGGCCACAGGCCGTCCTTTGATAGAACACATGGGCCACAGGCCATCTTTTGATAGGACACATGGCCACAGGCCGTCCTTTGATAGAACACATGGGCCACAGGCCATCTTTTGAAAGGACACATGGCCACAGGCCGTCCTTTGATAGAACACATGGGCCACAGGCCATCTTTTGATAGGACAGATAGGCCGCAGGCCATCTTTTGAAAGGACACGTAGGCCGCAGGCCGTCCTTTGATAGAACACATGGGCCACAGGCCATCTTTTGATAGGACACATGGCCACAGGCCGTCCTTTGATAGAACACATGGGCCACAGGCCATCTTTTGATAGGACACATGGCCACAGGCCGTCCTTTGATAGAACACATAGGCCGCAGGCCATCTTTTGATAGGACACGTAGGCCGCAGGCCGTCCTTTGATAGAACACATGGGCCGCAGGCCATCTTTTGAAAGGACACGTAGGCCGCAGGCCGTCCTTTGATAGAACACATGGGCCACAGGCCATCTTTTGAAAGGACACGTAGGCCACAGGCCGTCCTTTGATAGAACACATGGGCCACAGGCCATCTTTTGATAGGACACATGGCCACAGGCCGTCCTTTGATAGAACACATGGGCCGCAGGCTATCTTTTGAAAGGACACGTAGGCCGCAGGCCGTCCTCTGATAGAACACATGGGCCACAGGCCATCTTTTGATAGGACACATGGCCACAGGCCGTCCTTTGATAGAACACATGGGCCACAGGCCATCTTTTGATAGGACACATGGCCAAAGGCCGTCCTTTGATAGGACACATGGGCCACAGGCCATCTTTTGATAGGACACATGGCCACAGGCCGTCCTTTGATAGAACACATGGGCCACAGGCCATCTTTTGATAGGACACATGGCCACAGGCCATCCTTTGATAGAACACATGGGCCACAGGCCATCTTTTGATAGGACACGTAGGCCGCAGGCCATCTTTTGAAAGGACACGTAGGCCGCAGGCCGTCCTTTGATAGAACACATGGGCCACAGGCCATCTTTTGATAGGACACATGGCCACAGGCCGTCCTTTGATAGAACACATGGGCCACAGGCCATCTTTTGATAGGACATATAGGCCGCAGGCCATCTTTTGAAAGGACACGTAGGCCGCAGGCCGTCCTTTGATAGAACACATGGGCCACAGGCCATCTTTTGATAGGACACATGGCCACAGGCCGTCCTTTGATAGAACACATGGGCCACAGGCCATCTTTTGATAGGACATATAGGCCGCAGGCCATCTTTTGAAAGGACACGTAGGCCGCAGGCCGTCCTTTGATAGAACACATGGGCCACAGGCCATCTTTTGATAGGACACATGGCCACAGGCCGTCCTTTGATAGAACACATGGCCACAGGCCATCTTTTGATAGGACACATGGCCACAGGCCGTCCTTTGATAGAACACATGGGCCACAGGCCATCTTTTGATAGGACACATGGCCACAGGCCGTCCTTTGATAGAACACATGGGCCGCAGGCCATCTTTTGATAGGACACGTAGGCCGCAGGCCGTCCTTTGATAGAACACATGGGCCGCAGGCCATCTTTTGATAGGACACATGGCCACAGGCCGTCCTTTGATAGAACACATGGGCCACAGGCCATCTTTTGATAGGACACATGGCCACAGGCCGTCCTTTGATAGGACACATGGCCACAGGCCGTCCTTTGATAGAACACATGGGCCACAGGCCATCTTTTGATAGGACACATGGCCACAGGCCGTCCTTTGATAGAACACATGGGCCACAGGCCATCTTTTGATAGGACACATGGCCACAGGCCGTCCTTTGATAGAACACATGGGCCACAGGCCATCTTTTGATAGGACATATAGGCCGCAGGCCATCTTTTGAAAGGACACGTAGGCCGCAGGCCGTCCTTTGATAGAACACATGGGCCACAGGCCATCTTTTGATAGGACACATGGCCACAGGCCGTCCTTTGATAGAACACATGGGCCACAGGCCATCTTTTGATAGGACATATAGGCCGCAGGCCATCTTTTGAAAGGACACGTAGGCCGCAGGCCGTCCTTTGATAGAACACATGGGCTACAGGCCATCTTTTGATAGGACACAGGCCGTCCTTTGATAGAACACATGGGCCACAGGCCATCTTTTGATAGGACACATGGCCACAGGCCGTCCTTTGATAGAACACATGGGCCACAGGCCATCTTTTGATAGGACACATGGCCACAGGCCGTCCTTTGATAGAACACATGGGCCACAGGCCATCTTTTGAAAGGACACGTAGGCCACAGGCCGTCCTTTGATAGAACACATGGGCCACAGGCCATCTTTTGATAGGACACATGGCCACAGGCCGTCCTTTGATAGAACACATGGGCCACAGGCCATCTTTTGATAGGACACATGGCCACAGGCCGTCCTTTGATAGAACACATGGGCCACAGGCCATCTTTTGATAGGATACGTAGGCCGCAGGCCGTCCTTTGATAGAACACATGGGCCGTAGGCCATCTTTTGAAAGGACACATGGCCACAGGCCGTCCTTTGATAGAACACATGGGCCACAGGCCATCTTTTGATAGGACAGATAGGCCGCAGGCCATCTTTTGAAAGGACACGTAGGCCGCAGGCCGTCCTTTGATAGAACACATGGGCCACAGGCCATCTTTTGATAGGACACATGGCCACAGGCCGTCCTTTGATAGAACACATGGGCCACAGGCCATCTTTTGATAGGACACATGGCCACAGGCCGTCCTTTGATAGAACACTTGGGCCACAGGCCATCTTTTGATAGGACACATGGCCACAGGCCGTCCTTTGATAGAACACATGGGCCACAGGCCATCTTTTGATAGGACACATGGCCACAGGCCGTCCTTTGATAGAACACATGGGCCACAGGCCATCTTTTGAAAGGACACATGGCCACAGGCCGTCCTTTGATAGAACACATGGGCCACAGGCCATCTTTTGATAGGACAGATAGGCCGCAGGCCATCTTTTGAAAGGACACGTAGGCCGCAGGCCGTCCTTTGATAGAACACATGGGCCACAGGC
Organism: Abramis brama; assembly: GCF_963993115.1. Taxonomy (NCBI): domain Eukaryota; kingdom Metazoa; phylum Chordata; class Actinopteri; order Cypriniformes; family Leuciscidae; genus Abramis; species Abramis brama. The sequence goes on from NC_139975.1 coordinate 37,701,419, forward strand.
CATCTTTTGATAGGACACATGGCCACAGGCCGTCCTTTGATAGAACACATGGGCCACAGGCCATCTTTTGATAGGACACATGGCCACAGGCCGTCCTTTGATAGAACACATAGGCCGCAGGCCATCTTTTGATAGGACACGTAGGCCGCAGGCCGTCCTTTGATAGAACACATGGGCCGCAGGCCATCTTTTGAAAGGACACGTAGGCCGCAGGCCGTCCTTTGATAGAACACATGGGCCACAGGCCATCTTTTGAAAGGACACGTAGGCCACAGGCCGTCCTTTGATAGAACACATGGGCCCCAGGCCATCTTTTGATAGGACACATGGCCACAGGCCGTCCTTTGATAGAACACATGGGCCACAGGCCATCTTTTGATAGGACACATAGGCCGCAGGCTATCTTTTGAAAGGACACGTAGGCCGCAGGCCGTCCTCTGATAGAACACATGGGCCACAGGCCATCTTTTGATAGGACACATGGCCACAGGCTGTCCTTTGATAGAACACATGGGCCACAGGCCATCTTTTGATAGGACACATGGCCACAGGCCGTCCTTTGATAGAACACATGGGCCACAGGCCATCTTTTGATAGGACACATGGCCAAAGGCCGTCCTTTGATAGGACACATGGGCCACAGGCCATCTTTTGATAGGACACATGGCCACAGGCCGTCCTTTTATAGAACACATGGGCCACAGGCCATCTTTTGATAGGACACATGGCCACAGGCCATCCTTTGATAGAACACATGGGCCACAGGCCATCTTTTGATAGGACACGTAGGCCGCAGGCCATCTTTTGAAAGGACACGTAGGCCGCAGGCCGTCCTTTGATAGAACACATGGGCCACAGGCCATCTTTTGATAGGACACATGGCCACAGGCCGTCCTTTGATAGAACACATGGGCCACAGGCCATCTTTTGATAGGACATATAGGCCGCAGGCCATCTTTTGAAAGGACACGTAGGCCGCAGGCCGTCCTTTGATAGAACACATGGGCCACAGGCCATCTTTTGATAGGACACATGGCCACAGGCCGTCCTTTGATAGAACACATGGGCCACAGGCCATCTTTTGATAGGACATATAGGCCGCAGGCCATCTTTTGAAAGGACACGTAGGCCGCAGGCCGTCCTTTGATAGAACACATGGGCCACAGGCCATCTTTTGATAGGACACATGGCCACAGGCCGTCCTTTGATAGAACACATGGCCACAGGCCATCTTTTGATAGGACACATGGCCACAGGCCGTCCTTTGATAGAACACATGGGCCACAGGCCATCTTTTGATAGGACACATGGCCACAGGCCGTCCTTTGTTAGAACACATGGGCCACAGGCCATCTTTTGATAGGACACATGGCCACAGGCCGTCCTTTGATAGAACACATCGGCCGCAGGCCATCTTTTGATAGGACACGTAGGCCGCAGGCCGTCCTTTGATAGAACACATGGGCCGCAGGCCATCTTTTGATAGGACACATGGCCACAGGCCGTCCTTTGATAGAACACATGGGCCACAGGCCATCTTTTGATAGGACACATGGCCACAGGCCGTCCTTTGATAGGACACATGGCCACAGGCCGTCCTTTGATAGAACACATGGGCCACAGGCCATCTTTTGATAGGACACATGGCCACAGGCCGTCCTTTGATAGAACACATGGGCCACAGGCCATCTTTTGATAGGACACATGGCCACAGGCCGTCCTTTGATAGAACACATGGGCCACAGGCCATCTTTTGATAGGACATATAGGCCGCAGGCCATCTTTTGAAAGGACACGTAGGCCGCAGGCCGTCCTTTGATAGAACACATGGGCCACAGGCCATCTTTTGATAGGACACATGGCCACAGGCCGTCCTTTGATAGAACACATGGGCCACAGGCCATCTTTTGATAGGACATATAGGCCGCAGGCCATCTTTTGAAAGGACACGTAGGCCGCAGGCCGTCCTTTGATAGAACACATGGGCTACAGGCCATCTTTTGATAGGACACATGGCCACAGGCCGTCCTTTGATAGAACACATGGGCCACAGGCCATCTTTTGATAGGACACATGGCCACAGGCCGTCCTTTGATAGAACACATGGGCCACAGGCCATCTTTTGATAGGACACATGGCCACAGGCCGTCCTTTGATAGAACACATGGGCCACAGGCCATCTTTTGATAGGACATATAGGCCGCAGGCCATCTTTTGAAAGGACACATAGGCCGCAGGCCGTCCTTTGATAGAACACATGGGCCACAGGCCATCTTTTGAAAGGACACGTAGGCCATAGGCCGTCCTTTGATAGAACACATGGGCCACAGGCCATCTTTTGATAGGACACATGGCCACAGGCCGTCCTTTGTTAGAACACATGGGCCACAGGCCATCTTTTGATAGGACATATAGGCCGCAGGCCATCTTTTGAAAGGACACGTAGGCCGCAGGCCGTCCTTTGATAGAACACATGGGCCACAGGCCATCTTTTGATAGGACACATGGCCACAGGCCGTCCTTTGATAGAACACATGGGCCACAGGCCATCTTTTGATAGGACATATAGGCCGCAGGCCATCTTTTGAAAGGACACGTAGGCCGCAGGCCGTCCTTTGATAGAACACATGGGCCACAGGCCATCTTTTGATAGGACACATGGCCACAGGCCGTCCTTTGATAGAACACATGGGCCACAGGCCATCTTTTGATAGGACATATAGGCCGCAGGCCATCTTTTGAAAGGACACGTAGGCCGCAGGCCGTCCTTTGATAGAACACATGGGCTACAGGCCATCTTTTGATAGGACACAGGCCGTCCTTTGATAGAACACATGGGCCACAGGCCATCTTTTGATAGGACACATGGCCACAGGCCGTCCTTTGATAGAACACATGGGCCACAGGCCATCTTTTGATAGGATACGTAGGCCGCAGGCCGTCCTTTGATAGAACACATGGGCCGTAGGCCATCTTTTGAAAGGACACATGGCCACAGGCCGTCCTTTGATAGAACACATGGGCCACAGGCCATCTTTTGATAGGACAGATAGGCCGCAGGCCATCTTTTGAAAGGACACGTAGGCCGCAGGCCGTCCTTTGATAGAACACATGGGCCACAGGCCATCTTTTGATAGGACACATGGCCACAGGCCGTCCTTTGATAGAACACATGGGCCACAGGCCATCTTTTGATAGGACACATGGCCACAGGCCGTCCTTTGATAGAACACTTGGGCCACAGGCCATCTTTTGATAGGACACATGGCCACAGGCCGTCCTTTGATAGAACACATGGCCACAGGCCATCTTTTGATAGGACACATGGCCACAGGCCGTCCTTTGATAGAACACATGGGCCACAGGCCATCTTTTGATAGGACACATGGCCACAGGCCGTCCTTTGATAGAACACATGGGCCACAGGCCATCTTTTGATAGGACACATGGCCACAGGCCGTCCTTTGATAGAACACATGGGCCACAGGCCATCTTTTGATAGGACACATGGCCACAGGCCGTCCTTTGATAGGACACATGGCCACAGGCCGTCCTTTGATAGAACACATGGGCCACAGGCCATCTTTTGATAGGACACATGGCCACAGGCCGTCCTTTGATAGAACACATGGGCCACAGGCCATCTTTTGATAGGACACATGGCCACAGGCCGTCCTTTGATAGAACACATGGGCCACAGGCCATCTTTTGATAGGACATATAGGCCGCAGGCCATCTTTTGAAAGGACACGTAGGCCGCAGGCCGTCCTTTGATAGAACACATGGGCCACAGGCCATCTTTTGATAGGACACATGGCCACAGGCCGTCCTTTGATAGAACACATGGGCCACAGGCCATCTTTTGATAGGACATATAGGCCGCAGGCCATCTTTTGAAAGGACACGTAGGCCGCAGGCCGTCCTTTGATAGAACACATGGGCTACAGGCCATCTTTTGATAGGACACATGGCCACAGGCCGTCCTTTGATAGAACACATGGGCCACAGGCCATCTTTTGATAGGACACATGGCCACAGGCCGTCCTTTGATAGAACACATGGGCCACAGGCCATCTTTTGATAGGACACATGGCCACAGGCCGTCCTTTGATAGAACACATGGGCCACAGGCCATCTTTTGATAGGACATATAGGCCGCAGGCCATCTTTTGAAAGGACACATAGGCCGCAGGCCGTCCTTTGATAGAACACATGGGCCACAGGCCATCTTTTGAAAGGACACGTAGGCCATAGGCCGTCCTTTGATAGAACACATGGGCCACAGGCCATCTTTTGATAGGACACATGGCCACAGGCCGTCCTTTGTTAGAACACATGGGCCACAGGCCATCTTTTGATAGGACATATAGGCCGCAGGCCATCTTTTGAAAGGACACGTAGGCCGCAGGCCGTCCTTTGATAGAACACATGGGCCACAGGCCATCTTTTGATAGGACACATGGCCACAGGCCGTCCTTTGATAGAACACATGGGCCACAGGCCATCTTTTGATAGGACATATAGGCCGCAGGCCATCTTTTGAAAGGACACGTAGGCCGCAGGCCGTCCTTTGATAGAACACATGGGCCACAGGCCATCTTTTGATAGGACACATGGCCACAGGCCGTCCTTTGATAGAACACATGGGCCACAGGCCATCTTTTGATAGGACATATAGGCCGCAGGCCATCTTTTGAAAGGACACGTAGGCCGCAGGCCGTCCTTTGATAGAACACATGGGCTACAGGCCATCTTTTGATAGGACACAGGCCGTCCTTTGATAGAACACATGGGCCACAGGCCATCTTTTGATAGGACACATGGCCACAGGCCGTCCTTTGATAGAACACATGGGCCACAGGCCATCTTTTGATAGGATACGTAGGCCGCAGGCCGTCCTTTGATAGAACACATGGGCCGTAGGCCATCTTTTGAAAGGACACATGGCCACAGGCCGTCCTTTGATAGAACACATGGGCCACAGGCCATCTTTTGATAGGACACGTAGGCCGCAGGCCGTCCTTTGATAGAACACATGGGCCACAGGCCATCTTTTGATAGGACACATGGCCACAGGCCGTCCTTTGATAGAACACATGGGCCGTAGGCCATCTTTTGAAAGGACACATGGCCACAGGCCGTCCTTTGATAGAACACATGGGCCGCAGGCCATCTTTTGAAAGGACACGTAGGCCGCAGGCCGTCCTTTGATAGAACACATGGGCCACAGGCCATCTTTTGATAGGACACATGGCCACAGGCCGTCCTTTGATAGAACACATGGGCCACAGGCCATCTTTTGATAGGACACATGGCCACAGGCCGTCCTTTGATAGAACACTTGGGCCACAGGCCATCTTTTGATAGGACACATGGCCACAGGCCGTCCTTTGATAGAACACATGGCCACAGGCCATCTTTTGATAGGACACATGGCCACAGGCCGTCCTTTGATAGAACACATGGGCCACAGGCCATCTTTTGATAGGACACATGGCCACAGGCCGTCCTTTGATAGAACACATGGGCCACAGGCCATCTTTTGATAGGACACATGGCCACAGGCCGTCCTTTGATAGAACACATAGGGCCCTATCTTGCACCCAGCGCAATTGACTTTGTACACCGACGCATGTATCATTCCTATTTTGCAACCGTGCAAAGCGCGCTTTTCCCTCCACAAAAGCACGTCGCTAAACTAGGGAATGAACTTGCGCTCCCTGAGCGGTTCAGCGCAAAAAAGGAGGCGTGTTCCGGCGCAAACGTTCCTTCATGCTATTTTGCAGGTTTAGAAAACAATTGCGCCACTAACCAGGAAAAAATAGTTTAAAGTCAGTGTCGGGTTGCGCATGTTATTCATATGCTATTTTAAGGGCGCATGCTTGGCCATAATCAATGTAGCGTGTGCACAACGCGCATACACTTTGATTCTCTCATCTACACAGAAGCAGCAGTTTTCATTTTTGCAAATCATATATTATTACGATAGATAGATAGATAGATAGATAGAAATATAGATAGACAATTTGTTATAAAAGCATACATCTAGCTTACACATTTACCCAAATTATCATACGCCTTTTTAACCGAAGTTAATTTGGGTGGGTTTCTCCATCCCCAACGTCCCTGACGAGAGCGTTGCTCTCCTCGGCTGTGAACCGCTCCTGGCGCGCGCTTGGCAAATCCGCCGTTATAATAGGAATCCGCTTTAGAACAAAGCGCGCCTGCTCTTAAAGGGAATGTGAGATGTCGCTCTGATTGGTTTATTTCACGATACGCCCAAACCACACCTATGAATAATGAAGCTACTTCAGACCAACCCATTTTAGATTTGCGCCTGGCGCAAGAGTCATTTATCCCGCCGGTATAATAGCAACAGCGCCAAGACCCGCCCACAAAGTTACTTGCGCTTTGACACTTGCGTTTCAGATCGTTAAAATAGGGCCCATAGGCCGCAGGCCATCTTTTGATAGGACACGTAGGCCGCAGGCCGTCCTTTGATAGAACACATGGGCCGCAGGCCATCTTTTGAAAGGACACGTAGGCCGCAGGCCGTCCTTTGATAGAACACATGGGCCACAGGCCATCTTTTGAAAGGACACGTAGGCCACAGGCCGTCCTTTGATAGAACACATGGGCCACAGGCCATCTTTTGATAGGACACATGGCCACAGGCCGTCCTTTGATAGAACACATGGGCCACAGGCCATCTTTTGATAGGACACATGGGCCACAGGCCATCTTTTGATAGGACACATGGCCAAAGGCCGTCCTTTGATAGGACACATGGGCCACAGGCCATCTTTTGATAGGACACATGGCCAAAGGCCGTCCTTTGATAGGACACATGGGCCACAGGCCATCTTTTGATAGGACACGTAGGCCGCAGGCCATCTTTTGAAAGGACACGTAGGCCGCAGGCCGTCCTTTGATAGAACACATGGGCCACAGGCCATCTTTTGATAGGACACATGGCCACAGGCCGTCCTTTGATAGAACACATGGGCCACAGGCCATCTTTTGATAGGACATATAGGCCGCAGGCCATCTTTTGAAAGGACACGTAGGCCGCAGGCCGTCCTTTGATAGAACACATGGGCCACAGGCCATCTTTTGATAGGACACGTAGGCCGCAGGCCGTCCTTTGATAGGACACATGGGCCACAGGCCATCTTTTGAAAGGACACGTAGGCCGCAGGCCGTCCTTTGATAGGACACATGGCCACAGGCCGTCCTTTGATAGAACACATGGGCCACAGGCCATCTTTTGATAGGACATATAGGCCGCAGGCCATCTTTTGAAAGGACACGTAGGCCGCAGGCCGTCCTTTGATAGAACACATGGGCCACAGGCCATCTTTTGATAGGACACATGGCCACAGGCCGTCCTTTGATAGAACACATGGGCCACAGGCCATCTTTTGATAGGACACATGGCCACAGGCCGTCCTTTGATAGAACACATAGGCCGCAGGCCATCTTTTGAAAGGACACGTAGGCCGCAGGCCGTCCTTTGATAGAACACGTGGGCCACAGCCACTTTTGGTAGTACACTTGGGCCGCAGCCACTTGAAACCATAACGTGTAACAACTGTTTAAACAGACATGTAACCCGCAGGCCATCTTGGTTTAGTAGCTAGCCATACGATCATAAAGTGCCAATCCGCTTTGGCAAAAACACCACCACCAGTAGATAAACAGGAATTTACCTAGATCAAGACTGGAGAGCTTGCTGGGCTTCGAGGATAGTTTAAATCTGGTCTTATTTAGGACTCAAGTGCAGAAGAGGACCATTTGCCTGGCATCTTGATAGCTGGAGTAGAAATGCCACATTCGTCTGCTGAAGTGGCTGTCCCGATCCTGAAGAAATGACCAGTATACTGGGAGGGAGATAACTGCAGCTTTTGAGGACAGAAACTAGATGAGTCCTGAACCAGGCTTAAGAGAGAGATGCTTCGTTAGGTAGGAAAATAGGGGAAGTGATCAGAGGATCTAGGGCAGGTTTTTAAGGATTTAATCATAGATGAGAAGGGACAAAATGTTTTGCTTATTTTAGAAATTGTTAGTGTGAAACCAGAAACTTGAGTCAGTTGGAGTGCGTAGAAAGAGTAAAGAATTAGGTGAGAAGGTGAATCAGAAAAAGAAAGACCGCGGCGAGATCGGAGTGTTTGAACTGAAGTAAATTCCCCTGGAAGCATTAGCCTAGCCTGACTACGTGAGACTTTATACTTCCGCTCAATTTCAGTTCGCTTCTGTGCGCAGTCTGAGATAGCGACCTAACTCTCAGATTTCCTCCGGCCGCAAAACAGCCGGCCAAGCAACGAACAAAGGGCGGGCTGAGAGCCGTGACGTAGATACTGATTGTACCGTGGATGCGTAGATTACTTCACTTACTACAATATCGGCAAAATTACAATGCACGATGTTCAAGCATTGAATATTTAGTTTAAAGAGATTGCTTTTTAAGGACTACAACAACGCTGAGAGGGACTGCACGGCCTTCCTTCTGGATTAGAGGCATCACAAACCCTAAAGCTACATGAATCCAGCTCCCGGAATATGATTTATAGCATATTGGGACAGAATGAGCTAATCAATAACTAGAAGATAACTACGCACAAGCTATATAATTCATCAACTAACCATCCGGAAATGGGGTCTACATGTTGACGCTTCTTGATTCTCTCCATCTTTGTCTGACTCAGGTTTAAATATAAAGCTAAACGATTTGAAATTGTCTGTGAGGTAATCAAAGCTGCAAAACGAGCTGTTGAAACTCACCCCCCGTGCCGGGAGCAGCAGCCCGACTGCATCCAAAGGGACAGACAAAAACCATGCGCTTTACTCACCCTCAAAGACAATTCCAGCATAGAATATTAACATATATTTGGGGCATTCCAAGCCAAACCCCTCAAACACACCCTGGGGACACTGAAGACCCACCACACGTCGATTTCGTAATTTGTAGACGAGCGAGGAACAACTGTCCGTGATCAGGATGGGAAATAAGGAATCTGAAAAGAAAGCAAAACATTATAATCAATTCTGCAGAAATATGAGCTTTTAAGGTGTAGGGAGTCATGCCATCGGTGATACACTGTCTAGCTGGATTGAGCATAGTGACTAATTTACATGATCACTGTTAGAGAAGGGCAGGGTGATGGATAAGGGTTGCTGAAGGGCAGAGCCGCCTGAAAACTAAAGTGCGTAGCTATAGCATTGCAGAGGTCAGAAATGTGCTTGCGTGACCTTAATCATGAAATTGGAGACTACTGATTGCCAGATGAATGTCTCAGGAATAGCATGATCGTCTAACAAGAAGATCTGCCTAGTGATGCAACCGAGCTCGTTAGCACGTACAACATAAATTTTGCCACTACATCGAACCCAAAAGATGTTAGCAGCCACTATAAGATAATTTCGGTAAAGCGCTAATGAAAGAAGCCTGACCAGGCTCTGCAATTCATCTAACCTGCTGTTCCAATTGTCCAAATCTGAACGGATATGCATCCTTCGTCTAGATGATCGGATCGCTTAATTAGGCACTGAGTGGCCATTGTTAACAGAGGAGAGATAAATGTCCTGTCTAATGAGATACTTATAGTGAATTTTTTTTTTTTTTTTTTTTTTTTTAAATCTTAATACAATACTTACTTGAAGTAAGGTGACCGCATACCAATAAGATACAACCTCAATCACACTTGATATCCTGATGTGACTTTTGAGCATAGAATCTAGTACACCTGACATCGTGTTGCTCTTGTATGAATGAGTTTTATACACGACCGAGAGATCACTGCCATGGCAACCAAGTGAGTCCCTTGAATAGAAAAATAGGTGAACATTTAAATCATACAGATGAGTAAATGTAATGTCATTCGAGTCTTCTTGACTGTGATTTGTCTGGTGATTGGTTTGAATTAGTCTAAACTTATACTGAAAGTTCTACTGTGTTAAGCACATTTGGCAAAGTCTGTGACCTTTGACCTGAGCATTCTTAGTCTGCCTTAGTACATATAATATCGAATACCTATAATGTAAATATTTCTAATGACACATATCGGTGGCACATATTAAAGGAGTCGCCAAGAAAAATATTTAGTGTTATGGCGGTTGTACCATATTTCTGTTAGTGAAGAACTTAAATGCAGTATTAAAAGATCTTGATGATATGAAAATCATATCATTGTAGGCCTGTATGCCACACTCAAATTGTATAGAGATATAGAGAATTATAATCACTGTAAGTGTACCATTTACTTCCTTTGTATTAAATACTCCTGCTACATATGGTTGATTCTTAGACTATGGGCACTTGTATGTACTTGGTCTTTTTTTTATAACATATAATTTTGGACAAATTCCTTTTTCTCCTTTTTCAAACTACAATAAAACCTCCTTAAAAACATTTTACTACCTTCCTATTATGATTTTTTCATACTTTTCAACCTCTTTATATGTGTCAAAAACACTGTTTTCTCCTTGTCGCACACCCGGGTTTTTAAACTTCAACAATGAAAATACAGTTTAAAAATATGACTTAACTGGTAACTATTAATATGCAAAATTAAGCACTGGTAAAATAATTAAGATGCATTATAGTATTTTATATGAGACAACCATCAATACTTTTATACAAAATATAGCTGTCGCACGGTATTGGTGTCATTTCCACCACAACACTGTAATGTCCCTTTAAAAGTTTGTGTAAAAGATTGTTTAGGTCAGGGATGGGCAACTTCGGTCCTGGAGGGCCACTGTCCTACAGAGTTTAGCTCCAACCCTGAAAAAATCACCTGCCTGTAATTTTCTAGTAATCCTGAGGACCTTGATTAGCTTGTTCAGGTGTGCTTGATTAGGGTTGAAGCTAAACTCTGTAGGACAGTGGCCCTCCAGGGCCAAATCATAGTCTCTGCTGCACCAAATTAACTGATATAAATAGTGTAGAACATTGCATAGAAACTGTGTCTATTCCTCGTTTAGTGAGATCAAATAATAAATCTACTGCAGGATCTAGAAAAAATCTAATTGTTATTAAACCAGAAAATGTTGCTATTAGTAACCAAAAACAATTTCTAAAGCTAGGTCTTCTAAACATTAGATCACTCACACCTAAGGCAGTTATTGTAAATGAAATAGTCACGGATAATAGCTTCGATGTACTTTGCCTTACTGAAACTTGGCTTAAACCTAATGATTATTTCGGTCTAAATGAGTCTAGGGCGATTCCACAGTTTAGGGCTAACTGCAAGGACAACAGCCTGCAAAAATCAATCTTCATGGAGAAAGCCATTGTCCTCAGGTTAACATCCTGAGAAAACCTGGGGTACAGCTGTGTGAAAGGCAGGATAAATCTGGCAATGGTAAACTAGTAAACTTTGATCAAAGTTGAGTTGATGTCAAATTTAACGTATGTAACATGGACGGAAAAACAATGTAAGTTCAAGCAGAAAGTGTACTTAATCTAATTCAGTTTAATAAAATCTGGTTGAATCCCAGTTCATGTTTTACTTTGTTCCTAATTTGGTATAGTTATGAGTCATGCGTTGTGTATGGTTCACAAAACTGGTAATAGGACTTCCATGCAGGCAGGGTGGCCATCTAATATTATCTGTTCTATAAACTTAAAGGTGCATTTTTGAGTCTGGTATGTTCATAAACTGAAAGCCAGCAAAATTACTAACAAATACCACAGGTATATTTTTCTAATTTATTTGCCAAATGTAGAAGACAAAGGAACTCCTACAAGTGTGCTAAGTTATAACGTGTGTAACGTGGACGGAAAAAATTAAACAATCCTGCAAGATTGCCTCTGTAACACAAAATAATACCATTTCATGAAAACTGGCATAGAATAGAACAAGTTCATAACACATTAAAATAACCTGTCATCATACTATCAAATTTAAAGATCATACAGATTGTGTTAACGCACTATTAACGTGTTAACTTCGTCAGCCTAAGCTATATTCTTACGAACATTGGACAGAAAAAAAAAATCATCAAAAAAAAACAAACAGAAAAATGTCATAGACGATGTTGACTTTCATGAACAGCTTATTGAGTCAAAAATACGCAGTAAACAACGTTGGAAGTTGGACAGACTGAAAATTTCCGTCTAAGTTACGAACAAGATGTGCAGAATCTGTCAAAATGTATAAAACCACCATTCATGCATGCGCTTTCACGATGAACGACGCTTTCGGTCCGAAACCACTCGCAATCATCCGACTTGCACACTCTTTTATCCTTTCTCACCACAATGATTTATGTTTAATGTTTAATGTTTACTTAACCAAAGTTTACCACGTTCGTATCATTTTAACGTTCGTAACCTTTTGGACAAAATCCACAAACTTACCCACATTTGTCGAAATCCGTGAAATCATGTTAACACTTTCTCACACGCAGAGCGGCCGTGACCTAGACAATCTTATTTCTGACATGAGAACCGTTGAGACATTAGGAGATGGAAATTCAGCGTCAGAATAAAATGTTCGAGCGTTATGATTTTTGGACAGAAAATCTCGGCCCCTGTTTTATCCCGATTTATTAACAATTTATCATGTAGCAACGCATATGAGAATTTAACCCACACAAGATGGTTGTATCGTTATGCTACTGATAGAATTACATGGAAAAATTATATCTCCGCTTCCTTTAGAATCATAGTTTAACGTGCGTAACTGCTTGGACAGAAAGTGTAACGAACGTTAGTAAATTTTTCCATTGCATCGTGGTGGATTAAGGGAATTCTACTTTCAGTGTTAATAGTAGTATTTTGTAGAAGACACTCCAAAATAAATGTTTTGCGCCAAAATTCTGGATTTTATTAAAGGAAATGAAAGAAATGACTTAGGAAAAATCCAGATGCACTGAATGTCCCACCGTGACATCCGCAATTTCTGGGGACGGAAATAAAATAAAGTCTCATTACACGATAATGCCAAGGCCTAGTGGGATAAAAGTAACTTTATTATTTCTTACATCTATCTTTAACAAAATAGTGAACTAAAAATAAAAAAATGACAACAACTGGGTATTATTCAATCTATATTGTTCATTACACCCCTTGTGGACAGATACTGTGGAATCGCCCTCTACTCCATCAGGATACTCCTATAAGCACGAACCCCGTCTGATTGGTTGTGGCGGCGGTGTTGCAGCGGTCTATAGAGATATTCTCAATGTTACTCAGAAAACGGGTTATAAGTTTATTTCGTTTGAAATACTTGTACTAAATGTTACGCTCTTAGATGTTAGAAAAAAATCCATATTATCTCTAGCCTTGGCTACCGTATATAGACCGCCTGGGCCTTACGCTGATTTCCTAAAAGAGTTTGCAGATTTTCTCTCAGATCTATTGGTCAATGTAGATAAAGCATTAATTGTTGGAGATTTTAACATACACGTAGATAATCCAAATGATGCGTTAGGGGCTGCGTTTATAGATTTATTAAATTCCTTTGGGGTCAAGCAAAACGTCACCGGACCAACTCATCGTCTTAATCACACACTCGATTTAATTATATCATATGGAACCGATCCAACCGATATAGATATCATTCCACAAAGTGATGATGTCACTGACCATTACTTGGTAACTTGCATATTACGTACTGCTGTAATATGTCATGCGGCGCCGCGTTTTCGACCAGGCAGAACAATCCTTCCATCCACCATAGATAATTTCTCGAGTTGCTTGTCTGATCTGTCTCAGCTGCTGCCTGAACCCAAACAAACAGATGAACTAGAAGAACTAACTAGCACTATGAGCACCATTCTCTCTAGAACATTGGATGTTGTTGCACCCGTTAGATTAAAAAAGGTCACAGAGAAAAGTAAAGCACCATGGTACAATAATACTACGCATGTTCTAAAGAGAGAAACCCGTAATTTAGAGCGTAAATGGAAACAAACTAATTTAGAGGTCTTTAGAATCGCGTGGAAAGACTGTATGTCACGTTATAAAAAGGCCCTAAAAGCGGCCAGGGCTGAGCATCTCCGCAAACTAATAGAAAACAACCAAAACAATCCTAGGTTTTTATTTAACACCGTGGCTAGACTAACAAATAAACAGACGTCACCCGAACAAAATATACCGTTACAGTTTAGTAGTAATGATTTCATGAACTTCTTCACTGAGAAAATAGAAAGCATCAGAACCACAATTGTAAACGTTCAATCCTCAATCGCACCTTATAATTCAGCCTCAATTTTCCCCCCGCAAGAACAATTACAGTGCTTTACAACTATAGAACAAAAAGAGTTAAATAAACTTATCACTTCATCTAAAACAACAACATGTTTATTAGATCCTATACCAACTAAACTACTGAAGGAAGTGTTACCTGTAGTGGAAGAGCCTCTCCTCAATATTATTAACTCGTCTTTATCTTTAGGTCATGTTCCAAGAACATTTAAACTGGCAGTGATAAAACCTCTCATTAAGAAACCACAATTAGACCCACATAATCTAGCAAATTATAGACCCATTTCAAATCTACCTTTTATGTCTAAAATACTAGAAAAAGTTGTGTCCACTCAACTGGGCTCTTTCTTGCAAGAAAATGATATCTATGAAAAGTTTCAGTCAGGATTCAGGCCGCATCATAGCACTGAAACTGCGCTCGTTAAAATCACAAATGATTTACTCTTAGCTTCTGACCAAGGCTGCATCTCAATACTAGTTTTACTTGATCTAAGTGCTGCGTTCGATACTATAGATCACACAATACTCTTAGATCGACTACAAAATTATACTGGTGTTCAAGGACAAGCATTAAGCTGGTTTAGATCATACTTATCAGACCGCTACCATTTTGTCTATTTAAATGGAGAAAAATCGATCATAATTCCAGTAAACTATGGAGTGCCGCAGGGATCTGTGTTGGGCCCTCTGTTATTCTCAATATATATGATGCCACTTGGAAATATTATAAGGAAACATGGAATTAGTTTCCATTGTTATGCTGATGACAGTCAAATATATATTTCATCACGGCCGGATGAAAACGCTAAATTATCCAAATTGACAGAGTGTGTTAAAGATATAAAAGATTGGATGACGCGTAATTTTCTATTATTAAATCCAGACAAGACAGAGGTAATACTTATCGGTTCAAAAAACCACCGACTACTTTGAAAATCGTGCAGTCTGAACTCGGCTTTACCTGTCTAGTGACGTATGTTTATGCTGAAATATAATATTGGTTAATGTTTTAAAATCAGCTATCACATGTCATTTTGTAGCGAACTGTCTCTTGTGATAAAGTTTTGAGCTTCAGAACTTCTGTTATCATAGTGAGTTTTTAGGAAGCGAATGTTTCAGTGCACTGTAAGGATTTTGTGATTAAGACGGCCTTTAACCACTGACTACTGAGCTAGAGACCTGAGTGATATGCACCCAGAGTTTAGCACCTTGATTAGCTTGTTCAGGTGTGCTGGACTAGGTTGGAGTAAAGCTCTGCATGTAAGTGGACCTTGAGAGACAATGTTGAGATCTCCTGCAATATATTCTGAACTTACAACACTGGTGTCCAGACCAAAGTCCTGCAGAGTTTCTGGTGGTCCTGGATCAGCTGCTCAGGTCTGCTTAACTGGGTTTGGAGCTAAACTCTGTGATCAGGACTAGATGGCAAACAATACTGTAAAAGACAAACAATATTATTATGTTATAAATAATTTGTTCTGTGTTCATCTGCTTACCTGTACAAAGTATGCATCATGAATAAGCGGTATATTGAATTTGATCTTTTAATAACACTGTTTTACTACATTAATACTAACTACAAACCTGATAAAAATGACTGGGCAGTGGAGGAAAGCCTTATTTTGCCCTCCAGGTGGGCGTAATGTTGTGACGTCACGTGATAACTGAATTTACCATACAGTGCATACTTTTAGGTTAAAGAGGCTACATGCGATTTTCTCAAATTTAAACTCGCGACTGACACCTGTGGCCAAAAAACGGAACTGCTCTTCCTTTCTGCTCGCTCTCGTACGTGCACACTTCACAAGTCATCCGCTGCAAAGAAGTCAACATTATGTTTACAGAGGTAAGAACAGTCAAATACATATATTGTTTGAGAAACTAAGTTTGTTTGCTGACTAGCGGTGGTGGCAGAGTGATCTGAAACGTTTAACATGAACGCGCTTGACGTCACATCCGCAGACAGCGCGCGAAAAATCTGACCCGACAGAAAATAGGAAAAATAGGATACAGGCTTATAGGTGCACCCACTGTGAGCGGACAAGGTGTCAGTATGCTCATCAGGAGATGTTTGAGTCATAAATGGTCAAATAAAAAGGCTATTGTTACGTTTATTTTGGGGGAAAAGTTGCATATAGCCTCTTTAACATTACATAAATTAGCTTATTTCCATTCATCCATTGACCAATTGTCAGCAAAACCTTTACAAAACTACAGCTCAAGTCTATAGTTTACCTAAATTAACGTTACCTTTACTAAAGGTAACTAAGTTAAAGGCTTTAGTTAGCCTAACAGTTGAGATGCTAACGGACTTTTGCGAAGACACTAAACCATTTCTATAAACTAAATATTCAACGGTAACGAGTCATTTACATCAAAGAAAGTATCAGAAACATTTGTATGTACTATTTGTGTAATTTTATGGACTAAACTTACCTTAAAGTAGTTAAAACAACAGTGAGAGACGGAGTTTCGCTGATTGTCAGTTGAGTTGCTGCCTCGTTTCCATGGTAACGCCCTCCGCTCCAGTTCAAATGCGGCTCGAATGTTCAGCGCGCGCGCCCATTAAAACACGTAGAAGTCACGCAGCATTTACATTAATTTTGAATTGATGGAGTGAATTATTTGATAATCAGCTAAAATATACTGAAACTTGATACATTATTAAGTGGATAGGCCTGTGGCCATCGCAAACTGTAAATGGAATGAGAATATGAAAGCATTGAAAATGTAAAACAATGTTTGAAGTCATTTAGGCTACATTATAATATAATATAGGTCTACCTTTAGAAAAGGTAAACGTGGTGTAGAAACAAAATAGTAAAAACTACATGATATAATAATTTTAAACATTCTCATACACAAATTTACAGTAACACAAGGAACAATTGATAAGCTTTATGTTCTAACTAAGTATTTTTTAAATGTATTTCAAATATACAAAATGTATTTCAATATATTTAACAGTGCTTCACATATACAGTATGTGAATATGTTAATATGCAGTTATTAATAGGCTATTTAAGTGCTGTTGTTTCGGTGTTTAAACTACTGTGATGTTTAATGTTTTTATGGATGCATTATAGGCATATTTAATGTAGTAATTGTTAACAAAATGTTTAGAAATAGGTGTAATAATATTCAGCACAAGTGTTTTCTACGAGATATAAACCACTAGGGAGCACTTTTTGCTGGATTTATGCCATATCATGTAGGTATTGCGAACGTATGATATTAAAATAATAACCTGGAGGGAACGTTCCCAGAACGTTCTTATTTGGTTCCCAAAAAAATAACCAAATGGGAACCATATGGGAACGTTAGGGGAACGTTCTGTGTTTACTGGGAAACAGTGGTTGCTTGTGGCAACACAGGAAGTTGTGCTGTTGCCAGACACACACACACAAACACACACGCGCACACACATGTACGCACGCATACATACACGCACAGACACACACACACACACACATACACAAACACACACACATACACACACACACACAGACAGACATGCACATACTACTACTTTTTTTAGGTATATACATAAACACGCAATACAGCCAAATTGCTCCACGTAATTTATTTTTGTGGAAAGCCAGTGCAGGCCTGAGCGGCGGTCATATTTTCTAGTTTAGTTTTTAGTTTATTCTAGTTTAAGATATGGTTTATAATTATATCGGTTATTGGTCCATCTCATGTGCAATTATGTTATATGAACCACATCATTCAATGACAAACGATTAAAAGTGTAATTATACAAAATATATCAAAAATGTGTACTTCTGACCCCTGTTGCTAGGCAACACCCTGCACAGCTTGGCTAAAGAACAATAAACAGGCTGCATGAAACTACATAACCTTATAATATGCATTGAATTATAATGCATAAGAATCATGAGATTGTTATCACCCAATTACGCAGTAATTCGAGTCATTGTTAGAAGGAAATAATTTTTATTGTTACTTATGCTATGGATTATCAATACATGAACATTCAATCAGAGGAAGAGTGTCCACTCCACACACATTGGGGGCACACCTGGAGTAGTGGGAATAATCTATTTGACTGTAAACATCAACAACCATCAAATAAACTCAGATCACAAACTGCACAACTACCTTTAACAATAAAACACTGTTAACATACTAAATTTAAAAACTATTCCATATTTATTAATGTAATGCATACTAATTTCATTTACAGACATTGCTTCTTTTAATTAATTTGTACTTTGTTGAATGTTGTCTATTTGAAAGTGACAAAGGTATCTCACAATTATTGTCTTCTCTATGCATATGTATGTATGAAAGTGACAAAAATATCTCAATATTTTGCAAAAATTTAATTTAATATACATTTAATGGAAAGTACAGGGATGCAAGCAGATGACAGGTGGACAGGTGTGTGGAGTTGTGTTTAGGCTTAACAGGCTGTTTGATTGGACAGCCGTGTGCTAAAAGCGGCACCACCACCACCATTGTCCACTGGAGCATTCTTATCGTCTTGGGTCTTCTTTTTGGGTCCTTCTACGGTCTCACCACCACAATATAACAGGAGAGCCTAAAAATCAAATTGGAAAAACATAGATTTATGGCCAAAATGCCAGTCATTATTGGGAAATAAGTCCCTTCAGAATGAAGCAAGACCTGTTCGCTTTGTAGGGAGTTATTTTCATTATAATGACTGGCGTTCTACACATGATCCCTTACTTATTAAATTACTGCAGTCATTCACAGACATATTGTGTGGCTGTGAAATGAAAGTGAAAGATGTGCTTACCAAGGATCAACGACCAAACAGTGGAGAGGTACTTCTACAGGGAAGTGGGACACGAGAAAGACCGTCTTCTTCAGCTTGCTTCTGGTTGGGGGGGGCAAATATGTAATGCTCAGCTGACATTTTCCAGTGGGTGTACAGAAGTTGGTAAAGTAAAAAATTGAGGATGTCCAAAACAGTACAACACTTACTTATCTACCTTACCAAGGACCACTGATGGAACTGAAACCAAATAATGGAGTGGGACCACATCAGCCTATCAGGAGCAGTGACTGGTAAAACATCAGTAAAGGGACAGATGTAAGGTCATTTTTTAAACCACCAAGAATATAAAGTTTCAGCTAAATCGATCACACACACAACCCCCCAAAACAATCACAAATTATCAAATATTGTAAATAATCACACTACATCACCTTCTATTGTATGAATGTTGGAAACGTGTTTGTGATGACCATTATGGATATTGCACATTCATTTTAAATAATTAACATCATATGTCTATCATATCCCTCATCTGTGACAATAAATTGCATCTGACTTACAGCATGTATTGAAGAGTCTTCATAGAGAGAATGAAGAGTCCTGCTTCCATTTGTGCACACATTTTGCTCGGTTGAATAATTTACTAACCTCTTGATAAACCACATATCAAAAGAAGAACCTGTTTCTGTATGGAGTTAGGCATTCTTGAATTATCCAGTTCTGAAATGGCAGAAAATGTTGAACATCTACCATCTTCAACTCAGGGCTTGTAAACAACACTTTATTTTGAATAGAAATATAACAAAATTACTATAAAAAAACATTAGTGAATATGGAATGTACAATAAAAATAAATAAAACGACATATATTACAAAATTAACAAAATTAAAAAGCTTAAACAAATGACTCCTTGGGCTCCCAAGTAGGAGTCCACTGTTTCCCACTGAAAACAGAAGGGAAAGAATGACGTTACATGTGACATTTCAATTATTAGATTGGGAATGTTAATGAGAGTGAAATAGAGAGTCAGAGCAATCTTATTTCTGTATTTGTCATATAGTAAAACACATACCATGCTGCACAAGGCTCCCAGTCAATAAGTAATTCTGTTTGGCCCTATGACAGGAACAACAATACATGCTTACACATTTTTTGCATCAGGCTTTGGTAACAGCCACCATGTTTCCTGTTTCATGTTTTACCATGATATTTAAAGTATTTTAGTCAAGAGACTGTAGTATATACTTTATACAATATTTACATTATTTGACTATTTGCCATCTTTACTTCTGTGATTGACGGGTATTTTAACTTGACATTTTGACTTTATTTTGACGTAAATAGAACAAATAAAGAGTAGTATGGTGTTCAGTTATGCATGTCTTACCTTTCTCACTCTTTCTTTCAGAGCACTCCTAATTGGATAAATACCCAGGCCTGTGTGGTAGGAGCAATCTGAAGGCATCAAAACTCAGATTAGGAACACAACAACATCATTAACATATCCAGGTCAAGCATTCACATCAAAGTGATCAAATATCAAGTCTGAATGCAAATGTATTAATTCATTTAAACTTACTTTTTTGTTTTTGTTTTTTGCTTTTATCCATTTCTGCCTCTGTGGGATAGAAAAATACATATATCCACTCTGCAAAAAGGCAAACAATTCAGAAACGGTCTTGCTCATCATAGAATTTATTACAAATAACAATATCATTAAAAAAACCTGACAAATGCAAAACATGCCTGACTTCCGCTTTCTCTTCCCTGTTGACCCTGTGGTTTTGAAGAAATCAGATGTCAAACTAAGTATGGAATGGCAAACAATTAAGGACTATCTAGGTATGTCTTTTTATACATGTTCATTAAAACAGGCACACATTCACACACTCACTTGCTCGCTCACACACACACACACACATACACACACACACAAACCCTCATGTGTAACCTATGTCCTACCACAAAAATGATCATGAACACCCAATCAGAACTAAATCAATCGGTTGAGAAGTTGCCCAGCAAAATTGCTGAAAAAGTTGTTGGATACAGTACATACCATAATCTTTCTTATGTGTGCAATAAACTCCATTGTAACAACTGACATCATTAGCTTAGCTTGGCCAAATCACAGGAGTACTTGGGCCAATCTAAGCTAATGATTTCAGTTGGAGACAACTAGCCTTTAGCTTACATGCTAGTCGGCCCCTCCGACTTCAATTGAATTAGGCTAATAGGGGGATATGTTGAACTGGGATGTTGCATGCAAATACAAAAAAATTATATGTCCCTGCCTAATCTAACTCTCTGGTAGACAGCAAGTGAGCGAATTAACTAAAACACAGTGGAATGTTGCTTTAAGAGCTTTGTAGTTAGCTGTAAGAGTTACCTTTTTTAGGTAGATGTATTTCACCCGCCTTCTCCAAAAGGCCTGCCGTCACCACAGCGGGGCCTTCCAGCCCCGCCTCCTCCACGAGGCCTTCCAGCCCCGCCTCCTCCACGAGGCCTTCCAGCCCCGCCTCCTCCACGAGGCCTTCCAGCCCCGCCTCCTCCACGAGGCCTTCCAGCCCCGCCTCCTCCACGAGGCCTTCCGGCCCCTCCTCCTCCACGAGGCCTTCCGGCCCCGCCTCCTCCACGAGGCCTTCCGGCCCCGCCTCCTCCACGAGGCCTTCCGGCCCCTCCTCCTCCACGAGGCCTTCCGGCCCCGCCTCCTCCACGAGGCCTTCCGGCCCCTCCTCCTCCACGAGGCCTTCCGGCCCCGCCTCCTCCACGAGGCCTTCCGGCCCCGCCTCTCCTGAGGTGCCCTGCTCGTCACAGGGGGTGAGGGTCAGGGTGAGGACAGTGTCCTCACTCGCCTTCCAACCTGTTCAAATTTGATTAGAAAAAAAAGTAGGAATGAGGCTGAAATATAATGTATTATAAAAATTCAAACAGGCATATTATTTGACATTCCCACACAAAAGAATTTTAAGACTATATTTCTTATCTTGTATGCATTTACATATTTCTGAAACACAGGCAAAAAATGGGCTATAGGCTATTTTTCACACTGGATGCAAGTTTACATGATTTTGGTTAAGGCGTGAATAGCTAAAGGCAAAACAATGGGGAAAACAGGGAAACTTGGTGTAACATACACCGAACTGCCATCTAAAGAAAACCCAACTATGTTTTACCAAATTTTCAGACTACACTTTGTAACCTATATTAACAGGGCTATGTATTAAACATGGCTGGAATTATAACCTTAAAACATCAGAGTATTGTTTATTTATTTATTTTTTGACTTCGTTTCTCCACAACAAAAAGTAGTTCTACCTTCAGTGGACAGTGGCTTGTTTGCCACGATTGTCTTGCCATGTAACCAACATTCCACAACACTGAAATGTAATAAGGTTGTCATTTGTTTTATAAAATATAAATATTTGATAAGTGCTGAAAAAATAGGGAAGGATTGACAATCAACTGTACACTGTATGGCGACTGAAAAAAAATATACTGTACATCTCACCTGCACAAACCAACTCATAAAATGCTGTCATTTTACTGAGGTGTTGTGTAGCCAGCGGGTCCAGTTCACATCTTGGGGTGAGGGAAGTTATTTTAGGTTTCTTCCCATTGCCTTCCTTCTGAAGGAGGAGGAGTGGCTTGTAGCCCATTGCATGTAGCTTCTCAAGCTGCAAAGACATTTATTTGTAAAGGATAAAAAATGTATGTTATCAAAAAACCCGAGTGTAAATTCAGTTTGAGGCAAGACTTGAAATTTGTTGTAAGACCAAACATTGACAAAAAAATGCACATTATTACATGTCATATTATACTAAGTTCCTCTGATCATATTGACATAATTCGAATGCACTTATGACCAGCAAAAGCAAAATTACTGAGTCATCCTCAAAAGTGAAGTTTCTATTTTGTCAAATTTACTGTGTATGAACAATAATCTCTGGCTTGAATGTTAGAATTATTAACAGATCAAGGACTCAACGTTAAATTTTAAAAGTGGTTAAAAGTCAAAATCTGGTTGCCACTTGTATGAATTTGGTAGCCAAGGGCAAACATTAATGTTCAGCCCTGTATATGATTTTTTTCACCCATCTTTCATGTTTACCACGCCAAATGAATAGGTTTACACTGAAAATCAATGCATTTCAATACATTGCAAATACATAACAGGATTAGTTCTACGAGGAGGAAGGTGGGACATCTAGGATCCAGGATTTAGTAAGATATATAGCTTTGTTCTTTACTTTGGTGAACCTATTCATACTGTATGTTTTTTTTAAGGTTAAGTGCTCACGAAATAAATGAATTTTCGGTTGTCTTTTGAATGTTGTCAGGGATTCTGCATCCCGGATGACGTGGGGAGATCATTCCACCAGCATGGAACCGTGAATGAGAATGTTCTGGAGAGTGATTTTTTGGCAAAGGTTACTTATGGCGCTTTTCCATTACCAGTACCAGCTCGACTCGACTCGACTCGGCTCGGCTCGCTTTTCGCTCCGTTTTCCATTGCAGATAGTACCTCCACAATAGTACCTGGTCGTCATAGCGACGCCGCAGGAAACTGCCGTGACTTAATCTTTTACGCGAGACGCGCGAGACACACCCGCTACCCACACACACAGGACAATGGAGGAAATCGAGTGTATGCTGTTTTTGGATGTTTTTATTTTTGTTTTTGCTGTTTTTTTATTCAGGATACTGTGTCTGGCGCGCGCAATGATGACGCAATGAATAGTGACGATTCTCTCTGACCAATCAGCAATCTGTCGTGTTTTCACATCACATTTTAGTATCGCCTCAGCTCGCCTCAGTCCGCTTAGAACCTCGCCGGAGGTGGTACGAAAAAAAGTACCTGGAAGCAGGTACAGGTACAACTTTTACACAGTGGAAAACCAAACAGAGCCGAGTCGAGTCGAGCCGAGGCGAGCTGGTACTGTGTAGTGGAAAAGCGCCATTAGTTCATTAATGCCTTTCAAGTTAACAGTCAGTGACCTTAAAGGTTAAATCTGCTGGCCTGTTCCCAAAAGCCATAACCAATTTGAACTCACGCAGGCACTGACTCCACACTCACCCCCCGATCCCCGGACTTTCTTCTACCCACCTACTGTGCAATATTTAACATTTAATACTTTTGATAACACTGATATTCTGTGCAATTTCATTACTGTTCAATATTTAATACTTAATATTTAATACTTCTGATACAATCAAAATCAAACAGTATACAAACCATATTTATCTTTCTATTTTAATGTATATAGCTTCTTAGAACTGTGCACCTTGGGGCATTTCTTTTGATTAGAAACCATGTTGTCTGAGGAAAAAAAAGAAAGAAAAAAGAGAAAGTTATTTATGTATAATATAGGCATAAATACCGATAGAAACATTCTGATTTAACCCTCTGGTGTCCTTCGGACCAAATGGTCCCAAATTGTTTAAATAAAAAAATGTATAAAATCATAGCTTCATCGGAATGGTCCGAAATTTGGTGACTTTGTTGGTACTCACCCAAAAAAATTGGTGACAGGATTTGAATAGTCTAAGTGGTTGTAAAAAAAATAGTCACACTCAAGGTCTTCGGGACCAAATGGTCCGCCATAGGAAATGAATGGGAAATTGGCAAAAATGTGAAAATACAGAGTTTGTATGCACAAAAAATCTACAAATCAGCCACGATCCAGAAAAAAAGCACACAACAGTGAAGGGGTGAATCTATAAAACATCAAGAGTGCAAAACAGACACATCCACACACACACACACAAACACACTTTTATACACATACACACTAATAAATTCAGATTACATAAATCTATTTTGAATTTTTAAAAATCACAGCTTCTTCGGAATGTTACGAAACTAGGTGCCTTTTATGGTATTAGGTATGTGAACACACAAAAAATATTGAGGTCATGATCCAAGCATGCTAAGTGGTCATCACACTTCTGCTCTTTGGTCAAAAATGACCCCCATAGGAAATGAATGGGAAATTGTCAAAAATATGAAAACACAAGAGTTTTTTTGTGCATACAATCTACAAATCAGCCAGGATGAAGAAAAAAGGACTCAACAGTGAAGGGGTGAATCTCTAAAACATCAAGAGTGCAAAACAGACTAAATCTGTTCAGGCAAAAATCACTAGAATTCGCAAGCCTTTCTACAGAGAGCTGTAAATCCACTAGTGGTAAAAATGTACTATTGCGTGATAAAAATGCTCAGTGTGTCCACCAGTTGGCGCCCATCTCATTTCAAAAACTGTTTTCATGAGGCCTAGGCTTGACTCTAAAATGAAATACAGCTTTAATAAAAAAAATAAAAAAATTACATATATATAAAAAAATTCTATTATATTCATTGGGAAAAAATTGGTCATAATTATTGCATAAATATTAATTATAAATCATAAAATTATCTCAAAACACCAAAAAAGAAAAGAAAAAATATTATAAAAAACAAGTAAAAAAAAAAAAAAATGATGATTTTTTTTTATAAATATTATTCCCACCCTCCCGGACCATTTGGTCCCGAAGGTCCTGAGTGTGACTCTGAAATGAAGGACACCAGAGGGTTTTAATATCACACTATGATTTAAAATCACACTATGCAAGGGATGCTATATGTTTTCTTAATCTCAATGGTCAAATTGTCTTAACCAGTCATTCTTCTGAGTTTTGAACTTTGTTCGTGATGACATTGTGATAAGGGTAAACATTTCTCTGATTTTTAACTGCCATTTACACAGTAATACTGTGTGTGTATGTGTATGTGTATGTGTGTAATGCATGTCAAATGTTAATATCACATTATTAAAATACACGAAAAGTGAGTTGAGAAAAAGTTTGTGAACTAGTACGTTAGGCTACACTAATGCTGCGTTCCAGGCAACCTGTAACCCGTGTTTTTCCAACCTTATACCCGTGAAAGTGCACTGGAACGGCAGTCAAACCCGTGACTTCCCACCCGTGAACTCGTACTAGATCGATGTACTCCCAGTTACGAGTTGGAAAAACACGGGTTACAGGTTGCCTGGAACGCGGCATAACATGTGACATGCTAGGACATGCAGTTAGCACTTTATAGGGTTTTATATCAGACAAATGGAAACACCAAAGCAATGTCACAAAAAAGTTAAAATAGGGCATAAGGCAGTCATGATCACCCCAGCAACATAACGTTACATACTTGACTACACTTTTGCATGTATATTTATAGGCTACTTGTTCATGAGGTAATAATTTTAGCCTACCTTAATCAACGACTCCAGAGAAGTAATTGGAGCGAGCTCCGTCATCCGGATATTGTGGAAAAATATATATAAAAAATAATAATAATTAAACAAATTAAAAATTATTTTTATTATTTCAACAGAGCATCAGAAGAAACTCCCTGGAACTTTTAAAATATATATTTCGGAGCTTAACTTACTGTAAAAAAAAAAAAAAAAAAAAACTTTTTTTTTCAAAAAAAAACAATGGTTCTTTTTTTTTTATTGAATTTTTTTATTGAATTTTTAAAATTACAGAATTCAATATCAAGTCCTTGACACATAACATTTTCACATTTCGTAACAATATAGTTTAAATAAAAAGAACCAAAAAATAAAATAAAAATAAAAATAACAAAAAATATAAAAAATAAAGGGGCATCACAAACGTGTTAAATTCATTTATCAGAGATAGGCCTACAGATCTTTGGACTTTTCAATTTTTAAAAAACTTTTTCTTTTTCAGTGCGGGCGCACTGAAGCGGTTTTTTATATATATAGTTCAAAGTTACTATCAGATTTAATGTTATACCTTGACAAACTATACATCATTAAAAAGATATAAGACTCAAGTTTCAGTATTTGACCACTATTGTATTCTGAGAAACTTATAGCGACAGTTATTTCTTAATTTGTGTCAGGAGTTATGAAATGAAAAAATGAGTCGATACCTTTGATATGAATTATGCGCGTCAGCCGCTTTCATTCATAAAAAAACTCCCCTGCTGTCGTCATGACAGCGATTCACAAAACAACGTCCTTCAGGGCTTTTAGCTCAAAAATGTGCAGATTTGGAGAAATATTGATATATTCTCATAGGTTTACATCAGATTTCTATAGACAGGAATAATATTTATTGAATTTATACCCAAATGCGTCGATGTAATCATTATGAGCGCTTGGATACTCTGATACTGTGTTTTCAATTCATACCAATAGCCTGAGGGCGCCCTCGCCGCCCTGTGCACAGTATTAGTCCATATATAGAACATGAAGAAGAGCCATGATCATGTGACATTCCTGGACGTCACTGATACACACAAAGCTAACAAGAGATCGCGCTGTAACATGCAGATACAGACGTTTTGAAGACAATAAACATGTTTGCTATGATATTTGAGTTACCTGTGTTTTTCAAGCCATGCCAGGTATTTCCATAATAATAGATTATATTTATAATGTAATGCTAATCTATATAGAATCATTGTGCAGAATACTATAACAATAGTATATTTTCTGTCTGATTTTTTTATCTGAAGCCAAATTAGATCACAGAATTTTATTTAAAATACTCTACTTGGGTTATAAAGTAAGTTTGGAACACAAACATGGTTTTAATCTCATAAATTGTCGTGTATTGATGGTGTGCTAAGCTAACATGCTAGCTAGCCCTAGGTGCACCTGCCAGGCTGCCACCTAGAAGTTATACTTTTATGATTTTTTGAACGCTTACTGAAATGTTTCTTTATTCAAAAAATGCATTTGATACAGTTTAAAATGTGAGGTGAACTTTGAGAAAAGAAATTAGGGACTGAAACCCTATGAATAGCCTACGAGTAGCCAGTCGTTAGTAACTATAATGCAGACAAAAGAAATGCATATTTAGAGCCATAACCGGGCTGGAGAGGTGTGAATGTGTGCAGGGGGAGACTGACACTGAATGGGGATCGTTTGCACCACAAAACAATAGAGACGATATACTGGATAGATGCTTAGAAGATGACAATAAACATCAGTTGCATTTTAGAGTCAAATCAAAATAAAGTCACATGACATGGTCTTGAAAAACATTTAACTAAATACAGAGTTTTGGACTTATTATCTTCAGATTTTAAACATAAAATGTTTAGACATGTGGCTTTAGCTGTAGTGCATTTCTAGATTGCTACAGTGCCAACTTCAATTTTATTTTCATGAGGATATTTCATAAAAATTAATTTCTAATAACTTTACAAAACTTTGAAGCTATTTATAACAATTTTTTTCATTATGACAATAATTAATTCTACATTTACAATAAACTGCCAGGTGTCAGCTTTCAAATGAGACCATACTTGTGCTTTTAGTACAAAGGGTTCATGAACTGCATCTGTTTCAGTTTGGGTATGTCGTTTCTGGGGATTTTTCAAAAGTGGGGTTGCAGCTTAACAGGATCACGCAGCACAAACATAATGCCTATATTGGATACTTAATTAAAGTCTTGTGCTGTTTTATAAAGCACAAAACCATATCACGGTTTCGATTTTAGTTCGTTGGCAAAATATAACGCATTATAATATATATATGACTTACAAATTGACATCAACTACGATGTTGTTGCATCATGCTTGTAGTTTCTTTTGCGCTTTATTTATAATAAAGTGACATAAAGCGCTCTGCCGCATTTGCGCGTGTAATTGAAGAGGACGCGCAACGAGACTGGCGGGACAGGAAAGTACGTTTTTTTTAGGTGAGAGACTTTATTTCAGCGTACACTTATGTCACTGCCTGGTAGTTCCTATTGTGCTGGGTTTTCTGAAGTAGTCATGAATCGCCTCTCATAACATAACATGCTCTAAACCAGTGGTTCTCAAAGTGGGGTCCGCGGACCCCTAGGGAAAGTGCAGGGCCCATTGTCATTCATTACTCCCGCGTTCTGTAACGTTAAACCAATGAACATTCGGCTTTTACATTACGTCAATCTACCAAAACATTTCCCTTATTCTTTAACTTCACGTCTCACAGCTAATAAATGAATAAATGAAAGCCAATTAAACAGGCGCATTGTGTTCAGCACTCCCCCCGCTTTAACTTTGAGCCAATAGAAACTCTGTTGTTACATTACGTCAATCTGTCAAAGTCGTTATTTCGACATCTCGTAATTTCGACATAATAAGGGGACATTATAATCTGCATTAAGCCACATTAAGCGTTCTTATAATGGTTTTCTAAGGGAGGAAAATGCTTTGCGCAACAGAAAACAATCTCACAGCAATAAAAAAAAAAAGAAGAATAAATAACGCAGTCAGCACCGCCGCACAGTCCTCTGTCAGACCAGATGTTGTCAGGCTATATGTCAGTAAATCTTTCCTGTCGTATCAGCCGTGTGCTCGCGGCGCGCACTCTTCAATATCAAGCGCAAATGCAGCGCGCCCTGTATCACGCAAAAGAAACTACGAGCATGTACGTCGTGTTCTGTCGTCAATTAGGCTAAGTATTGAAAACCAAAAGGGAGAATAAAATTGTGCCATTTTTCATTATTAATATTCTAACATTTTATCAATATTGCAAAGCCATCAAAACTGACTCGTGTCATAAAAAATATATTTTGTGACCAAAAATGTGAAAAATACATCTAGCCTAAATGATCCCAGCAAGCAATTTTGCGTCTAATAGCCGTCAAAACACAGCCCAGACGTCTAGGCTAAAACGAGGCTAATTTTGGGCTCTCAGTGAAAATCTAATAGACGTCTAACCATAGCCCAAGAATAGACAGCTATTGAATGACTACATATATACGTCTAATAGACGTCTAACCATAGCCCAAGAATAGACTAGTCATCAATTACACTACATATACATGTAATAGACAACAAAATGAGGCATAAGGATTCTTTTCACTCAAATATAACAGGTTCTCATAAATGAAAATCCATCCAAACTAACTGATTATAAAGGGATTAATTTAGAACAATTATATTAACAACTTAGACAAAATTCAAACATAAAAATGAACACATAAAATATTGGAAAATATGTAAAACAACTTAAGATACTAACATTTTTAAGAATTAATTGTTAGCTTTATATCCATAACCACCACCCCCTGCTCTCCCTGGTGCTTGTTTAAAATGACCAGAAATTGCATTTTTTATTTCCCATTCAGTCGCCGAAGGAAAGTTGGTCATCACTGCGTCTGCCAAATGAGAAAAAGAAAAAAATTATTGCTCAAGAAAAGCATTGTTGACAATCATTTTTAACTAATTACAGTCATTCACTTTTGCTAGGATGCACACTAGAGCTGGCCAATATAGAGTTAACGGAATATAGATTGAGACTATATAATTTATATCAATATAGACAATAATTTATATCAATATTATTAATAAATTAATATCAATAATTGAACATTTTTGCCTGCATAATGGTGATGCACTAATTATATATATATACACATACATATATTTTAGGGGTGTAACGATACACGTATTGAACCATTCTGTACGAGGCTTTCGGTTCGATTTCAGTACGGATTTTTAAACAGAACTGTTCGTTAGACAATTTTTCCTACTGACCAAAATATTTTAATTACAAATGTAGGCACGTCAAAAAGCGCGCTCAAATGTAAGAGAAATCATAACAAATCGTGACAACAATCGTGCTCTTTCAGGTAGTGACCATATAGACCTGCATTATATGACTGACTGACTGTCGGACAAGAACAGTTTGACTTAAAAATATCAAAATTGAAACTACTTCAGAAACAAAGACACCTACATCGTGGATGCCCTTAAGGTAAGCTAAAACATACCAAAATTTAATTTCAAAGTGAACTATCCCTATAAATCATTCTTTATCACTTACTCATATAACTCTAATGAACATAAAAAGATACTTTCATGCACTGCCTGGCAAAAAAACTACAATTAATCAGTTTTGACTAAAAGTGGGCTACAATAGCCGGGTCTGAATGCGAGCTAAATCGTGGCTACGCACAGCCTACACATATAACATGTAAAATAAAGCAAACCAAACAACTTGTAATCACAGTTGACTTTGCTTACATGATGGAATATCATACATCTCACAACTTATTTTGGAAAAAAATACATTTATCCAGATTAAATGTTATTTGGGCTAAAAGTGGGTTACACATAGCCGGACTATATCGGGTCTATATTTAACCGAGACGTTGAAATGACGGCTATTGCTTGCTGGGGAGCCTTGTGGTACGCCATACTGAACTTCTGATCGATGAGACATCTCTTCATTTACTGCTACAAACTGATAACGGTCAGATAAGTATGATTTACATCATGCTAATGCAATTCCACTAATGCCAACATAATTTTCGAGTCTATTTAAAAGAATGTTGTGGTCGATAGTATCAAATGCAGCACTAAGATCGAGTAACACTAATAGAGAGATACAACCACGATCAGATGATAAGAGCAAATCATTTGTGACTCTAACGAGAGCTGTCTCGGTACTATGGTACGGTTTAAATCCTGACTGAAAATCCTCACAGATATCATTTATATCTAAAAAGGAACACAGTTGTGAAGATACTGCCTTTTCTAGTATTTTTGACAGAAAATGTAGATTCGAGTTCAGTCTATAATTGACAAATTCTTTAGGATCAAGTTGTGTTTTTAAAAAAAAGAGGTTTCATAATAGCCAGCTTAAAGTTTTCGGTACATATCCTAATGACAAAGATGAATTAATGATATTAAGAAAAGGATCTATGACTTCTGGAAGCATCTCTTTCAGTAGCTTAGTCGGTATAGGGTCTAACATGCATATTGTTGATTTTGATGATTTAGCAAGTTTAGACAATTCTTGATCTCCTTTAGCAAAGAATGAATGGAATTTTTCGGTAACACTTTATAATAACTCCACGCAATTAAGCATTAGTAAACAATTAATTCATCATTTATAAAGCATTAATAGACATTAAAGGCAGGGTAGGCAGGATTTTTCTAAAAAAAACTTTTTCCAAAATTTGTTTAAACTGTCTTTATATACCAATACATAATTAAAATGTAAGTACTCTGAAAAAGAGAGTATAAAAATCGAGTGTCTATAGTCCTCTCAGAACTGCAATAAACACAGCTACTTATTCCATTAACTCCACCCCCTCTCTTCTGGGCTCCTTCCAAAGCCACACCCCCAAAGCACATGAACGCGCGATGCCGACCGCTCAGCTGGAGGACGCGTTTGCCAGCGCCGAGCGGAGAGGAGCGCAGTGCATGTAGTGACATCATGTCAGAATCACATGTAATAAAATACCTAACTTTATCATTATGAATATAAACATGGCTGTTAGTACTCACTATCAAGCTAGCATATCCATACTGGTAAAGTTTAAAATATATTGAGTTTGATTCGGTAACGAGCTAGTAACATAAGGCAAAGCTAACAACAGGTTGCATTGATACTCGTTTTCCCATTACCATCAGTTACACTGTGATGAAGGTGAATGTCGTGTAAGATTCATAACATATACGGTGTTTTGCATGTAAGAGCTTCCACGATGAAAGCACTGTTGGCTCTGATGAGGAGGACTACACTGTATTGACTCTCGTCTGACTTCTTGCTTTATCCAAAGAATTTTGGCCATAGCCTTTTCGAATATTGTCTTCCTTTTTTTGCCTTGTTTGCCTTCGCTGACTGTATATGCAGGTACTGGGAATTTTGACTGCTCTTTCTCTGCCATAATTGTGATTCTTCCTAGCTTCCGTGCCTCTCTCCGTACCTCTTCCCCTCCTCGAGTCAAACGGGTGCGCGCATGTGGGCAGCTCCTGTAGCCGCGGGGGTGGTAGCCATGGTAGCGAGGGAGAGTGACAGTCGCCCAGCCAATCATTTCATTCGTTCTGAATGGAAATAAGTAGCTGTGTTTATTGCAGTCCTGAGAGGACTACAGACACTCAATTTTTATACTCTCCTTTTCAGAGTACTTACATTTTAATTATGTATTGGTATATAAAGACAGTTTAAACAAATTTGGGAAAAAGTTTTTTAGAAAAAACCTGCCTACCCTGCCTTTAAACACAGTTGTCTCTTCTGAAACTCAGCAGTGTTTACCTGGCCGCTGGTCCTCTTTGTAGCAGCATGAAAAATAGGCTAAAACTTTTATTCAAATTGTGAATAGCTAAATTAAATACAAAAAGCGAGATCCCTTTACTATAATCACTATAGCTTTCAATCAGATGCAGCGCGATTGGCTACAGCGTTCAGCGCTACAAATCGTGAACGGTCTTCAGGTCTTCAGACAGAGCATGAACACAAATAAGCACGGGACCATTTGAAAGCAGCTGTCAAATGCACCGAATTGAGCTGAAATAGTCTTGGTGATTGGACCCGAAATCCACCCGTGCCTACTGCGCATCCGACCCACAGCCGCACCGCACACATTATGCCACCTGTTGCATCAAATATTAGCGGGTCGCCCGACGAATACTCGCGGGTACCCGCCCGCATGCGGGACTCTGATCTAGACCCCTTGCATTCTTACTATCTTCGATTTACTTTACTTTACTTTACTGTTTATTTTTACAGGGACAATGCACAATTAAGAGTAATTGCACCAGAGTTAGCTAACAGCTAATTTAGATCTGCTGTCCCTGGGCAGGTAAAAAAAATAAAAATAACAATACACTATTATATATACACCACATAAAACATCACAATACATATGTCCAGGAATGTAAGATTTACAAAATCAGTATATAAAACAAAGAATTTACTACACAGTCATTAGTGGGTGCAGATTTGTTCTGATAGTAGCCAGTACTTAAGCTTGGTTTTAAAAACTGTGAAGCTATCAATAATTCTGGGTAAGGAATTCTATATCCCTACTACTCTACCCGAAAGAATCTGTTTGACCAAAGGCTGTTTTTCTATACTGCGGTACCAAATCTCCATTAGCAGATGCTCTAGTCCTACCGGCACTTCCGTTATGGGCCAAGCATCTCTTAAGAGTTTTGTACATCAGGCATACATCAGTGTAAAATACAAAATAGTAAATAAAAAAAAATAAATTTAACTTTTTCAAGATAGTACAATGATGATAGTCCCTTGGTTTAATTAAAGTTTGGATGCATGTCCATAGTTCTGAAATGATGAATGTGGCACAATGAAATGTGGCAGGCAGTGCAAGTGACAATAACAGGAGAAGATGACATGACTTATCGTGTTTGTTGACTGATCCAACTCACCACAGTTGTTTGACTGACTCATAAAAAAGTACATACGGTAAGCACGGATGGCAGGTTAACAGGCTAGCGAAATGCTAACATGCTAGCAATACTGATTTAGATTAAAAGCTAGCGATGTCAGATTAATGTTATAGGCAATATTAGACTATACCAGATATATGTTGATGAGTAAGTTATATTTAGCAATATAAATGACAAGGAATAATAGTAAATTGAGATTCAAAACAAAGCTATATGGAGCTACAAACAAGAACCACTCAGCAGTGAGGCAAGGGACCTTCTGTCACAGGTGATAAAGAAGTTGTGGGTTTCCTGAAGTCTAGTCCCTCAGCCAAGGTTGTCGAGACCATTTTAAACTATAGAGCTGTCTCCACGAGGAGACTTTATGCCTTACGCCCGGTTCACCCACACTTTCACTCTGCAGGAGAATGTGGTCCAGCAAAGCGCTCCAGGAGCGGACCGCATACAGCAGTGCAGTGATCGTGGAGCAGATGGGGAGTCGGACTGATGCTGGGGAGAGATCTGTGTCATTGTGGATATCAACCTACAGTCATCCAGAGGAGCAGTCCAGAGCTGCGGCCAGAGAATGGGCTTGGCTGTGGTGGGGGAAGAACTCTGTGGCTGGGACTGTCAGGACTGTCA
The DNA here is from genome assembly GCF_963993115.1 of Abramis brama. Classification (NCBI taxonomy): domain Eukaryota; kingdom Metazoa; phylum Chordata; class Actinopteri; order Cypriniformes; family Leuciscidae; genus Abramis; species Abramis brama. Next base: position 37,736,223 of record NC_139975.1, read on the forward strand.
AAAAGGAGATGGATGAGTTTCTTTATGCCCCAGTGAAACCAAAAGTCCTGTTCAGGGCTGCTGTTACAAATATACATCACCAGTGTTCTAGTGTGGCCACGTAAGCGGAGATAATGTTTATACTAGCCACTGTTGTTATCATTTTCATATCCATGTCTGCCTTTATGTATATGTTCTGTTCTCTATCTGTAATTCAGTTCTCTAGAATCTATTTACTAGAAATAGAGCCGGCATTCTGGAAGAGGCAGCAGCAGCAGCAATGTTTCTTTTGCTTGCTTTTAGTAATCTAAAGCATATGCTTTGTGCCGGCTGTTTTGGATAATTATTCCAGATCGTCTCATTGTGGAGTATATTGGACATTGTGGATTCCTTCCGAACAGTGCTGCATGGATTTAAGCTCTTAGACTCTCCATCCCTACCGGTGAGGTCGACCTGAACTCTCAGTTGTATATAGACATTGCGGCCACGCCACATGTTGGAAAGCCACACCGTATCCTGACAGAACACCAAGAAAGGATTATAAAAACAGAAATGGATGAAATTTGTGAGACAAGGTGTGTGAGCTGGCAACAATGTCCGTTGAGGAGGGAATCTTAGGGGAGTACAACAGCATGGAATGAAGCCCTGCCTATACTCCCGCTGCTGAGGCTGAGCTGTGCCAGGGCCCTATAAATGGTTTGATAAATGTTATCATTCCCCAAAGTCTGCCGCCGCTGATGGTTTCACCAAACTCCAAGTCTCCTTCGTCGCTGATGGCCCACCAAGCCTCCTTCTCCCGCCTCCTCTTCCAAAGCCATCCTGTTGCCCGGCCCTGCCTCCGCTGGCTGCATTCAGGCCTTCGGCTCCTCATTTGGCGGCTCCACTCTGCTGCTTAGATTTGCCTCGGGCCTTCCATTCTCCAGCTCCACTTTGGCCACAGAGTCCATTACTCCACCTTGGCCCATCAACCAGTCCGCTCCACCTTGGCTCCTCGCTCCCTCTGCACCTTCCGGCTCCACCTTGGCTCCTCGCTCCCTCGCTCTGCCTACGCCATGGACGTCCCGGCCTTCGGCTGCGCATCGTTATTATCGCTACTAATTATGGTTTCATTGATACTTATTCATTCAGTCATTAAAATGAGAGTAAAACCCTTGTTAATTTGTATAATTTCCTCATGCTACAAGTGGAGTGTTACAGTGTCACCTGCGCAAAAAAGGATAAAGGCTTTTGAAACCGGCCTCCCCAGAAAGTCTGTTGCTCATTAAAGGGGTTATATGTCCCAGAGACTGGTTTATGTTGGTAGATTTGAAAGATGCATATTTTCACATAGGCATCTAGCCATCACACAGGAACTTCCTCAGGCTTACCTATCAAGGGACAGCCTACACATTTTTGACTGTTCTTTTTGGCTTTCATTAGCCACAAGAGTGTTAAGCAAAAGTGCTGAAGCAGCCCTAACACTGAGAATTGCGGGTCTCAAAGTATCAGCTTATTTTGATTGCTCCTCTGCCCTCAGTCACAGCAGCAAGTGAAGATGGATACAAAGGTTCTAGTGTCTCATTTAGGAGAGCTTAGGCTTCATAATAAACAAGACTAAAACACTGAAACATTTTGTGCAAACTGATTGTGTTTTCATTAATTATGGGCAATGCATATCTCAGGAATAATGAATGCTGGGATGGCTCCCCTGTCCAGTGGGAATCCTCTGTATGGAGATCGGACTCTCCATCCCAGGAGGTGAGCCAATTGTGGGAGAGATTTGGTTGAGCTGCCGTAGATTTCTTCGGCATAAGTTTTCTGCAGAAACTTATGGGGATTGTCACTAATTCTATTGGCCAAGACCCACTCGTACAAAGGTTTATGAGAGGTGCGCTGCATATGAACTGGGTTTCAAAGCCACTGATTTCACAGTGAGATTTGTCTGTGGGCCTGAACACGTTGTCTCAGCCTCTTTTTGAGCCTATAGACAGTATTGATTTAAAGCTCCTTTTGCTAAAGCTTATTGGAGCTTGGATTCATAACGCCTGAGGAGGTTCCCATAGTGAGATACCCCATTCATTTTATCAGAGAACCTAGTTTATGTAAGTAACCTAAAGTTTGTGTTCAGGAGGCAGATAAGAGGACAGATCCTGCATAAGACAAACAGCAGTTTCATTCCTCCTACTGTTGATGTTCATGTCAGTAAACAACAATTTAATAATATAGCCATAAAGTCTGAATTTGTTCACCATTTTATCTATTTAAGTAAGTAAATGTAAGTAAAGATCCCAGTCCTTTTTTTTTTTTTTTCATTTCTGTTCCATGACCACTGTCTTTTGATAACAGATCATTTTCTTTTTCAGTGAAATATGAATCTCTGTATTCTGATGTCTGTTTTGATACCTGCTGTTCATTGACTATATCTGTGTAAATTATTCAGGTTTAGTCTGATGATAAAGGGATGATATACGTTGCCATAAGGGGAGCAAAAGCTGAAGGCCATCGAGATCTTTTCTCATCCACCCAGATAAATATCAAAGAGCACAGTATTCAATTAACCATCACAACAATTTAACATTTCCTTACATTTTCCAGTAATTCCCAGTATTTCTTTTTCCAGATAATTAATTGCATGCTACTACAGTATCATTTTTGATAATTTATTAAAATATAAATGGGTTCAAAAAATATAAAAATATAAAAGCTCAAACTTTCAAAATAAAAATATATATAAGCTATCCATTGCTAAGTAACCACAGCACTAGTTCATCACATACTGAGAATATGAGATGCATTTTTGACACAAAAATAATGTTGGAAATGTCTTCATCACACAGTCATAATTTAACATAACAGAACTATAACAAGAACCAACAACCCCTTTAACCAATAATGCCGTGCAGTAACTTTTCGTTCGTGCAGTAAGTCGTGAATTACTGCTCAACCGTCTGGACAGCCAGAGATGACCACTGATTGAGAAAGTGTGGTCAAATTAAGGAAGTTTTGAGCATAACAGATTTCTCAACAGTAAAAAAAAAAAAAGAGGACCTGCAACAAGAAATAATATTGCAAATACTAGTCATTTACAAAATGTTCAGCACAAATGAATTTAACAGTAGTTACTTGAAACTCTTTTTAAGAAAAAAAAAATGGTGTCATTTGGGAACTTTGACTTAAAACATACTGTTATTTAATATATTTTTTACAAGCTATGAGAGTTTGCAGGTTGCTATATGTAAATGTACAAAGTGGAATAATGAGAAGTATGTAGTTGTATGCAGAAGTATGCAGTAGGTGGTAAAATGAGAACATTTACTGCGAACTTCACTTGAATTGCTCTGATGGTAGGAAAAGCCTTTTTCACAGAAAGTATGTACAGCTTGATTACATTAGATGCATAAACAATATATTTTTTATATAATTACATTAAAATAACAACTCTAATACTGCCACGGGACCAATCTTCAAATCAGTCACTTCAGCCAGTTTGATCCTGTTTTCTTTTGCATGTGGTGCAACTGCATTATATTGATACATTACGCATTATTTGAACCATTATTACAAATAATTTCATAAAAACATTTCATGCTGTAGAAATGAAGAAATATAGACTAGATTACATTTTTAAACATTTTATTTATAAACATACAGTATATTGTAAAGCCGTTGCGTTTGAACATCAAATTAATCTATTTTTGGATAGTATAGATTTGGGATTTGAATAACACAATAAATATACCTTAGATGTAATATATATTTTCCAAGGTAACTATTTCCCTCCTAAACAACATATAACTTGCCTGGCAAACGCCTCAGCCCTGTGTCAATCTAAAGTTATGATGAAATAAACATAAAATACATGACCAGACCCGAAGCACAGAAACGCGGGCTAAATAAATCATGACAGAAGATTAAACAGCCAACGTGGTCAAACTGTTTTCCACAATCATAAAAGCCTTCCTTTCACCCTTCTGTTCGGGTACACATTATGAATGTGCTAACATTGCTAGGCATAAAACTACAGAGCCACTAAAGGGACATGTATATTTAAATGCTTCTACGTTCTCTCGCAAATGTTTGTGTTCCAAATGTTTGAAACTCAAAAGTTTCTTGGGGCGACACAAACATTTGCAAGAGAACGAAAAAGCATTAACATTAAGTTTCCTCCCATCTCATATTCTTTCATCTCATGTCCCTTTAGAGGCTCCGTATAAAACACGTTACATTAGCCAGTGAGTGTGTTATGATAAACTAAAATAAGATAGTTATTTTATATACATATTTATGTGAGTTTTTCCAAAACCAGGCTTAGGTCTCTTTATAGCCAAAACACATTTTGGATTTAAGGGGGGAAAAAAATTCAGAAAAGGATTGTAGTTTTGGCCATACATTTAAATTTTGCATAATACTATTGCTAGGAAAAAAGATGTACAATGTGCTGTGAAAAGGGCAAAACTGAGATATTTAGGCAAACACTCCATTATTTCAAAGAGCAAGGTGCAACTTGATCCATAAGATCATAAATGAGCAAAAATATATTCCATTTTTCATATGAGCGTAGAAACAGTCTTTGCATCAAACACTTTCTCGTAGACGTCGCATCTCTCCTAAGGCACAACTTCCCAAACATCAATGTATGAATATGTCTGTTGTCTTAACCAGCAGTCAGTTCACATGCATTTGCATTTTTATCAGCTCAAATTTACTTTTTATGTATAAAAATACATAATTTCCTCCATATAGTTCATAGAATGATTACAGTGACTGTGTTCCCATGATTACAGGCTTTCTTTTATCACGAGGCACTATGAATGCTAACATGTTATGTTTTGAAAATGAAGACAATATAACTTGCAGACAGGAATTCTTGTGATAGTTTGGACAGATTTTGGTGTTTTAATCCACACAGAAAAATAACTATTAAAAAGCCATCACTCTGAATGTTCAGCTGTAGTTGAAGAGCAAATCAAGCCAGATTTAATAGAATACTCTGATGTAAGAAACATTTTAAAACTAGATGCGTTTACAGCATGAGGATGAATGGATTCAGACAAATTTAAAGCGAAGTGGAGTCATAGCAGGAATTCCTCATTAGTGTTAATGATCTATAGGTGACTCCAGCCGTCCACATGTCATCAAGAGAACGCTCTTTTCAGCTAAAACACTGTCAGTTCAGCCAGAAGCGTGGTTTTCACTGCAGCCGTGTTGGACTTGAAGAAGTTGAAGTGGTTTGATTTTAAATGTGCTTGTATTCACATACGTGAAGATTGTGAAGATTGTGGGCGAGAGAATTATGGGTAGATTTATTTTGCTCCTACAATCAATGACTTCATAGAGTGGTGGGCTGACCAGCAGCTAAAAGACAAGAGGAAGACAAAACGATAATGAGACATTAACAATGATCTGAACTCTGAATTCAATACATCATACATTTATCATGTATTTGAGGATATGCCATGACTTTTCCTCATCTGCTACCCTGAAGGAATGTCAGAATGGATAGAGAGAAAGAGTGAAGCGAGCGTGTGTAACTCACAGCGGGAGCGGATATAGCACTGATGGCAGTTGAGCAGACCGTTCCTGATCCGCACATCTGTTCCTGTGCTGGTGTCGCCCAGCTGGCCCTTACAGATCCCACACTGACAGAGAGAGAAAAACACTTCAGAGGATGAAAACACACACAAACACTGTAAAGAAAATGTTCTCATTGCTTCAACCTGCTCCATCCAGCAATCTGTTATTTTCAACCTTCAAATGTCATCACTTCCTTCATAAAGGAATACATTGAGAATGATTTCTGAAGGATCATGTGACACTGAAGACTGGAGTAAGGATGCTGAAAATTCAGCTTTGATCACAGGAATAAATTACACTTTACTATATATTCACATAGAAAATGTCTCGGTTACGTATGGTAACCCTCGTTCCCTGAAGCAGACATACAGCAGACATACGTCGGAGGAGACCGACAGAAATGGGATCTTCACAGAGAGACCAATCTACTTTGAGTGTAACGAAACAAGCCAATGCACATCGGCATACGATAATTGCGCCAGCTGCTTCTATCACGTAGTGTGGGTATATAATGAGCAGCAGGTGCAACGCATCTTCAGTTTTCGCTGAGGATCCGAGACAGAGACCCGGCCGCCAAACGGTGGTACAGCAACATGAGGCGTACGTCTCAGTTCCCTCCTTCAGGGAACAAGGGTTACCATACATAACAGAGACCTTCCCTTTCAGTCGGTATCTCCTACGTACGCCGGAGGAGACCGACAGAAATGGGATCCCTACTCAAAATGCCATGCTCTTGGCCCTTCCAGTGCCCTGCATAAGCCTCACTCTCCCTCTGTTGGGGGCAGAAGCTTATGCGGGGAGTATCAACCACTGATGTTCCCTATGACCCACTCAGTGAGAACATTGGATAACACTGGGAAAGCGTGCCATTCCCAGGGGAAGGGGAACACTGCGGACACCACATCCTGCCCGGAGGGAGGTAACATGTGGAGAATACACAAATGGATTAGCCAAGCAGGGTAGTACAACATATGGAAGTCTCTGGGGTGGTTCCAGCCTAAGTCTAGGGGGGAAGCGGACCGACAGAGAAGGTAGCCGTACCGTGTAAGAAAACACATATGGGGTCACCGCAGGGACCGCTACATATGGGACCCAGCCTAACAAAGGTTCCTCAATGCATGTGAGTGTTAGGCCTGGCGTCTGACTGCCGCAGGGGTGACGAAGGAACTCAACAGGGTTAGCCGTTTCCGGGTAACTTGCTGGAGCAATAAACGCATGTATCTGGCCCACCAGGCGAGAATGGCATAATAAGCATAATAGCATAATGGCATAATAACCCCCCCCCCCCCCCCCCCCCCCAAATAATTTAAATTAGGTTAAAAATAGAGCAAAGGTATTTAAAATCCACTGCATGGAAGGCTGATTGAAGACATTTGATGGGAGAAATCAAGGAAATCACATGTAATATCATGATGTCACCACTAGATGCCTGTATAGCCCTATATTAATATACATACAGGGCTGTGTATTGCATTTGGAGATGTACTGTATTCAGACAATTCAGATAAAGTAGTACATTTTAAAAATGTCAAAACATAACATTTTCGGTCTAAAATGACCAAAGACCACCAGAGGATTCAGTGAAATTGATCATTTATTTGAAAGATTAACACATATTCAGTTACTGTTCTTTTAGTAAACCTAGTTAGTCGTCTACCTAGATGGCATCTGAAGTAATCGCAGGCTCACTCTCGACACAAAGCCTTTTCCAGCCAGTTAAGATCTTATTTTGGCTCAATTCCTTAACTGAGAAAGTAATCCCATAATGCACTGGGACAAGCTCAGTGAATAAAATAATCCAAGATGGAAATAGTTCTATTCCATTCACATTTATTAATATACCCATAAAAAATGCATATCTGATTAAAATGAACGGATGGAACAAGTACTGATATTTTGTATATTAGTTTTGCTAGTTTAGCAACACGTAAAATTCAAACTGTGTACTTCAACCAGAATAGACAGAAACTTGGACAACACATCTACAGACTCAAAATGTTGATATTAAATGCACTGTAGTAAGATATTTTAAATAACTAATTTAATAACAAAATAATAATAATATGTTATCCACATTTTACTGTGAAATTTCCTCCCATTTAAAAACAAAAGAAAAGACATTGTGTCACCCTCAGAGTGTCATCATTCAGCCTTTCTAAACGAGTCCTCAGCGAGACGAGACTCACCCTGAAGAGACTGCAGTGGCTCCCCTCGTCCTCGTCCTCTCGGACCCACCGACACACAGCCTGGCTGAGGAGAACTGCTGTGGAAACATACAGAAAACAAGATCTTTAGGTATTATGATGAGTTTGAAAAAGTTTTAAAATGTTTAAGTTCACTCAAAAATTCTTCATGTTGTTCCAAACCCATATACTGTTATTTTCCATGCAACACAAACTCTTCATGTGGCTCTTTTCCATTAAAGGTCACATGTTATGCCCCTTTTCACAAAACGTAATATAAATCTATGGTGTCCCCAGAATGTGTCTGTGAAATTTCATATAGCTCATTTATTATAGCTTGTCAAATTTGCCCCTTTTTTGGGTGTGAGCAAAAAGGCTCAGATTTTGTGTTTGTCCCTTTAAATGCAAATGAGCTGCAGCTCCGCCTCCGTTCAGAAGAGGGCGGAGTCTTTACACGAGCTTCAGATACTCTGGCAATAACAAAACACACCAGTGCAGCCTTACGGAGAGACTCGGGAAGAGTTTCACTTTTAGGGGCCGTTCACGTATCACGTTTAAAAATGTGTGGAAGGTGCAGCTATGCTTCTGTCTCCTTCTTTCCAAAGCGCTTGTGCTCCCGTGGCGTCTGCCATTGCTATGCAACCATGAACAGCGACGAGGAAGTTTCTGTAATGGATTTCCACCCCCGAAAAACTCTTGCTGTAGCTCTGCTACAAGATTTATTTACAGAGAAGAGAAAAAAACCCTGTAATGTTTGGGTGAACCCCATCCTTCCTGTTGACTGAGCTTTTAAAGGAGAAGTTCACTTTCAAAAAAACTTTTGCTGATAATTTACTCACCCCCATGTCATCCAAGATGTCCATGTCTTTCTTTCTTCAGTCGCAAAGAAATTAAGGTTTTTGATGAAAACATTCCAGGATTTCCCCCCATGTAATGGATTCTATTGGGACCCAAACGGTAGAAGGTCCAAATGACAGTTTAAGTGCAGCTTCAAAGGGCTTTAAACGATACCAGATGATGAATAAGGGTCTTATCTAGCGAAACGATCGGTCATTTCCAAAATAAATAAAAAAGTTTAAGTTTTATAAGCACAAATGTTCGCCTTGCTCTGTTCTGTGATGCGCGTTCGTGACGTCACGTAATACGCAATTACGTTGAAAAGGTCACGCTTGAAAAATTTCTGTCCTGAAGAAAATGTTCTTTTTGGCTTTTTAATATTAAAACACCGAGGATACGCACACGAAATGGGCATTTTAAACGATAAACTGACACAAATACATTTGAAAATGTGTATATGGTCCTCCTTCTGCACATTTGTAAACACGTCAAGCGTGACCTTTTCAACGTAATTGCGTATTACGTGACGTCACGAACGCGCATCACAGAACAGAGCAAGGCGAGCGTTTGTGCTTATAAAACTTAAACTTTTTTATTTATTTTGGAAATGACCGATCGTTTCGCTAGATAAGACCCTTATTCATCGTCTGGTATCGTTTAAAGCCCTTTGAAGCTGCACTTAAACTGTCATTTGGACCTTCTACCGTTTGGGTCCCAATAGAATCCATTACATGGGGGGAAATCCTGGAATGTTTTCATCAAAAACCTTAATTTCTTTGCGACTGAAGAAAGAAAGACATGGACATCTTGGATGACATGGGGGTGAGTAAATTATCAGCAAAAGTTTTTTTGAAAGTGAACTTCTCCTTTAATGTTGTTACTGAAAGGGTGAAGCTGATTGGTTGGTTCTTGTCACATGACTGGCGGCAAACTGAAACCAAACATTTTCAATAAAACATCAATATCTAAAGCTCTGTTAATTCTCAATAAGAACTTCTGCAGATGAATGGCAGAAATAAAGTCAGTCAGGTCATTAATAAGTGAAGCTGGTAATGCTGTTTGTGGAGTTGTTTAATCCTCCTCTGCTGAGATCTTCACAGATGTAATGTCTTCTTTTATCTTCAGTTGATGTAATCTAAGGCTGGTTGAAGTCAGTTGTAGTTCTTGAGTTTCTCTTTTTCTGTTCTTGTTGTTTCTCTTTCCTTCAGTGATTCTGCTTGTTAACAGCAGGTGTTCATCACTAATGCTCAATCATCACTTAATTAATCTCTTAATTATCATTAACTTTAACTCTGATCAGAGTTACTTTGACACTCTTTAGAGTGGGACCATATGTACTCTGAGCAGAGTTAATTTAACTCTTTGCTGTGTAGAAAAAAGTAACAGCTTGAAAGTGTGGAATGACAAATAATGGCAGAATTCAAATTTTTGAGTGAACTTTTCCTTCTAGTTGACTGCTGGAGTTGTTGTCCCAGACCTTACTGTCATCTGTAAACTCTGTGTGTGTGTCTGCGCTGCTTCAGCGATGCCGTTTTCCCTTTGTCTGCAGTTCTCAGAGCTCTGCTGGAGGAGAACACAGTCAGTGTCGTCTACACACACATTAAGCTCTTCATTTAACGTCATTCATTGAAGTCTCACCGTCTGGTTCTCCACTGTTCCCAGCCTGTGTTCCCGCTCGGACTGCGAGTGCAAAGTGTTTTGTGTTTTGGGAAGGACTGGCGGTGCCGTCGGTGAGTGATGATGAATGGCAGGTGGAGGGGTCAGGGGGGTCAGCGGGGTCAGCGGGGTCAGGGGGGTCAGCGGGGTCAGCGGGGTCAGGGGGGTCAGCGGGGTCACAGGGGTCAGGGGGGTCAGAGGAGTCATAGGGGTCACGGTCTCCTCCAGAATCTTCCTCTACTGTATCGACCACACAAACACAATCAGTGGCAAAGCTTCTATGAGCAAACAAGTAGCGAAACTTTTCACATTTCAGTGGTGTGATGATCTGTAAAGTATCTTACAACGATTTACCATGGTAAGCATGCTTTCACACTGTTTGAGGATCTCAGATTCATGTATTGGTCTACTCTGCTCTGATTGGTCAGATGACCCAGTCTGTTGTGATTGGTCTACTCTGCTCTGATTGGTCAGATGACCCAGTTTGTTGTGATTGGTCTACTCTGCTCTGATTGGTCAGATGGTCCAGTCTGTTGTGATTGGTCTACTCTGCTCTGATTGGTCAGATGACCCAGTTTGTTGTGATTGGTCTACTCTGCTCTGATTGGTCAGATGGTCCAGTCTGTTGTGATTGGTCTACTCTGCTCTGATTGGTCAGATGGTCCAGTCTGTTGTGATTGTCTACTCTGCTCTGATTGGTCAGATGACCCAGTTTGTTGTGATTGGTCTACTCTTCTCTGATTGGTCAGATGGTCCAGTCTGTTGTGATTGTCTACTCTGCTCTGATTGGTCAGATGGTCCAGTCTGTTGTGATTGTCTACTCTGCTCTGATTGGTCAGATGGTCCAGTCTGTTGTGATTGGTCTACTCTGCTCTGATTGGTCATATGACCCAGTCTGTTGTGATTGTCTACTCTGCTCTGATTGGTCAGATGGTCCAGTCTTTGTGATTGGTCTACTCTGCTCTGATTGGTCAGATGACCCAGTTTGTTGTGATTGGTCTACTCTTCTCTGATTGGTCAGATGGTCCAGTCTGTTGTGATTGTCTACTCTGCTCTGATTGGTCAGATGGTCCAGTCTGTTGTGATTGTCTACTCTGCTCTGATTGGTCAGATGGTCCAGTCTGTTGTGATTGGTCTACTCTGCTCTGATTGGTCAGATGGCTCAGTCTGTTGTGATTGGTCTACTCTTCTCTGATTGGTCAGATGGTCCAGTCTGTTGTGATTGGTCTACTCTGCTCTGATTGGTCAGATGGTCCAGTCTGTTGTGATTGTCTACTCTGCTCTGATTGGTCAGATGGTCCAGTCTGTTGTGATTGGTCTACTCTGCTCTGATTGGTCATATGACCCAGTCTGTTGTGATTGGTCTACTCTGCTCTGATTGGTCAGATGGTCCAGTCTGTTGTGATTGTCTACTCTGCTCTGATTGGTCAGATGGTCCAGTCTGTTGTGATTGGTCTACTCTTCTCTGATTGGTCAGATGGTCCAGTCTGTTGTGATTGGTCTACTCTGCTCTGATTGGTCAGATGGTCCAGTCTGTTGTGATTGTCTACTCTGCTCTGATTGGTCAGATGGTCCAGTCTGTTGTGATTGGTCTACTCTGCTCTGATTGGTCAGATGACCCAGTCTGCTATGATTGGTCTACTCTGCTCTGATTGGTCAGATGGTCCAGTCTGCTATGATTGGTCTACTCTGCTCTGATTGGTCAGATGGTCCAGTCTGTTGTGATTGTCTACTCTGCTCTGATTGGTCAGATGGTCCAGTCTGTTGTGATTGGTCTACTCTGCTCTGATTGGTCAGATGGTCCAGTCTGTTGTGATTGTCTACTCTGCTCTGATTGGTCAGATGGTCCAGTCTGTTGTGATTGTCTACTCTGCTCTGATTGGTCAGATGGTCCAGTCTGTTGTGATTGGTCTACTCTGCTCTGATTGGTCAGATGACCCAGTCTGCTATGATTGGTCTACTCTGCTCTGATTGGTCAGATGGTCCAGTCTGTTGTGATTGTCTACTCTGCTCTGATTGGTCAGATGGTCCAGTCTGTTGTGATTGGTCTACTCTGCTCTGATTGGTCAGATGGCCCAGTCTGTTGTAATTGGTCTACTCTGCTCTGATTGGTCAGATGTCTGAGTATCGGCGCGTCCCTAGCAGGAAGTAAGGCTGGAATTACTGATGACACGTTTCAGACAGTTCAGAATCATTTTTTTCTTTTGGGAGGCAATAACTTTATTTATCTGAACTTTTATCTTTAAAACTTTACAGACCTTTTACATTCACAAACAGCTCTATGACACACTGCATGAAAGGTCATATCTGAGAAAGCATAATAGGTGCGCTTTAAGTATGTGAAAAAAAGTATGGAAGAAAACCAATATCTATTCAGTATGCAAATATTACAATGCCGTCAGAGCTATCGTTTACATTTTGAATGGTGGTAAATATTGTAACGATGTCAGTCAATGGGAGATGTGTAAACTTCAAGACCTGCAAAGAGAGAAACTTCACCTCCTCATGGTAGCGCCTCTCCTCCTCTTCCACTTCCTTCTGCGCCTGCTCCCATTCCTGCTTCAACTTCTCCTGTTCACGCCGATATTTCTCCTGTCATCACACACATGCATTTCATCCATTAATGCAGAATACACAAATGCCTTTAGGAGACCCTCTAACACTTGAAACTCCAAATGGCTCTTTAAAGCTACAATATGTATTTTTTCGCCGCTAGGGGTTGCTAACCTCTTACAATAACAAAGGCGTAGGCTGATGACGCAGTGATAAGCGGAATTATGCATCTTGTCGTCATGCTGAAGGATCTAATAATGTTTATGTATGAGTGAATACATTGTTGTTTTTAACATGACTGTGGAATGAAGCAGAGCGCGAGTGCTAATGGTAGACAGATATCAGCGCCACACGCGAGTCCCGCGGATATAAAGGAATGAGGACATTTGATTCTACCGAAATAACTTACCCGCAAGTGCTGAATAAAACTCACACAGGCCAGTTTATCAGACGAATGAAACTTGTGAGGTAACGCAGCGCTGCTTCTCTTGCTCTACACTATCACACTAAACTGCATTTGAGTGTGTTGAAAGTTATAATGTTATTCTGTGTGTTAGTTTGTCTGTATGAGACTAGCAGTGAGCTAGATCAACATTAGAATAACATACTGATCATGTTATAACATTTCATCATGTTGAGCTATATAACATTGATTAGTTTTATGTATATTTGCTCACCTGTCTAATAAAGCACATGCAAGAGCGGCGTCTCTGTCGAGTCGAAGTTAGCCGCGGACGCTAGCTCTCGGCATCTCGAAAACGCTACGCTGATATTGATCCTCGTTTTAGTTCTCCTTTTGTCCCAAAGTCTGCTTGCCATGGTCCATAATGTCTGAACGAAACTACAACAGCGTGAGCGTGCCGCTAGACGTAATGCAGTTGTCCACGTCTGTCGCCATGGTTACTATGGCAGTACGAGCGGAAACCAGGGATAACGTGGATATTACGTCATTGACAGGCGACACTGAACATGGACGAGCCATTATTTAAAATTGTGAATTTTCTGAATTTACAAATTCTTGGAAACATTTAGGATAATGTAAGAACACAACTGAAAGAAATATATAACTCTGTGCAAGTGGTTTTTGGATATTTTGATACAAAATTCTTACATATTGTACTACCTTTAATAGCCGTGTCTTCTTTATATCATTAAGCTCTTTTACATCGGTATAGAGTAAACAAGGTTAAGGCAAAGTGCTACTTTTTTTACTTTGTTTGAAAAGATTGACAAGACAGCAACATTTTGACACCCAAAAAATATGTAACACTTGAAAAAATGATCTCTATTTAAAAAACAACAACAACATTCTAAGCAGTAATATATATCTGTGTGATTGTGCGTTCAAATATCTTGGCATCTGCAGTGAAAAGCTATTTTCTCAAACAGGCAATCATTCCCCCTGTACACACTCACTCACGCATGCACACACACGCACACACTCTCTCTCTCTCTCTCTCTCTCTCTCTCACACACACACGCAGGGGTGTCTTTATCTTAAGCAGCGACTCGTGTATCATGCTGGGTTTTAGTTATGCTTTGTGTTTTGCTGCTGTTGGAAACTTTTACTTCGTCAAAGCAGAGACCAGGAGACGTTGGGATATCTTTCAACAGAAGTTACTCTTTATTGAGAACTCGCTGTGTGTTACTGTAGTCATCAAGTCAAGTCTAACTCAAACAGTATACATTGTAGTTTATATACATTCCAAGGGGGAGGGATTTACATAAAGGGGGCATGTAAATGAAATAGCCTACATGAGTCAGCTCGTTTACAGAGATCTCATCAGCATAACAAATGACATCTCACGGCAGTTCGTGATGTGGTCACGTAATTTAATCTATTTATTCGTGGCAGGGACACGTTAATTTCGTTATTTTCGTAACTCCAGCACGTTTTTTAAACTAATGCATTTCAACTGGATGAATCTTTCGTGCAACAGCACGATTCTTTCTGCCAATCGGGCTGGAGCACAGAAGCTGTTTAATCAACATTTATTCACGAGATCTTATCACGGTTTATATATTAATTATGTATCATTATTTCGGTCTTTTTCGGTTATTATTTCAAAGCTGGATTGCTTTGCTGTTTATTTATTTAACTTATGTTTATTGATATTTATAAAACTATAACGCTACATCTATCAACATTTATTTAGATGTCACCATTGTATTCATTAATTTCTTTATTTTAATAATATTATTTCGGTCTTGAAATATTACAGTAAGCCAGAACACGGGCCGAGCGTTTTAAAGAAAAGTGTGCACTTTGCTCATGCGATCAAAGGGTTTATTTCTTGCAAGTGAAGACATTAGGACAAAAGTATTGTAATTTTCCTATAGTGTAATGTAAAATATACTTTTGAAATATTAATGTTCATTTATTAGGCTATATGGATTTTATATAGGAATAATTATATAAATCATTATTATATTATTATACTAATTGTTTGGCATACTAAAACACCAGTGATAATGTAGACTGAAACTCTATATCATAACTAAAAAATATGTTTGAGCAGTGGTGGACAGTAACGAAGTAAATGTAATTCGTTATTGTACTTAAGTAGCTTTTTTGCGTATCTGTACTTTACTGAAGTATTTCAATTTGGGGAGACTTTTACTTTAACTCCACTACATTTCAAGGTCAAATATCTTACTTTTTACTCTATTACATTTTCAAAATCAGTCGTTCCTTTTTATTTATGAGTGGATAAAAACGTAACTGGTCAAACGAGCCACCAATCACAGCACGCGTTTAGTTTTGAACTTGTTTTACTTGCCCCTGTTGGCGCCTTGGCAACAGCGCGAATATAGGGTTCAACGTGAGTGACGTGACATCACATCAATGCAACAGGCATAACATTGAGCGCCAGTGTCTTGATAAATGATGGAAGAAACTAACGTTACTGACTCTAACATGCCACAACACCCATGGCCTTATTTACGCACTTTTTTTGAAGTTATTGAAAAGAAGAACGAGTCCTTCATTTTTAAGTGCCTTCTCTGCCTGCCTCGGCCCTGTACAATTTCGTCATACAAGAATTCTCCTTCCAATCTAAGGAAACACGTAGAGGTAAGCCATTTTTTTTTTTAACAAGAAATCTAACAATAGCTTGCAGAAAACCGTTTCATTGTGTATGTTAAAATTATAGACTATGTGACGTCACGTCACCATGAACATTGTACACGTCGTCAGCCAAGTTAGCTGTTTCACCGTATTTCATAGTATTTGTTTTTGAAACTTTTCAAGCTGAGGGCTCTGATATTGTGAAATAGCAATCAATCGATGTTAACATGTTATGTTGGAATATAAATTCTATTTTGAATAGTTTTACATGCAGCGTATTCAATTCCATTTATTTGTATTAGCATTTTTCACAATACATATAGTTTCAAAGTACCTTTACATAAAGTATGTGTCTACATTACAATTTAGAGTGATCTGTTATCAGAGGTGACTGTGTCCAAGTTATCTATGTCAGAAATTTACAGTTCTAAGATAATAAAAATCATGCTGTTATTAGCTAACATCTTATTTTAATTTAAAGTAAACAATGAGCTAATTAAAGTAATTATTACAAGTTGGGAACATAATGATTACATTATACGAAGATTTAGCATTGGTGCATGTATGATGCTAAAACAGTTGACTGGTGGAGTGCTCCTTATTAACAGTGATTGTTATTTTCAAAAGTTCAGCTTCCAAAGACTGTGATCTAACTAAGCCTATTCTGAAAATAATGTACACTGTAGCATACATCTATCGTATGACATGCTAAAAGCACATGAAATGCTTATTTTATTTAATCAAAGAGAGGAGACTGATCTCTGGTTTAACTTAATGTTTTGAATGTTTCCTTATTGCAGAGAAAACATGGTAGCCACATGCAGAGATATATTGCCCTAACAGCGCCAAGGAAAAGAGAAATGGAGAGCGAGGAGGCTCCTTCAACCTCCAGACAGTTGAAGTTGAGAGAAACCAAGCTAGTCACACAGAAGAATGTTGATCATGCAGTGTTGAATTTTGTGACCCAGACTCTACAACCCTTTAGTGTGGTGGACCAGCCATCATTTCAAGCTTTAGAATAGAATAGAATAGAATCTGGCATTTATATAGCGCTTTCATATGTACTACTGTACACCCAAAGCGCTTTACAATCATATCAGGGGATCTCTCCTCGACCACCAAGCTTTCTTGCATGAACTTCAGCCTAACGCCTCTCTCATGTCAAGGACCACTCTGCGACGTAAGATGGATGAGGCAGTACTTGAAATGAAGAAAAATCTAAAAAGAGCAATGTCAGGGATCGATTTCATAGCAACGACAACAGATTGTTGGAGTTCAAGGAGAAGAGGTTTCATCGGTGCCACTGGCCACTGGGTTGATCCTAACAGTCTGGAGAGGTGCTCAGTAGCACTAGCATGCAGGCAGCTCAAAGGTTCGCACACTTTTGATGTTTTGGCTTGCACACTAAATGACATACATTCTGAATTCGGCATACAGAATAAGGTTGTTCGAACTACTACGGACAATGGGTCAAATTTTTTAAAGGCATTTCGTATATATGGACAGCAAGATGAGAACAATAACTCTGCTTCAGGTGAGGCTGAAGATGATGAGATCAATGACGAGATGTGTGGTGATGATGAGGACGTGGATGGTGTTGAGGTGGACTTTGTAGAGGTCACAGCTGTTTTAGATGAAGATGATGGCTTACAATTCCAACTTCCGAAACATCATCGATGTGCCTGCCATTTATTAAACTTGGTTTCCACAGTGGATGCAGCAAAAGCCTGTTCAAATGAAGCCTACAAGAAGCTGTCCCGATCAGCATTCGCTAAGTGTCATGCACTATGGAATAAGTGTGGCAGATCTGCTGCTGCTTCAGAGATTATAGAAGACACTTGCAAAATTCAGCTGATCCGCCCCAACGCAACAAGGTGGAATTCCTTATTTCTCGCCATTGAGAGAATTCTTCGAATAATTAAAGATCAGGGAGAGGGGGCTATCAGAACCGTCTGCACTTCATTCAAGTTGCCAGTGTAAGTGCTGTTGTTTTTTCTTCTATTTCTTTAAATTCATGTTCCAGTAATGATAATGGTAAACACCATGTTTGTTTTTTTAAACGCATTACTTTGAATAGTTGTTTGACTACTCCATGCTCAGTAAGGATTGGATAGGAGTAGATACTGGGAGAAGTACAAGAATTTATGACTCTTGAGGGCCTAGTAATTCCACTGTTTGTAAAATGACACACACACACACACACACTTAAAATTGTAATGACATGAAATTATTAATTGTTGTTGTTTCAATGTGTGATAGGCTGAGTCCAGTTGAAATGGCCTTTCCGGAGGAGTATGCCAGGACCATGAGCCCCGTTGCCAAAGCCCTCAACATTCTTCAGGCTGAAATCGATGTTCAGATGGGATGGCTTCTGCCTACTCTGACCCTCCTCATCTCGAAACTTGACCGAACTGGCATTACCTCCAGGTACTGCAAACCTCTGGTTGGTGCCCTACAACAGTGGTTCCCAAACCTGTCCTGAAGGACCCCCAACACTGCACGTTTTCTTTGTCTCCCTAATCAAACACACCTGATTCAACTCATCAGCTCATTATCACATGGGTTAATGAGCTGATGAGTTGAATCAGGTGTGTTTGATTAGGGAGACAAAGAAAACGTGCAGTGTTGGGGGTCCTTCAGGACAGGTTTGGGAACCACTGCCCTACAAGAAGGCCTGCAGCAGCGGTTTGGAAACATGCTGGTAGAGCCAGAGTTTATTGCGGCTGCAATACTTGTCCCGAAATTTAAAACATCCTGGACATCGGATGAAAACATTGTCAAACTAGGTAAGATTATTTTATTTTTATTTTTAAAAGTGTCATTAGTTAAAGATTCAGAGAAACTGAGCCAAATGTTTTTTTTTTAAGATATCCAACTAAAATTTTATCTTGACATTCTCAATTTGTTTAGGTTTGTTTAAATACTGTTCTTTTGATATTTTAATCTGGAGAAATGTGTGATTATAGTAAAGTTTTGATTCTTAGCATCTATGCAAATGTCCATTTCAGGCCTGGACTACATCAAGGAGCATCTGGAGGAAGAGACTTTGAATCAGCCGCCAGCTGATGGTTCCAGTGGCTCTGAGGAAGAGGACTTCTTTGCGAGCATGAAGCCTACTCATGGTCAGGAAGGTATCAAGCAGTTAGATGGCTACCTTGCCTGCAAAGCTGATGACAAAGACATTCTCAAGTCCTTCCCATCAGTCTGTAAGTTGTCTTTGAAGCTCAACACTGCTTTACCCGCCTCTGCAGCTTGTGAACGTCTTTTCAGCACAGCAGGGCTTATTTTCAGTCCCAGGAGGGCAAGAATGGACTCACACAACTCTGAGAATCAGCTCCTTCTCAAGCTGAATAAAAGATATTGCCACTTTAGTTAGATCATCAGTGCCATACTGTACTAGCATGCTCACCAAAAGTACACTTAATGGAATGCTGATTAATAATGTTTACTGCCACAACTATTGTTCATTGCCATTTGAGGCTTGTTATTTTAGTACGTCACTTGTGATGACAGGTTATGTCATTTGTTTTGAGATTTTCACACTATGCTGAGGTCACCTTAGTTGATATATTTTATTCATTTATTTAATTGAATTTTTTTACCAAGTATCACCAGGTTTCATGTGAAGCAGTATAGAGTTAATAATACACAAATACTGACAATTACATGTAAAAGCATTACTAAATATTGTTCCTGACTGTGTGGGGAAATTCATAACTGAAATAGTATTATATACACCTACTGTATGCAGTTGTGACTGGCAAGTGCGTTTCTTCTGATCACAAACACTAGTTCCTATTACAGTGAATCTGATATGGCCAGTTTATATTTATACACAGAGACATTCAGATATGATAAAGTAAAGGAAAACTCATGTGAACCTGTGTTTTGCAAGTTTAAGTTTAAATTAAAACTTGGATAACTGTTACAAATAAATGTTAAACTGAAACTACCTGCTCTCAAGTCCTGTTATTTCATTTAGTTCTAAAGGAATTTTTTGTGCTTATGAATTTTTTTTATAGACATCAGTGTCTGACTAATTAATGTCATTTTATTAATAGATTGGTGTGCCAAGAGTGACATTAGAGTCTTTATGTAGACTGAGTTAAGGAAGAGTCTTGTGACAAAAATGATAATAGGACATTATAGCCATAAAAAAAGCATTGTACTTGGATACTTAAGTACATTTGAAGGCAAATACTTTTGTACTTTTACTCAAGTGAATGTTTAAAGGCAGCACTTCTACTTTTACTTGAGTAATATTTTACCTTGGGTATCTATACTTTAACTCAAGTACATGGTATGTGTACTTCGTCCACCACTGTGTTTGAGCCACCTTCAATGTCATACAAGTCAATGTTTTTTCTTTGTGCACAGTTCATGGGTTGAAGCCCGTTGAAGCTCTTAATTTTGAGCTCTCAAAGAGCATCAGATTGATGCATTTAACCTTAAAATGTACAAAATTTTCTTGCGGGGGAGCATGCCCCCGAACCCCCTAGAGGGACAGAGGTCCACTCATCATAGTTTTACAAAATCCTATGGGAAAGAATGATCATTTATGAACTTTACTCCAGCATAGTACAACAAAGATCCTTTTAAGTCAGTAAACTAAAACTGTTAATGCAAAATTAAAATGTCCTTGGACAAACTATACATTTGGCATGCCTAAGGGGGGGCCTACAAGACATTAATTTTCAAACCCTGGTTACGGCCTTGATATATATATATATATGTGTGTGTGTGTGTGTGTGTATGTATATATATAGGCAAATTTTACACAAAATTTGTTTATATATATTCATTGTAAACTTTGATAATCATAATTAATAAATCGCAATTACAATTCGAAGGGAATAATCGGCAATTATGATTTTTGTCATAATCGTGCAGCCCTAACTTAGGTGAAGAAACCTGTTTATTGTTTATTCATTTGATTTTGCAACTGTTCACTGAAATAGCTGGTTTCAATAAAACTACTTGTGACATGTCATGTTTGGCTTTGACTGAACATTTGCTCTCACTTTGCGGAAAAAATATCGGGATATATATCGTATATCGATATTCAGCCTAAATATATCGGGATATGACTTTTGGTCCATAGGAAGGCTCCGATGTATCGGAGATCGATGGAAGTTTAAAAAACAAATGGAGATGGGCTTGGCTTGGCTCAGCGAAATGGGGGGATAATGGCAAGCCTTTTAGTTCGTGGACTAAAAAAATCAAACAGCCAGGTACGTGTCTTTGCACAGTATGTCACAGGAGACTTCAAATATGGCAATAATGGCAAAAAAGTGCTAGGTCACCATCAATCAGAAGCTAGTCACAATTAATGCTGCCGTTCGTGCTCTACAGTAGCCTACACATGCTCCCTGCCTGGTTTTCATAGATTAAAATAGCTTTTAAAATACGCCTACTGGCAATATTAAAGCGGTTTAAAACGTCTTCCCTTAAAACGCTATTGGTCTCGACTATGTAAAAAGTTAAAGGAATATGACTTGTCCTAAAAAAAAATTTCAGTCAGAAGAATTTTTTTCACTTTAATCCCCGGCGCGGATGACAGTTCACCTCTGGGTCTCTCCCAAATGGAACGGACAAGGGGGGGAACGGGGGATCCATATAGTTATCTAAGTCAGTCACACCTCGACTTTCTTCCAAATAACGCACATTTCATTCAGAATATTATAAATATTATAAATACAGGCCTCTATATTTTAGAGGAAATCTGTTGATTGTCGATGTCGAGTGCCAAATAAGAGATGGACAAGAAAGGTCAAAGCCATCAGGTGCCCAATTTAGAAACGAGCGAAAGATAAAGGTATGCAACTATGTTTTCTCTGTATGATTACGGTATCCATGTCATGAATGAAGGGGCAATATTAATTGGTGGGTATAACTCTTATTTGTTAGCCTTTTTGCTATGATTCTTGCTATGCTTAACAATAATTCGGTTTTAACTCAAACACGAGATCTAATTTCACCATAATATTGTGCTTTGCAACAAAACTGTTACAAGTTCAGTTATTACACTGCAAAAAATGCTTTTCTTACTTAGTATTTTTGTCTTGTTTCCAGTCCAAATATCAAACATTTCTTAAATAAAGATGCATAACGTTATTTTACTAAAGTAGTAAAATGACATAAGATATTAAGTATAAAAATTGAGTTTGGATTGGGGGGCGCTCGAATGGGGTCTCGCCCAGGGTGTAATTCAATGTAGAACCGCCACTGGGAATGCATAGCTGATATAAAAAATTGGATGACTCGTAATTTCCTACTACTAAACTCTGAAAAAACAGAGATTCTAACTATTGGACAAAAAACTTCCTCACGTAATAATCTAGAATACTGTCTAACACTTGATGGCTGCTCTGTTAAGTCTTCGTCGTCAGTTAGGAACCTGTGTGTGTGTGTGTGTGTGTGTGTGCTCTTTGATACCAATCTTTCATTTGAAAGCCACATTTCTAGCATCTGTAAAACTGCATTCTTCTATCTTAAAAATATATCTAAACTATGAGATATGCTTTCAATGACAAATGCAGAAAAGTAAGTTCATGCGTTCATGACCTCAAGGCTAGATTATTGTAATGCTCTACTGGCTGGTTGCCCTGCACGCTTAATAAATAAACTGCTCAATTCATATGGATTAGTTTTACGATCTCTTTATGAACCTTTTGAAGCATCAAAGTGTCAGTTGCATAGATGTCTATGAAGGGACAGAAATCTCTCAGATTTCATCAAAAAGATCTTCATTTGTGTTCAGAAGATGAACGGAAGTCTTACGGGTTTGGAGCGACATGAGGGTGAGTAATTAATTTTTGGGTGAACTAACCCTTTAACGATAACTGCATGTGAATGAGGAACAGATGTGACATCCCAACAGTCTTGGATTTTAGCAGAATATATTAAATATATCTGATATATATAAATAAAATAAAAAGGCTGAGATGAATTTTGACAATTTAGTGGAATAATGACAGACAAAATCAAAAAGTCATCAAAAGACATAAAAATCAAGCAGTCAAAAAGATTTACATTCATGTCTATGAATTATAAACAGGCCTATAGCTTTAATTGAAGTATGTCATAAGCAATAGATTATGAATTCAGAGTAACAATGTTACAGTGTCCTTTTTATACATTTTACATGTACTTACAATCTATCTCTCTCTCTTTATATATCATTTTACATAACTTTTAATAATTCAGTTTAAAGCAGTCTATGCCTTTAAAATTCCTATCTATAAAAATTCATATATTTATAGTTGCCAAGAGGGTGGTTCAATCAGTATT
The DNA here is from genome assembly GCF_963993115.1 of Abramis brama. NCBI lineage: Eukaryota > Metazoa > Chordata > Actinopteri > Cypriniformes > Leuciscidae > Abramis > Abramis brama. The sequence goes on from NC_139975.1 coordinate 37,759,341, forward strand.
ATTTACATCACTATGTCTTCTGGGTGTCCTGACCTCTTCTTCTATTATCTGTGAATAAAAGCACACCGTTATATCAAACCTCTCATATAGTATCATGTGGTAAGAAGACTGATTAACTCTTGAATATATTTCAGATGGTGTATCTGTGACTTTCTGATCACAGATGTTGTAAAGAGTCTCAAATCTCACCAGCTCTCCTTTCACAGATGATCCATAGGAGAATAACAGTAGGAGTAGTTAATACTGCGATCTCAATGACAAGTATAATCACTACAGCAAAGAGACAGACTCATTCAGATAGAGGTTACAGCACAAGACAATAAACAAACTCAATCCATGAAACTGTAAATGATGATAAATGAAACAACAATGACAACAAAAGTTCTCAGTATAATGTACTGCAATGTGTTAAAGACATTTCATACCTCTGAGTGATAATCCAGCTAAAGTCTTGTTGTCTGGTGAATAGACTAAGAGGAGAAAAGAGTTGCATCAGACACAGAGATGGAATAATATAATAATAGTATCACAGGATAAATATGATTATAACTGATCTCTTCAGAACAGCATTATTTATATTTACAGACTTACAGAGGAATATTCATACAGCATGTCCAGCATTGAGCTGAATATTGACATTGGCAGACATTTCGTTTTCTTACCCAAGTACGTGACAGTATATCTGACTGAGGTCTTGACTTTAGTTCCTTTAGTAATCTCACATCTCCACTCTGTGTTGTTGTCTTCATTGAGGAGTGTTGTAGTCAGAGAACTGGTACAGTGTTTAGGAGAGAATGAGATCTGATATCTGGAGTCTGACTGCAGATCCACATCAGTCTTATTCTTCCAGACCAGCTTAATTCCCTCATGTTTGAAGAGTTCAACACATCTATATACAGCATGTACATACAACTGACAGGAGAGAGTGAACGAGCGTCCAGGTCTAATCTCAGTCTGTGTGGATGATGGAGAGACTGAAACAGAAATTAAACATTAGACATTTCAGAAATAAGACATTTATTTCAGTAAACACGTGTTTAAAGAGAGAATTATGTTCTTTTATGTTCTTTTATCATATAATGAACAGAAACACTGACCATGAAGAACATGCAGATTAACATTGTCCTCAGTATTTGTCTGTGTATTCAGTTGCCAGCAGGTGTAACATCCATGATCTTCAGTTGTGGCTTTATAGATGTTCAGAGAGCAGTCAGACCCCAGACTCAGTCTCTCACGTCTCTCTGTGTCTTTCTTCTTCATCCCTTCTTTAAATAATATAACTGTCACTGAACGTTCTCTATTATATATCCATGTAGTTGATGTGCAGTCAGTAAGAGCATTTCTACAGGGCAGACTGACGTTCTCACCATCACTGCTGAACACACTGAGAGGTGTCTTTCCACTGGTATCTGAGACAGAGTAGATATGAGTGTTCAGATTGTGCATCAGATACTTTTTCACTCTTAAACACGGCTTACAATTACAGTTATAAAGTAGACGACATAAATCTACATGTAACCCGGTGTTGACCACATTAATATCAAAGAAAAGTGCTCTTATATATTCACCAATCCAAATTAAATCATCTTAACATGAAATACTTTTCTATGACAGGATCAAGGATCAAATCTGACAGACTAAAGTACAAACTATGATCATAATCACATTTTAAATATCTTGTATGACACATGCAGATTCATTTACCTTTGAGAAATGAGCAGAGAAAAATCAGTGCCAGCAAACTCTTATCAGCCATTTTCTGTCTCTGTCCGTCTTCCATGGTTCATTATTCACTCAGTTCTTCTTTTAAACAGCATCAGTTCCTGTGGTCATAACTTCATGTCATCAGCCTAATGTGTTTAGTCCTGAATCTGCTACAGCTGCTCCTCAATGACACGAAGTGTTGACCTGCATTACATTTAGATGGAAAATCATGTTCATAAAGTTTTAGAAAAACTCAGACGAACGGATAGATTAAAAAAAAAAAGATTAATTTAGCAGAAACTGAGGAAGTTGCTTCAACATTGGCTGATTCACTGGAACACATCATGGTATTTCATCATGGTATTTCATCATGGTATTTCATCATGGTATTTCATCATGGTATTTCCAACGACATCAGAAACCCTGACCCAAACCACCGTCCCACAGAAAACACCAGCCAGCGGTTAATCATCGGCAGCCAGGACCACAGTACGAGGCTTAAGTGCAAAACAGTGGAGAAAAAGAGCCAAATATTTTAGTAATATATCAGAAAGAGACATAAATATGGTCATAATTTACATTAGGTGTTTGAAGAAGAACTCTGTCTTCATATGTTCTGGAAAACTGTAATTCTTGTAGAAGTTTGTAGGGATGGGAGAAGAGGCGTTAGGAGACGTCAGCTCTGTTTGAGGGGTAAGAATACATCATTAATGTGTTTGTTGTGGACCGCTGGATGTTGATATCACTGGGAAAAGAGTCATCAGCGGGTGAGGAGAGCAGAGGCGAATCATCTCAACAGTTCGTGAGCGTCTGAAATGCAGATCTTCTCGTCTTGGTAGTGCATGCTCTGGGAAGCAGGACTGTAGACAGAAATGTTTGGGTCAGTGGGTCAACAAGAGAGACCGTTAAAAGCAAGAGATCTGTATATATACAGTATGATGATGATGAATTGTTGAATTCTATAGGGATGCAGAAACTTATGGACTCTAGAAGGCCTTGAGACTGAGAGGAAATATTGAGGATGAGATGGAAGGAAGAGGAAGACACAGAAGAGAGCATTAAATAGAGAGTGGCCAGAGACTGAAAGAAGATTGAGTAATTAATAATCAATATATTATCTGATCAAAAAGATTTATTTAATGCAGTCCCAGACAGCAACATAGTGTCGGCCCAGATCCAGGCCACATCTGTATTCCACACGGCCCAGATGTGGGCCGACACTATGTTGCTGTCTGGGGTAATTCTCAAACTTTTTTGGGTCAGTGACCCTCTATCCATATCATCCTTACTGACCCCATCAGAACGTCTTTCCTGGGTGATAATGTTGATTATTATGCTGTGTTATTAATGATAACTACAAGATGAGTGGTGCTTACTAATAATAATAATAAGAATTAATAGGCTACATATTATTATAATCAACAATGCTTGACCGCATAAACAACACACAGTTACACTACACAGTTGAGTACATAGTGTATAGTGTGTGACTTGGACACATCTAAGTGCACTGATGCCCCGCTCTATCTCTGACACACTCCACACGCTTGCGCTTCTTCAACAACAGAGCGAATAGATCTGGAGCGTTCACTGTCATGCGTCCAGTGTTGACACGCTTAGAATGCTGCAAACCATATTCTTTTACAAGAAGTTTCGAGTTTCATCTCATCTCGTCGTGAATCTTTAGTGTAAACTCGTTATCCATGTTATATTTGTTTATTATATATATTTGACTCTGTTTATTGCTGCCTGCCTTGACCACTGCCTGTTTACTGGATTACGAGTTTGGATTACCCTTATTTAATAAAGCTGCGTTTGGATCGATCTTCGTGTCTCACAGCATTCATAACAACTGGTTTACTTAAGTTGCAAGCCAAGTTTGTTACAAGATGACACCCGAAACCCTCACAGTCTTCCTCCGAGTCTAGACTTTACTGATGTAATAATATAGTCCAGGCAAAGTAACTCATTTTGGAGCCAAAAATAGAACTAATTGTAAAATAATTTTTTTCAGCATAGATCATTTCTATGAGGTGTCCAGAACAACATACTAAAAGTCCTAAGAAATCCTAGTTGAGGAAATATGTTGAATTCTCATCAATCCGAGATGTGTGCCAATAAGGCCAGGCAACAATACACCCCAATGGGGCTATTTTTTTCCTTTACTCCTATCAAAATGAAACTTTACACAATGAAAGTACCCATGAAAAGTAAAAAAAATTGTATTACAAGTTTCTTTAAAAATTCATTTGAATATGCAAATGAGCTATAGACTAATCGAATATGCCCAAAATACACCCAAATAGGCTTAATTTTTTCCTTTACTCCTACCACAATAAAACTTTACATAGTAAAAGTATACATGAAAAGTAACTTTTTTTGTATTACAAGTTTCTTTTGAAATTAATTTGAATATGCAAATGAGCAATATACTAATCGAATATGCCCAAAATACACCCTAATGGTAGCCTGGGTTTCCCCCTGCTGCCTTGAGCGCAGCGATTTTATTCACGCTGCTAGGCAGCCTGGATACCATGGACCAGATTTTCCCCTCAAAAAGGGAACCAATCACAGAACGGGGAGGGAGCAGCAAGACGATGATGATGTCTATGCGACACACCGAAGCAGTTTGTTTATATCTATGGAATTCAACATGGCATCAGACGCGAAGTTGCCTTTCGATGCAGCCTTAGATAGTGTTCTTAGTAGTTTAGAACGCAAGTTTATTTTGTCTTCCTCCTCGTCGAATTTCTGTCGCTCTACATACGTCATCTGGTATAATTTAAACGATTGGCTATGAGCTACGTACAGGCGCATTTGATAGACATTCGTAGCACCCAATAAACGGCTCTGGGCATTCGTAAACCACGCCTCAAATACGAGAAAATGAACGTGTGGTTCCCAGACCACATCTCAATGAGAAGAGGTCTGACGTTAGCCAGGCTACCCTAATGGACTTATTTTTTCCTTTACTCCTATCACAATCAAACCTCACACAGTGAAAGTATACATGAAAAGTAACATTTTTGTTTTACAAGATTCTTTGAAAAATCTATTTTAAATATGCAAATGAGCTCAACACTAGGCCTAATTGACTTATGGCCAAGAAACCATAAAGTCACAAGTAGAAAAAACAGGGGCCAAATAACTAACACATTCATGTCCATTCAGTAAGTTAACCTATGCATAAACACGATAAATTTGAAGTCACTTGCCACACTTACCTGGGTCACTTGCCACAAAAAGACTTATATTGACCTTAAAGGGTTAGTTCACCCAAAAATGAAAATTCTGTCAGTAATTACTCACCCTCATGTTGTTCCAACCCCGTAAGACTTTCGTTCATCTTCGGAACACAAATTAAGATTTTTTTGTTTAAATCTGAGTACTGTCTCACTTGCTGGCCCAGATTATTTATTAAAGATGTTAAAATAGTCCAAGTGACTCCAGTTGCTCAACCATTTGTTTATCAAATGACGAGAATACTTTTTGTGCGCAAAAACAAACAAAAATAATGACTTTATTCCACTATTCATTTCCTTCTCTCTGGGCCTCGAGTGAATTCACGTAGTGTTTTAGTGTAGCGCGTCTGTGTTGCACGTCACCACGTAGGCTCACTATTGGCCGACGCTGTTCATGTGTGTGATGCGTGTGACGTACAACACAAGCGCTGCGCTATTACACTACGTGAAGTAACTCAGGCACAAAAAGTATTCTCGTCACTTGATAAACATATGGTTGAGCCACTGTAGTACTTTGGACTATTTTAACGATCTCTTTGATAACTATTCTGGGCCAGCAAGTTTCAATCACTTAGAAGCCTATGGAGGAGTGATCAGCTCTCAGATTTAATAAAAAATATCTTAATTTGTGATCCGAAGATGAACGAAAGTCTTACGGGGTTGGAACAACATGAGGGTGAGTAATTACTGACAGAATTTTCATTTTTGGGTGAACTAACCCTTTAAGAATTGATTGCACAATCTTGCCTCCAGTTTTTTTGTGAACAAGCCTGACATCCCCCCACAGATAACATCAGAAGAAAGTCAGAATAGCCATCTTAGTCATTAGTAACATGGTGAGATTAAATTTTGGGCTGGTAGATTTACAAATGATTGGTATTGTTGGTAAGATTACGAGATTACAGGCAGAAGTCATTCTTACCAACTAAACGATTCACTCTCACACAGAAGACAGATGAAAAACCGGATAGACACACTTTCCAGACATTCCAGCTCTTTACAATAATTTTGCCAGACACCAAAACTGCTTCTCTTTTTGTAGTTAGCAAGTATTTCAGACCAGGCGGGCCACACATCAGACTTCCACCGTTTGTAAAGCAGCTTTGCAGTGTTATGAGAAGCTAGCAACAGCAATATCTAGTTAGTTAAAGAGAAGCAAAAAAAACCTAAAATAAAATAAAAAAACGCACAAAACAAAACCTCCTCTTGTTGTTGCTAGCTTGTCGTGGTGGGGAGGCTTGTGTGCCTCCGTGACCCTGAAGACTACACCGGCGGGGGTTATACCCCTGGCAGGTACTACCAAGCCAGGCAGTTTTCAGGTTAGAGGCCGGTCTAAAAGCAGCATCGCCATCACCCATTGGCAGTAGGATGATTGGATGAAGATTGGGCCGATGTATTTGTCATAGATATGAATGGTGTTTCTGCCTATGCAAATTAGGACATATTCAATAAGTGTGGTGCTCATGTGCATATTCAAATTCATTTCAAAAGAAACTTGTAATACAAAAAAAGTTACTTTTCATGTATACTTTTACTATGTAAACTTTTATTGTGTTAGGAGTAAAGAAAAAAAAATAAGCCTATTTGGGTGTATTTTGGGCATATTCGATTAGTGTATAGCTCATTTGCATATTCAAATTAATTTTCAAAGAAACTTGTAATACGGAAATTTTTTCTTTTCATGGGTACTTTCATTGTGTAAAGTCCAAAAAAATTATTTTACAATTAGTCTGTTGTAAAACCCTATTTTGCCTGGACTAATAGCGCTCTGACTGTGCATCGATTGAACCCGCGTTAATTTATGTGTATTTTTTATTAATAATTGTTTGAAAAGTCAAAATTGAATGAAAACTTACACATATGTATGTGTTTATATATAAATAAAATAAATCTACAAATTCAATGACCGACTTTACAATATTTGTAAATATAAATACTGGGAATTACTTGGTTGCTGTCACAGATTGGTTGTGTAAAACACATAAAGAATAAAGGAGAATAAGAAAAATAAATTGTCATTAAAGAAAAATCGTCTTTAATGACAAGCTCAGGAGATCAGACAGAAAAACCAAACTAACACAACTTAACATGGATGAGAACAGACAGAGAATGAGGGAGAACACGGTATAAATACATGTACAAACAAAGGGAATTATTTATTGTAGCTCAAACAGTAGAGCGTTGGTACTTGCAACGCCAAGGTCATGGGTTTGATTCCCAGGGAAAGCAAGAACTGATAAGAATGTAAATGTGTAGCTTGAAATGCTTTGGATAAAAGCGTCTGCCAAATGCATAAATGTAAATGAATACAATAATCAAAAGAACAAATTAGAAACTAGCTCAGAGAAAAACAATGAAACAGTGCATACATATTACAGTTACAGTTACATAAATTCAAGAATGTGTGATTTGTCAATTCTCTTTAACCTTTATTTAACTGGAAAATGTACAAAGAAAATATTTCATGTTTCAAATATAATTTTTTTGAGTGTATTTTGTAAATATAAACATGATGGCTGCAACACACTCCAAAAACATTGGGACTGAGGCTAAATAAAAGTGAAAAGATTATAGAATATAGATTTTATTGCACTTTATAAAATGTTCCAACTTTTCTGGAAATCGGGTTGCAAGTCACGCCTCAAAAGCATTCAATAACTTATTCTTTGTTAATAATTTGGTCAGATTCTCGATCACACGGGTTTCAGCAGGACTTCATCCTGGCCTCCAGCTTTTGCTCCTCTGATGGCAGCATATGTCACTTTATCATCAGACTGAGCCTGAGTGAGCGACACACACAGAGTCAACCACCATGACAGACATTATTACAACACACCGTACTGACAAATGTTTCTAAGAATCAGATTTAGCATTGCATATTTAAACACCACAGTTTCGACATGTCTGCCACTTATGAAGTCAGTGTTATGCAGAAATATATTTCCAGCCTATTATTAGGAGAAGTTAAGAGAAGTTAACTGATTATCTGTTAGCAAACACACAGAAATGGAAGAAATTGGCCAGATTCCTTTACTCACGTTGTGTCTTTCAGTACTCTTGTTTCTGGAAATAATGACCTCAGCATAAGCCACATCATCTGGATTCTCCTAAACATCAACAGAAACATGTAATGTGTAGACAGTAGTGTAACTCATTTTTGATTTGTTGTATTTAATCAAAATGATGCTGTATATATTTTATAACTATTGTTCAGTTAAATTATATAGTAGTGTATAGCTGAACCAATGTTGCTTGTTCTGATGCGCTGTGGGTCAAATGTGTGTGTGAATCTATGAGCTGTGATCATCAGTGTTGTTCACTAACATGGACATCAGCAGCTGGCGGGGTCACCGGGGTCAAACTGCTGACCGCTGCCTTATCTGCCCCTTAATCAGAGATGGGGGACTCGAGTCACATGACTTGACTCGAGTCAGACTCGAGTCGCAAATTTAAGGACTTGAGACTTGCTTGACTAAATTAAGAAAATGACTCGACTTGACTTTGACTTGAGATCCAATGACTCGAGACTTGACTTGACTTGAACTGTATGACTCGAGAATGACTTGATATACATTTTTATATAAATCATCGCAACATCAATTGATGAACAAAATGAAAGCAACGGAACCATTGACGCCAGTCATCAGATTCTGCGCGATTGCGTGACGCTGCACAAGCCCAGAAAAAACACACATCGCGGTGAGCGCGCGCTAAATACAAAAACATCTCCCAGCATCGTTTCTTTTTAGATATAAACACTAGAAATTGACCATATTCATACAAGAAGATATGCTGTACGCATAATAACAGGCAAGGGATATCTGACGACCATCACAACCTCGAACCAGTCGAACTTCATTCACCACGTCTAAAAGTAAGCTATGGCTTGTTTAACCTGTTTGTTATAGTTAATTTGACTATCTTTAAATCTAGAGAGAATATTGGTCAAAACAGCATGCCTCTTTATACACAATTATGTTTTCAAATGTAGCGTAATGTTGTCAATATTCAAATGATAATCAATGATGGCATACGTTTTGTATAACATTTGCCACATTTCTTTCAAATCATGCTTTAAAGCCAAATATGTCGTTCTTTCCCATGACAAACAACAACATAGAAAACTGTTAATGTTTTGTCGTGTTTTATGTTTCTCTTAAAGCAGGGTTAGATGTTATCAGGGGGTTGGGGGCAAAATGGCAGCAGAATTAATATGCACCCAACATTCAAAATGTGGTGGAAAAATTGGTGGAAAAGTTATTTTTATAATTAGCCTATAACATATGATATTAAAAAATCTTTTCAGAATATTGGCGCGATTGCAAATGTGATAATGATTTTTATAAAACAGTTCAGTAAACAAAGAGTGAATATTGTGATGTGACATTTTAGACATAATATTCCAAATATTCTCTGTTTTTGCTCTTTCTCCAATGACAATAGTTCCAAACAAGCCACAGAAAGAGTTATGCATGCATATTTGTGATTCAGTGACCTAGTTGCTTAGTTCCAGAATGAATCTGCCGTTTTGAACAAATCAGTTGAATGAATGCTTCTATGACTAAAGGGGATGCCAGTTTGAAGAATGCCATTTGGTGGCATCATAGGAACCATTATACTTGAATTGTGAATTGTTTAATACCTTTTAATGGTCTTCTGAAATGTTTGAGGCATAATTATTTTTTCATGCTTTAATGTTGGCCTAATTTCAGTTACATTTACATTTTAGGCTATGTAGTTTGAAATTTTATTTATTTTAGATTGTTATTGTAGTAACCACTCAGCTGTATGTGGAAATGCATATTTAAAAAAAAATGTTGCAAATAAAACCATAGTCCACAACTTGTGTAGTTTTAACTTACTTTAATATATAAATTCAGTGAAATCATCAAACGTTTGTATGACTTGCCAGTGACTTGTGACCCAAGCTACGACTTGACTTGACTTGCTTGACATAAAGCAGTGACTTGACTTGACTTGACTTGCTTTTCACAAAATTGACTTGGACTTGCTTGAGACTTGAAGGTTAAGACTTGAGACTTACTTGTGACTTGCACATGTGTGACTTACTCCCACCTCTGCCCTTAATAGAACATTCACATTAGAACAGTTCTTCAGTTAATCATGTACACTGAAACATTTACACAATAAAAAAAATGAGGCTGGTAAGTTTCTGAAAGTCTCTTTCACTCACCAAGCCTGCATTTATTTGATCGAAAATACAGTAAAAACAGAAATATTGAGAAATATTATTCTAATGTAAATCAGCTGTTTTCTATGTGAATATACAGTACAGGCCAAAAGTTTGGAAACATTACTATTTTTAATGTTTTTGAAAGAAGTTTCTTCTGCTCATCAAGCCTGCATTTATTTGATCAAAAATACAGAAAAAAATGTAATATTGTAATATATTATTACAATTTAAAATAATTGGTTTTCAATTTATTATACTTTAAATTATCATTTATTTCTGTGATGCAAAGCTGAATTTTCAGGATCATTACTCCAGTCTATCACATGATCCTTTAGAAATCACTCTAATATGATGATTCATTATGAGTGTTGGAAACAGTTCTGCTGCTTAATATTTTTTCATAACCTGTGATACTTTTTAGGATATTTTGATGAATAAAAAGTAAAAAAATAAAAAAGAGAAGCAAATGTTTTAAAAATAGAAATCTTTTGTAACAACAATATACACTACTGGTCAGTAAGTTGGGGTCAGTAATTTTTTCTTTCTTTTTTTTGAAATAAATCAATACTTTTATTCAGCAAGGATGTGTTAAATTGATAAAAAAGTGATAGTAAAGAAGATTTATATTATTAGAAAATATATTTTTTTTAATTTTGAATAAATGCAGTTCTTTTTAACCTTTTATTCATCAAATATATTAGCAGAACTGTTTCCAACACTCATAATGAATCATCATATTAGAATTATTTCTAAAGGATCATGTGATAGACTGGAGTAATGATCCTGAAAATTCAGCTTTGCATCACAGAAATAAATGATAATTTAAAGTATAATAAATTGAAAACCAATTATTTTAAATTGTAATAATATATCACAATGTTACATTTTTTTTCTGTATTTTTGATCAAATAAATGCAGGCTTGATGAGCAGAAGAAACTTCTTTCAAAAACATTAAAAATAGTAATGTTTCCAAACTTTTGGCCTGTACTGTATAGTAAAGTGTAATTTATTCCTGTGATCAAAGCTGAATTTTCAGCATCATTACTCCAGTCTTCAGTGTCACAAGAACAGGCAAGACAGAGCGGAAAACAGACCTCAGAGTGGTGTGACGAATAACAAGCACTCCATAACAAACACTAAAACAGACTGAGTATAAATACACACAGAACTAACAATCATGATGGGGAACAGCTGGGTACAATGAACAGTGATGAGTGCAGACAAGGATTGTGGGAAATGCAGTTCCTAACGAGAATGACACCGTGGGGGAAGGGGACCTCTAGTGGACACCAGGGAACATAACACAACACTGTGGCATGATGTCATTACGCACACTATTTTATCTCTAAAAGACCAATTGGCTGGAGACAGCAAATTTCACAATCTTATTGTTAAACACATATTCACTTTGTCAATAACAAAACTGTGCAAAAAGTGGATGGAAACTTGTCGTGACTGAAAACTCACCGGCTCTTTTTCTACAGATGAACCGAAGAGCGATAAGAGCAGTAAGAGTAAGAAGAGCCGCTACCGTAGCAGTTACAGCAGCAATCACTGCAGGAGAGACTACATGAAGAACAGTCAAACACTGGACACACACTCACACACATTTAACCACATTTCACAGAATTACAGTGTGATTCTTCCTTCATGCCCTCACAGCGATAAACCAAAGATGTATTTGTGTGTCATTCGAGGTGGAAGAGAAAGTTGCATGAGTCAAAGTTTATTCTATTCTGTGAATATGAAATATTAGTACTTATATAGGTATTAATGTTGACTATCCAACCATCAGTCAGCAGCAATAATCTTATATTAATCATGAGTGAAGTGAGATTGAGCACCTTGTGTTGTAGAGTGTGTTGCTGGAGTTGAGGTTGTGTCAGTGTTTCAGGTCATGTGACAGTGCAGTTGATGTGTTAGGGGCCGATCACACCTAATAGACGGTGGGCCGAACCCTGCTATCTGCTTTAGTTTTTGAAATGATAGATCCTCGAGGATAGAGTAGCTGCTTTTTTCACATAAACTAAATCATTTTTTTCTGAACACGTATCCGTTTGTTGGCAGTGTCAAGTCGATCATATTTTTTTGAAAACTAAATTTACATTTAATAAATGGATTAGGCAAACGTGAGGGAGTACTATACATCTAACCAATGAAAAAACGAATTCTATCGTCACGTGACTAACGTCTGCCAATAATATTCGTTCAAAATTCGTGCCATTACCACGACTGTAGCGGTAGCACATGCGTTCTCTAGCTAGCCACATCCAGGGCCGTCCATAAGGGGGGATAAAGGGGAACGTTTTCTGGGGCCCAGCCGCTAGAGGGGGCCCATGCAGTCCAGCTATAATTATGTTCATCCTAAATATAAGCAAAAGTTACCATATTTTATTTTGAACCAAAATAGCACCATTAATTGTTGAAAGTGAGAAAAAAATGCATTTTATTTAATGTTGCTTGAGTAAAATGTAGCCTGTGTCATAATGAAACACCCCTTTCCTGAAAATGGTCTGAGCTATTTTTTGTTGTACTTAATATCGCGAGCGGGCGCGGGCGCCGTGAGCGCTGAGCGAGCAGCAGGTACGAGTAGTGAGTTGTCGTCGAAAAAGATGGATAAAGCAAAAAAGCTGGCGGGGGCTAAACATAGAAAAAGAAAGAGGGAAAAGGAGATGGCATGTCAATTGGTGAGACAGCAGCTAAATAAGTGGATGAAAGGCAACAGGTAGGATTTAAAGTGTGACGTCCAGGCATGTAGATCCATCTCTCCATCGGGACTACCGGGAGATTCCCAGTGGGCCGACGTGCTTTTTGGGCCGATGCATCCCATACTTTTTTTCTTTGTTTGTCTTAACGGCCCATAAAACTGTACATTCGTTTTGTTTTGTTCTGCTTAATCGGCGGCGCTGGGTTAGTGCCGGTGTAATGCATTGGTCAAAAAAAGTCAGCATTAGTTTTTTTTCTGAAACACCGGCCCATGAAACAAGTAGATCAGCGGCCCATTGGTTCTTTGGAACTATACGGTTATCCGGACCAGTGACGGGTAGGTTTAGGGGCGGGGTTAGGGGTAGGCCATCGTATGGTCCAGATAGCCGTATAGTACCGGCTCTTTTCTTGATGGTCACTGGGCTGGCCCAATCACATCTTTAATGTGAAGTATAGAAATATACTCTTTCAAGTATAGAAATTAGTACAAAACTAATTATGAAAGTTTCCTTTATTTTTCAGTGCATTTGTTTTACAATATATGGCTATTATATCATGGGATTAATATTATAACTATTATCATGTAGTAGTGTCTGTCTACATTATTGTATATTTGTATATTTTGAACTCTCAAAGTGCACCAGATTGAAGAATTTAACATTAAAAAGCACAACATTTTCTTACGGGGGGTGCCCCCCTACCCCCCTACCCCCCTAGAGGTACAGAGGTCCACTCACCACAGCTTTACCAAAAATCCTGTAAGAAACACTGGTATTGCTATGGCAATGCAGTTTATATATTTATTTATTTATTTATTTGATTCATCACTGTGGAGTATAGTTCAATTGTATTAATAAATGACATTTTTTTACTTATTTCATCTATTAACTCTCACTCGTTCCTACTCACTCATTACATGGCACACTTATTTATTTATTTGTTGTTTTTTTTGTTTTGTTTTGTCACTCAGTGACAGCAAAATTGTTGCTGCATACCCTTCTGACACGGGGTAGTTGCGCCCCTGAGTCTCTCTCAGTTAAATGTATGTGTTAATGTAGGAGAGAGAGAGAGAGAGAGAGAGCACACGCATGATATGAGTAGCCTATAGCAGATTTGGGGAGGGCCCATTCACTGGACCTTTTCAGGGGCCCAGTCATTTCTGTGGGCGGGCCTGCTTTTGTCTACTGTAGTGGACATTATTTTTTAGTGAATTTCTCTGACATCATACATGTCACATGACACAACCTGGGTGTCCTGTAAAGAGCACATTCAGGGCTTTTCAGAGATACCAAATGTTTGGAGGTTTCACCATGAAAACAACTTCTCCTTTGTCTTTAAAAATGTCTGACATTTATTTAGTGATCAAATGTAGCACATGTATGGAAATATGATGATATATTGTAATTATAATTTAAATCGGATTACTTTTCAAATTGTATTTCATAAACCAGCATCTCAGGAAAACGTTATGGGGTTTCAAATCAAAAAATGACTTTCTGTTACAGAACAGGGCTTTGATTTCACACATGTCCACTGTAGAGACACCAGGACTTAAATGTTGTTTATCAAGCATTTTGTGAGACACAACAAGTGAATATGGAAATAAATTATACGTCAATATTCCTATGAAATATATTATTATTAAAATGTTGCTAATTATTACTCCAATTATTACACTTCTTTATTCATTAAATGTTGCTCCAAGAACACATTAATGTGCGCATTAGATACAGTGTATGCATTGCATTGAATGGGAATATTAATTTACGGCCATTTTACCCACATATTGCATAAAGTAAAATGGTGTATCAATGCATTCCGTTATATCTTTCATAACATAGTTGAGAATTATCTTTATACAATTTTTTTGTAAAAAAATCCTGAAACCCCAAAATTTATTGGTGATTGAAAAAAAAATCCCATTGTTTTTGCCTATACATTATAATTATGTCATTTTATTTTTAAAACAACTTCGTCCTGGTGTCCACTACAGAGGACATAGCATAACGTATGAATAAAATATTATTTTTCAAAAATGTTTTTTTTTTTTTACCATTTGTTTCTTATGCTCTAAACAATGTGATGACATGAAAAAACTGTTGTAAAGTTTTTCCTGTTCGAAGCAGAGACCAGTGAGACAGTCGGGATCACGTTCAACAGAAGTTATTCTTTATTGAGAACTCCTCTGTACGTGGCTGTAGAAACTTCCAACATGGTCTGACTAACGTAACTTTACATGGTTTCTTTATAGGCATTTCAGTGGGCTGTCCCTAAAGGTGCTGAACTTATACACAGCCTTTAGGGATGACTACTGCTAAAAACAATAGAGGCAATTACCCCCAACTGAGCTGATGGTACCCCCCAAATTGTATAAATAATACATGGTCACGAGAACGAAGACTTTGTAACATTCACATATAGTTCAACTCTGAGTAGGAAAGATTAAAGACTTCCCCAAAAGGTATAAACAACAAATGGTCACGAGAGCTAAGACTATGTAACCTTCACACACAGTTCAACACTTAGTTGGAAGATCAAAGACTAACAAAACCCCTGACTATTACAAGGTTTAGACAGCTGACTTAAAGCTGACTTGCATTAAAGAGTAAATTAAATTTTAATCCTTCAAAACCTAAATTCAAAAACTTTTTTTTTCTGGGTCTCAGGATTATAGTGGTTAGCCTAAGTGTAGTTGTTTGACCTCATACGTTTGGATAAATCATGGTGTAAATGCTTAGAATCCTTTTTAACCCCAAACAAATTATTGATATTTACATCTCAGAAATAGTGAAAAATCATACAGATATAATTATATAATGTAATAACATATATATTAAGTTAATTATTATATATTTATTCTTATAAAAGGCTACTATAGACACAGCGACATCTAGTGGACACATTTTTCAACATATAGCGACTGAAAATGTGCTCCACCAATCAGATGAGCAAAACATTAAAGGGTTAGTTCACCCAAAAATGAAAATGCTGTCAGTAATTACTCACCCTCATGTTGTTCCAACCCCGTAAGACCTTCGTTCATCTTCGGAACACAAATTAAGATATTTTTGATGAAAGGCTTCTACGTGATCGAAACTTGCCGGCCCAGAAAAGTTATTAAAGACATCGTTAATATAGTCCAAGTGATTACAGAGGCTCAATATTAAGTATATAAAGCGACGAGAATACTTTTTGTGCGCGAAAACCCCCCAAAAATAACGACTTTATTCCACTATTCATTTCCTTCTCTCTAGGCCTCGAGTTAGTTCACGTAGTGTTTTAGCGTAGCGCGTCTGTGTTGCACGTCACACACATCACACACATGACCAGCGTCGGCCAATAGTGAGCCTACGTGGTGACGTGTAACACAGAAACGCTGCGCTAAAACACTACGTAAACGAAGGTCTTACGGGGTTGGAACAACATGAGGGCGAGTGAATACTGACAGAATTTTCATTTTTGGGTGAACTAACCCTTTAAAGGAGTTTTATGATGAACCGTGAAAAACAAAGGGCATTTTCATTGTTTCAGCAGAATAGATGTGTCAGGGCTTAGATCAGGTCAAGATGTCGTCTCACAGCAGGGCTGAGGATCTGGGATTACCTGGGGAAACAGATTAGCAGAGTTGTAAACAGTGTAGTAAAATTATTGGTTCACGGTCTAATAAATGAGGATTTACATTTATGAGGCACTTACAAAAAAAAAGTAAGAGTAACTAGATGAGCCCAGATTAAAATGCATACAGTAATCACACCTTGCATCAATATGAATAATAAAAGCATACCATTAGGGCTCAGCAGTAACATTATTTTTCTAATAATTCAACGGCCTGTCGTCAATTAACACACACACACACACACGCACACATATACATATGTACATACATACACGTACATACATACACATATATATACACATATACATACATACATACACATATATATATATATAAGTGTAACGTTACCTGTAAATACAAACATAAAACGGAATAACGTTATATGTTAACGGTTTACAGAGTTCATGCACTAAGCTAACATTAGCTAACGTTATAAGACAGGTATAAACAGCAGTTACACGGAGTACTTACCGTAGCCATTACACCTGGAATCTTGGATGCCGCTGTTAATGTTTCTCTACTTCGGATAGGATTCCTGCAGGAAAATGTTTGATTGTGTAGTTTTCTATAGAGAAGATTTTATGGTGATTTCCCCAAGATTTTACACCATAGTTTATGACATGTAACAGGTCCGCAGCCAGCCTATTGAAAGGGGGGGGTTCTTTTTTTAAAAAAGTGGACCTTTTTGCAGTTTTTCTCCTCCTTTAGTATTTAATTATGAGGTTCAAATACTTCATTTTGGTGACCTTTTATGCACTAATTTGTGCTGGATTAGCTTGTCTGCTGGTATCTTAACGAGCACGCTTGTTGCTGTATTTGTCTTGACACTTATGGATTTAGTACACTGGTCAGTTCCAATCATATTGCACAGCCAATATCACTGAATATCCCACTATGTTTTATTATTATAATTACGCTACGTTTATATGGCTATTATATTGTAGACTATTGAGTGGATAAAATATAGAAATCCTTTTAATTAAAATATATATATATATATATATATACACTGCTCAAAAAAATAAAGGGAACAATTTTTAATCAGAGAATAGCATCAAGTCAGTTAAACTCCTGGGATATTGATCTGGGCCCGGTTTCCCAAAGCGTTCTTATCTCTAAGTAGTTCTTAACCTATTCCTTAACCTCTCTCTTAACCTTATGGGACGGTTCCCGAAACGTTCGTACGCTAAGTATATCTTTTGTAAGTCACACTTTCGTAAGGTTGGTCTGGACCACTCTTAGCTTTACCTTATCACTGTTGCAGGTCTAAATGAATATAATTCTGAAGTTTTAATACACCCAGACAGTATTAAATTAGGCTAATTCAAGTGTTTTCATGCAAAGAATAAAATTGTCATTACACTGATTGTTGTTAGATTTTTAATTATATTATTATACAATATTATTAATTGAATTAAAACGCTCTTTTAAAGGCCAGTGAAAGCATAGGCTACTGTCAGTTAAGTCCTATTCGGACGTTAATATTGTTTCTCATGGGCTCGTCCGGTATTTTAAACATTTACAGGGGTAAGTCGGTGATTTTAGTGCCGTCCGAATCCATAATATCAGTGTTTTTCTCACCCAATCCGTGTAAAAATCCCTGGCCAAATTAGTACCTTCTGTTTTTTGACAAACAGGTCGTGTGGTAATTTAATTGCCGTCTGAATCCACATCTCCGAGTTTACAAGAGATTCAAAATTCACGGTTTAAATCCTTTTTGATCACTGCCGAGCACCGTACGCAAGATGTAAACTTTTATTACTGAAATGCTGGAAAGTATTTACACAAGAACAATATTTCATCGCAGCTCCACCTCAGCGAACAAAAATGGGAAAGAAAAGGCGGCATGTAAATTTTTGAAAAGGTTATTGTGGCAGCAATAGGCTATATGTTACAATTTTAAAATATGTAGGCTAGGCTATTATAGGCTATTATAGTTTGGATTGTTTTTAATAATATCCAATAATCATAATAAATTGCAATTTCAACTATTTCTGAAGTGCTTCTTTTATAAAGATGACCGCTTTCTCACATAAACAGCCCCTGCACGAGAGAATAATTGATTCTCGAGCCATCGATTTCAAACAATTCAGCACCATCGCCACGGACAGCGCCGGGTAACGTCGCACGTAAGAAGGTATTTTAGTGTCAAGGCTTTCTAAGGTATAGTTCGGGGAACACACTTAGGAAAATAAACAAATTTGGTAAGATATATCTTTCGAGTCTTCTTAGCAGGCTAAGAGTGAGCGTTATCGGGAAACCGGGCCCTGGTCAGTTAAGTAACAGAGGGGGTTGGTAATCAGTTTCAGCTGCTTTAGTGTTAATGAAATTAACAGCAGGTGCACTAGATGGGCAACAGTAAGACAACCCCCAAAACAGGAATGGTTTTACAGGTGGAGGCCACTGACATTTTTTCCCTACTCATCTTTTCAGACTGTTTTTCACCAGTTTTGCATTTGGCTAGGGTCAGTGTCACTACTGGTAGCATGAGGCGATACCTGGACCCTACAGAGGTTGCGCAGGCAGTCCAGCTCCTTCAGGATGGCTCATCAATACGTGCCATTGCCAGAAGGTTTGCTGTGTCTCCCAGCACAGTCTCAAGAGCATGGAGGAGATTCCAGGAAGACAGACAGCTACTCTAGGAGAGCTGGACAGGGCCGTAGAAGGTCCTTAACCCATCAGCAGGACCGGTATCTGCTCTTTTGTGCGAGGAGGAACATGATGAGCACTGCCAGAACCCTACAAAATGACCTCCAGCAGGCCACTGGTGTGAATGTCTCTGACCAAACAATCAGAAACAGACTTCATGAGGGTGGCCTGAGGGCCCGACGTCTTCTAGTGGGCCCTGTGCTCACTGCCCAGCACCAGGGAGCTCGATTGGCATTTCCCATTGAACACCAGAATTGGCAGGTCCGCCACTGGTGCCCTGTGGTTTTCACAAATGAGAGCAGGTTCACCCTGAGCACGTGACAGACAGGAAAGGGTCTGGAGAAGCCGTGGAGAATGTTATGCTGCCTGTAACATCGTTCAGCATGACCGGTTTGGTGGTGGGTCAGTGATGGTCTGGGGAGGCATATCCATGGAGGGACGCACAGACCTCTGCAGGCTAGACAATGGCACCCTGACTGCCATTAGGTATCGGGATGAAATCCTTGGATCCATTGTCAGACCCTATGCTGGTGCAGTGGGTCCTGGGTTCCTCCTGGTGCACAACAATGCCCGGCCTCATGTGGCGAGAGCATGCAGGCAGTTCCTGGAGGATGAAGGAATGATACCATTGAAGGGCCACCACGCTCACCTGACCTACATCCAATAGAACACCTCTGGGACATTGTGTTTCGGTCCATCTGACATCACCTGGTTGCACCTCAGACTGTCCAGGAGCTCAGTGATGCGCTGGTCCAGATCTGGGAGCAAATACCCCAGGACACCATCCGTCGTCTCATTAGGAGTATGCCCCGACGTTGTCAGGCATGCATACAAGCACGTGGGGGCCATACAAACTACTGAGAACCATTTTGAGTTGCAATGAAATTTCAGCAAAATTGACAAGCCTGCTGCATCATTTTTTCACTTAGATTTCCGGGGTGTCTTTGAATTCAATCCTCTGTAGGTTGATTATTTTCATTTCCATCAAACGATGTGGCATCCTTTTGTTCATAACACATTACCCAGTCCATATTAGTATAGATATCCAGCATGATATTTTTCCCCATTGAGATCTGATGTGTTTTCAAAGTGTTCCTTTAATTTTTTTGAGCAGTGTATATATATATATATAAACCCAGGGGCGGAGCCAGACGATGTAAACAATCGGGGCTCAGCCCAAACCTAGGGGGGACCGGGGGCATACTCCCCGGGGAGATTTTTTTCCCATTTACGTCAGCTAAATGCACTATTTTTCAGGCTGTTTTAGATAATAGAATGCCTAAAAATCTATACACTATCTGGGAAAATGATGATAGTTACTCAGTGAAAAAAAAAAAAAAAAAAGATCACCCAGTAGAGCCTACAACCTATTTTGTATTTAATTGTTCTCCAGCTGTAGTGAATCCAAAACACCAAAAATGTTAAGGATGACTCATTTTCACCCCTGGCAACTAAAAAGAGGCAACCATTATCTGACTATTTTTAAGTTAGCCTACATAGGTAAAATTGGAATTTGGTGTAAACATCATTACATCATATCATTACATTGTCCGCGGTTCGTCTGACGCTGCTTCTGAATCTCTCTCCGGCCGGTGAGGTTTACTGTTAGTGTTCCGTATAAAAAACTTTGATATGTCCATATTACCCTGATAGCAGTAGACTCCGGGGCGGATCCGCCCTCAAGCCGCTAGGTCCGCTCTGGGTCCGCTGTTCTTTCAGACTCAATTCGATCATGCGCACAGAATATGCCCCGCCTCCTGACAGCGCACTGTCAACTCGCGGGCTCGCTACAGACGCTGGGTGGACCCGCTGAACAAACGCGCCTATTTCAACTGTCGCCATTATCACTGAATCCCGCACTGTGAAAAACCTACAACGGCAGGTCGAGTCGACAAACACGGAACACGGTAAGAATAGTTCAAATATGCTTTATTTGTACAGTTAACTTACTTAACATGTAACTTAACATTACCGTTCATACTGTACAACATACCGATGATTTTATTTCTGATATGATTGTATCAAAGTACCATAACTTAGTTAGCAAATGGTCATTAGATTTGGCGGCGATTTGAGTAAAAATGTTTTTGGTAATTATAACTGAGTAAAAAGCTTTTTTTGGATGGAATTATTTCTCTCTGGGAGGTGTGGTGATTTAATGTGATTTAACATTAACGTTAGCTACGTTAGCTTTCTGTATTTTTATCAAACCCTGAGCACATATTTTCTCCCCTTTCCAGTAAAATATCAGGCGAGAAATTATCATGTTAGGCCTAACGTTACCTAACAAGTTACCTTTTTCACGGAATGTCTAGAATAAAGTTATAGTTTGTGTCGATTTTTGTTTCATTTTGATAGTTCCACCACCCCATGTAATATGTTAAGGTAACGTTACTCGAGACAAGTGCTGTATCGTGAATAAGTCACGGCTAAAGGGTTCGCGGAGTGCAACCCCTTCAGCCGTGATCACGATACAGCACTTGTCTCGAGTAACGTTACCTTATTGCTTTTATAAAACGGTTACCACACAATACAACTATTAAAGCCGAAAAACATGTCTCTATGCAACTTTTATGAAGTAAAATCACTAGAATAAGCCTTCCTTCCGCTGGAATAAATAGTCCCTGACCGTAAACTATTGACCAATCAGAATCAAGGATTGGAACTTCCCGTTTTATAAACATAATTAATATAATACTGTACGTGTGTGTGTGTTCTGTTTCAGCTTACAGTTCGTTCAAGTGCTACCAGTCTGATCTAGAGTTTCATCTCCGAATATCTGAGTAGGTAAGATTTAATACTTTTCCTACAAATATTTTAAGATCATTTACTCACTCTCATTTTATTTTATTTTTTTCATTATTGGGTGAACTAAAACTTTAAGGTTAAAGAGGCTTATCAGTTTTTCTTTTTTTATAATTACCAGTTAAAAGGTAAAGGCATTTACCGGGGAGAATGATAGTTTTAGTTGTAGCTCTTGTGTTCTAATAGCTGTAAGAATTGATGCGGTTGCACATTAGTTTTGATGACAGGTGTTTATGTAGAATTAGGACCAGATACAATGACAAAAAATGACATTACCATGCATCATCACAAACACTGCACTCTGAAGCTGGATAACAATTAACTGTAAGTACTTTACTTAACTGTAAGTTGCTTGTTCAATGTGTTCAAAGTCATGTTTGTTTATATAGCACTTTATACAATTTATTATTATTATTATGTCTATCCTCTAAATAACAACAACCAGCTTCAATGTGATTTCATGACATTTAATGAAATGCTTGTGTATTACAGGTGCTGTGAGAAAGAGCCATGTCTCCCGTGCCGCCACCGATGACGACATTACAAAACATGTAATCCGGTGGTTCAACCTGGCATCAGGGGAAGCTCAAGGAGCCGTCCCTCCTGTCAGCAAACCTTGACCCAACAGTAGTGACCCAACAGTAGTGACCCAAACAGTAGTGTAATGTTTTTCAATAAATAAAATGATGTTCTTGGTACAATTCATGGTTGATTTTTTTTCTTTTTTTCTGTAATGTCTATTCAATGTATACACAAATAAAACTATAAAAAAAATTAGTAAATACATTTATAGTCTGTAATAGCCTATTTTTTATTGTTACTGGCTAAAATGATTAATGTTTAATGATTTCATGTTTTATTCATATTAATAAAGGCAGATATATTAATAACTATTCAAGCTTTTATAGAGCAATCCAGTCTATCTAATGTTCGTCCACCATTAGATTTTAAATATATCTGTAGCTGTAGCTATAGTTTTGGCCAGATAATTGGGATGTGAAAGGTTTCCTGACCGAAATGAACGGGTCCAGATCGGATCCGCGGCGGTTAAGCTGCTTTATCAGCGGATACGGTTAGGGTCTGCCGCGGATCTGGTCTGGATCCGCAATCCTTATCTGTTCCGGATTCGTTGCGCTGTTCTATACGGTTATCTGGACCATACGATGGCCTACCCCTAACCCCGCCCCTAAACCTACCCGTCACTGGTCCGGATAACCGTATAGTTCCAAAGAACCAATGGGCCGCTGATCTACTTGTTTCATGGGCCGGTGTTTCAGAAAAAAAACTAATGCTGACTTTTTTTGACCAATGCATTACACCGGCACTAACCCAGCGCCGCCGATTAAGCAGAACAAAACAAAACGAATGTACAGTTTTATGGGCCGTTAAGACAAACAAAGAAAAAAAGTATGGGATGCATCGGCCCAAAAAGCACGTCGGCCCACTGGGAATCTCCCGGTAGTCCCGATGGCCAGATGGATCTACATGCCTGGACGTCACACTTTAAATCCTACCTGTTGCCTTTCATCCACTTATTTAGCTGCTGTCTCATCAATTGACATGCCATCTCCTTTTAACTCTTTCTTTTTCTATGTTTAGCCCCCGCCAGCTTTTTTGCTTTATCCATCTTTTTCGACGACAACTCACTACTCGTACCTGCTGCTCGCTCAGCGCTCACGGCGCCCGCGCCCGCTCGCGATATTAAGTACAACAAAAAATAGCTCAGACCATTTTCAGGAAAGGGGTGTTTCATTATGACACAGGCTACATTTTACTCAAGCAACATTAAATAAAATGCATTTTTTTCTCACTTTCAACAATTAATGGTGCTATTTTGGTTCAAAATAAAATATGGTAACTTTTGCTTATATTTAGGATGAACATAATTATAGCTGGACTGCATGGGCCCCCTCTAGCGGCTGGGCCCCAGAAAACGTTCCCCTTTATCCCCCCTTATGGACGGCCCTGGACAAAAGTCTATTCCTTGGTCCCAGGAGGATAAAGATGCTTTACAAACCTTAAGCTTCCTGTACTGTCTTTTCTTTCTTCTTGCTGGCTCTCTCAATATTTCTTTTGTTAGCATACTGCATGTAGCATTCTCTATGGTAGCCAACATGAATTGGCACATCTGGAATGTGGCCTTCTGTGATTTTATATTTTTCCACAGATTTTTGGGCGATTTGGCTTTCTTTTGTATTTAAATTCACCCACTCTAAAGAACATTGTACAAACTTGATCCAACTTGTTACTGAAAAGGGTATGATGTTTGTTGATGTACAGCTAGTAACATGCACACAACACTCCATATCCAAGATAAATCTAGGGTTGTTCCGATTCCGATACTAGTATCGGAAATGCCGCCGATACCAATAAAAATTCTGGCATCGGTATCGGCGAGTACATCTACCCATGTACCGATCCGATACCATTTTATTAAACAATACCTAGCTATGCACGCTAGCTTTGCTTAACGGTGCAAATCGGAGATCAATTCTTCTTCGCTGCTCTAACCCAGTTAACAATTTTTGGTTCCCAGAACGTTATTTTCAGGTTCCCAGAACGTTCTCAGAACAAACATTCTAACGTTCCCCGTTAGTTAGCTAGGAAAGTTTTCTTTACGTTTATACAACGTTCCCTACAGGTTAGGGGAACGTTCCGGGAACGTTGCCGAAAGGTTCTCGGAACGTTATAAAAAATAAATTAAAAATCTTTAATATTTATATAATTTCTATATTATAATTTATAATATAACATAAATTATAAATCTAAATTAGGTTGTAAAGTGAGTTGAAAATACGTCTTTTTCAGGCCTAATTTCAACCGTGAATAAATGATTATATTTAATATTCATAATAAAACAATTCATAAAAGATTTGCAGACCATTTATTGACACATCAGATACATCTTTCACATAAAAAACACTTTCCTGATCACATCTTAAGCCTGCATTTGATCAAGCATACCCTAAAAAGTTATATTGTGAAATATTACTACAATAAAAATAACTTTTCATAAATATACATGTAAATATATAGTAATGTGTAATTTATTCATGTGATGCAAAGCTGAATTTTCAGCATCATTACTTCAGTCTTCAGTGTCACATGATCCTTCAGAAATCAGTCTAATATGATGATTTGATTCTCAAAAAAAATTGATTATTATCAGTTGTACGGCTTCATATTTTTGTGGAAACTACGATACAGTTTTCAGTATTCTTTGAATAGAACTTTCAAAAGAGCAGCATTTATTTGAAACAATTTTTTTTAAACAATTTTAAAGTTTTTACTGTGACATCAAATTTTTCTTTTCTGTATAAACATTTTTTCAAAACAATAAAGCTTAAAAATATTGAAAATGTTTATAAAACAGAACAATGACCAATTATAACCACATTAGAAAACAGTAAAGGGATAGTTCACACAAAAATGTAAATTCTGTCATTAATTACCTCATGTCGCTCCAAACCCATACGACTTTTGTGGAGAACACAAATGAAGATATTTTTAACAGACGCCTTATGTGTGCGCAAACAAACAATTACGTCTTTATTCACAAATGATGTATCTCCGACACATGAGATCGCCGGCTCTCGCCAACACAACCCTGATGAATTGTGGTGCTCCGTGAACGTGTCAGAGATGTATATTTTGTGAATAAAGATGCAATGGGTTTTTTTTGCACACACAAAGCATTCACTTCGCTTCATAAAGTTGAGGTTAAACCACTGGAGTCATATTGATTATTGTTATAATGTCTTTACTACCTTGAAAGTTGTAGTTGCATAAACTGTGAAATGGAGGGACAGAAAGCTCTCAGATTTCATTAAACATTTGTGTTTCACAGATGAACGAAAGTCTTACAGGTTTGCAACGACATGAAGGTGAGTGATGAAAATGTTTGGTAATGTTTGACGCATTAGGTAAATCAGTTCCTCAGGGGCTCGAGTAGATCTCTTCCTGATCTCTGATCTTCTCCTTCCACCATCCCAATCCTGGATTATTGAGCCACGACAGAAGTTTCCACTTTGAATGCTTTAGCCTGGCTGTTTTTTCTCCAGCATCTAAAGTGAGAAAGAGAACAATAACCAAAATGTAAAAAAACAATGGTTGTCCAAAATGTGAAGTATTTGGAGTTTTCTTGAGTTTTCCCTCTACATATTTGTGCAAGATTTCAGTCATAGATAAATTGTGAATGTTAACTTGATTAGACATTATGCCGAGTTCAGACTGCACGATTTTAGCCCCGATTTTGGCTCGCCGACAGGTTTTGAGAAATCGCCGACAAATGCCCGAAATCACAGGCAAATCGGTGCTCGTTCACGCGAGTGACAATCAGGCAGTGTGAATGAGCAAAGACGCGATCTGAGAGAATCACCGACGAGTCGCCGACGCCCGTGAGATATTTGGCATGCTAAATATCTGGATCTGTCGGCGATTCAAAATCCTGCTGTGTGAAAGTGTTCTGACCATAGACTGTAAAAAGATATGGACGTAGTGTCCGTGACGTCACCCGTAGGTTTCTGAAGAGCATTTTTGAAGCCTAAAGTAGGCGGAGCCGGCCGTCGCCATCTTGGCCTCGCGTCACTCCCAGATAACAGAAAATAGGCAAACAGGCTTATGTGAGTGGAGCTGAGGAGCCGAAATCACCTAGCTCGACGTCATAGATATAAACACTGTTTTATATCTATGATATATCTATAAACACTGTTTATATCTATGGCTCGACGTGATCGAGTTAGCTGATGATGTAAAGCCAATTAAAAGTTCTACCAGAAAGACTCGGGAGAATTAATACTGTGACAATAAACATTTATTTAAGAGCTCAGCAAACAATCAAATTCTTTGGCGTAGGCCCCGTCCGTAACTCGCATTCCGAGGGTACGGAATCTGCATATCCTGCCTGAAGACGAAGGCAGGGGCGCAGCTCACCCCCAAGATAGGTGGAATTAAGGATCCACCGGAACGGGGCCCACCCCCAAAGAACGGTTTAAAAATTAACTCACCGGTCATGAATCCTGGAGTTCCTAACATAGATGAGAAAGGAAGAGAGAGAGAAAAAAAAAAAAATGTTAGATTTAGACGAGTACCATCCTTGATTATATCGAATAAGCCACTGCCGTCGTGGTTCTGACATATTATTATTATTATTTTATTTTTTTAAGTAATATATATATCAACTATCGTGATACATGGACATATGCTGCTGGTATTTTTGGTTGCACGCATGTAACAGAGCCGCCTTTAGATGGACCTATAAGCACAAGCCGTCCTTTGATAGAACACATGGGCCACAGGCCATCTTTTGAAAGGACACATGGGCCGCAGGCCATCTTTTGAAAGGACACGTAGGCCACAGGCCATCCTTTGATAGAACACATGGGCCACAGGCCGTCCTTTGATAGAACACATGGGCCACAGGCCGTCCTTTGATAGAACACATGGGCCACAGGCCATCTTTTGATAGGACACATGGCCGCAGGCCGTCCTTTGATAGAACACATGGGCCACAGGCCGTCCTTTGATAGAACACATGGGCCACAGGCCATCTTTTGAAAGGACATATAGGCCACAGGCCATCTTTTGATAGGACACATGGCCACAGGCCGTCCTTTGATAGAACACATGGGCCACAGGCCATCTTTTGAAAGGACACGTAGGCCGCAGGCCGTCCTTTGATAGAACACATGGGCCACAGGCCATCTTTTGATAGAACACATGGGCCACAGGCCATCTTTTGAAAGGACACGTAGGCCGCAGGCCGTCCTTTGATAGAACACATGGGCCACAGGCCATCTTTTGATAGAACACATGGGCCACAGGCCGTCCTTTGATAGAACACATGGGCCACAGGCCATCTTTTGATAGAACACATGGGCCACAGGCCATCTTTTGAAAGGACACGTAGGCCGCAGGCCGTCCTTTGATAGAACACATGGGCCACAGGCCGTCCTTTGATAGAACACATGGGCCACAGGCCATCTTTTGATAGAACACATGGGCCACAGGCCGTCCTTTGATAGAACACATGGGCCGCAGGCCGTCCTTTGATAGAACACATGGGCCACAGGCCATCTTTTGAAAGGACACGTAGGCCGCAGGCCGTCCTTTGATAGAACACATGGGCCACAGGCCATCTTTTGATAGAACACATGGGCCACAGGCCGTCCTTTGATAGAACACATGGGCCACAGGCCATCTTTTGATAGAACACATGGGCCACAGGCCATCTTTTGAAAGGACACGTAGGCCGCAGGCCGTCCTTTGATAGAACACATGGGCCACAGGCCGTCCTTTGATAGAACACATGGGCCACAGGCCATCTTTTGATAGAACACATGGGCCACAGGCCGTCCTTTGATAGAACACATGGGCCGCAGGCCGTCCTTTGATAGAACACATGGGCCACAGGCCATCTTTTGATAGAACACATGGGCCACAGGCCATCTTTTGAAAGGACACGTAGGCCACAGGCCATCTTTTGAAAGGACACGTAGGCCACAGGCCGTCCTTTGATAGAACACATGGGCCACAGGCCATCTTTTGATAGAACACATGGGCCACAGGCCATCTTTTGAAAGGACACGTAGGCCACATGGCCATCTTTTGAAAGGACACGTAGGCCACAGGCCGTCCTTTGATAGAACACATGGGCCACAGGCCGTCCTTTGATAGAACACATGGGCCACAGGCCATCTTTTGAAAGGACACGTAGGCCACAGGCCATCTTTTGAAAGGACACGTAGGCCACAGGCCATCCTTTGATAGAACACATGGGCCACAGGCCATCTTTTGAAAGGACACGTAGGCCACAGGCCATCTTTTGAAAGGACACGTAGGCCACAGGCCATCCTTTGATAGAACACATGGGCCACAGGCCGTCCTTTGATAGAACACATGGGCCACAGGCCATCTTTTGAAAGGACACGTAGGCCACAGGCCATCTTTTGAAAGGACACGTAGGCCACAGGCCATCCTTTGATAGAACACATGGGCCACAGGCCATCTTTTGAAAGGACACGTAGGCCACAGGCCATCTTTTGAAAGGACACGTAGGCCACAGGCCATCCTTTGATAGAACACATGGGCCACAGGCCGTCCTTTGATAGAACACATGGGCCACAGGCCATCTTTTGAAAGGACACGTAGGCCGCAGGCCGTCCTTTGATAGAACACATGGGCCACAGGCCATCTTTTGAAAGGACACGTAGGCCACAGGCCATCTTTTGAAAGGACACGTAGGCCACAGGCCATCTTTTGATAGAACACATGGGCCACAGGCCATCTTTTGAAAGGACACGTAGGCCGCAGGCCGTCCTTTGATAGAACACATGGGCCACAGGCCATCTTTTGAAAGGACACGTAGGCCACAGGCCATCTTTTGAAAGGACACGTAGGCCACAGGCCATCCTTTGATAGAACACATGGGCCACAGGCCATCTTTTGATAGAACACATGGGCCACAGGCCATCTTTTGAAAGGACACGTAGGCCACAGGCCGTCCTTTGATAGAACACATGGGCCACAGGCCATCTTTTGATAGAACACATGGGCCACAGGCCATCCTTTGATAGAACACATGGGCCACAGGCCATCTTTTGATAGAACACATGGGCCACAGGCCATCTTTTGAAAGGACACGTAGGCCACAGGCCGTCCTTTGATAGAACACATGGGCCACAGGCCATCCTTTGATAGAACACATGGGCCACAGGCCATCTTTTGATAGAACACATGGGCCACAGGCCATCCTTTGATAGAACACATGGGCCACAGGCCATCTTTTGATAGAACACATGGGCCACAGGCCATCTTTTGAAAGGACACGTAGGCCACAGGCCATCCTTTGATAGAACACATGGGCCACAGGCCATCTTTTGATAGAACACATGGGCCACAGGCCATCTTTTGAAAGGACACGTAGGCCACAGGCCGTCCTTTGATAGAACACATGGGCCACAGGCCATCTTTTGATAGGACATATAGGCCACAGGCCATCTTTTGATAGGACACGTGGCCACAGGCCGTCCTTTGATAGAACACATGGGCCACAGGCCGTCCTTTGATAGAACACATGGGCACAGGCCGTCCTTTGATAGAACACATGGGCACAGGCCGTCCTTTGATAGAACACATGGGCCACAGGCCATCTTTTGATAGAACACATGGGCACAGGCCGTCCTTTGATAGAACACATGGGCACAGGCCATCTTTTGATAGAACACATGGGCACAGGCCGTCCTTTGATAGAACACATGGGCCACAGGCCATCTTTTGATAGAACACATGGGCCACAGGCCATCTTTTGATAGAACACATGGGCACAGGCCATCTTTTGATAGAACACATGGGCACAGGCCGTCCTTTGATAGAACACATGGGCACAGGCCATCTTTTGATAGAACACATGGGCCACAGGCCATCTTTTGATAGAACACATGGGCACAGGCCGTCCTTTGATAGAACACATGGGCCACAGGCCATCTTTTGATAGAACACATGGGCCACAGGCCATCTTTTGATAGAACACATGGGCACAGGCCATCCTTTGATAGAACACATGGGCCACAGGCCGTCCTTTGATAGAACACATGGGCAAAGGCCATCTTTTGATAGAACACATGGGCACAGGCCGTCCTTTGATAGAACACATGGGCCACAGGCCATCTTTTGATAGAACACATGGGCACAGGCCGTCCTTTGATAGAACACATGGGCCACAGGCCATCTTTTGATAGGACACGTGGCCACAGGCCGTCCTTTGATAGAACACATGGGCCACAGGCCGTCCTTTGATAGAACACATGGGCCACAGGCCATCTTTTGATAGGACACATGGCCACAGGCCGTCCTTTGATAGAACACATGGGCCACAGGCCATCTTTTGATAGGACACGTGGCCACAGGCCGTCCTTTGATAGAACACATGGGCCACAGGCCGTCCTTTGATAGAACACATGGGCCACAGGCCATCTTTTGATAGAACACATGGGCCACAGGCCATCTTTTGATAGAACACATGGGCCACAGGCCATCTTTTGAAAGGACACATGGGCCACAGGCCATCTTTTGAAAGGACACATGGGCCACAGGCCGTCCTTTGATAGAACACATGGGCCACAGGCCATCTTTTGATAGAACACATGGGCCACAGGCCATCTTTTGATAGAACACATGGGCCACAGGCCATCTTTTGATAGAACACATGGGCCACAGGCCATCTTTTGAAAGGACACATGGGCCACAGGCCATCTTTTGAAAGGACACATGGGCCACAGGCCGTCCTTTGATAGAACACATGGGCCACAGGCCATCTTTTGATAGAACACATGGGCCACAGGCCATCTTTTGATAGAACACATGGGCCACAGGCCATCTTTTGAAAGGACACATGGGCCACAGGCCATCTTTTGAAAGGACACATGGGCCACAGGCCATCTTTTGAAAGGACACATGGGCCACAGGCCATCTTTTGAAAGGACACGTAGGCCGCAGGCCGTCCTTTGATAGAACACATGGGCCACAGGCCATCTTTTGATAGAACACATGGGCCACAGGCCATCTTTTGATAGAACACATGGGCCACAGGCCATCTTTTGAAAGGACACGTAGGCCGCAGGCCGTCCTTTGATAGAACACATGGGCCACAGGCCGTCCTTTGATAGAACACATGGGCCACAGGCCTTCTTTTGAAAGGACACGTAGGCCGCAGGCCGTCCTTTGATAGAACACATGGGCCACAGGCCATCTTTTGATAGAACACATGGGCCACAGGCCGTCCTTTGATAGAACACATGGGCCACAGGCCATCTTTTGATAGAACACATGGGCCACAGGCCATGTTTTGAAAGGACACGTAGGCCGCAGGCCGTCCTTTGATAGAACACATGGGCCACAGGCCGTCCTTTGATAGAACACATGGGCCACAGGCCATCTTTTGATAGAACACATGGGCCACAGGCCGTCCTTTGATAGAACACATGGGCCACAGGCCATCTTTTGATAGAACACATGGGCCACAGGCCGTCCTTTGATAGAACACATGGGCCACAGGCCATCTTTTGAAAGGACACGTAGGCCGCAGGCCGTCCTTTGATAGAACACATGGGCCACAGGCCATCTTTTGAAAGGACACGTAGGCCACAGGCCATCTTTTGAAAGGACACGTAGGCCGCAGGCCGTCCTTTGATAGAACACATGGGACATAGGCCATCTTTTGAAAGGACACGTAGGCCACAGGCCGTCCTTTGATAGAACACATGGGCCACAGGCCATCTTTTGATAGAACACATGGGCCACAGGCCATCTTTTGAAAGGACACGTAGGCCACAGGCCATCTTTTGAAAGGACACGTAGGCCACAGGCCGTCCTTTGATAGAACACATGGGCCACAGGCCATCTTTTGATAGAACACATGGGCCACAGGCCATCTTTTGAAAGGACACGTAGGCCACAGGCCATCTTTTGAAAGGACACGTAGGCCACAGGCCGTCCTTTGATAGAACACATGGGCCACAGGCCGTCCTTTGATAGAACACATGGGCCACAGGCCATCTTTTGAAAGGACACGTAGGCCACAGGCCATCTTTTGAAAGGACACGTAGGCCACAGGCCATCTTTTGATAGAACACATGGGCCACAGGCCATCTTTTGAAAGGACACGTAGGCCGCAGGCCGTCCTTTGATAGAACACATGGGCCACAGGCCATCTTTTGAAAGGACACGTAGGCCACAGGCCATCTTTTGAAAGGACACGTAGGCCACAGGCCGTCCTTTGATAGAACACATGGGCCACAGGCCATCTTTTGAAAGGACACGTAGGCCACAGGCCATCTTTTGAAAGGACACGTAGGCCACAGGCCATCTTTTGAAAGGACACGTAGGCCACAGGCCGTCCTTTGATAGAACACATGGGCCACAGGCCATCTTTTGATAGAACACATGGGCCA
This sequence comes from Abramis brama, assembly GCF_963993115.1. NCBI lineage: Eukaryota > Metazoa > Chordata > Actinopteri > Cypriniformes > Leuciscidae > Abramis > Abramis brama. Next base: position 37,792,207 of record NC_139975.1, read on the forward strand.
CAGGCCATCTTTTGAAAGGACACGTAGGCCACAGGCCGTCCTTTGATAGAACACATGGGCCACAGGCCATCCTTTGATAGAACACATGGGCCACAGGCCATCTTTTGATAGAACACATGGGCCACAGGCCATCTTTTGAAAGGACACGTAGGCCACAGGCCGTCCTTTGATAGAACACATGGGCCACAGGCCATCTTTTGATAGAACACATGGGCCACAGGCCATCCTTTGATAGAACACATGGGCCACAGGCCATCTTTTGATAGAACACATGGGCCACAGGCCATCTTTTGAAAGGACACGTAGGCCACAGGCCGTCCTTTGATAGAACACATGGGCCACAGGCCATCCTTTGATAGAACACATGGGCCACAGGCCATCTTTTGATAGAACACATGGGCCACAGGCCATCCTTTGATAGAACACATGGGCCACAGGCCATCTTTTGATAGAACACATGGGCCACAGGCCATCTTTTGAAAGGACACGTAGGCCACAGGCCATCCTTTGATAGAACACATGGGCCACAGGCCATCTTTTGATAGAACACGTAGGCCACAGGCCGTCCTTTGATAGAACACATGGGCCACAGGCCATCTTTTGATAGGACATATAGGCCACAGGCCATCTTTTGATAGGACACGTGGCCACAGGCCGTCCTTTGATAGAACACATGGGCCACAGGCCGTCCTTTGATAGAACACATGGGCACAGGCCGTCCTTTGATAGAACACATGGGCACAGGCCGTCCTTTGATAGAACACATGGGCCACAGGCCATCTTTTGATAGAACACATGGGCCACAGGCCATCCTTTGATAGAACACATGGGCCACAGGCCATCTTTTGATAGAACACATGGGCCACAGGCCATCCTTTGATAGAACACATGGGCCACAGGCCATCTTTTGATAGAACACATGGGCCACAGGCCATCTTTTGAAAGGACACGTAGGCCACAGGCCATCCTTTGATAGAACACATGGGCCACAGGCCATCTTTTGAAAGGACACGTAGGCCACAGGCCGTCCTTTGATAGAACACATGGGCCACAGGCCATCTTTTGATAGGACATATAGGCCACAGGCCATCTTTTGATAGGACACGTGGCCACAGGCCGTCCTTTGATAGAACACATGGGCCACAGGCCGTCCTTTGATAGAACACATGGGCACAGGCCGTCCTTTGATAGAACACATGGGCACAGGCCGTCCTTTGATAGAACACATGGGCCACAGGCCATCTTTTGATAGAACACATGGGCACAGGCCGTCCTTTGATAGAACACATGGGCACAGGCCATCTTTTGATAGAACACATGGGCACAGGCCGTCCTTTGATAGAACACATGGGCCACAGGCCATCTTTTGATAGAACACATGGGCCACAGGCCATCTTTTGATAGAACACATGGGCACAGGCCATCTTTTGATAGAACACATGGGCACAGGCCGTCCTTTGATAGAACACATGGGCACAGGCCATCTTTTGATAGAACACATGGGCCACAGGCCATCTTTTGATAGAACACATGGGCACAGGCCGTCCTTTGATAGAACACATGGGCCACAGGCCATCTTTTGATAGAACACATGGGCCACAGGCCATCTTTTGATAGAACACATGGGCACAGGCCATCCTTTGATAGAACACATGGGCCACAGGCCGTCCTTTGATAGAACACATGGGCAAAGGCCATCTTTTGATAGAACACATGGGCACAGGCCGTCCTTTGATAGAACACATGGGCCACAGGCCATCTTTTGATAGAACACATGGGCACAGGCCGTCCTTTGATAGAACACATGGGCCACAGGCCATCTTTTGATAGGACACGTGGCCACAGGCCGTCCTTTGATAGAACACATGGGCCACAGGCCGTCCTTTGATAGAACACATGGGCCACAGGCCATCTTTTGATAGGACACATGGCCACAGGCCGTCCTTTGATAGAACACATGGGCCACAGGCCATCTTTTGATAGGACACGTGGCCACAGGCCGTCCTTTGATAGAACACATGGGCCACAGGCCGTCCTTTGATAGAACACATGGGCCACAGGCCATCTTTTGATAGAACACATGGGCCACAGGCCATCTTTTGATAGAACACATGGGCCACAGGCCATCTTTTGAAAGGACACATGGGCCACAGGCCATCTTTTGAAAGGACACATGGGCCACAGGCCGTCCTTTGATAGAACACATGGGCCACAGGCCATCTTTTGATAGAACACATGGGCCACAGGCCATCTTTTGATAGAACACATGGGCCACAGGCCATCTTTTGATAGAACACATGGGCCACAGGCCATCTTTTGAAAGGACACATGGGCCACAGGCCATCTTTTGAAAGGACACATGGGCCACAGGCCGTCCTTTGATAGAACACATGGGCCACAGGCCATCTTTTGATAGAACACATGGGCCACAGGCCATCTTTTGATAGAACACATGGGCCACAGGCCATCTTTTGAAAGGACACATGGGCCACAGGCCATCTTTTGAAAGGACACATGGGCCACAGGCCATCTGTTGAAAGGACACATGGGCCACAGGCCATCTTTTGAAAGGACACGTAGGCCACAGGCCGTCCTTTGATAGAACACATGGGCCACAGGCCATCTTTTGATAGGACACATGGCCACAGGCCGTCCTTTGATAGAACACATGGGCCACAGGCCGTCCTTTGATAGAACACATGGGCCACAGGCCGTCCTTTGATAGAACACATGGGCCACAGGCCGTCCTTTGATAGAACACATGGGCCACAGGCCATCTTTTGATAGAACACATGGGCCACAGGCCATCTTTTGAAAGGACACATGGGCCACAGGCCATCTTTTGAAAGGACACATGGGCCACAGGCCATCTTTTGAAAGGACACATGGGCCACAGGCCATCTTTTGAAAGGACACGTAGGCCACAGGCCGTCCTTTGATTGAACACATGGGCCACAGGCCGTCCTTTGATAGAACACATGGGCCACAGGCCATCTTTTGATAGAACACATGGGCCACAGGCCATCTTTTGATAGAACACATGGGCCACAGGCCATCTTTTGAAAGGACACATGGGCCACAGGCCATCTTTTGAAAGGACACATGGGCCACAGGCCATCTTTTGAAAGGACACATGGGCCACAGGCCATCTTTTGAAAGGACACGTAGGCCACAGGCCGTCCTTTGATAGAACACATGGGCCACAGGCCATCTTTTGATAGAACACATGGGCCACAGGCCATCTTTTGAAAGGACACGTAGGCCGCAGGCCGTCCTTTGATAGAACACATGGGCCACAGGCCATCTTTTGATAGGACACATGGCCACAGGCCGTCCTTTGATAGAACACATGGGCCACAGGCCATCTTTTGATAGGACACGTAGGCCACAGGCCGTCCTTTGATTGAACACATGGGCCACAGGCCGTCCTTTGATAGAACACATGGGCCACAGGCCATCTTTTGATAGAACACATGGGCCACAGGCCATCTTTTGATAGAACACATGGGCCACAGGCCATCTTTTGAAAGGACACATGGGCCACAGGCCATCTTTTGAAAGGACACATGGGCCACAGGCCATCTTTTGAAAGGACACATGGGCCACAGGCCATCTTTTGAAAGGACACGTAGGCCACAGGCCGTCCTTTGATAGAACACATGGGCCACAGGCCATCTTTTGATAGAACACATGGGCCACAGGCCATCTTTTGAAAGGACACGTAGGCCGCAGGCCGTCCTTTGATAGAACACATGGGCCACAGGCCATCTTTTGATAGGACACATGGGCCACAGGCCATCTTTTGAAAGGACACGTAGGCCGCAGGCCGTCCTTTGATAGAACACATGGGCCACAGGCCATCTTTTGAAAGGACACGTAGGCCGCAGGCCGTCCTTTGATAGAACACATGGGCCACAGGCCATCTTTTGATAGGACACGTAGGCCGCAGGCCGTCCTTTGATAGAACACATGGGCCACAGGCCATCTTTTGAAAGGACACGTAGGCCACAGGCCATCTTTTGAAAGGACACGTAGGCCACAGGCCGTCCTTTGATAGAACACATGGGCCACAGGCCATCTTTTGATAGAACACGTAGGCCGCAGGCCGTCCTTTGATAGAACACATGGACACAGGCCATCTTTTGATAGAACACATGGGCCACAGGCCATCTTTTGAAAGGACACGTAGGCCACAGGCCATCTTTTGAAAGGACACGTAGGCCACAGGCCGTCCTTTGATAGAACACATGGGCCACAGGCCATCTTTTGATAGGACATATAGGCCGCAGGCCATCTTTTGAAAGGACACGTAGGCCGCAGGCCGTCCTTTGATAGAACACATGGGACACAGGCCATCTTTTGAAAGGACACGTAGGCCACAGGCCGTCCTTTGATAGAACACATGGGCCACAGGCCATCTTTTGATAGAACACATGGGCACAGGCCGTCCTTTGATAGAACACATGGGCCACAGGCCATCTTTTGATAGAACACATGGGCCACAGGCCATCTTTTGATAGAACACATGGGCACAGGCCGTCCTTTGATAGAACACATGGGCCACAGGCCATCTTTTGATAGAACACATGGGCCACAGGCCATCTTTTGATAGAACACATGGGCACAGGCCGTCCTTTGATAGAACACATGGGCCACAGGCCGTCCTTTGATAGAACACATGGGCACAGGCCATCTTTTGATAGAACACATGGGCCACAGGCCATCTTTTGATAGAACACATGGGCACAGGCCGTCCTTTGATAGAACACATGGGCCACAGGCCATCTTTTGATAGAACACATGGGCCACAGGCCATCTTTTGATAGAACACATGGGCACAGGCCGTCCTTTGATAGAACACATGGGCCACAGGCCGTCCTTTGATAGAACACATGGGCACAGGCCGTCCTTTGATAGAACACATGGCCACAGGCCGTCCTTTGATAGAACACATGGGCCACAGGCCATCTTTTGATAGGACACGTGGGCACAGGCCATCTTTTGATAGAACACATGGGCACAGGCCGTCCTTTGATAGAACACATGGGCCACAGGCCATCTTTTGATAGAACACATGGGCCACAGGCCATCTTTTGATAGAACACATGGGCACAGGCCATCTTTTGATAGAACACATGGGCACAGGCCGTCCTTTGATAGAACACATGGGCCACAGGCCATCTTTTGATAGAACACATGGGCCACAGGCCATCTTTTGATAGAACACATGGGCACAGGCCGTCCTTTGATAGAACACATGGGCCACAGGCCATCTTTTGATAGAACACATGGGCCACAGGCCATCTTTTGAAAGGACACGTAGGCCACAGGCCATCTTTTGAAAGGACACGTAGGCCACAGGCCGTCCTTTGATAGAACACATGGGCCACAGGCCATCTTTTGTTAGGACATATAGGCCGCAGGCCATCTTTTGAAAGGACACGTAGGCCGCAGGCCGTCCTTTGATAGAACACATGGGCCACAGGCCATCTTTTGATAGGACACGTGGCCACAGGCCGTCCTTTGATAGAACACATGGGCCACAGGCCGTCCTTTGATAGAACACATGGGCCACAGGCCATCTTTTGAAAGGACACATGGGCCACAGGCCATCTTTTGAAAGGACACATGGGTCACAGGCCATCTTTTGAAAGGACACATGGGCCACAGGCCATCTTTTGATAGAACACATGGGCACAGGCCGTCCTTTGATAGAACACATGGGCCACAGGCCATCTTTTGATAGAACACATGGGCCACAGGCCATCTTTTGAAAGGACACGTAGGCCACAGGCCATCTTTTGAAAGGACACGTAGGCCACAGGCCGTCCTTTGATAGAACACATGGGCCACAGGCCATCTTTTGTTAGGACATATAGGCCGCAGGCCATCTTTTGAAAGGACACGTAGGCCGCAGGCCGTCCTTTGATAGAACACATGGGCCACAGGCCATCTTTTGATAGGACACGTGGCCACAGGCCGTCCTTTGATAGAACACATGGGCCACAGGCCGTCCTTTGATAGAACACATGGGCCACAGGCCATCTTTTGAAAGGACACATGGGCCACAGGCCATCTTTTGAAAGGACACATGGGTCACAGGCCATCTTTTGAAAGGACACATGGGCCACAGGCCATCTTTTGAAAGGACACATGGGCCACAGGCCGTCCTTTGATAGAACACATGGGCCACAGGCCATCTTTTGATAGGACACATGGCCACAGGCCGTCCTTTGATAGAACACATGGGCCACAGGCCGTCCTTTGATAGAACACATGGGCCACAGGCCATCTTTTGAAAGGACACATGGGCCACAGGCCATCTTTTGAAAGGACACATGGGTCACAGGCCATCTTTTGAAAGGACACATGGGCCACAGGCCATCTTTTGAAAGGACACGTAGGCCACAGGCCGTCCTTTGATAGAACACATGGGCCACAGGCCATCTTTTGATAGGACACATGGCCACAGGCCGTCCTTTGATAGAACACATGGGCCACAGGCCGTCCTTTGATAGAACACATGGGCCACAGGCCATCTTTTGAAAGGACACATGGGCCACAGGCCATCTTTTGAAAGGACACATGGGCACAGGCCGTCCTTTGATAGAACACATGGGCCACAGGCCATCTTTTGATAGAACACATGGGCCACAGGCCATCTTTTGAAAGGACACGTAGGCCACAGGCCATCTTTTGAAAGGACACGTAGGCCACAGGCCGTCCTTTGATAGAACACATGGGCCACAGGCCATCTTTTGTTAGGACATATAGGCCGCAGGCCATCTTTTGAAAGGACACGTAGGCCGCAGGCCGTCCTTTGATAGAACACATGGGCCACAGGCCATCTTTTGATAGGACACGTGGCCACAGGCCGTCCTTTGATAGAACACATGGGCCACAGGCCGTCCTTTGATAGAACACATGGGCCACAGGCCATCTTTTGAAAGGACACATGGGCCACAGGCCATCTTTTGAAAGGACACATGGGTCACAGGCCATCTTTTGAAAGGACACATGGGCCACAGGCCATCTTTTGATAGAACACATGGGCACAGGCCGTCCTTTGATAGAACACATGGGCCACAGGCCATCTTTTGATAGAACACATGGGCCACAGGCCATCTTTTGAAAGGACACGTAGGCCACAGGCCATCTTTTGAAAGGACACGTAGGCCACAGGCCGTCCTTTGATAGAACACATGGGCCACAGGCCATCTTTTGTTAGGACATATAGGCCGCAGGCCATCTTTTGAAAGGACACGTAGGCCGCAGGCCGTCCTTTGATAGAACACATGGGCCACAGGCCATCTTTTGATAGGACACGTGGCCACAGGCCGTCCTTTGATAGAACACATGGGCCACAGGCCGTCCTTTGATAGAACACATGGGCCACAGGCCATCTTTTGAAAGGACACATGGGCCACAGGCCATCTTTTGAAAGGACACATGGGTCACAGGCCATCTTTTGAAAGGACACATGGGCCACAGGCCATCTTTTGAAAGGACACATGGGCCACAGGCCGTCCTTTGATAGAACACATGGGCCACAGGCCATCTTTTGATAGGACACATGGCCACAGGCCGTCCTTTGATAGAACACATGGGCCACAGGCCGTCCTTTGATAGAACACATGGGCCACAGGCCATCTTTTGAAAGGACACATGGGCCACAGGCCATCTTTTGAAAGGACACATGGGTCACAGGCCATCTTTTGAAAGGACACATGGGCCACAGGCCATCTTTTGAAAGGACACGTAGGCCACAGGCCGTCCTTTGATAGAACACATGGGCCACAGGCCATCTTTTGATAGGACACATGGCCACAGGCCGTCCTTTGATAGAACACATGGGCCACAGGCCGTCCTTTGATAGAACACATGGGCCACAGGCCATCTTTTGAAAGGACACATGGGCCACAGGCCATCTTTTGAAAGGACACATGGGCCACAGGCCATCTTTTGAAAGGACACATGGGTCACAGGCCATCTTTTGAAAGGACACGTAGGCCACAGGCCGTCCTTTGATAGAACACATGGGCCACAGGCCATCTTTTGATAGGACACATGGCCACAGGCCGTCCTTTGATAGAACACATGGGCCACAGGCCGTCCTTTGATAGAACACATGGGCCACAGGCCGTCCTTTGATAGAACACATGGGCCACAGGCCATCTTTTGAAAGGACACATGGGCCACAGGCCATCTTTTGAAAGGACACATGGGTCACAGGCCATCTTTTGAAAGGACACATGGGCCACAGGCCATCTTTTGAAAGGACACGTAGGCCACAGGCCGTCCTTTGATAGAACACATGGGCCACAGGCCATCTTTTGATAGGACACATGGCCACAGGCCGTCCTTTGATAGAACACATGGGCCACAGGTCGTCCTTTGATAGAACACATGGGCCACAGGCCGTCCTTTGATAGAACACATGGGCCACAGGCCGTCCTTTGATAGAACACATGGGCCACAGGCCATCTTTTGTTAGGACATATAGGCCGCAGGCCATCTTTTGAAAGGACACGTAGGCCACAGGCCGTCCTTTGATAGAACACATGGGCCACAGGCCATCTTTTGATAGGACACGTGGCCACAGGCCGTCCTTTGATAGAACACATGGGCCACAGGCCGTCCTTTGATAGAACACATGGGCCACAGGCCATCTTTTGAAAGGACACATGGGCCACAGGCCATCTTTTGAAAGGACACATGGGTCACAGGCCATCTTTTGAAAGGACACATGGGCCACAGGCCATCTTTTGAAAGGACATGTCACAGGGTAAGCCTGTGACTATGCACGGACTGAACACGCACACACACACGCACATTTCATACATACATCGGCGTCATGTTAACACGGTCTGTTTGCCGGCACTGACAATCATGTATACACGGACTTGTGTAAAATTTGATGTTATTGTATGTTTAAAGGTGTGTTGTGGTGTATTATGTCCTGTATGTTAGTATTACCTGGTTTACGTGAGTTATATGGGGAATCAGTGGCTGTAACATCAGTGTATATAACATGATAGGATTGTTGTCTGATGTACAGAAATAAAACACCTCACCATTATTATTTGGTTTATATGATTTATTAAGTACAGTGTTAAGAGTCATACAAATATACTTACCACATTTGACGAGTCATTTGCCAAACCTGTTCAGTTAAAAATCCGGTTTATTTATACTTGGTGTTCGCGCCATCTTGGTAGCGCGTCCGTGTGTGTGACGTCACCGGGGGTTCCATCCGTCATAGCTGTACAAAATAAATGTTTTATGCGTTATTTGTTTTATTTATTTGTGTGTACATAATGTGTGTGTTATGTGTGTATCTGCAGATATGAGTTGTTGTATGTATTATTGTTATTATTATATGTATATGTGATTTATGTGAAACATAATTACCTTTTCAAATGGTATGTCCCGGACCATGGGAGGAGTTAGGCCTATAAAAAGGCTCCAGAAATTTAGTATGGGTTGGGAAGTGCTGTTTGTGTCGTGCGGCTGCACGTACAGGTCAGAGTTTGTCTTGTTAATATAATTTATTTTGATTATGTGTCTGGTGCAGTTTGTATTTAAGTTTTTTTTTGTTTTTGTGTTTTGTTTCCCAAATATTGAGTGACTCGTCGTGTGGCAAATAAAATGTATCCTTGAACCTGACCAACGGCTTCCTCTGTCACTTTGGGCCTCCATCCGCTGCTATCTTAACAGGACACATGGGCCACAGGCCATCTTTTGAAAGGACACGTAGGCCACAGGCCGTCCTTTGATAGAACACATGGGCCACAGGCCATCTTTTGATAGGACACATGGCCACAGGCCGTCCTTTGATAGAACACATGGGCCACAGGCCGTCCTTTGATAGAACACATGGGCCACAGGCCGTCCTTTGATAGAACACATGGGCCACAGGCCGTCCTTTGATAGAACACATGGGCCACAGGCCATCTTTTGATAGAACACATGGGCCACAGGCCGTCCTTTGATAGAACACATGGGCCACAGGCCGTCCTTTGATAGAACACATGGGCCACAGGCCATCTTTTGATAGGACACATGGCCACAGGCCGTCCTTTGATAGAACACATGGGCCACAGGCCGTCCTTTGATAGAACACATGGGCCACAGGCCATCTTTTGTTAGGACATATAGGCCGCAGGCCATCTTTTGAAAGGACACGTAGGCCACAGGCCGTCCTTTGATAGAACACATGGGCCACAGGCCATCTTTTGATAGGACACGTGGCCACAGGCCGTCCTTTGATAGAACACATGGGCCACAGGCCGTCCTTTGATAGAACACATGGGCCACAGGCCATCTTTTGAAAGGACACATGGGCCACAGGCCATCTTTTGAAAGGACACATGGGTCACAGGCCATCTTTTGAAAGGACACATGGGCCACAGGCCATCTTTTGAAAGGACACATGGGCCACAGGCCGTCTTTTGAAAGGACACGTAGGCCACAGGCCGTCCTTTGATAGAACACATGGGCCACAGGCCATCTTTTGATAGGACACATGGCCACAGGCCGTCCTTTGATAGAACACATGGGCCACAGGCCGTCCTTTGATAGAACACATGGGCCACAGGCCGTCCTTTGATAGAACACATGGGCCACAGGCCGTCCTTTGATAGAACACATGGGCCACAGGCCATCTTTTGTTAGGACATATAGGCCGCAGGCCATCTTTTGAAAGGACACGTAGGCCACAGGCCGTCCTTTGATAGAACACATGGGCCACAGGCCATCTTTTGATAGGACACGTGGCCACAGGCCGTCCTTTGATAGAACACATGGGCCACAGGCCGTCCTTTGATAGAACACATGGGCCACAGGCCATCTTTTGAAAGGACACATGGGCCACAGGCCATCTTTTGAAAGGACACATGGGTCACAGGCCATCTTTTGAAAGGACACATGGGCCACAGGCCATCTTTTGAAAGGACATGTCACAGGGTAAGCCTGTGACTATGCACGGACTGAACACGCACACACACACGCACATTTCATACATACATCGGCGTCATGTTAACACGGTCTGTTTGCCGGCACTGACAATCATGTATACACGGACTTGTGTAAAATTTGATGTTATTGTATGTTTAAAGGTGTGTTGTGGTGTATTATGTCCTGTATGTTAGTATTACCTGGTTTACGTGAGTTATATGGGGAATCAGTGGCTGTAACATCAGTGTATATAACATGATAGGATTGTTGTCTGATGTACAGAAATAAAACACCTCACCATTATTATTTGGTTTATATGATTTATTAAGTACAGTGTTAAGAGTCATACAAATATACTTACCACATTTGACGAGTCATTTGCCAAACCTGTTCAGTTAAAAATCCGGTTTATTTATACTTGGTGTTCGCGCCATCTTGGTAGCGCGTCCGTGTGTGTGACGTCACCGGGGGTTCCATCCGTCATAGCTGTACAAAAGAAATGTTTTATGCGTTATTTGTTTTATTTATTTGTGTGTACATAATGTGTGTGTTATGTGTGTATCTGCAGATATGAGTTGTTGTATGTATTATTGTTATTATTATATGTATATGTGATTTATGTGAAACATAATTACCTTTTCAAATGGTATGTCCCGGACCATGGGAGGAGTTAGGCCTATAAAAAGGCTCCAGAAATTTAGTATGGGTTGGGAAGTGCTGTTTGTGTCGTGCGGCTGCACGTACAGGTCAGAGTTTGTCTTGTTAATATAATTTATTTTGATTATGTGTCTGGTGCAGTTTGTATTTAAGTTTTTTTTTGTTTTTGTGTTTTGTTTCCCAAATATTGAGTGACTCGTCGTGTGGCAAATAAAATGTATCCTTGAACCTGACCAACGGCTTCCTCTGTCACTTTGGGCCTCCATCCGCTGCTATCTTAACAGGACACATGGGCCACAGGCCATCTTTTGAAAGGACACGTAGGCCACAGGCCGTCCTTTGATAGAACACATGGGCCACAGGCCATCTTTTGATAGGACACATGGCCACAGGCCGTCCTTTGATAGAACACATGGGCCACAGGCCGTCCTTTGATAGAACACATGGGCCACAGGCCGTCCTTTGATAGAACACATGGGCCACAGGCCGTCCTTTGATAGAACACATGGGCCACAGGCCATCTTTTGATAGAACACATGGGCCACAGGCCGTCCTTTGATAGAACACATGGGCCACAGGCCGTCCTTTGATAGAACACATGGGCCACAGGCCATCTTTTGATAGGACACATGGCCACAGGCCGTCCTTTGATAGAACACATGGGCCACAGGCCGTCCTTTGATAGAACACATGGGCCACAGGCCATCTTTTGTTAGGACATATAGGCCGCAGGCCATCTTTTGAAAGGACACGTAGGCCACAGGCCGTCCTTTGATAGAACACATGGGCCACAGGCCATCTTTTGATAGGACACGTGGCCACAGGCCGTCCTTTGATAGAACACATGGGCCACAGGCCGTCCTTTGATAGAACACATGGGCCACAGGCCATCTTTTGAAAGGACACATGGGCCACAGGCCATCTTTTGAAAGGACACATGGGTCACAGGCCATCTTTTGAAAGGACACATGGGCCACAGGCCATCTTTTGAAAGGACACATGGGCCACAGGCCGTCTTTTGAAAGGACACGTAGGCCACAGGCCGTCCTTTGATAGAACACATGGGCCACAGGCCATCTTTTGATAGGACACATGGCCACAGGCCGTCCTTTGATAGAACACATGGGCCACAGGCCGTCCTTTGATAGAACACATGGGCCACAGGCCGTCCTTTGATAGAACACATGGGCCACAGGCCGTCCTTTGATAGAACACATGGGCCACAGGCCATCTTTTGTTAGGACATATAGGCCGCAGGCCATCTTTTGAAAGGACACGTAGGCCACAGGCCGTCCTTTGATAGAACACATGGGCCACAGGCCATCTTTTGATAGGACACGTGGCCACAGGCCGTCCTTTGATAGAACACATGGGCCACAGGCCGTCCTTTGATAGAACACATGGGCCACAGGCCATCTTTTGAAAGGACACATGGGCCACAGGCCATCTTTTGAAAGGACACATGGGTCACAGGCCATCTTTTGAAAGGACACATGGGCCACAGGCCATCTTTTGAAAGGACATGTCACAGGGTAAGCCTGTGACTATGCACGGACTGAACACGCACACACACACGCACATTTCATACATACATCGGCGTCATGTTAACACGGTCTGTTTGCCGGCACTGACAATCATGTATACACGGACTTGTGTAAAATTTGATGTTATTGTATGTTTAAAGGTGTGTTGTGGTGTATTATGTCCTGTATGTTAGTATTACCTGGTTTACGTGAGTTATATGGGGAATCAGTGGCTGTAACATCAGTGTATATAACATGATAGGATTGTTGTCTGATGTACAGAAATAAAACACCTCACCATTATTATTTGGTTTATATGATTTATTAAGTACAGTGTTAAGAGTCATACAAATATACTTACCACATTTGACGAGTCATTTGCCAAACCTGTTCAGTTAAAAATCCGGTTTATTTATACTTGGTGTTCGCGCCATCTTGGTAGCGCGTCCGTGTGTGTGACGTCACCGGGGGTTCCATCCGTCATAGCTGTACAAAAGAAATGTTTTATGCGTTATTTGTTTTATTTATTTGTGTGTACATAATGTGTGTGTTATGTGTGTATCTGCAGATATGAGTTGTTGTATGTATTATTGTTATTATTATATGTATATGTGATTTATGTGAAACATAATTACCTTTTCAAATGGTATGTCCCGGACCATGGGAGGAGTTAGGCCTATAAAAAGGCTCCAGAAATTTAGTATGGGTTGGGAAGTGCTGTTTGTGTCGTGCGGCTGCACGTACAGGTCAGAGTTTGTCTTGTTAATATAATTTATTTTGATTATGTGTCTGGTGCAGTTTGTATTTAAGTTTTTTTTTGTTTTTGTGTTTTGTTTCCCAAATATTGAGTGACTCGTCGTGTGGCAAATAAAATGTATCCTTGAACCTGACCAACGGCTTCCTCTGTCACTTTGGGCCTCCATCCGCTGCTATCTTAACAGGACACATGGGCCACAGGCCATCTTTTGAAAGGACACGTAGGCCACAGGCCGTCCTTTGATAGAACACATGGGCCACAGGCCATCTTTTGATAGGACACATGGCCACAGGCCGTCCTTTGATAGAACACATGGGCCACAGGCCGTCCTTTGATAGAACACATGGGCCACAGGCCGTCCTTTGATAGAACACATGGGCCACAGGCCGTCCTTTGATAGAACACATGGGCCACAGGCCATCTTTTGATAGAACACATGGGCCACAGGCCGTCCTTTGATAGAACACATGGGCCACAGGCCGTCCTTTGATAGAACACATGGGCCACAGGCCATCTTTTGATAGGACACATGGCCACAGGCCGTCCTTTGATAGAACACATGGGCCACAGGCCGTCCTTTGATAGAACACATGGGCCACAGGCCATCTTTTGTTAGGACATATAGGCCGCAGGCCATCTTTTGAAAGGACACGTAGGCCACAGGCCGTCCTTTGATAGAACACATGGGCCACAGGCCATCTTTTGATAGGACACGTGGCCACAGGCCGTCCTTTGATAGAACACATGGGCCACAGGCCGTCCTTTGATAGAACACATGGGCCACAGGCCATCTTTTGAAAGGACACATGGGCCACAGGCCATCTTTTGAAAGGACACATGGGTCACAGGCCATCTTTTGAAAGGACACATGGGCCACAGGCCATCTTTTGAAAGGACACATGGGCCACAGGCCGTCTTTTGAAAGGACACGTAGGCCACAGGCCGTCCTTTGATAGAACACATGGGCCACAGGCCATCTTTTGATAGGACACATGGCCACAGGCCGTCCTTTGATAGAACACATGGGCCACAGGCCGTCCTTTGATAGAACACATGGGCCACAGGCCGTCCTTTGATAGAACACATGGGCCACAGGCCGTCCTTTGATAGAACACATGGGCCACAGGCCATCTTTTGATAGAACACATGGGCCACAGGCCATCTTTTGAAAGGACACATGGGCCACAGGCCATCTTTTGAAAGGACACATGGGTCACAGGCCATCTTTTGAAAGGACACATGGGCCACAGGCCATCTTTTGAAAGGACACGTAGGCCACAGGCCGTCCTTTGATTGAACACATGGGCCACAGGCCGTCCTTTGATAGAACACATGGGCCACAGGCCGTCCTTTGATAGAACACATGGGCCACAGGCCATCTTTTGATAGAACACATGGGCCACAGGCCATCTTTTGAGAGAACACATGGGCCACAGGCCATCTTTTGAAAGGACACATGGGCCACAGGCCATCTTTTGAAAGGACACATGGGCCACAGGCCATCTTTTGAAAGGACACATGGGCCACAGGCCATCTTTTGAAAGGACACGTAGGCCACAGGCCGTCCTTTGATAGAACACATGGGCCACAGGCCATCTTTTGATAGAACACATGGGCCACAGGCCGTCCTTTGTTAGAACACATGGGCCACAGGCCATCTTTTGATAGGACATATAGGCCGCAGGCCATCTTTTGAAAGGACACGTAGGCCGCAGGCCGTCCTTTGATAGAACACATGGGCCACAGGCCATCTTTTGATAGGACACATGGGCCACAGGCCATCTTTTGAAAGGACATATAGGCCGCAGGCCATCTTTTGAAAGGACACGTAGGCCGCAGGCCGTCCTTTGATAGAACACATGGGCCACAGGCCATCTTTTGATAGGACACATGGCCACAGGCCGTCCTTTGATAGAACACATGGGCCACAGGCCATCTTTTGATAGGACACATGGCCACAGGCCGTCCTTTGATAGAACACATGGGCCACAGGCCATCTTTTGAAAGGACACGTAGGCCGCAGGCCGTCCTTTGATAGAACACATGGGCCGCAGGCCGTCCTTTGATAGAACACATGGGCCACAGGCCATCTTTTGATAGGACATATAGGCCGCAGGCCATCTTTTGAAAGGACACGTAGGCCACAGGTCGTCCTTTGATAGAACACATGGGCCACAGGCCATCTTTTGATAGGACACATGGCCACAGGCCGTCCTTTGATAGAACACATGGGCCACAGGCCATCTTTTGATAGGACACATGGCCACAGGCCGTCCTTTGATAGAACACATGGGCCACAGGCCATCTTTTGATAGGACATATAGGCCGCAGGCCATCTTTTGAAAGGACACATAGGCCGCAGGCCGTCCTTTGATAGAACACATGGGCCACAGGCCATCTTTTGAAAGGACACGTAGGCCACAGGCCGTCCTTTGATAGAACACATGGGCCACAGGCCATCTTTTGATAGGACACATGGCCACAGGCCGTCCTTTGATAGAACACATGGGCCACAGGCCATCTTTTGATAGGACACATGGCCACAGGCCATCTTTTGAAAGGACACGTAGGCCGCAGGCCGTCCTTTGATAGAACACATGGGCCACAGGCCGTCCTTTGATAGAACACATGGGCCACAGGCCATCTTTTGAAAGGACACGTAGGCCACAGGCCGTCCTTTGATAGAACACATGGGCCACAGGCCATTTTTTGATAGGACACATGGCCACAGGCCGTCCTTTGATAGAACACATGGGCCACAGGCCATCTTTTGATAGGACACATGGCCACAGGCCGTCCTTTGATAGAACACATGGGCCACAGGCCATCTTTTGATAGAACACATGGGCCACAGGCCATCTTTTGATAGGACACATGGGCCACAGGCCATCTTTTGAAAGGACACGTAGGCCACAGGCCATCTTTTGAAAGGACACGTAGGCCACAGGCCGTCCTTTGATAGAACACATGGGCCACAGGCCATCTTTTGATAGAACACATGGGCCACAGGCCATCTTTTGAAAGGACACGTAGGCCACAGGCCATCTTTTGAAAGGACACGTAGGCCACAGGCCGTCCTTTGATAGAACACATGGGCCACAGGCCATCTTTTGATAGGACATATAGGCCGCAGGCCATCTTTTGAAAGGACACGTAGGCCGCAGGCCGTCCTTTGATAGAACACATGGGCCACAGGCCGTCCTTTGATAGAACACATGGGCCACAGGCCATCTTTTGAAAGGACACGTAGGCCACAGGCCGTCCTTTGATAGAACACATGGGCCACAGGCCATCTTTTGATAGGACACATGGCCACAGGCCGTCCTTTGATAGAACACATGGGCCACAGGCCATCTTTTGATAGGACACATGGCCACAGGCCGTCCTTTGATAGAACACATGGGCCACAGGCCATCTTTTGATAGAACACATGGGCCACAGGCCATCTTTTGATAGGACACATGGGCCACAGGCCATCTTTTGAAAGGACACGTAGGCCACAGGCCATCTTTTGATAGGACACATGGCCACAGGCCATCTTTTGAAAGGACACGTAGGCCGCAGGCCGTCCTTTGATAGAACACATGGGCCACAGGCCGTCCTTTGATAGAACACATGGGCCACAGGCCATCTTTTGAAAGGACACGTAGGCCACAGGCCGTCCTTTGATAGAACACATGGGCCACAGGCCATCTTTTGATAGGACACATGGCCACAGGCCGTCCTTTGATAGAACACATGGGCCACAGGCCATCTTTTGATAGGACACATGGCCACAGGCCGTCCTTTGATAGAACACATGGGCCACAGGCCATCTTTTGATAGAACACATGGGCCACAGGCCATCTTTTGATAGGACACATGGGCCACAGGCCATCTTTTGAAAGGACACGTAGGCCACAGGCCATCTTTTGAAAGGACACGTAGGCCACAGGCCGTCCTTTGATAGAACACATGGGCCACAGGCCATCTTTTGATAGAACACATGGGCCACAGGCCATCTTTTGAAAGGACACGTAGGCCACAGGCCATCTTTTGAAAGGACACGTAGGCCACAGGCCGTCCTTTGATAGAACACATGGGCCACAGGCCATCTTTTGATAGGACACATGGCCACAGGCCGTCCTTTGATAGAACACATGGGCCACAGGCCATCTTTTGATAGGACACATGGCCACAGGCCGTCCTTTGATAGAACACATGGGCCACAGGCCATCTTTTGATAGAACACATGGGCCACAGGCCATCTTTTGATAGAACACATGGGCCACAGGCCATCTTTTGATAGGACACATGGCCACAGGCCGTCCTTTGATAGAACACATGGGCCACAGGCCATCTTTTGATAGGACACATGGCCACAGGCCGTCCTTTGATAGAACACATGGGCCACAGGCCATCTTTTGAAAGGACACGTAGGCCACAGGCCATCTTTTGAAAGGACACGTAGGCCACAGGCCGTCCTTTGATAGAACACATGGGCCACAGGCCATCTTTTGATAGAACACATGGGCCACAGGCCATCTTTTGAAAGGACACGTAGGTCACAGGCCGTCCTTTGATAGAACACATGGGCCACAGGCCATCTTTTGATAGGACACATGGCCACAGGCCGTCCTTTGATAGAACACATGGGCCACAGGCCATCTTTTGATAGGACACGTGGCCACAGGCCGTCCTTTGATAGAACACATGGGCCACAGGCCGTCCTTTGATAGAACACATGGGCACAGGCCATCTTTTGATAGAACACATGGGCACAGGCCGTCCTTTGATAGAACACATGGGCCACAGGCCATCTTTTGATAGAACACATGGGCCACAGGCCATCTTTTGATAGAACACATGGGCACAGGCCATCTTTTGATAGAACACATGGGCACAGGCCGTCCTTTGATAGAACACATGGGCCACAGGCCATCTTTTGATAGAACACATGGGCCACAGGCCATCTTTTGATAGAACACATGGGCACAGGCCGTCCTTTGATAGAACACATGGGCCACAGGCCATCTTTTGATAGAACACATGGGCCACAGGCCATCTTTTGATAGAACACATGGGCACAGGCCGTCCTTTGATAGAACACATGGGCCACAGGCCATCTTTTGATAGAACACATGGGCCACAGGCCATCTTTTGATAGAACACATGGGCACAGGCCGTCCTTTGATAGAACACATGGGCCACAGGCCGTCCTTTGATAGAACACATGGGCACAGGCCATCTTTTGATAGAACACATGGGCACAGGCCGTCCTTTGATAGAACACATGGGCCACAGGCCATCTTTTGATAGAACACATGGGCCACAGGCCATCTTTTGATAGAACACATGGGCACAGGCCGTCCTTTGATAGAACACATGGGCCACAGGCCATCTTTTGATAGAACACATGGGCCACAGGCCATCTTTTGATAGGACACATGGGCCACAGGCCATCTTTTGAAAGGACACGTAGGCCACAGGCCATCTTTTGAAAGGACATGTAGGCCATAGGCCGTCCTTTGATAGAACACATGGGCCACAGGCCATCTTTTGATAGGACATATAGGCCGCAGGCCATCTTTTGAAAGGACACGTAGGCCGCAGGCCGTCCTTTGATAGAACACATGGGCCACAGGCCATCTTTTGATAGGACACATGGCCACAGGCCGTCCTTTGATAGAACACATGGGCCACAGGCCATCTTTTGATAGGACACGTGGCCACAGGCCGTCCTTTGATAGAACACATGGGCCACAGGCCGTCCTTTGATAGAACACATGGGCCACAGGCCATCTTTTGAAAGGACACATGGGCCACAGGCCATCTTTTGAAAGGACACATGGGTCACAGGCCATCTTTTGAAAGGACACATGGGCCACAGGCCATCTTTTGATAGGACACATGGCCACAGGCCGTCCTTTGATAGAACACATGGGCCACAGGCCATCTTTTGATAGGACACATGGCCACAGGCCGTCCTTTGATAGAACACATGGGCCACAGGCCATCTTTTGAAAGGACACGTAGGCCGCAGGCCGTCCTTTGATAGAACACATGGGCCGCAGGCCGTCCTTTGATAGAACACATGGGCCACAGGCCATCTTTTGATAGGACATATAGGCCGCAGGCCATCTTTTGAAAGGACACGTAGGCCACAGGTCGTCCTTTGATAGAACACATGGGCCACAGGCCATCTTTTGATAGGACACATGGCCACAGGCCGTCCTTTGATAGAACACATGGGCCACAGGCCATCTTTTGATAGGACACATGGCCACAGGCCGTCCTTTGATAGAACACATGGGCCACAGGCCATCTTTTGATAGGACATATAGGCCGCAGGCCATCTTTTGAAAGGACACATAGGCCGCAGGCCGTCCTTTGATAGAACACATGGGCCACAGGCCATCTTTTGAAAGGACACGTAGGCCACAGGCCGTCCTTTGATAGAACACATGGGCCACAGGCTATCTTTTGATGGGACACATGGCCACAGGCCGTCCTTTGTTAGAACACATGGGCCACAGGCCATCTTTTGATAGGACATATAGGCCGCAGGCCATCTTTTGAAAGGACACGTAGGCCGCAGGCCGTCCTTTGATAGAACACATGGGCCACAGGCCGTCCTTTGATAGAACACATGGGCCACAGGCCATCTTTTGAAAGGACACGTAGGCCACAGGCCGTCCTTTGATAGAACACATGGGCCACAGGCCATCTTTTGATAGGACACATGGCCACAGGCCGTCCTTTGATAGAACACATGGGCCACAGGCCATCTTTTGATAGGACATATAGGCCGCAGGCCATCTTTTGAAAGGACACGTAGGCCGCAGGCCGTCCTTTGATAGAACACATGGGCCACAGGCCATCTTTTGATAGGACACATGGCCACAGGCCGTCCTTTGATAGAACACATGGGCCACAGGCCGTCCTTTGATAGAACACATGGGCCACAGGCCATCTTTTGATAGAACACATGGGCCACAGGCCATCTTTTGAAAGAACACATGGGCCACAGGCCGTCCTTTGATAGAACACATGGGCCACAGGCCATCTTTTGATAGGACACATGGCCACAGGCCGTCCTTTGATAGAACACATGGGCCACAGGCCATCTTTTGATAGGACATATAGGCCGCAGGCCATCTTTTGAAAGGACACGTAGGCCGCAGGCCGTCCTTTGATAGAACACATGGGCCACAGGCCATCTTTTGAAAGGACACGTAGGCCACAGGCCGTCCTTTGTTAGAACACATGGCCACAGGCCGTCCTTTGATAGAACACATGGGCCACAGGCCGTCCTTTGATAGAACACATGGGCCACAGGCCATCTTTTGAAAGAACACATGGGCCACAGGCCATCTTTTGATAGAACACATGGGCCGCAGGCCATCTTTTGATAGAACACATGGGCCACAGGCCATCTTTTGATAGAACACATGGGCACAGGCCGTCCTTTGATAGAACACATGGGCCACAGGCCATCTTTTGATAGAACACATGGGCCACAGGCCATCTTTTGATAGAACACATGGGCACAGGCCGTCCTTTGATAGAACACATGGGCCACAGGCCGTCCTTTGATAGAACACATGGGCACAGGCCATCTTTTGATAGAACACATGGGCACAGGCCGTCCTTTGATAGAACACATGGGCCACAGGCCATCTTTTGATAGAACACATGGGCCACAGGCCATCTTTTGATAGAACACATGGGCACAGGCCGTCCTTTGATAGAACACATGGGCCACAGGCCATCTTTTGATAGAACACATGGGCCACAGGCCATCTTTTGATAGGACACATGGGCCACAGGCCATCTTTTGAAAGGACACGTAGGCCACAGGCCATCTTTTGAAAGGACATGTAGGCCATAGGCCGTCCTTTGATAGAACACATGGGCCACAGGCCATCTTTTGATAGGACATATAGGCCGCAGGCCATCTTTTGAAAGGACACGTAGGCCGCAGGCCGTCTTTTGATAGAACACATGGGCCACAGGCCATCTTTTGATAGGACACATGGCCACAGGCCGTCCTTTGATAGAACACATGGGCCACAGGCCATCTTTTGATAGGACACGTGGCCACAGGCCGTCCTTTGATAGAACACATGGGCCACAGGCCGTCCTTTGATAGAACACATGGGCCACAGGCCATCTTTTGAAAGGACACATGGGCCACAGGCCATCTTTTGAAAGGACACATGGGTCACAGGCCATCTTTTGAAAGGACACATGGGCCACAGGCCATCTTTTGAAAGGACACATGGGCCACAGGCCATCTTTTGAAAGGACACATGGGCCACAGGCCATCTTTTGAAAGGACACATGGGCCACAGGCCATCTTTTGAAAGGACACATGGGCCACAGGCCATGTTTTGAAAGGACACGTAGGCCACAGGCCGTCCTTTGATAGAACACATGGGCCACAGGCCATCTTTTGATAGGACACATGGCCACAAGCCGTCCTTTGATAGAACACATGGGCCACAGGGCGTCCTTTGATAGAACACATGGGCCACAGGCCGTCCTTTGATAGAACACATGGGCCACAGGCCGTCCGTTGATAGAACACATGGGCCACAGGCCATCTTTTGATAGAACACATGGGCCACAGGCCATCATTTGAAAGGACACATGGGCCACAGGCCATCTTTTGAAAGGACACATGGGTCACAGGCCATCTTTTGAAAGGACACATGGGCCACAGGCCATCTTTTGAAAGGACACGTAGGCCACAGGCCGTCCTTTGATTGAACACATGGGCCACAGGCCGTCCTTTGATAGAACACATGGGCCACAGGCCATCCTTTGATAGAACACATGGGCCACAGGCCATCTTTTGATAGAACACATGGGCCACAGGCCATCTTTTGAGAGAACACATGGGCCACAGGCCATCTTTTGAAAGGACACATGGGCCACAGGCCATCTTTTGAAAGGACACATGGGCCACAGGCCATCTTTTGAAAGGACACATGGGCCACAGGCCATCTTTTGAAAGGACACGTAGGCCACAGGCCGTCCTTTGATAGAACACATGGGCCACAGGCCATCTTTTGATAGAACACATGGGCCACAGGCCGTCCTTTGTTAGAACACATGGGCCACAGGCCATCTTTTGATAGGACATATAGGCCGCAGGCCATCTTTTGAAAGGACACGTAGGCCGCAGGCCGTCCTTTGATAGAACACATGGGCCACAGGCCATCTTTTGATAGGACACATGGGCCACAGGCCGTCCTTTGATAGAACACATGGGCCACAGGCCATCTTTTGATAGGACACATGGCCACAGGCCGTCCTTTGATAGAACACATGGGCCGCAGGCCGTCCTTTGATAGAACACATGGGCCACAGGCCATCTTTTGATAGGACATATAGGCCGCAGGCCATCTTTTGAAAGGACACGTAGGCCACAGGTCGTCCTTTGATAGAACACATGGGCCACAGGCCATCTTTTGATAGGACACATGGCCACAGGCCGTCCTTTGATAGAACACATGGGCCACAGGCCATCTTTTGATAGGACACATGGCCACAGGCCGTCCTTTGATAGAACACATGGGCCACAGGCCATCTTTTGATAGGACATATAGGCCGCAGGCCATCTTTTGAAAGGACACATAGGCCGCAGGCCGTCCTTTGATAGAACACATGGGCCACAGGCCATCTTTTGAAAGGACACGTAGGCCACAGGCCGTCCTTTGATAGAACACATGGGCCACAGGCTATCTTTTGATAGGACACATGGCCACAGGCCGTCCTTTGTTAGAACACATGGGCCACAGGCCATCTTTTGATAGGACATATAGGCCGCAGGCCATCTTTTGAAAGGACACGTAGGCCGCAGGCCGTCCTTTGATAGAACACATGGGCCACAGGCCGTCCTTTGATAGAACACATGGGCCACAGGCCATCTTTTGAAAGGACACGTAGGCCACAGGCCGTCCTTTGATAGAACACATGGGCCACAGGCCATCTTTTGATAGGACACATGGCCACAGGCCGTCCTTTGATAGAACACATGGGCCACAGGCCATCTTTTGATAGGACACATGGGCCACAGGCCATCTTTTGATAGAACACATGGGCCACAGGCCATCTTTTGAAAGAACACATGGGCCACAGGCCGTCCTTTGATAGAACACATGGGCCACAGGCCATCTTTTGATAGGACACATGGCCACAGGCCGTCCTTTGATAGAACACATGGGCCACAGGCCATCTTTTGATAGGACATATAGGCCGCAGGCCATCTTTTGAAAGGACACGTAGGCCGCAGGCCGTCCTTTGATAGAACACATGGGCCACAGGCCATCTTTTGAAAGGACACGTAGGCCACAGGCCGTCCTTTGTTAGAACACATGGCCACAGGCCGTCCTTTGATAGAACACATGGGCCACAGGCCGTCCTTTGATAGAACACATGGGCCACAGGCCATCTTTTGAAAGAACACATGGGCCACAGGCCATCTTTTGATAGAACACATGGGCCGCAGGCCATCTTTTGATAGAACACATGGGCCGCAGGCCATCTTTTGATAGAACACATGGGCCGCAGGCCATCTTTTGATAGAACACATGGGCCGCAGGCCATCTTTTGATAGAACACATGGGCCACAGGCCATCTTTTGATAGAACACATGGGCCACAGGCCATCTTTTGATAGGACACATGGGCCGCAGGCCATCTTTTGATAGAACACATGGGCCGCAGGCCATCTTTTGATAGAACACATGGGCCACAGGCCATCTTTTGATAGAACACATGGGCCGCAGGCCATCTTTTGATAGAACACATGGGCCACAGGCCATCTTTTGATAGAACACATGGGCCACAGGCCATCTTTTGATAGAACACATGGGCCACAGGCCATCTTTTGATAGAACACATGGGCCACAGGCCATCTTTTGATAGAACACATGGGCCACAGGCCATCTTTTGATAGAACACATGGGCCACAGGCCATCTTTTGATAGGACATATAGGCCGCAGGCCATCTTTTGAAAGGACACGTAGGCCGCAGGCCGTCCTTTGATAGAACACATGGGCCACAGGCCATCTTTTGATAGGACACATGGCCACAGGCCGTCCTTTGATAGAACACATGGGCTACAGGCCATCTTTTGATAGGACATATAGGCCGCAGGCCATCTTTTGAAAGGACACGTAGGCCGCAGGCCGTGCTTTGATAGAACACATGGGCCACAGGCCATCTTTTGAAAGGACACGTAGGCCACAGGCCGTCCTTTGATAGAACACATGGGCCACAGGCCATCTTTTGATAGGACACATGGCCACAGGCCGTCCTTTGATAGAATACATTGGCCACAGGCCATCTTTTGATAGGACATATAGGCCGCAGGCCATCTTTTGAAAGGACACGTAGGCCGCAGGCCGTCCTTTGATAGAACACATGGGCCACAGGCCATCTTTTGATAGGACACATGGCCACAGGCCGTCCTTTGATAGAACACATGGGCCACAGGCCATCTTTTGAAAGGACACGTAGGCCACAGGCCATCTTTTGAAAGGACACGTAGGCCACAGGCCGTCCTTTGATAGAACACATGGGCCACAGGCCATCTTTTGATAGAACACATGGGCCACAGGCCATCTTTTGAAAGGACACGTAGGTCACAGGCCGTCCTTTGATAGAACACATGGGCCACAGGCCATCTTTTGATAGGACACATGGCCACAGGCCGTCCTTTGATAGAACACATGGGCCACAGGCCATCTTTTGATAGGACACGTGGCCACAGGCCGTCCTTTGATAGAACACATGGGCCACAGGCCGTCCTTTGATAGAACACATGGGCACAGGCCATCTTTTGATAGAACACATGGGCACAGGCCGTCCTTTGATAGAACACATGGGCCACAGGCCATCTTTTGATAGAACACATGGGCCACAGGCCATCTTTTGATAGAACACATGGGCACAGGCCATCTTTTGATAGAACACATGGGCACAGGCCGTCCTTTGATAGAACACATGGGCCACAGGCCATCTTTTGATAGAACACATGGGCCACAGGCCATCTTTTGATAGAACACATGGGCACAGGCCGTCCTTTGATAGAACACATGGGCCACAGGCCATCTTTTGATAGAACACATGGGCCACAGGCCATCTTTTGATAGAACACATGGGCACAGGCCGTCCTTTGATAGAACACATGGGCCACAGGCCATCTTTTGATAGAACACATGGGCCACAGGCCATCTTTTGATAGAACACATGGGCACAGGCCGTCCTTTGATAGAACACATGGGCCACAGGCCGTCCTTTGATAGAACACATGGGCACAGGCCATCTTTTGATAGAACACATGGGCACAGGCCGTCCTTTGATAGAACACATGGGCCACAGGCCATCTTTTGATAGAACACATGGGCCACAGGCCATCTTTTGATAGAACACATGGGCACAGGCCGTCCTTTGATAGAACACATGGGCCACAGGCCATCTTTTGATAGAACACATGGGCCACAGGCCATCTTTTGATAGGACACATGGGCCACAGGCCATCTTTTGAAAGGACACGTAGGCCACAGGCCATCTTTTGAAAGGACATGTAGGCCATAGGCCGTCCTTTGATAGAACACATGGGCCACAGGCCATCTTTTGATAGGACATATAGGCCGCAGGCCATCTTTTGAAAGGACACGTAGGCCGCAGGCCGTCCTTTGATAGAACACATGGGCCACAGGCCATCTTTTGATAGGACACATGGCCACAGGCCGTCCTTTGATAGAACACATGGGCCACAGGCCATCTTTTGATAGGACACGTGGCCACAGGCCGTCCTTTGATAGAACACATGGGCCACAGGCCGTCCTTTGATAGAACACATGGGCCACAGGCCATCTTTTGAAAGGACACATGGGCCACAGGCCATCTTTTGAAAGGACACATGGGTCACAGGCCATCTTTTGAAAGGACACATGGGCCACAGGCCATCTTTTGATAGGACACATGGCCACAGGCCGTCCTTTGATAGAACACATGGGCCACAGGCCATCTTTTGATAGGACACATGGCCACAGGCCGTCCTTTGATAGAACACATGGGCCACAGGCCATCTTTTGAAAGGACACGTAGGCCGCAGGCCGTCCTTTGATAGAACACATGGGCCGCAGGCCGTCCTTTGATAGAACACATGGGCCACAGGCCATCTTTTGATAGGACATATAGGCCGCAGGCCATCTTTTGAAAGGACACGTAGGCCACAGGTCGTCCTTTGATAGAACACATGGGCCACAGGCCATCTTTTGATAGGACACATGGCCACAGGCCGTCCTTTGATAGAACACATGGGCCACAGGCCATCTTTTGATAGGACACATGGCCACAGGCCGTCCTTTGATAGAACACATGGGCCACAGGCCATCTTTTGATAGGACATATAGGCCGCAGGCCATCTTTTGAAAGGACACATAGGCCGCAGGCCGTCCTTTGATAGAACACATGGGCCACAGGCCATCTTTTGAAAGGACACGTAGGCCACAGGCCGTCCTTTGATAGAACACATGGGCCACAGGCTATCTTTTGATAGGACACATGGCCACAGGCCGTCCTTTGTTAGAACACATGGGCCACAGGCCATCTTTTGATAGGACATATAGGCCGCAGGCCATCTTTTGAAAGGACACGTAGGCCGCAGGCCGTCCTTTGATAGAACACATGGGCCACAGGCCGTCCTTTGATAGAACACATGGGCCACAGGCCATCTTTTGAAAGGACACGTAGGCCACAGGCCGTCCTTTGATAGAACACATGGGCCACAGGCCATCTTTTGATAGGACACATGGCCACAGGCCGTCCTTTGATAGAACACATGGGCCACAGGCCATCTTTTGATAGGACATATAGGCCGCAGGCCATCTTTTGAAAGGACACGTAGGCCGCAGGCCGTCCTTTGATAGAACACATGGGCCACAGGCCATCTTTTGATAGGACACATGGCCACAGGCCGTCCTTTGATAGAACACATGGGCCACAGGCCGTCCTTTGATAGAACACATGGGCCACAGGCCATCTTTTGATAGAACACATGGGCCACAGGCCATCTTTTGAAAGAACACATGGGCCACAGGCCGTCCTTTGATAGAACACATGGGCCACAGGCCATCTTTTGATAGGACACATGGCCACAGGCCGTCCTTTGATAGAACACATGGGCCACAGGCCATCTTTTGATAGGACATATAGGCCGCAGGCCATCTTTTGAAAGGACACGTAGGCCGCAGGCCGTCCTTTGATAGAACACATGGGCCACAGGCCATCTTTTGAAAGGACACGTAGGCCACAGGCCGTCCTTTGTTAGAACACATGGCCACAGGCCGTCCTTTGATAGAACACATGGGCCACAGGCCGTCCTTTGATAGAACACATGGGCCACAGGCCATCTTTTGAAAGAACACATGGGCCACAGGCCATCTTTTGATAGAACACATGGGCCGCAGGCCATCTTTTGATAGAACACATGGGCCACAGGCCATCTTTTGATAGAACACATGGGCACAGGCCGTCCTTTGATAGAACACATGGGCCACAGGCCATCTTTTGATAGAACACATGGGCCACAGGCCATCTTTTGATAGAACACATGGGCACAGGCCGTCCTTTGATAGAACACATGGGCCACAGGCCGTCCTTTGATAGAACACATGGGCACAGGCCATCTTTTGATAGAACACATGGGCACAGGCCGTCCTTTGATAGAACACATGGGCCACAGGCCATCTTTTGATAGAACACATGGGCCACAGGCCATCTTTTGATAGAACACATGGGCACAGGCCGTCCTTTGATAGAACACATGGGCCACAGGCCATCTTTTGATAGAACACATGGGCCACAGGCCATCTTTTGATAGGACACATGGGCCACAGGCCATCTTTTGAAAGGACACGTAGGCCACAGGCCATCTTTTGAAAGGACATGTAGGCCATAGGCCGTCCTTTGATAGAACACATGGGCCACAGGCCATCTTTTGATAGGACATATAGGCCGCAGGCCATCTTTTGAAAGGACACGTAGGCCGCAGGCCGTCTTTTGATAGAACACATGGGCCACAGGCCATCTTTTGATAGGACACATGGCCACAGGCCGTCCTTTGATAGAACACATGGGCCACAGGCCATCTTTTGATAGGACACGTGGCCACAGGCCGTCCTTTGATAGAACACATGGGCCACAGGCCGTCCTTTGATAGAACACATGGGCCACAGGCCATCTTTTGAAAGGACACATGGGCCACAGGCCATCTTTTGAAAGGACACATGGGTCACAGGCCATCTTTTGAAAGGACACATGGGCCACAGGCCATCTTTTGAAAGGACACATGGGCCACAGGCCATCTTTTGAAAGGACACATGGGCCACAGGCCATCTTTTGAAAGGACACATGGGCCACAGGCCATCTTTTGAAAGGACACATGGGCCACAGGCCATGTTTTGAAAGGACACGTAGGCCACAGGCCGTCCTTTGATAGAACACATGGGCCACAGGCCATCTTTTGATAGGACACATGGCCACAAGCCGTCCTTTGATAGAACACATGGGCCACAGGGCGTCCTTTGATAGAACACATGGGCCACAGGCCGTCCTTTGATAGAACACATGGGCCACAGGCCGTCCGTTGATAGAACACATGGGCCACAGGCCATCTTTTGATAGAACACATGGGCCACAGGCCATCATTTGAAAGGACACATGGGCCACAGGCCATCTTTTGAAAGGACACATGGGTCACAGGCCATCTTTTGAAAGGACACATGGGCCACAGGCCATCTTTTGAAAGGACACGTAGGCCACAGGCCGTCCTTTGATTGAACACATGGGCCACAGGCCGTCCTTTGATAGAACACATGGGCCACAGGCCATCCTTTGATAGAACACATGGGCCACAGGCCATCTTTTGATAGAACACATGGGCCACAGGCCATCTTTTGAGAGAACACATGGGCCACAGGCCATCTTTTGAAAGGACACATGGGCCACAGGCCATCTTTTGAAAGGACACATGGGCCACAGGCCATCTTTTGAAAGGACACATGGGCCACAGGCCATCTTTTGAAAGGACACGTAGGCCACAGGCCGTCCTTTGATAGAACACATGGGCCACAGGCCATCTTTTGATAGAACACATGGGCCACAGGCCGTCCTTTGTTAGAACACATGGGCCACAGGCCATCTTTTGATAGGACATATAGGCCGCAGGCCATCTTTTGAAAGGACACGTAGGCCGCAGGCCGTCCTTTGATAGAACACATGGGCCACAGGCCATCTTTTGATAGGACACATGGGCCACAGGCCGTCCTTTGATAGAACACATGGGCCACAGGCCATCTTTTGATAGGACACATGGCCACAGGCCGTCCTTTGATAGAACACATGGGCCGCAGGCCGTCCTTTGATAGAACACATGGGCCACAGGCCATCTTTTGATAGGACATATAGGCCGCAGGCCATCTTTTGAAAGGACACGTAGGCCACAGGTCGTCCTTTGATAGAACACATGGGCCACAGGCCATCTTTTGATAGGACACATGGCCACAGGCCGTCCTTTGATAGAACACATGGGCCACAGGCCATCTTTTGATAGGACACATGGCCACAGGCCGTCCTTTGATAGAACACATGGGCCACAGGCCATCTTTTGATAGGACATATAGGCCGCAGGCCATCTTTTGAAAGGACACATAGGCCGCAGGCCGTCCTTTGATAGAACACATGGGCCACAGGCCATCTTTTGAAAGGACACGTAGGCCACAGGCCGTCCTTTGATAGAACACATGGGCCACAGGCTATCTTTTGATAGGACACATGGCCACAGGCCGTCCTTTGTTAGAACACATGGGCCACAGGCCATCTTTTGATAGGACATATAGGCCGCAGGCCATCTTTTGAAAGGACACGTAGGCCGCAGGCCGTCCTTTGATAGAACACATGGGCCACAGGCCGTCCTTTGATAGAACACATGGGCCACAGGCCATCTTTTGAAAGGACACGTAGGCCACAGGCCGTCCTTTGATAGAACACATGGGCCACAGGCCATCTTTTGATAGGACACATGGCCACAGGCCGTCCTTTGATAGAACACATGGGCCACAGGCCATCTTTTGATAGGACATATAGGCCGCAGGCCATCTTTTGAAAGGACACGTAGGCCGCAGGCCGTCCTTTGATAGAACACATGGGCCACAGGCCATCTTTTGATAGGACACATGGCCACAGGCCGTCCTTTGATAGAACACATGGGCCACAGGCCGTCCTTTGATAGAACACATGGGCCACAGGCCATCTTTTGATAGAACACATGGGCCACAGGCCATCTTTTGAAAGAACACATGGGCCACAGGCCGTCCTTTGATAGAACACATGGGCCACAGGCCATCTTTTGATAGGACACATGGCCACAGGCCGTCCTTTGATAGAACACATGGGCCACAGGCCATCTTTTGATAGGACATATAGGCCGCAGGCCATCTTTTGAAAGGACACGTAGGCCGCAGGCCGTCCTTTGATAGAACACATGGGCCACAGGCCATCTTTTGAAAGGACACGTAGGCCACAGGCCGTCCTTTGTTAGAACACATGGCCACAGGCCGTCCTTTGATAGAACACATGGGCCACAGGCCGTCCTTTGATAGAACACATGGGCCACAGGCCATCTTTTGAAAGAACACATGGGCCACAGGCCATCTTTTGATAGAACACATGGGCCGCAGGCCATCTTTTGATAGAACACATGGGCCGCAGGCCATCTTTTGATAGAACACATGGGCCGCAGGCCATCTTTTGATAGAACACATGGGCCGCAGGCCATCTTTTGATAGAACACATGGGCCACAGGCCATCTTTTGATAGAACACATGGGCCGCAGGCCATCTTTTGATAGGACACATGGGCCGCAGGCCATCTTTTGATAGAACACATGGGCCGCAGGCCATCTTTTGATAGAACACATGGGCCACAGGCCATCTTTTGATAGAACACATGGGCCGCAGGCCATCTTTTGATAGAACACATGGGCCACAGGCCATCTTTTGATAGAACACATGGGCCACAGGCCATCTTTTGATAGAACACATGGGCCACAGGCCATCTTTTGATAGAACACATGGGCCACAGGCCATCTTTTGATAGAACACATGGGCCACAGGCCATCTTTTGATAGAACACATGGGCCACAGGCCATCTTTTGATAGGACATATAGGCCGCAGGCCATCTTTTGAAAGGACACGTAGGCCGCAGGCCGTCCTTTGATAGAACACATGGGCCACAGGCCATCTTTTGATAGGACACATGGCCACAGGCCGTCCTTTGATAGAACACATGGGCTACAGGCCATCTTTTGATAGGACATATAGGCCGCAGGCCATCTTTTGAAAGGACACGTAGGCCGCAGGCCGTGCTTTGATAGAACACATGGGCCACAGGCCATCTTTTGAAAGGACACGTAGGCCACAGGCCGTCCTTTGATAGAACACATGGGCCACAGGCCATCTTTTGATAGGACACATGGCCACAGGCCGTCCTTTGATAGAATACATTGGCCACAGGCCATCTTTTGATAGGACATATAGGCCGCAGGCCATCTTTTGAAAGGACACGTAGGCCGCAGGCCGTCCTTTGATAGAACACATGGGCCACAGGCCATCTTTTGATAGGACACATGGCCACAGGCCGTCCTTTGATAGAACACATGGGCCACAGGCCATCTTTTGATAGGACACATGGCCACAGGCCGTCCTTTGATAGAACACATGGGCCACAGGCCATCTTTTGATAGGACACATGGGCCACAGGCCGTCCTTTGATAGAACACATGGGCCACAGGCCATCTTTTGATAGGACACATGGCCACAGGCCGTCCTTTGATAAAACACATGGGCCACAGGCCATCTTTTGATAGGACACATGGCCACAGGCCGTCCTTTGATAGAACACATGGGCCACAGGCCATCTTTTGAAAGGACACGTAGGCCACAGGCCGTCCTTTGATAGAACACATGGGCCACAGGCCATCTTTTGATAGGACACATGGCCACAGGCCGTCCTTTGATAGAACACATGGGCCACAGGCCATCTTTTGATAGGACACATGGCCACAGGCCGTCCTTTGATAGAACACATGGGCCACAGGCCATCTTTTGATAGGACACATGGCCACAGGCCGTCCTTTGATAGAACACATGGGCCACAGGCCATCTTTTGATAGGACATATAGGCCGCAGGCCATCTTTTGAAAGGACACGTAGGCCGCAGGCCGTCCTTTGATAGAACACATGGGCCACAGGCCATCTTTTGATAGGACACATGGCCACAGGCCGTCCTTTGATAGAACACATGGGCCACAGGCCATCTTTTGATAGGACACATGGCCACAGGCCGTCCTTTGATAGAACACATGGGCCACAGGCCATCTTTTGATAGGACATATAGGCCGCAGGCCATCTTTTGAAAGGACACATAGGCCGCAGGCCGTCCTTTGATAGAACACATGGGCCACAGGCCATCTTTTGAAAGGACACGTAGGCCACAGGCCGTCCTTTGATAGAACACATGGGCCACAGGCCATCTTTTGATAGGACACATGGCCACAGGCCGTCCTTTGTTAGAACACATGGGCCACAGGCCATCTTTTGATAGGACATATAGGCCGCAGGCCATCTTTTGAAAGGACACGTAGGCCGCAGGCCGTCCTTTGATAGAACACATGGGCCACAGGCCATCTTTTGATAGGACACATGGGCCACAGGCCATCTTTTGAAAGGACATATAGGCCGCAGGCCATCTTTTGAAAGGACACGTAGGCCGCAGGCCGTCCTTTGATAGAACACATGGGCCACAGGCCATCTTTTGATAGGACACATGGCCACAGGCCGTCCTTTGATAGAACACATGGGCCACAGGCCATCTTTTGATAGGACACATGGCCACAGGCCGTCCTTTGATAGAACACATGGGCCACAGGCCATCTTTTGATAGGACACATGGCCACAGGCCGTCCTTTGATAGAACACATGGGCCACAGGCCATCTTTTGAAAGGACACGTAGGCCACAGGCCGTCCTTTGATAGAACACATGGGCCACAGGCCATCTTTTGATAGGACAAATGGCCACAGGCCGTCCTTTGATAGAACACATGGGCCACAGGCCATCTTTTGATAGGACACATGGCCACAGGCCGTCCTTTGATAGAATACATTGGCCACAGGCCATCTTTTGAAAGGACACGTAGGCCGCAGGCCGTCCTTTGATAGAACACATGGGCCACAGGCCATCTTTTGAAAGGACATGTAGGCCACAGGCCGTCCTTTGATAGAACACATGGGCCACAGGCCATCTTTTGATAGGACACATGGCCACAGGCCGTCCTTTGATAGAACACATGGGCCACAGGCCATCTTTTGATAGGACACATGGCCACAGGCCGTCCTTTGATAGAACACATGGGCCACAGGCCATCTTTTGATAGGACACATGGCCACAGGCCGTCCTTTGATAGAACACATGGGCCACAGGCCATCTTTTGATAGGACACATGGCCACAGGCCGTCCTTTGATAGAACACATGGGCCACAGGCCATCTTTTGATAGGACACATGGCCACAGGCCGTCCTTTGATAGGACACATGGCCGCAGGCCGTCCTTTGATAGAACACATGGGCCACAGGCCATCTTTTGATAGGACACATGGCCACAGGCCGTCCTTTGATAGAACACATGGGCCACAGGCCATCTTTTGATAGGACACATGGCCACAGGCCGTCCTTTGATAGAACACATGGGCCACAGGCCATCTTTTGATAGGACACATGGCCACAGGCCGTCCTTTGATAGGACACATGGCCGCAGGCCGTCCTTTGATAGAACACATGGGCCACAGGCCATCTTTTGATAGGACACATGGCCACAGGCCGTCCTTTGATAGAACACATGGGCCACAGGCCATCTTTTGATAGGACATATAGGCCGCAGGCCATCTTTTGAAAGGACACGTAGGCCGCAGGCCGTCCTTTGATAGAACACATGGGCCACAGGCCATCTTTTGATAGAACACATGGGCCACAGGCCATCTTTTGATAGGACACATGGCCACAGGCCGTCCTTTGATAGAACACATGGGCCACAGGCCATCTTTTGATAGGACACATGGCCACAGGCCGTCCTTTGATAGAACACATGGGCCACAGGCCATCTTTTGATAGGACACATGGCCACAGGCCGTCCTTTGATAGGACACATGGCCACAGGCCGTCCTTTGATAGAACACTTGGGCCACAGGCCATCTTTTGATAGGACACATGGCCACAGGCCGTCCTTTGATAGAACACATGGGCCACAGGCCATCTTTTGATAGGACACATGGCCACAGGCCGTCCTTTGATAGAACACATGGGCCACAGGCCATCTTTTGATAGGACATATAGGCCGCAGGCCATCTTTTGAAAGGACACGTAGGCCGCAGGCCGTCCTTTGATAGAACACATGGGCCACAGGCCATCTTTTGATAGGACACATGGCCACAGGCCGTCCTTTGATAGAACACATGGGCCACAGGCCATCTTTTGATAGGACATATAGGCCGCAGGCCATCTTTTGAAAGGACACGTAGGCCGCAGGCCGTCCTTTGATAGAACACATGGCCACAGGCCGTCCTTTGATAGAACACATGGGCCACAGGCCATCTTTTGATAGGACACATGGCCACAGGCCGTCCTTTGATAGAACACATGGGCCACAGGCCATCTTTTGATAGGACATATAGGCCGCAGGCCATCTTTTGAAAGGACACATAGGCCGCAGGCCGTCCTTTGATAGAACACATGGGCCACAGGCCATCTTTTGAAAGGACACGTAGGCCACAGGCCGTCCTTTGATAGAACACATGGGCCACAGGCCATCTTTTGATAGGACACATGGCCACAGGCCGTCCTTTGTTAGAACACATGGGCCACAGGCCATCTTTTGATAGGACATATAGGCCGCAGGCCATCTTTTGAAAGGACACGTAGGCCGCAGGCCGTCCTTTGATAGAACACATGGGCCACAGGCCATCTTTTGATAGGACACATGGGCCACAGGCCATCTTTTGAAAGGACATATAGGCCGCAGGCCATCTTTTGAAAGGACACGTAGGCCGCAGGCCGTCCTTTGATAGAACACATGGGCCACAGGCCATCTTTTGATAGGACACATGGCCACAGGCCGTCCTTTGATAGAACACATGGGCCACAGGCCATCTTTTGATAGGACACATGGCCACAGGCCGTCCTTTGATAGAACACATGGGCCACAGGCCATCTTTTGAAAGGACACGTAGGCCGCAGGCCGTCCTTTGATAGAACACATGGGCCGCAGGCCGTCCTTTGATAGAACACATGGGCCACAGGCCATCTTTTGATAGGACATATAGGCCGCAGGCCATCTTTTGAAAGGACACGTAGGCCGCAGGCCGTCCTTTGATAGAACACATGGGCCACAGGCCATCTTTTGATAGGACACATGGCCACAGGCCGTCCTTTGATAGAACACATGGGCCACAGGCCATCTTTTGATAGGACACATGGCCACAGGCCGTCCTTTGATAGAACACATGGGCCACAGGCCATCTTTTGATAGGATATATAGGCCGCAGGCCATCATTTGAAAGGACACATAGGCCGCAGGCCGTCCTTTGATAGAACACATGGGCCACAGGCCATCTTTTGAAAGGACACGTAGGCCACAGGCCGTCCTTTGATAGAACACATGGGCCACAGGCCGTCCTTTGATAGAACACATGGGCCACAGGCCATCTTTTGATAGGACATATAGGCCGCAGGCCATCTTTTGAAAGGACACATAGGCCGCAGGCCGTCCTTTGATAGAACACATGGGCCACAGGCCATCTTTTGAAAGGACACGTAGGCCACAGGCCGTCCTTTGTTAGAACACATGGGCCACAGGCCATCTTTTGATAGGACATATAGGCCGCAGGCCATCTTTTGAAAGGACACGTAGGCCGCAGGCCGTCCTTTGATAGAACACATGGGCCACAGGCCATCTTTTGAAAGGACACGTAGGCCACAGGCCGTCCTTTGTTAGAACACATGGCCACAGGCCGTCCTTTGATAGAACACATGGCCACAGGCCGTCCTTTGATAGAACACATGGGCCACAGGCCATCTTTTGAAAGGACACGTAGGCCACAGGCCGTCCTTTGATAGAACACATGGGCCACAGGCCATCTTTTGATAGGACACATGGCCACAGGCCGTCCTTTGATAGAACACATGGGCCACAGGCCATCTTTTGATAGGACACATGGCCACAGGCCGTCCTTTGATAGAACACATGGGCCACAGGCCATCTTTTGATAGGACACATGGCCACAGGCCGTCCTTTAATAGGACACATGGCCGCAGGCCGTCCTTTGATAGAACACATGGGCCACAGGCCATCTTTTGATAGGACACATGGCCACAGGCCGTCCTTTGATAGAACACATGGGCCACAGGCCATCTTTTGATAGGACATATAGGCCGCAGGCCATCTTTTGAAAGGACACGTAGGCCGCAGGCCGTCCTTTGATAGAACACATGGGCCACAGGCCATCTTTTGATAGAACACATGGGCCACAGGCCATCTTTTGATAGGACACATGGCCACAGGCCGTCCTTTGATAGAACACATGGGCCACAGGCCATCTTTTGATAGGACACATGGCCACAGGCCGTCCTTTGATAGAACACATGGGCCACAGGCCATCTTTTGATAGGACACATGGCCACAGGCCGTCCTTTGATAGGACACATGGCCACAGGCCGTCCTTTGATAGAACACTTGGGCCACAGGCCATCTTTTGATAGGACACATGGCCACAGGCCGTCCTTTGATAGAACACATGGGCCACAGGCCATCTTTTGATAGGACACATGGCCACAGGCCGTCCTTTGATAGAACACATGGGCCACAGGCCATCTTTTGATAGGACATATAGGCCGCAGGCCATCTTTTGAAAGGACACGTAGGCCGCAGGCCGTCCTTTGATAGAACACATGGGCCACAGGCCATCTTTTGATAGGACACATGGCCACAGGCCGTCCTTTGATAGAACACATGGGCCACAGGCCATCTTTTGATAGGACATATAGGCCGCAGGCCATCTTTTGAAAGGACACGTAGGCCGCAGGCCGTCCTTTGATAGAACACATGGGCCACAGGCCATCTTTTGATAGGACACATGGCCACAGGCCGTCCTTTGATAGAACACATGGGCCACAGGCCATCTTTTGATAGGACACATGGCCACAGGCCGTCCTTTGATAGAACACATGGGCCACAGGCCATCTTTTGATAGGACACATGGCCACAGGCCGTCCTTTGATAGAACACATGGGCCACAGGCCATCTTTTGATAGGACATATAGGCCGCAGGCCATCTTTTGAAAGGACACATAGGCCGCAGGCCGTCCTTTGATAGAACACATCGGCCACAGGCCATCTTTTGAAAGGACACGTAGGCCACAGGCCGTCCTTTGATAGAACACATGGGCCACAGGCCATCTTTTGATAGGACACATGGCCACAGGCCGTCCTTTGTTAGAACACATGGGCCACAGGCCATCTTTTGATAGGACATATAGGCCGCAGGCCATCTTTTGAAAGGACACGTAGGCCGCAGGCCGTCCTTTGATAGAACACATGGGCCACAGGCCATCTTTTGATAGGACACATGGGCCACAGGCCATCTTTTGAAAGGACATATAGGCCGCAGGCCATCTTTTGAAAGGACACGTAGGCCGCAGGCCGTCCTTTGATAGAACACATGGGCCACAGGCCATCTTTTGATAGGACACATGGCCACAGGCCGTCCTTTGATAGAACACATGGGCCACAGGCCATCTTTTGATAGGACACATGGCCACAGGCCGTCCTTTGATAGAACACATGGGCCACAGGCCATCTTTTGAAAGGACACGTAGGCCGCAGGCCGTCCTTTGATAGAACACATGGGCCGCAGGCCGTCCTTTGATAGAACACATGGGCCACAGGCCATCTTTTGATAGGACACATGGGCCACAGGCCATCTTTTGAAAGGACATATAGGCCGCAGGCCATCTTTTGAAAGGACACGTAGGCCGCAGGCCGTCCTTTGATAGAACACATGGGCCACAGGCCATCTTTTGATAGGACACATGGCCACAGGCCGTCCTTTGATAGAACACATGGGCCACAGGCCATCTTTTGATAGGACACATGGCCACAGGCCGTCCTTTGATAGAACACATGGGCCACAGGCCATCTTTTGAAAGGACACGTAGGCCGCAGGCCGTCCTTTGATAGAACACATGGGCCGCAGGCCGTCCTTTGATAGAACACATGGGCCACAGGCCATCTTTTGATAGGACATATAGGCCGCAGGCCATCTTTTGAAAGGACACGTAGGCCACAGGTCGTCCTTTGATAGAACACATGGGCCACAGGCCATCTTTTGATAGGACACATGGCCACAGGCCGTCCTTTGATAGAACACATGGGCCACAGGCCATCTTTTGATAGGACACATGGCCACAGGCCGTCCTTTGATAGAACACATGGGCCACAGGCCATCTTTTGATAGGACATATAGGCCGCAGGCCATCTTTTGAAAGGACACATAGGCCGCAGGCCGTCCTTTGATAGAACACATGGGCCACAGGCCATCTTTTGAAAGGACACGTAGGCCACAGGCCGTCCTTTGATAGAACACATGGGCCACAGGCCATCTTTTGATAGGACACATGGCCACAGGCCGTCCTTTGATAGAACACATGGGCCACAGGCCATCTTTTGATAGGACACATGGCCACAGGCCGTCCTTTGATAGAACACATGGGCCACAGGCCATCTTTTGAAAGGACACGTAGGCCGCAGGCCGTCCTTTGATAGAACACATGGGCCGCAGGCCGTCCTTTGATAGAACACATGGGCCACAGGCCATCTTTTGATAGGACATATAGGCCGCAGGCCATCTTTTGAAAGGACACGTAGGCCACAGGTCGTCCTTTGATAGAACACATGGGCCACAGGCCATCTTTTGATAGGACACATGGCCACAGGCCGTCCTTTGATAGAACACATGGGCCACAGGCCATCTTTTGATAGGACACATGGCCACAGGCCGTCCTTTGATAGAACACATGGGCCACAGGCCATCTTTTGATAGGACATATAGGCCGCAGGCCATCTTTTGAAAGGACACATAGGCCGCAGGCCGTCCTTTGATAGAACACATGGGCCACAGGCCATCTTTTGAAAGGACACGTAGGCCACAGGCCGTCCTTTGATAGAACACATGGGCCACAGGCCATCTTTTGATAGGACACATGGCCACAGGCCGTCCTTTGTTAGAACACATGGGCCACAGGCCATCTTTTGATAGGACATATAGGCCGCAGGCCATCTTTTGAAAGGACACGTAGGCCGCAGGCCGTCCTTTGATAGAACACATGGGCCACAGGCCGTCCTTTGATAGAACACATGGGCCACAGGCCATCTTTTGAAAGGACACGTAGGCCACAGGCCGTCCTTTGATAGAACACATGGGCCACAGGCCATCTTTTGATAGGACACATGGCCACAGGCCGTCCTTTGATAGAACACATGGGCCACAGGCCATCTTTTGATAGGACATATAGGCCGCAGGCCATCTTTTGAAAGGACACGTAGGCCGCAGGCCGTCCTTTGATAGAACACATGGGCCACAGGCCATCTTTTGATAGGACACATGGCCACAGGCCGTCCTTTGATAGAACACATGGGCCACAGGCCGTCCTTTGATAGAACACATGGGCCACAGGCCATCTTTTGATAGAACACATGGGCCACAGGCCATCTTTTGAAAGAACACATGGGCCACAGGCCGTCCTTTGATAGAACACATGGGCCACAGGCCATCTTTTGATAGGACACATGGCCACAGGCCGTCCTTTGATAGAACACATGGGCCACAGGCCATCTTTTGATAGGACACATGGCCACAGGCCGTCCTTTGATAGAACACATGGGCCACAGGCCATCTTTTGATAGGACATATAGGCCGCAGGCCATCTTTTGAAAGGACACGTAGGCCGCAGGCCGTCCTTTGATAGAACACATGGGCCACAGGCCATCTTTTGATAGGACACATGGCCACAGGCCGTCCTTTGATAGAACACATGGGCCACAGGCCGTCCTTTGATAGAACACATGGGCCACAGGCCATCTTTTGAAAGAACACATGGGCCACAGGCCGTCCTTTGATAGAACACATGGGCCACAGGCCATCTTTTGATAGGACATATAGGCCGCAGGCCATCTTTTGAAAGGACACGTAGGCCGCAGGCCGTCCTTTGATAGAACACATGGGCCACAGGCCATCTTTTGAAAGGACACGTAGGCCACAGGCTGTCCTTTGTTAGAACACATGGCCACAGGCCGTCCTTTGATAGAACACATGGGCCACAGGCCGTCCTTTGATAGAACACATGGGCCACAGGCCATCTTTTGATAGAACACATGGGCCGCAGGCCATCTTTTGATAGAACACATGGGCCACAGGCCATCTTTTGATAGAACACATGGGCCACAGGCCATCTTTTGATAGGACACATGGGCCGCAGGCCATCTTTTGATAGAACACATGGGCCGCAGGCCATCTTTTGATAGAACACATGGGCCACAGGCCATCTTTTGATAGAACACATGGGCCACAGGCCATCTTTTGATAGAACACATGGGCCACAGGCCATCTTTTGATAGAACACATGGGCCACAGGCCATCTTTTGATAGAACACATGGGCCACAGGCCATCTTTTGATAGAACACATGGGCCACAGGCCATCTTTTGATAGAACACATGGGCCACAGGCCATCTTTTGATAGGACATATAGGCCGCAGGCCATCTTTTGAAAGGACACGTAGGCCGCAGGCCGTCCTTTGATAGGACACATGGCCACAGGCCGTCCTTTGATAGAACACATGGGCCACAGGCCATCTTTTGAAAGGACACGTAGGCCGCAGGCCGTCCTTTGATAGAACACATGGGCCGCAGGCCGTCCTTTGATAGAACACATGGGCCACAGGCCATCTTTTGATAGGACATATAGGCCGCAGGCCATCTTTTGAAAGGACACGTAGGCCACAGGTCGTCCTTTGATAGAACACATGGGCCACAGGCCATCTTTTGATAGGACACATGGCCACAGGCCGTCCTTTGATAGAACACATGGGCCACAGGCCATCTTTTGATAGGACACATGGCCACAGGCCGTCCTTTGATAGAACACATGGGCCACAGGCCATCTTTTGATAGGACATATAGGCCGCAGGCCATCTTTTGAAAGGACACATAGGCCGCAGGCCGTCCTTTGATAGAACACATGGGCCACAGGCCATCTTTTGAAAGGACACGTAGGCCACAGGCCGTCCTTTGATAGAACACATGGGCCACAGGCCATCTTTTGATAGGACACATGGCCACAGGCCGTCCTTTGTTAGAACACATGGGCCACAGGCCATCTTTTGATAGGACATATAGGCCGCAAGCCATCTTTTGAAAGGACACGTAGGCCGCAGGCCGTCCTTTGATAGAACACATGGGCCACAGGCCGTCCTTTGATAGAACACATGGGCCACAGGCCATCTTTTGAAAGGACACGTAGGCCACAGGCCGTCCTTTGATAGAACACATGGGCCACAGGCCATCTTTTGATAGGACACATGGCCACAGGCCGTCCTTTGATAGAACACATGGGCCACAGGCCATCTTTTGATAGGACATATAGGCCGCAGGCCATCTTTTGAAAGGACACGTAGGCCGCAGGCCGTCCTTTGATAGAACACATGGGCCACAGGCCATCTTTTGATAGGACACATGGCCACAGGCCGTCCTTTGATAGAACACATGGGCCACAGGCCGTCCTTTGATAGAACACATGGGCCACAGGCCATCTTTTGATAGAACACATGGGCCACAGGCCATCTTTTGAAAGAACACATGGGCCACAGGCCGTCCTTTGATAGAACACATGGGCCACAGGCCATCTTTTGATAGGACACATGGCCACAGGCCGTCCTTTGATAGAACACATGGGCCACAGGCCATCTTTTGATAGGACATATAGGCCGCAGGCCATCTTTTGAAAGGACACGTAGGCCGCAGGCCGTCCTTTGATAGAACACATGGGCCACAGGCCATCTTTTGATAGGACACATGGCCACAGGCCGTCCTTTGATAGAACACATGGGCCACAGGCCGTCCTTTGATAGAACACATGGGCCACAGGCCATCTTTTGAAAGAACACATGGGCCACAGGCCGTCCTTTGATAGAACACATGGGCCACAGGCCATCTTTTGATAGGACATATAGGCCGCAGGCCATCTTTTGAAAGGACACGTAGGCCGCAGGCCGTCCTTTGATAGAACACATGGGCCACAGGCCATCTTTTGAAAGGACACGTAGGCCACAGGCCGTCCTTTGTTAGAACACATGGCCACAGGCCGTCCTTTGATAGAACACATGGGCCACAGGCCGTCCTTTGATAGAACACATGGGCCACAGGCCATCTTTTGAAAGAACACATGGGCCACAGGCCATCTTTTGATAGAACACATGGGCCGCAGGCCATCTTTTGATAGAACACATGGGCCACAGGCCATCTTTTGATAGAACACATGGGCCACAGGCCATCTTTTGATAGGACACATGGGCCGCAGGCCATCTTTTGATAGAACACATGGGCCGCAGGCCATCTTTTGATAGAACACATGGGCCACAGGCCATCTTTTGATAGAACACATGGGCCACAGGCCATCTTTTGATAGAACACATGGGCCACAGGCCATCTTTTGATAGAACACATGGGCCACAGGCCATCTTTTGATAGAACACATGGGCCACAGGCCATCTTTTGATAGAACACATGGGCCACAGGCCATCTTTTGATAGAACACATGGGCCACAGGCCATCTTTTGATAGGACATATAGGCCGCAGGCCATCTTTTGAAAGGACACGTAGGCCGCAGGCCGTCCTTTGATAGAACACATGGGCCACAGGCCATCTTTTGATAGAACACATGGGCCACAGGCCATCTTTTGATAGGACACATGGCCACAGGCCGTCCTTTGATAGAACACTTGGGCCACAGGCCATCTTTTGATAGGACACATGGCCACAGGCCGTCCTTTGATAGAACACATGGGCCACAGGCCATCTTTTGATAGGACACATGGCCACAGGCCGTCCTTTGATAGAACACATGGGCCACAGGCCATCTTTTGATAGGACATATAGGCCGCAGGCCATCTTTTGAAAGGACACGTAGGCCGCAGGCCGTCCTTTGATAGAACACATGGGCCACAGGCCATCTTTTGATAGGACACATGGCCACAGGCCGTCCTTTGATAGAACACATGGGCCACAGGCCATCTTTTGATAGGACATATAGGCCGCAGGCCATCTTTTGAAAGGACACGTAGGCCGCAGGCCGTCCTTTGATAGAACACATGGCCACAGGCCGTCCTTTGATAGAACACATGGGCCACAGGCCATCTTTTGATAGGACACATGGCCACAGGCCGTCCTTTGATAGAACACATGGGCCACAGGCCATCTTTTGATAGGACACATGGCCACAGGCCGTCCTTTGATAGAACACATGGGCCACAGGCCATCTTTTGATAGGACATATAGGCCGCAGGCCATCTTTTGAAAGGACACATAGGCCGCAGGCCGTCCTTTGATAGAACACATCGGCCACAGGCCATCTTTTGAAAGGACACGTAGGCCACAGGCCGTCCTTTGATAGAACACATGGGCCACAGGCCATCTTTTGATAGGACACATGGCCAC
Organism: Abramis brama; assembly: GCF_963993115.1. NCBI lineage: Eukaryota > Metazoa > Chordata > Actinopteri > Cypriniformes > Leuciscidae > Abramis > Abramis brama. The sequence goes on from NC_139975.1 coordinate 37,836,979, forward strand.
AGGCCGTCCTTTGTTAGAACACATGGGCCACAGGCCATCTTTTGATAGGACATATAGGCCGCAGGCCATCTTTTGAAAGGACACGTAGGCCGCAGGCCGTCCTTTGATAGAACACATGGGCCACAGGCCATCTTTTGATAGGACACATGGGCCACAGGCCATCTTTTGAAAGGACATATAGGCCGCAGGCCATCTTTTGAAAGGACACGTAGGCCGCAGGCCGTCCTTTGATAGAACACATGGGCCACAGGCCATCTTTTGATAGGACACATGGCCACAGGCCGTCCTTTGATAGAACACATGGGCCACAGGCCATCTTTTGATAGGACACATGGCCACAGGCCGTCCTTTGATAGAACACATGGGCCACAGGCCATCTTTTGAAAGGACACGTAGGCCGCAGGCCGTCCTTTGATAGAACACATGGGCCGCAGGCCGTCCTTTGATAGAACACATGGGCCACAGGCCATCTTTTGATAGGACACATGGGCCACAGGCCATCTTTTGAAAGGACATATAGGCCGCAGGCCATCTTTTGAAAGGACACGTAGGCCGCAGGCCGTCCTTTGATAGAACACATGGGCCACAGGCCATCTTTTGATAGGACACATGGCCACAGGCCGTCCTTTGATAGAACACATGGGCCACAGGCCATCTTTTGATAGGACACATGGCCACAGGCCGTCCTTTGATAGAACACATGGGCCACAGGCCATCTTTTGAAAGGACACGTAGGCCGCAGGCCGTCCTTTGATAGAACACATGGGCCGCAGGCCGTCCTTTGATAGAACACATGGGCCACAGGCCATCTTTTGATAGGACATATAGGCCGCAGGCCATCTTTTGAAAGGACACGTAGGCCACAGGTCGTCCTTTGATAGAACACATGGGCCACAGGCCATCTTTTGATAGGACACATGGCCACAGGCCGTCCTTTGATAGAACACATGGGCCACAGGCCATCTTTTGATAGGACACATGGCCACAGGCCGTCCTTTGATAGAACACATGGGCCACAGGCCATCTTTTGATAGGACATATAGGCCGCAGGCCATCTTTTGAAAGGACACATAGGCCGCAGGCCGTCCTTTGATAGAACACATGGGCCACAGGCCATCTTTTGAAAGGACACGTAGGCCACAGGCCGTCCTTTGATAGAACACATGGGCCACAGGCCATCTTTTGATAGGACACATGGCCACAGGCCGTCCTTTGTTAGAACACATGGGCCACAGGCCATCTTTTGATAGGACATATAGGCCGCAGGCCATCTTTTGAAAGGACACGTAGGCCGCAGGCCGTCCTTTGATAGAACACATGGGCCGCAGGCCGTCCTTTGATAGAACACATGGGCCACAGGCCATCTTTTGATAGGACACATGGCCACAGGCCGTCCTTTGATAGAACACATGGGCCACAGGCCGTCCTTTGATAGAACACATGGGCCACAGGCCATCTTTTGATAGAACACATGGGCCACAGGCCATCTTTTGAAAGAACACATGGGCCACAGGCCGTCCTTTGATAGAACACATGGGCCACAGGCCATCTTTTGATAGGACACATGGCCACAGGCCGTCCTTTGATAGAACACATGGGCCACAGGCCATCTTTTGATAGGACATATAGGCCGCAGGCCATCTTTTGAAAGGACACGTAGGCCGCAGGCCGTCCTTTGATAGAACACATGGGCCACAGGCCATCTTTTGATAGGACACATGGCCACAGGCCGTCCTTTGATAGAACACATGGGCCACAGGCCGTCCTTTGATAGAACACATGGGCCACAGGCCATCTTTTGAAAGAACACATGGGCCACAGGCCGTCCTTTGATAGAACACATGGGCCACAGGCCATCTTTTGATAGGACATATAGGCCGCAGGCCATCTTTTGAAAGGACACGTAGGCCGCAGGCCGTCCTTTGATAGAACACATGGGCCACAGGCCATCTTTTGAAAGAACACGTAGGCCACAGGCCGTCCTTTGTTAGAACACATGGGCCACAGGCCGTCCTTTGATAGAACACATGGGCCACAGGCCATCTTTTGAAAGAACACATGGGCCACAGGCCATCTTTTGATAGAACACATGGGCCGCAGGCCATCTTTTGATAGAACACATGGGCCACAGGCCATCTTTTGATAGAACACATGGGCCACAGGCCATCTTTTGATAGGACACATGGGCCGCAGGCCATCTTTTGATAGAACACATGGGCCGCAGGCCATCTTTTGATAGAACACATGGGCCGCAGGCCATCTTTTGATAGAACACATGGGCCGCAGGCCATCTGTTGAAAGAACACATGGGCCGCAGGCCATCTTTTGATAGAACACATGGGCCACAGGCCATCTTTTGATAGAACACATGGGCCACAGGCCGTCCTTTGATAGAACACATGGGCCACAGGCCGTCCTTTGATAGAACACATGGGCCACAGGCCATCTTTTGAAAGAACACATGGGCCACAGGCCATCTTTTGATAGAACACATGGGCCGCAGGCCATCTTTTGATAGAACACATGGGCCACAGGCCATCTTTTGATAGAACACATGGGCCACAGGCCATCTTTTGATAGGACACATGGGCCGCAGGCCATCTTTTGAAAGAACACATGGGCCGCAGGCCATCTTTTGATAGAACACATGGGCCACAGGCCATCTTTTGATAGAACACATGGGCCACAGGCCATCTTTTGATAGAACACATGGGCCACAGGCCATCTTTTGATAGAACACATGGGCCACAGGCCATCTTTTGATAGAACACATGGGCCACAGGCCATCTTTTGATAGAACACATGGGCCACAGGCCATCTTTTGATAGGACATATAGGCCGCAGGCCATCTTTTGAAAGGACACGTAGGCCGCAGGCCGTCCTTTGATAGAACACATGGGCCACAGGCCATCTTTTGATAGGACACATGGCCACAGGCCGTCCTTTGATAGAACACATGGGCCACAGGCCATCTTTTGATAGAACACAAGGCCACAGGCCGTCCTTTGATAGAACACATGGGCCACAGGCCATCTTTTGATAGGACACATGGCCACAGGCCGTCCTTTGATAGAACACATGGGCCACAGGCCATCTTTTGATAGGACACATGGCCACAGGCCGTCCTTTGATAGAACACATGGGCCACAGGCCATCTTTTGATAGAACACATGGGCCACAGGCCATCTTTTGATAGGACACATGGGCCACAGGCCATCTTTTGAAAGGACACGTAGGCCACAGGCCATCTTTTGAAAGGACACGTAGGCCACAGGCCGTCCTTTGATAGAACACATGGGCCACAGGCCATCTTTTGATAGAACACATGGGCCACAGGCCATCTTTTGAAAGGACACGTAGGCCACAGGCCATCTTTTGAAAGGACACGTAGGCCACAGGCCGTCCTTTGATAGAACACATGGGCCACAGGCCATCTTTTGATAGGACATATAGGCCGCAGGCCATCTTTTGAAAGGACACGTAGGCCGCAGGCCATCCTTTGATAGAACACATGGCCACAGGCCATCTTTTGATAGAACACATGGGCACAGGCCGTCCTTTGATAGAACACATGGGCCACAGGCCATCTTTTGATAGAACACATGGGCCACAGGCCATCTTTTGATAGAACACATGGGCACAGGCCATCTTTTGATAGAACACATGGGCACAGGCCGTCCTTTTGATAGAACACATGGGCCACAGGCCATCTTTTGATAGAACACATGGGCCACAGGCCATCTTTTGATAGAACACATGGGCACAGGCCGTCCTTTGATAGAACACATGGGCCACAGGCCATCTTTTGATAGAACACATGGGCCACAGGCCATCTTTTGATAGAACACATGGGCACAGGCCGTCCTTTGATAGAACACATGGGCCACAGGCCATCTTTTGATAGAACACATGGGCCACAGGCCATCTTTTGATAGAACACATGGGCACAGGCCGTCCTTTGATAGAACACATGGGCCACAGGCCGTCCTTTGATAGAACACATGGGCACAGGCCATCTTTTGATAGAACACATGGGCACAGGCCGTCCTTTGATAGAACACATGGGCCACAGGCCATCTTTTGATAGAACACATGGGCACAGGCCGTCCTTTGATAGAACACATGGGCCACAGGCCATCTTTTGATAGAACACATGGGCCACAGGCCATCTTTTGATAGGACACATGGGCCACAGGCCATCTTTTGAAAGGACACGTAGGCCACAGGCCATCTTTTGAAAGGACACGTAGGCCATAGGCCGTCCTTTGATAGAACACATGGGCCACAGGCCATCTTTTGATAGGACATATAGGCCGCAGGCCATCTTTTGAAAGGACACGTAGGCCGCAGGCCGTCCTTTGATAGAACACATGGGCCACAGGCCATCTTTTGATAGGACACATGGCCACAGGCCGTCCTTTGATAGAACACATGGGCCACAGGCCATCTTTTGATAGGACACGTGGCCACAGGCCGTCCTTTGATAGAACACATGGGCCACAGGCCGTCCTTTGATAGAACACATGGGCCACAGGCCATCTTTTGAAAGGACACATGGGCCACAGGCCATCTTTTGAAAGGACACATGGGTCACAGGCCATCTTTTGAAAGGACACATGGGCCACAGGCCATCTTTTGAAAGGACACATGGGCCACAGGCCATCTTTTGAAAGGACACATGGGCCACAGGCCATCTTTTGAAAGGACACGTAGGCCACAGGCCGTCCTTTGATAGAACACATGGGCCACAGGCCATCTTTTGATAGGACACATGGCCACAGGCCGTCCTTTGATAGAACACATGGGCCACAGGGCGTCCTTTGATAGAACACATGGGCCACAGGCCGTCCTTTGATAGAACACATGGGCCACAGGCCGTCCGTTGATAGAACACATGGGCCACAGGCCATCTTTTGATAGAACACATGGGCCACAGGCCATCTTTTGAAAGGACACATGGGCCACAGGCCATCTTTTGAAAGGACACATGGGTCACAGGCCATCTTTTGAAAGGACACATGGGCCACAGGCCATCTTTTGAAAGGACACGTAGGCCACAGGCCGTCCTTTGATTGAACACATGGGCCACAGGCCGTCCTTTGATAGAACACATGGGCCACAGGCCATCCTTTGATAGAACACATGGGCCACAGGCCATCTTTTGATAGAACACATGGGCCACAGGCCATCTTTTGAGAGAACACATGGGCCACAGGCCATCTTTTGAAAGGACACATGGGCCACAGGCCATCTTTTGAAAGGACACATGGGCCACAGGCCATCTTTTGAAAGGACACATGGGCCACAGGCCATCTTTTGAAAGGACACGTAGGCCACAGGCCGTCCTTTGATAGAACACATGGGCCACAGGCCATCTTTTGATAGAACACATGGGCCACAGGCCGTCCTTTGTTAGAACACATGGGCCACAGGCCATCTTTTGATAGGACATATAGGCCGCAGGCCATCTTTTGAAAGGACACGTAGGCCGCAGGCCGTCCTTTGATAGAACACATGGGCCACAGGCCATCTTTTGATAGGACACATGGGCCACAGGCCATCTTTTGAAAGGACATATAGGCCGCAGGCCATCTTTTGAAAGGACACGTAGGCCGCAGGCCGTCCTTTGATAGAACACATGGGCCACAGGCCATCTTTTGATAGGACACATGGCCACAGGCCGTCCTTTGATAGAACACATGGGCCACAGGCCATCTTTTGATAGGACACATGGCCACAGGCCGTCCTTTGATAGAACACATGGGCCACAGGCCATCTTTTGAAAGGACACGTAGGCCGCAGGCCGTCCTTTGATAGAACACATGGGCCGCAGGCCGTCCTTTGATAGAACACATGGGCCACAGGCCATCTTTTGATAGGACATATAGGCCGCAGGCCATCTTTTGAAAGGACACGTAGGCCACAGGTCGTCCTTTGATAGAACACATGGGCCACAGGCCATCTTTTGATAGGACACATGGCCACAGGCCGTCCTTTGATAGAACACATGGGCCACAGGCCATCTTTTGATAGGACACATGGCCACAGGCCGTCCTTTGATAGAACACATGGGCCACAGGCTATCTTTTGATAGGACACATGGCCACAGGCCGTCCTTTGTTAGAACACATGGGCCACAGGCCATCTTTTGATAGGACATATAGGCCGCAGGCCATCTTTTGAAAGGACACGTAGGCCGCAGGCCGTGCTTTGATAGAACACATGGGCCACAGGCCATCTTCTGAAAGGGCACGTAGGCCACAGGCCGTCCTTTGATAGAACACATGGGCCACAGGCCATCTTTTGATAGGACATATAGGCCGCAGGCCATCTTTTGAAAGGACACGTAGGCCGCAGGCCGTCCTTTGATAGAACACATGGGCCACAGGCCATCTTTTGATAGGACACATGGCCACAAGCCGTCCTTTGATAGAACACATGGGCCACAGGCCATCTTTTGATAGGACACATGGCCACAGGCCGTCCTTTGATAGAACACATGGGCCACAGGCCATCTTTTGATAGGACACATGGCCACAGGCCATCCTTTGATAGAACACATGGGCCACAGGCCATCTTTTGATAGGACATATAGGCCGCAGGCCATCTTTTGAAAGGACACGTAGGCCGCAGGCCGTCCTTTGATAGAACACATGGGCCACAGGCCATCTTTTGATAGGACACATGGCCACAGGCGGTCCTTTGATAGAACACATGGGCCACAGGCCATCTTTTGATAGGACACATGGCCACAGGCCGTCCTTTGATAGAACACATGGGCCACAGGCCATCTTTTGATAGGACACATGGCCACAGGCCGTCCTTTGATAGAACACATGGGCCACAGGCCATCTTTTGATAGGACACATAGGCCGCAGGCCATCTTTTGAAAGGACACGTAGACCGCTGGCCGTCCTTTGATAGAACACATGGGCCACAGGCCATCTTTTGATAGGACACATGGCCACAGGCCGTCCTTTGATAGAACACATGGGCCACAGGCCGTCCTTTGATAGAACACATGGGCCACAGGCCATCTTTTGATAGAACAAATGGGCCACAGGCCATCTTTTGATAGAACACATGGGCCACAGGCCATCTTTTGATAGAACACATGGGCCACAGGCCATCTTTTGATAGAACACATGGGCCACAGGCCATCTTTTGATAGGACACATGGCCACAGGCCGTCCTTTGATAGAACACATGGGCCACAGGCCATCTTTTGATAGGACACATGGCCACAGGCCGTCCTTTGATAGAACACATGGGCCACAGGCCATCTTTTGATAGGACACATGGCCAAAGGCCGTCCTTTGATAGAACACATGGGCCACAGGCCATCTTTTGATAGGACACATGGCCACAGGCCGTCCTTTGATAGAACACATGGGCCACAGGCCATCTTTTGATAGGACACATGGCCACAGGCCGTCCTTTGATAGAACACATGGGCCACAGGCCATCTTTTGATAGGACACATGGCCACAGGCCGTCCTTTGATAGAACACATGGGCCACAGGCCATCTTTTGATAGGACACATGGCCAAAGGCCGTCCTTTGATAGAACACATGGGCCACAGGCCATCTTTTGATAGGAAATATAGGCCGCAGGCCATCTTTTGAAAGGACACGTAGGCCGCAGGCCGTTCTTTGATAGAACACATGGGCCACAGGCCATCTTTTGAAAGGACACGTAGGCCACAGACCGTCCTTTGATAGAACACATGGGCCACAAGTCATCTTTTGAAAGGACACATGGCCACAGGCCGTCCTTTGATAGAATACATTGGCCACAGGCCATCTTTTGATAGGACATATAGGCCGCAGGCCATCTTTTGAAAGGACACATAGGCAGCAGGCCGTCCTTTGATAGAACACATGGGCCACAGGCCATCTTTTGATAGGACACATGGCCACAGGCCGTCCTTTGATAAAACACATGGGCCACAGGCCATCTTTTGATAGGACACATGGCCACAGGCCGTCCTTTGATAGAACACATGGGCCACAGGCCATCTTTTGAAAGGACACGTAGGCCACAGGCCGTCCTTTGATAGAACACATGGGCCACAGGCCATCTTTTGATAGGACACATGGCCACAGGCCGTCCTTTGATAGAACACATGGGCCACAGGCCATCTTTTGATAGGACACATGGCCACAGGCCGTCCTTTGATAGAACACATGGGCCACAGGCCATCTTTTGATAGGACACATGGCCACAGGCCGTCCTTTGATAGAACACATGGGCCACAGGCCATCTTTTGATAGGACATATAGGCCGCAGGCCATCTTTTGAAAGGACACGTAGGCCGCAGGCCGTCCTTTGATAGAACACATGGGCCACAGGCCATCTTTTGATAGGACACATGGCCACAGGCCGTCCTTTGATAGAACACATGGGCCACAGGCCATCTTTTGATAGGACACATGGCCACAGGCCGTCCTTTGATAGAACACATGGGCCACAGGCCATCTTTTGATAGGACACATGGCCACAGGCCGTCCTTTGATAGAACACATGGGCCACAGGCCATCTTTTGATAGGACATATAGGCCGCAGGCCATCTTTTGAAAGGACACATAGGCCGCAGGCCGTCCTTTGATAGAACACATGGGCCACAGGCCATCTTTTGAAAGGACACGTAGGCCACAGGCCGTCCTTTGATAGAACACATGGGCCACAGGCCATCTTTTGATAGGACACATGGCCACAGGCCGTCCTTTGTTAGAACACATGGGCCACAGGCCATCTTTTGATAGGACATATAGGCCGCAGGCCATCTTTTGAAAGGACACGTAGGCCGCAGGCCGTCCTTTGATAGAACACATGGGCCACAGGCCATCTTTTGATAGGACACATGGGCCACAGGCCATCTTTTGAAAGGACAAATAGGCCGCAGGCCATCTTTTGAAAGGACACGTAGGCCGCAGGCCGTCCTTTGATAGAACACATGGGCCACAGGCCATCTTTTGATAGGACACATGGCCACAGGCCGTCCTTTGATAGAACACATGGGCCACAGGCCATCTTTTGATAGGACACATGGCCACAGGCCGTCCTTTGATAGAACACATGGGCCACAGGCCATCTTTTGATAGGACACATGGCCACAGGCCGTCCTTTGATAGAACACATGGGCCACAGGCCATCTTTTGAAAGGACACGTAGGCCACAGGCCGTCCTTTGATAGAACACATGGGCCACAGGCCATCTTTTGATAGGACAAATGGCCACAGGCCGTCCTTTGATAGAACACATGGGCCACAGGCCATCTTTTGATAGGACATATAAGCCGCAGGCAATCTTTTGAAAGGACACGTAGGCCGCAGGCCGCCTTTAATAGAACACATGGGCCACAGGCCATCTTTTGATAGGACACATGGCCACAGGCCGTCCTTTGATAGGACAAATGGCCACAGGCCGTCCTTTGATAGAACACATGGGCCACAGGCCATCTTTTGATAGGACATATAAGCCGCAGGCAATCTTTTGAAAGGACACGTAGGCCGCAGGCCGCCTTTGATAGAACACATGGGCCGCAGGCCATCTTTTGAAAGGACACGTAGGCCGCAGGCCGTCCTTTGATAGAACACATGGGCCGCAGGCCGTCCTTTGATAGAACACATGGGCCACAGGCCATCTTTTGATAGGACATATAGGCCGCAGGCCATCTTTTGAAAGGACACGTAAGCCGCAGGCCGTCCTTTGATAGAACACATGGGCCACAGGCCATCTTTTGATAGGACACATGGCCACAGGCCGTCCTTTGATAGAACACATGGGCCACAGGCCATCTTTTGATAGGACACATGGCCACAGGCCGTCCTTTGATAGAACACATGGGCCACAGGCCATCTTTTGATAGGACACATGGCCACAGGCCGTCCTTTGATAGAACACATGGGCCACAGGCCATCTTTTGATAGGACACATGGCCACAGGCCGTCCTTTGATAGAACACATGGGCCACAGGCCATCTTTTGAAAGGACACGTAGGCCGCAGGCCGTCCTTTGATAGAACACATGGGCCACAGGCCATCTTTTGAAAGGACATGTAGGCCACAGGCCGTCCTTTGATAGAACACATGGGCCACAGGCCATCTTTTGATAGGACACATGGCCACAGGCCGTCCTTTGATAGAACACATGGGCCACAGGCCATCTTTTGATAGGACACATGGCCACAGGCCGTCCTTTGATAGAACACATGGGCCACAGGCCATCTTTTGATAGGACACATGGCCACAGGCCGTCCTTTGATAGAACACATGGGCCACAGGCCATCTTTTGATAGGACACATGGCCACAGGCCGTCCTTTGATAGAACACATGGGCCACAGGCCATCTTTTGATAGGACACATGGCCACAGGCCGTCCTTTGATAGGACACATGGCCGCAGGCCGTCCTTTGATAGAACACATGGGCCACAGGCCATCTTTTGATAGGACACATGGCCACAGGCCGTCCTTTGATAGAACACATGGGCCACAGGCCATCTTTTGATAGAACACATGGGCCACAGGCCATCTTTTGATAGGACACATGGCCACAGGCCGTCCTTTGATAGAACACATGGGCCACAGGCCATCTTTTGATAGGACACATGGCCACAGGCCGTCCTTTGATAGGACACATGGCCGCAGGCCGTCCTTTGATAGAACACATGGGCCACAGGCCATCTTTTGATAGGACACATGGCCACAGGCCGTCCTTTGATAGAACACATGGGCCACAGGCCATCTTTTGATAGGACATATAGGCCGCAGGCCATCTTTTGAAAGGACACGTAGGCCGCAGGCCGTCCTTTGATAGAACACATGGGCCACAGGCCATCTTTTGATAGAACACATGGGCCACAGGCCATCTTTTGATAGGACACATGGCCACAGGCCGTCCTTTGATAGAACACATGGGCCACAGGCCATCTTTTGATAGGACACATGGCCACAGGCCGTCCTTTGATAGAACACATGGGCCACAGGCCATCTTTTGATAGGACACATGGCCACAGGCCGTCCTTTGATAGGACACATGGCCACAGGCCGTCCTTTGATAGAACACTTGGGCCACAGGCCATCTTTTGATAGGACACATGGCCACAGGCCGTCCTTTGATAGAACACATGGGCCACAGGCCATCTTTTGATAGGACACATGGCCACAGGCCGTCCTTTGATAGAACACATGGGCCACAGGCCATCTTTTGATAGGACATATAGGCCGCAGGCCATCTTTTGAAAGGACACGTAGGCCGCAGGCCGTCCTTTGATAGAACACATGGGCCACAGGCCATCTTTTGATAGGACACATGGCCACAGGCCGTCCTTTGATAGAACACATGGGCCACAGGCCATCTTTTGATAGGACATATAGGCCGCAGGCCATCTTTTGAAAGGACACGTAGGCCGCAGGCCGTCCTTTGATAGAACACATGGCCACAGGCCGTCCTTTGATAGAACACATGGGCCACAGGCCATCTTTTGATAGGACACATGGCCACAGGCCGTCCTTTGATAGAACACATGGGCCACAGGCCATCTTTTGATAGGACATATAGGCCGCAGGCCATCTTTTGAAAGGACACATAGGCCGCAGGCCGTCCTTTGATAGAACACATGGGCCACAGGCCATCTTTTGAAAGGACACGTAGGCCACAGGCCGTCCTTTGTTAGAACACATGGGCCACAGGCCATCTTTTGATAGGACATATAGGCCGCAGGCCATCTTTTGAAAGGACACGTAGGCCGCAGGCCGTCCTTTGATAGAACACATGGGCCACAGGCCATCTTTTGATAGGACACATGGGCCACAGGCCATCTTTTGAAAGGACATATAGGCCGCAGGCCATCTTTTGAAAGGACACGTAGGCCGCAGGCCGTCCTTTGATAGAACACATGGGCCACAGGCCATCTTTTGATAGGACACATGGCCACAGGCCGTCCTTTGATAGAACACATGGGCCACAGGCCATCTTTTGATAGGACACATGGCCACAGGCCGTCCTTTGATAGAACACATGGGCCACAGGCCATCTTTTGAAAGGACACGTAGGCCGCAGGCCGTCCTTTGATAGAACACATGGGCCGCAGGCCGTCCTTTGATAGAACACATGGGCCACAGGCCATCTTTTGATAGGACATATAGGCCGCAGGCCATCTTTTGAAAGGACACGTAGGCCGCAGGCCGTCCTTTGATAGAACACATGGGCCACAGGCCATCTTTTGATAGGACACATGGCCACAGGCCGTCCTTTGATAGAACACATGGGCCACAGGCCATCTTTTGATAGGACACATGGCCACAGGCCGTCCTTTGATAGAACACATGGGCCACAGGCCATCTTTTGATAGGACACATGGCCACAGGCCGTCCTTTGATAGAACACATGGGCCACAGGCCATCTTTTGATAGGATATATAGGCCGCAGGCCATCTTTTGAAAGGACACATAGGCCGCAGGCCGTCCTTTGATAGAACACATGGGCCACAGGCCGTCCTTTGATAGAACACATGGGCCACAGGCCATCTTTTGATAGGACATATAGGCCGCAGGCCATCTTTTGAAAGGACACATAGGCCGCAGGCCGTCCTTTGATAGAACACATGGGCCACAGGCCATCTTTTGAAAGGACACGTAGGCCACAGGCCGTCCTTTGTTAGAACACATGGGCCACAGGCCATCTTTTGATAGGACATATAGGCCGCAGGCCATCTTTTGAAAGGACACGTAGGCCGCAGGCCGTCCTTTGATAGAACACATGGGCCACAGGCCATCTTTTGAAAGGACACGTAGGCCACAGGCCGTCCTTTGTTAGAACACATGGCCACAGGCCGTCCTTTGATAGAACACATGGCCACAGGCCGTCCTTTGATAGAACACATGGGCCACAGGCCATCTTTTGAAAGGACACGTAGGCCACAGGCCGTCCTTTGATAGAACACATGGGCCACAGGCCATCTTTTGATAGGACACATGGCCACAGGCCGTCCTTTGATAGAACACATGGGCCACAGGCCATCTTTTGATAGGACACATGGCCACAGGCCGTCCTTTGATAGAACACATGGCCACAGGCCGTCCTTTGATAGGACACATGGCCGCAGGCCGTCCTTTGATAGAACACATGGGCCACAGGCCATCTTTTGATAGGACACATGGCCACAGGCCGTCCTTTGATAGAACACATGGGCCACAGGCCATCTTTTGATAGGACATATAGGCCGCAGGCCATCTTTTGAAAGGACACGTAGGCCGCAGGCCGTCCTTTGATAGAACACATGGGCCACAGGCCATCTTTTGATAGAACACATGGGCCACAGGCCATCTTTTGATAGGACACATGGCCACAGGCCGTCCTTTGATAGAACACATGGGCCACAGGCCATCTTTTGATAGGACACATGGCCACAGGCCGTCCTTTGATAGAACACATGGGCCACAGGCCATCTTTTGAAAGGACACGTAGGCCGCAGGCCGTCCTTTGATAGAACACATGGGCCGCAGGCCGTCCTTTGATAGAACACATGGGCCACAGGCCATCTTTTGATAGGACATATAGGCCGCAGGCCATCTTTTGAAAGGACACGTAGGCCGCAGGCCGTCCTTTGATAGAACACATGGGCCACAGGCCATCTTTTGATAGGACACATGGCCACAGGCCGTCCTTTGATAGAACACATGGGCCACAGGCCATCTTTTGATAGGACACATGGCCACAGGCCGTCCTTTGATAGAACACATGGGCCACAGGCCATCTTTTGATAGGACACATGGCCACAGGCCGTCCTTTGATAGAACACATGGGCCACAGGCCATCTTTTGATAGGACATATAGGCCGCAGGCCATCTTTTGAAAGGACACATAGGCCGCAGGCCGTCCTTTGATAGAACACATGGGCCACAGGCCATCTTTTGAAAGGACACGTAGGCCACAGGCCGTCCTTTGATAGAACACATGGGCCACAGGCCGTCCTTTGATAGAACACATGGGCCACAGGCCATCTTTTGATAGGACATATAGGCCGCAGGCCATCTTTTGAAAGGACACATAGGCCGCAGGCCGTCCTTTGATAGAACACATGGGCCACAGGCCATCTTTTGAAAGGACACGTAGGCCACAGGCCGTCCTTTGTTAGAACACATGGGCCACAGGCCATCTTTTGATAGGACATATAGGCCGCAGGCCATCTTTTGAAAGGACACGTAGGCCGCAGGCCGTCCTTTGATAGAACACATGGGCCACAGGCCATCTTTTGAAAGGACACGTAGGCCACAGGCCGTCCTTTGTTAGAACACATGGCCACAGGCCGTCCTTTGATAGAACACATGGCCACAGGCCGTCCTTTGATAGAACACATGGGCCACAGGCCATCTTTTGAAAGGACACGTAGGCCACAGGCCGTCCTTTGATAGAACACATGGGCCACAGGCCATCTTTTGATAGGACACATGGCCACAGGCCGTCCTTTGATAGAACACATGGGCCACAGGCCATCTTTTGATAGGACACATGGCCACAGGCCGTCCTTTGATAGAACACATGGGCCACAGGCCATCTTTTGATAGGACACATGGCCACAGGCCGTCCTTTGATAGGACACATGGCCGCAGGCCGTCCTTTGATAGAACACATGGGCCACAGGCCATCTTTTGATAGGACACATGGCCGCAGGCCGTCCTTTGATAGAACACATGGGCCACAGGCCATCTTTTGATAGAACACATGGGCCACAGGCCATCTTTTGATAGGACACATGGCCACAGGCCGTCCTTTGATAGAACACATGGGCCACAGGCCATCTTTTGATAGGACACATGGCCACAGGCCGTCCTTTGATAGAACACATGGGCCACAGGCCATCTTTTGATAGGACACATGGCCACAGGCCGTCCTTTGATAGGACACATGGCCACAGGCCGTCCTTTGATAGAACACTTGGGCCACAGGCCATCTTTTGATAGGACACATGGCCACAGGCCGTCCTTTGATAGAACACATGGGCCACAGGCCATCTTTTGATAGGACACATGGCCACAGGCCGTCCTTTGATAGAACACATGGGCCACAGGCCATCTTTTGATAGGACATATAGGCCGCAGGCCATCTTTTGAAAGGACACGTAGGCCGCAGGCCGTCCTTTGATAG
Source organism: Abramis brama (assembly GCF_963993115.1). NCBI lineage: Eukaryota > Metazoa > Chordata > Actinopteri > Cypriniformes > Leuciscidae > Abramis > Abramis brama. The sequence continues at coordinate 37,852,131 of NC_139975.1, forward strand.
AACACATGGGCCACAGGCCATCTTTTGATAGGACACATGGCCACAGGCCGTCCTTTGATAGAACACATGGGCCACAGGCCATCTTTTGATAGGACATATAGGCCGCAGGCCATCTTTTGAAAGGACACGTAGGCCGCAGGCCGTCCTTTGATAGAACACATGGCCACAGGCCGTCCTTTGATAGAACACATGGGCCACAGGCCATCTTTTGATAGGACACATGGCCACAGGCCGTCCTTTGATAGAACACATGGGCCACAGGCCATCTTTTGATAGGACACATGGCCACAGGCCGTCCTTTGATAGAACACATGGGCCACAGGCCATCTTTTGATAGGACATATAGGCCGCAGGCCATCTTTTGAAAGGACACATAGGCCGCAGGCCGTCCTTTGATAGAACACATCGGCCACAGGCCATCTTTTGAAAGGACACGTAGGCCACAGGCCGTCCTTTGATAGAACACATGGGCCACAGGCCATCTTTTGATAGGACACATGGCCACAGGCCGTCCTTTGTTAGAACACATGGGCCACAGGCCATCTTTTGATAGGACATATAGGCCGCAGGCCATCTTTTGAAAGGACACGTAGGCCGCAGGCCGTCCTTTGATAGAACACATGGGCCACAGGCCATCTTTTGATAGGACACATGGGCCACAGGCCATCTTTTGAAAGGACATATAGGCCGCAGGCCATCTTTTGAAAGGACACGTAGGCCGCAGGCCGTCCTTTGATAGAACACATGGGCCACAGGCCATCTTTTGATAGGACACATGGCCACAGGCCGTCCTTTGATAGAACACATGGGCCACAGGCCATCTTTTGAAAGGACACGTAGGCCGCCGGCCGTCCTTTGATAGAACACATGGGCCGCAGGCCGTCCTTTGATAGAACACATGGGCCACAGGCCATCTTTTGATAGGACATATAGGCCGCAGGCCATCTTTTGAAAGGACACGTAGGCCGCAGGCCATCTTTTGATAGGACACATGGGCCACAGGCCATCTTTTGATAGGACACATGGCCACAGGCCGTCCTTTGATAGAACACATGGGCCACAGGCCATCTTTTGATAGGACACATGGCCACAGGCCGTCCTTTGATAGAACACATGGGCCACAGGCCATCTTTTGATAGGACACATGGCCACAGGCCGTCCTTTGATAGAACACATGGGCCACAGGCCATCTTTTGATAGGACATATAGGCCGCAGGCCATCTTTTGAAAGGACACATAGGCCGCAGGCCGTCCTTTGATAGAACACATGGGCCACAGGCCATCTTTTGAAAGGACACGTAGGCCACAGGCCGTCCTTTGATAGAACACATGGGCCACAGGCCGTCCTTTGATAGAACACATGGGCCACAGGCCATCTTTTGATAGGACATATAGGCCGCAGGCCATCTTTTGAAAGGACACATAGGCCGCAGGCCGTCCTTTGATAGAACACATGGGCCACAGGCCATCTTTTGAAAGGACACGTAGGCCACAGGCCGTCCTTTGTTAGAACACATGGGCCACAGGCCATCTTTTGATAGGACATATAGGCCGCAGGCCATCTTTTGAAAGGACACGTAGGCCGCAGGCCGTCCTTTGATAGAACACATGGGCCACAGGCCATCTTTTGAAAGGACACGTAGGCCACAGGCCGTCCTTTGTTAGAACACATGGGCCACAGGCCATCTTTTGATAGGACACATGGCCACAGGCCGTCCTTTGATAGAACACATGGGCCACAGGCCATCTTTTGATAGGACATATAGGCCGCAGGCCATCTTTTGAAAGGACACGTAGGCCACAGGCCGTCCTTTGATAGAACACATGGGCCACAGGCCATCTTTTGATAGGACATATAGGCCGCAGGCCATCTTTTGAAAGGACACGTAGGCCGCAGGCCGTCCTTTGATAGAACACATGGGCCACAGGCCATCTTTTGAAAGGACACGTAGGCCACAGGCCGTCCTTTGATAGAACACATGGGCCACAGGCCATCTTTTGATAGGACACATGGCCACAGGCCGTCCTTTGATAGAACACATGGGCCACAGGCCATCTTTTGATAGGACATATAGGCCGCAGGCCATCTTTTGAAAGGACACGTAGGCCACAGGCCGTCCTTTGATAGAACACATGGGCCACAGGCCATCTTTTGATAGGACACATGGCCACAGGCCGTCCTTTGATAGAACACATGGGCCACAGGCCATCTTTTGATAGAACACATGGGCCACAGGCCATCTTTTGATAGAACACATGGGCCACAGGCCATCTTTTGATAGAACACATGGGCCACAGGCCATCTTTTGATAGAACACATGGGCCACAGGCCATCTTTTGAAAGAACACATGGGCCACAGGCCATCTTTTGATAGAACACATGGGCCGCAGGCCATCTTTTGATAGAACACATGGGCCGCAGGCCATCTTTTGATAGAACACATGGGCCGCAGGCCATCTGTTGAAAGAACACATGGGCCGCAGGCCATCTTTTGATAGAACACATGGGCCACAGGCCATCTTTTGATAGAACACATGGGCCACAGGCCATCTTTTGATAGAACACATGGGCCACAGGCCATCTTTTGATAGAACACATGGGCCACAGGCCATCTTTTGATAGAACACATGGGCCACAGGCCATCTTTTGATAGAACACATGGGCCACAGGCCATCGTTTGATAGAACGCATGGGCCACAGGCCATCTTTTGAAAGAACACATGGGCCACAGGCCATCTTTTGATAGAACACATGGGCCACAGGCCATCTTTTGAAAGAACACATGGGCCACAGGCCATCTTTTGAAAGGACACGTAGGCCACAGGCCGTCCTTTGATAGAACACATGGGCCACAGGCCATCTTTTGAAAGGACACGTAGGCCACAGGTCGTCCTTTGATAGAACACATGGGCCACAGGCCATCTTTTGATAGGACACATGGCCACAGGCCGTCCTTTGATAGAACACATGGGCCACAGGCCATCTTTTGATAGGACACATGGCCACAGGCCGTCCTTTGATAGAACACATGGGCCACAGGCCATCTTTTGATAGGACACATGGCCAAAGGCCGTCCTTTGATAGAACACATGGGCCACAGGCCATCTTTTGATAGGACACATGGCCGCAGGCCGTTCTTTGATAGAACACATGGGCCACAGGCCATCTTTTGAAAGGACACGTAGGCCACAGACCGTCCTTTGATAGAACACATGGGCCACAAGTCATCTTTTGATAGGACACATGGCCACAGGCCATCCTTTGATAGAATACATGGGCCACAGGCCATCTTTTGATAGGACATATAGGCCGCAGGCCATCTTTTGAAAGGACACGTAGGCAGCAGGCCGTCCTTTGATAGAACACATGGGCCACAGGCCATCTTTTGATAGGACACATGGCCACAGGCCGTCCTTTGATAAAACACATGGGCCACAGGCCATCTTTTGATAGGACACATGGCCACAGGCCGTCCTTTGATAGAACACATGGGCCACAGGCCATCTTTTGAAAGGACACGTAGGCCACAGGCCGTCCTTTGATAGAACACATGGGCCACAGGCCATCTTTTGATAGGACACATGGCCACAGGCCGTCCTTTGATAAAACACATGGGCCACAGGCCATCTTTTGATAGGACACATGGCCACAGGCCGTCCTTTGATAGAACACATGGGCCACAGGCCATCTTTTGAAAGGACACGTAGGCCACAGGCCGTCCTTTGATAGAACACATGGGCCACAGGCCATCTTTTGATAGGACAAATGGCCACAGGCCGTCCTTTGATAGAACACATGGGCCACAGGCCATCTTTTGATAGGACATATAAGCCGCAGGCAATCTTTTGAAAGGACACGTAGGCCGCAGGCCGCCTTTGATAGAACACATGGGCCACAGGCCATCTTTTGATAGAACACATGGGCCACAGGCCATCTTTTGATAGAACACATGGGCCACAGGCCATCTTTTGATAGAACACATGGGCCACAGGCCATCTTTTGATAGAACACATGGGCCACAGGCCATCTTTTGATAGAACACATGGGCCACAGGCCATCTTTTGATAGAACACATGGGCCACAGGCCATCTTTTGATAGAACACATGGGCCACAGGCCATCTTTTGATAGAACACATGGGCCACAGGCCATCTTTTGATAGAACACATGGGCCACAGGCCATCTTTTGATAGAACACATGGGCCACAGGCCATCTTTTGATAGAACACATGGGCCACAGGCCATCTTTTGATAGGAGACATGGCCACAGGCCGTCCTTTGATAGAACACATGGGCCACAGGCCATCTTTTGATAGGACACATGGCCACAGGCCGTCCTTTGATAGAACACATGGGCCACAGGCCATCTTTTGATAGGACACATGGCCACAGGCCGTCCTTTGATAGAACACATGGGCCACAGGCCATCTTTTGAAAGGACACGTAGGCCACAGGCCGTCCTTTGATAGAACACATGGGCCACAGGCCATCTTTTGATAGGACACATGGCCACAGGCCGTCCTTTGATAAAACACATGGGCCACAGGCCATCTTTTGATAGGACACATGGCCACAGGCCGTCCTTTGATAGAACACATGGGCCACAGGCCATCTTTTGAAAGGACACGTAGGCCACAGGCCGTCCTTTGATAGAACACATGGGCCACAGGCCATCTTTTGATAGGACAAATGGCCACAGGCCGTCCTTTGATAGAACACATGGGCCACAGGCCATCTTTTGATAGGACATATAAGCCGCAGGCAATCTTTTGAAAGGACACGTAGGCCGCAGGCCGCCTTTGATAGAACACATGGGCCACAGGCCATCTTTTGATAGAACACATGGGCCACAGGCCATCTTTTGATAGAACACATGGGCCACAGGCCATCTTTTGATAGAACACATGGGCCACAGGCCATCTTTTGATAGAACACATGGGCCACAGGCCATCTTTTGATAGAACACATGGGCCACAGGCCATCTTTTGATAGAACACATGGGCCACAGGCCATCTTTTGATAGAACACATGGGCCACAGGCCATCTTTTGATAGAACACATGGGCCACAGGCCATCTTTTGATAGAACACATGGGCCACAGGCCATCTTTTGATAGAACACATGGGCCACAGGCCATCTTTTGATAGAACACATGGGCCACAGGCCATCTTTTGATAGGAGACATGGCCACAGGCCGTCCTTTGATAGAACACATGGGCCACAGGCCATCTTTTGATAGGACACATGGCCACAGGCCGTCCTTTGATAGAACACATGGGCCACAGGCCATCTTTTGATAGGACACATGGCCACAGGCCGTCCTTTGATAGAACACATGGGCCACAGGCCATCTTTTGATAGGACATGTAGGCCACAGGCCGTCCTTTGATAGAACACATGGGCCACAGGCCATCTTTTGAAAGGACACGTAGGCCGCAGGCCGTCCTTTGATAGAACACATGGGCCACAGGCCATCTTTTGATAGGAAACATGGCCACAGGCCGTCCTTTGATAGAACACATGGGCCACAGGCCATCTTTTGAAAGGACACGTAGGCCGCAGGCCGTCCTTTGATAGAACACATGGGCCACAGGCCATCTTTTGAAAGGACACGTAGGCCACAGGCCGTCCTTTGATAGAACACATGGGCCACAGGCCATCTTTTGATAGGACACATGGCCACAGGCCGTCCTTTGATAGAACACATGGGCCACAGGCCGTCTTTTGATAGGACACATGGCCACAGGCCGTCCTTTGATAGAACACATGGGCCACAGGCCGTCTTTTGATAGGACACATGGCCACAGGCCGTCCTTTGATAGAACACATGGGCCACAGGCCATCTTTTGATAGGACACATGGCCACAGGCCGTCCTTTGATAGAACACATGGGCCACAGGCCATCTTTTGATAGGACATATAGGCCGCAGGCCATCTTTTGAAAGGACACGTAGGCCGCAGGCCGTCCTTTGATAGAACACATGGGCCACAGGCCATCTTTTGATAGGACACATGGCCACAGGCCGTCCTTTGATAGAACACATGGGCCACAGGCCATCTTTTGAAAGGACACGTAGGCCACAGGTCGTCCTTTGATAGAACACATGGGCCACAGGCCATCTTTTGATAGGACACATGGCCACAGGCCGTCCTTTGATAGAACACATGGGCCACAGGCAATCTTTTGATAGGACACATGGCCACAGGCCGTCCTTTGATAGAACACATGGGCCACAGGCCATCTTTTGATAGGACACATGGCCACAGGCCGTCCTTTGATAGAACACATGGGCCACAGGCCATCTTTTGATAGGACATATAGGCCGCAGGCCATCTTTTGAAAGGACACGTAGGCCGCAGGCCGTTCTTTGATAGAACACATGGGCCACAGGCCATCTTTTGAAAGGACACGTAGGCCACAGACCGTCCTTTGATAGAACACATGGGCCACAGGCCATCTTTTGATAGGACACATGGCCACAGGCCGTCCTTTGATAGAACACATGGGCCACAGGCCATCTTTTGATAGGACACATGGCCACAGGCCGTCCTTTGATAGAACACATGGGCCACAGGCCATCTTTTGATAGGACACATGGCCACAGGCCGTCCTTTGATAGAACACATGGGCCACAGGCCATCTTTTGATAGGACACATGGCCACAGGCCGTCCTTTGATAGAACACATGGGCCACAGGCCATCTTTTGATAGGACATATAGGCCGCAGGCCATCTTTTGAAAGGACACGTAGGCCGCAGGCCGTTCTTTGATAGAACACATGGGCCACAGGCCATCTTTTGAAAGGACACGTAGGCCACAGACCGTCCTTTGATAGAACACATGGGCCACAGGCCATCTTTTGATAGGACACATGGCCACAGGCCGTCCTTTGATAGAACACATGGGCCACAGGCCATCTTTTGATAGGACACATGGCCACAGGCTGTCCTTTGATAGAACACATGGGCCACAGGCCATCTTTTGAAAGGACACGTAGGCCACAGGCCGTCCTTTGATAGAACACATGGGCCACAGGCCATCTTTTGATAGGACAAATGGCCACAGGCCGTCCTTTGATAGAACACATGGGCCACAGGCCATCTTTTGATAGGACATATAAGCCGCAGGCCATCTTTTGAAAGGACACGTAGGCCGCAGGCCGCCTTTGATAGAACACATGGGCCACAGGCCATCTTTTGATAGGACACATGGCCACAGGCCGTCCTTTGATAGAACACATGGGCCACAGGCCATCTTTTGATAGAACACATGGGCCACAGGCCATCTTTTGATAGAACACATGGGCCACAGGCCATCTTTTGATAGAACACATGGGCCACAGGCCATCTTTTGAAAGAACACATGGGCCACAGGCCATGTTTTGATAGAACACATGGGCCACAGGCCATCTTTTGATAGAACACATGGGCCACAGGCCATCTTTTGATAGAACACATGGGCCACAGGCCATCTTTTGATAGAACACATGGGCCACAGGCCATCTTTTGATAGAACACATGGGCCACAGGCCATCTTTTGATAGGACACATGGCCACAGGCCGTCCTTTGTTAGAACACATGGGCCACAGGCCATCTTTTGATAGGACATATAGGCCGCAGGCCATCTTTTGAAAGGACACGTAGGCCGCAGGCCGTCCTTTGATAGAACACATGGGCCACAGGCCATCTTTTGATAGGACACATGGCCACAGGCCGTCCTTTGATAGAACACATGGGCCACAGGCCATCTTTTGATAGGACATATAAGCCGCAGGCCATCTTTTGAAAGGACACGTAGGCCGCAGGCCGCCTTTAATAGAACACATGGGCCACAGGCCATCTTTTGATAGGACACATGGCCACAGGCCGTCCTTTGATAGAACACATGGGCCACAGGCCATCTTTTGATAGAACACATGGGCCACAGGCCATCTTTTGATAGAACACATGGGCCACAGGCCATCTTTTGATAGAACACATGGGCCACAGGCCATCTTTTGATAGAACACATGGGCCACAGGCCATCTTTTGAAAGAACACATGGGCCACAGGCCATCTTTTGATAGAACACATGGGCCACAGGCCATCTTTTGATAGAACACATGGGCCACAGGCCATCTTTTGATAGAACACATGGGCCACAGGCCATCTTTTGATAGAACACATGGGCCACAGGCCATCTTTTGATAGGACACATGGCCACAGGCCGTCCTTTGATAGAACACATGGGCCACAGGCCATCTTTTGATAGAACACATGGGCCACAGGCCATCTTTTGATAGAACACATGGGCCACAGGCCATCTTTTGATAGAACACATGGGCCACAGGCCATCTTTTGATAGAACACATGGGCCACAGGCCATCTTTTGATAGAACACATGGGCCACAGGCCATCTTTTGATAGAACACATGGGCCACAGGCCATCTTTTGATAGGACACATGGCCACAGGCCGTCCTTTGTTAGAACACATGGGCCACAGGCCATCTTTTGATAGGACATATAGGCCGCAGGCCATCTTTTGAAAGGACACGTAGGCCGCAGGCCGTCCTTTGATAGAACACATGGGCCACAGGCCATCTTTTGATAGGACACATGGCCACAGGCCGTCCTTTGATAGAACACATGGGCCACAGGCCATCTTTTGATAGGACATATAAGCCGCAGGCCATCTTTTGAAAGGACACGTAGGCCGCAGGCCGCCTTTAATAGAACACATGGGCCACAGGCCATCTTTTGATAGGACACATGGCCACAGGCCGTCCTTTGATAGAACACATGGGCCACAGGCCATCTTTTGATAGAACACATGGGCCACAGGCCATCTTTTGATAGAACACATGGGCCACAGGCCATCTTTTGATAGAACACATGGGCCACAGGCCATCTTTTGATAGAACACATGGGCCACAGGCCATCTTTTGAAAGAACACATGGGCCACAGGCCATCTTTTGATAGAACACATGGGCCACAGGCCATCTTTTGATAGAACACATGGGCCACAGGCCATCTTTTGATAGAACACATGGGCCACAGGCCATCTTTTGATAGAACACATGGGCCACAGGCCATCTTTTGATAGGACACATGGCCACAGGCCGTCCTTTGTTAGAACACATGGGCCACAGGCCATCTTTTGATAGGACACATGGCCACAGGCCGTCCTTTGATAGAACACATGGGCCACAGGCCATCTTTTGATAGGACACATGGCCACAGGCCGTCCTTTGATAGAACACATGGGCCACAGGCCATCTTTTGAAAGGACACGTAGGCCGCAGGCCGTCCTTTGATAGAACACATGGGCCACAGGCCATCTTTTGAAAGGACACGTAGGCCGCAGGCCGTCCTTTGATAGAACACATGGGCCACAGGCCATCTTTTGAAAGGACACGTAGGCCACAGGCCGTCCTTTGATAGAACACATGGGCCACAGGCCATCTTTTGATAGGACACATGGCCACAGGCCGTCCTTTGATAGAACACATGGGCCACAGGCCATCTTTTGAAAGGACACATGGCCACAGGCCGTCCTTTGATAGAACACATGGGCCACAGGCCATCTTTTGATAGGACACATGGCCACAGGCCGTCCTTTGATAGAACACATGGGCCACAGGCCATCTTTTGATAGGACACATGGCCACAGGCCGTCCTTTGATAGAACACATGGGCCACAGGCCATCTTTTGATAGGACACATGGCCACAGGCCGTCCTTTGATAGAACACATGGGCCACAGGCCATCTTTTGATAGGACACATGGCCACAGGCCGTCCTTTGATAGGACACATGGCCACAGGCCGTCCTTTGATAGAACACATGGGCCACAGGCCATCTTTTGATAGGACACATGGCCACAGGCCGTCCTTTGATAGAACACATGGGCCACAGGCCATCTTTTGAAAGGACACATGGCCACAGGCCCTCCTTTGATAGAACACATGGGCCACAGGCCATCTTTTGATAGGACACATGGCCACAGGCCGTCCTTTGATAGAACACATGGGCCACAGGCCATCTTTTGATAGGACACATGGCCACAGGCCGTCCTTTGATAGAACACATGGGCCACAGGCCATCTTTTGATAGGACACATGGCCACAGGCCGTCCTTTGATAGAACACATGGGCCACAGGCCATCTTTTGATAGGACACATGGCCACAGGCCGTCCTTTGATAGGACACATGGCCACAGGCCGTCCTTTGATAGAACACATGGGCCACAGGCCATCTTTTGATAGGACACATGGCCACAGGCCGTCCTTTGATAGAACACATGGGCCACAGGCCATCTTTTGATAGGACACATGGCCACAGGCCGTCCTTTGATAGAACACATGGGCCACAGGCCATCTTTTGATCGGACATATAGGCCGCAGGCCATCTTTTGAAAGGACACGTAGGCCGCAGGCCGTCCTTTGATAGAACACATGGGCTACAGGCCATCTTTTGATAGGACACATGGCCACAGGCCGTCCTTTGATAGAACACATGGGCCACAGGCCATCTTTTGATAGGACATATAGGCCGCAGGCCATCTTTTGAAAGGACACGTAGGCCGCAGGCCGTCCTTTGATAGAACACATGGGCCACAGGCCATCTTTTGATAGGACACATGGCCACAGGCCGTCCTTTGATAGAACACATGGGCCACAGGCCATCTTTTGATAGGACACATGGCCACAGGCCGTCCTTTGATAGAACACATGGGCCACAGGCCATCTTTTGATAGGACATATAGGCCGCAGGCCATCTTTTGAAAGGACACGTAGGCCGCAGGCCGTCCTTTGATAGAACACATGGGCCACAGGCCATCTTTTGATAGGACACATGGCCACAGGCCGTCCTTTGATAGAACACATGGGCCACAGGCCATCTTTTGATAGGACATATAGGCCGCAGGCCATCTTTTGAAAGGACACGTAGGCCGCAGGCCGTCCTTTGATAGAACACATGGGCCACAGGCCATCTTTTGATAGGACACATGGCCACAGGCCGTCCTTTGATAGAACACATGGGCCACAGGCCATCTTTTGATAGGACACATGGCCACAGGCCGTCCTTTGATAGAACACATGGGCCACAGGCCATCTTTTGATAGGACACATGGCCACAGGCCGTCCTTTGATAGAACACATGGGCCACAGGCCATCTTTTGATAGGACATATAGGCCGCAGGCCATCTTTTGAAAGGACACATAGGCCGCAGGCCGTCCTTTGATAGAACACATGGGCCACAGGCCATCTTTTGAAAGGACACGTAGGCCATAGGCCGTCCTTTGATAGAACACATGGGCCACAGGCCATCTTTTGATAGGACACATGGCCACAGGCCGTCCTTTGATAGAACACATGGGCCACAGGCCATCTTTTGATAGGACATATAGGCCGCAGGCCATCTTTTGAAAGGACACATAGGCCGCAGGCCGTCCTTTGATAGAACACATGGGCCACAGGCCATCTTTTGAAAGGACACGTAGGCCATAGGCCGTCCTTTGTTAGAACACATGGGCCACAGGCCATCTTTTGATAGGACATATAGGCCGCAGGCCATCTTTTGAAAGGACACGTAGGCCGCAGGCCGTCCTTTGATAGAACACATGGGCCACAGGCCATCTTTTGATAGGACACATGGCCACAGGCCGTCCTTTGATAGAACACATGGGCCACAGGCCGTCCTTTGATAGGACACATGGCCACAGGCCGTCCTTTGATAGAACACATGGGCCACAGGCCATCTTTTGATAGGACACATGGCCACAGGCCGTCCTTTGATAGAACACATGGGCCACAGGCCATCTTTTGATAGGACATATAGGCCGCAGGCCATCTTTTGAAAGGACACGTAGGCCGCAGGCCGTCCTTTGATAGAACACATGGGCCACAGGCCATCTTTTGATAGGACACATGGCCACAGGCCGTCCTTTGATAGAACACATGGGCCACAGGCCATCTTTTGATAGGACACATGGGCCACAGGCCGTCCTTTGATAGAACACATGGGCCACAGGCCATCTTTTGATAGGACATATAGGCCACAGGCCATCTTTTGAAAGGACACGTAGGCCGCAGGCCGTCCTTTGATAGAACACATGGGCCACAGGCCATCTTTTGATAGGACACATGGCCACAGGCCGTCCTTTGATAGAACACATGGGCCACAGGCCATCTTTTGATAGGACACATAGGCCGCAGGCCATCTTTTGAAAGGACACATGGCCGCAGGCCGTCCTTTGATAGAACACATGGGCCACAGGCCATCTTTTGATAGGACACATGGCCGCAGGCCGTCCTTTGATAGAACACATGGGCCACAGGCCATCTTTTGATAGGACACATGGCCACAGGCCGTCCTTTGATAGAACACATGGGCCACAGGCCGTCCTTTGATAGAACACATGGGCCACAGGCCATCTTTTGATAGAACACATGGGCCACAGGCCATCTTTTGATAGAACACATGGGCCACAGGCCATCTTTTGAAAGAACACATGGGCCACAGGCCATCTTTTGATAGGACACATGGCCACAGGCCGTCCTTTGATAGAACACATGGGCCACAGGCCATCTTTTGATAGGACACATGGCCACAGGCCGTCCTTTGATAGGACACATGGCCACAGGCCGTCCTTTGATAGAACACATGGGCCACAGGCCATCTTTTGATAGGACACATGGCCACAGGCCGTCCTTTGATAGAACACATGGGCCACAGGCCATCTTTTGAAAGGACACATGGCCACAGGCCCTCCTTTGATAGAACACATGGGCCACAGGCCATCTTTTGATAGGACACATGGCCACAGGCCGTCCTTTGATAGAACACATGGGCCACAGGCCATCTTTTGATAGGACACATGGCCACAGGCCGTCCTTTGATAGAACACATGGGCCACAGGCCATCTTTTGATAGGACACATGGCCACAGGCCGTCCTTTGATAGAACACATGGGCCACAGGCCATCTTTTGATAGGACACATGGCCACAGGCCGTCCTTTGATAGGACACATGGCCACAGGCCGTCCTTTGATAGAACACATGGGCCACAGGCCATCTTTTGATAGGACACATGGCCACAGGCCGTCCTTTGATAGAACACATGGGCCACAGGCAATCTTTTGATAGGACACATGGCCACAGGCCGTCCTTTGATAGAACACATGGGCCACAGGCCATCTTTTGATAGGACATATAGGCCGCAGGCCATCTTTTGAAAGGACACGTAGGCCGCAGGCCGTCCTTTGATAGAACACATGGGCTACAGGCCATCTTTTGATAGGACACATGGCCACAGGCCGTCCTTTGATAGAACACATGGGCCACAGGCCATCTTTTGATAGGACATATAGGCCGCAGGCCATCTTTTGAAAGGACACGTAGGCCGCAGGCCGTCCTTTGATAGAACACATGGGCCACAGGCCATCTTTTGATAGGACACATGGCCACAGGCCGTCCTTTGATAGAACACATGGGCCACAGGCCATCTTTTGATAGGACACATGGCCACAGGCCGTCCTTTGATAGAACACATGGGCCACAGGCCATCTTTTGATAGGACATATAGGCCGCAGGCCATCTTTTGAAAGGACACGTAGGCCGCAGGCCGTCCTTTGATAGAACACATGGGCCACAGGCCATCTTTTGATAGGACACATGGCCACAGGCCGTCCTTTGATAGAACACATGGGCCACAGGCCATCTTTTGATAGGACATATAGGCCGCAGGCCATCTTTTGAAAGGACACGTAGGCCGCAGGCCGTCCTTTGATAGAACACATGGGCCACAGGCCATCTTTTGATAGGACACATGGCCACAGGCCGTCCTTTGATAGAACACATGGGCCACAGGCCATCTTTTGATAGGACACATGGCCACAGGCCGTCCTTTGATAGAACACATGGGCCACAGGCCATCTTTTGATAGGACACATGGCCACAGGCCGTCCTTTGATAGAACACATGGGCCACAGGCCATCTTTTGATAGGACATATAGGCCGCAGGCCATCTTTTGAAAGGACACATAGGCCGCAGGCCGTCCTTTGATAGAACACATGGGCCACAGGCCATCTTTTGAAAGGACACGTAGGCCATAGGCCGTCCTTTGATAGAACACATGGGCCACAGGCCATCTTTTGATAGGACACATGGCCACAGGCCGTCCTTTGATAGAACACATGGGCCACAGGCCATCTTTTGATAGGACATATAGGCCGCAGGCCATCTTTTGAAAGGACACATAGGCCGCAGGCCGTCCTTTGATAGAACACATGGGCCACAGGCCATCTTTTGAAAGGACACGTAGGCCATAGGCCGTCCTTTGTTAGAACACATGGGCCACAGGCCATCTTTTGATAGGACATATAGGCCGCAGGCCATCTTTTGAAAGGACACGTAGGCCGCAGGCCGTCCTTTGATAGAACACATGGGCCACAGGCCATCTTTTGATAGGACACATGGCCACAGGCCGTCCTTTGATAGAACACATGGGCCACAGGCCATCTTTTGAAAGGACACGTAGGCCACAGGCCGTCCTTTGATAGAACACATGGGCCACAGGCCATCTTTTGATAGGACACATGGCCACAGGCCGTCCTTTGATAGAACACATGGGCCACAGGCCGTCCTTTGATAGGACACATGGCCACAGGCCGTCCTTTGATAGAACACATGGGCCACAGGCCATCTTTTGATAGGACACATGGCCACAGGCCGTCCTTTGATAGAACACATGGGCCACAGGCCATCTTTTGATAGGACATATAGGCCGCAGGCCATCTTTTGAAAGGACACGTAGGCCGCAGGCCGTCCTTTGATAGAACACATGGGCCACAGGCCATCTTTTGATAGGACACATGGCCACAGGCCGTCCTTTGATAGAACACATGGGCCACAGGCCATCTTTTGATAGGACACATGGGCCACAGGCCGTCCTTTGATAGAACACATGGGCCACAGGCCATCTTTTGATAGGACATATAGGCCACAGGCCATCTTTTGAAAGGACACGTAGGCCGCAGGCCGTCCTTTGATAGAACACATGGGCCACAGGCCATCTTTTGATAGGACACATGGCCACAGGCCGTCCTTTGATAGAACACATGGGCCACAGGCCATCTTTTGATAGGACACATAGGCCGCAGGCCATCTTTTGAAAGGACACATGGCCGCAGGCCGTCCTTTGATAGAACACATGGGCCACAGGCCATCTTTTGATAGGACACATGGCCGCAGGCCGTCCTTTGATAGAACACATGGGCCACAGGCCATCTTTTGATAGGACACATGGCCACAGGCCGTCCTTTGATAGAACACATGGGCCACAGGCCGTCCTTTGATAGAACACATGGGCCACAGGCCATCTTTTGATAGAACACATGGGCCACAGGCCATCTTTTGATAGAACACATGGGCCACAGGCCATCTTTTGATAGAACACATGGGCCACAGGCCATCTTTTGAAAGAACACATGGGCCACAGGCCATCTTTTGATAGAACACATGGGCCACAGGCCATCTTTTGATAGAACACATGGGCCACAGGCCATCTTTTGATAGAACACATGGGCCACAGGCCATCTTTTGATGGAACACATGGGCCGCAGGCCATCTTTTGATAGAACACATGGGCCGCAGGCCATCTGTTGAAAGAACACATGGGCCGCAGGCCATCTTTTGATAGAACACATGGGCCACAGGCCATCTTTTGATAGAACACATGGGCCACAGGCCATCTTTTGATAGAACACATGGGCCACAGGCCATCTTTTGATAGAACACATGGGCCACAGGCCATCTTTTGATAGAACACATGGGCCACAGGCCATCTTTTGATAGAACACATGGGCCACAGGCCATCTTTTGATAGAACACATGGGCCACAGGCCATCTTTTGAAAGGACACGTAGGCCGCAGGCCGTCCTTTGATAGAACACATGGGCCGCAGGCCATCTTTTGATAGGACACATGGCCACAGGCCGTCCTTTGATAGAACACATGGGCCACAGGCCATCTTTTGATAGAACACATGGCCACAGGCCGTCCTTTGATAGAACACATGGGCCACAGGCCATCTTTTGATAGGACACATGGCCACAGGCCGTCCTTTGATAGAACACATGGGCCACAGGCCATCTTTTGATAGGACATATAGGCCGCAGGCCATCTTTTGAAAGGACACGTAGGCCGCAGGCCGTCCTTTGATAGAACACATGGGCCACAGGCCATCTTTTGATAGGACACATGGCCACAGGCCGTCCTTTGATAGGACACATGGCCACAGGCCATCTTTTGAAAGAACACATGGGCCGCAGGCCGTCCTTTGATAGAACACATGGGCCACAGGCCATCTTTTGAAAGGACACGTAGGCCACAGGCCGTCCTTTGATAGAACACATGGGCCACAGGCCATCTTTTGAAAGGACACGTAGGCCACAGGCCGTCCTTTGATAGAACACATGGGCCACAGGCCATCTTTTGAAAGGACACGTAGGCCACAGGCCGTCCTTTGATAGAACACATGGGCCACAGGCCATCTTTTTTATAGGACATATAGGCCGCAGGCCATCTTTTGAAAGGACACGTAGGCCGCAGGCCGTCCTTTGATAGAACACATGGGCCACAGGCCATCTTTTGAAAGGACACGTAGGCCACAGGCCGTCCTTTGATAGAACACATGGGCCACAGGCCATCTTTTGATAGGACATATAGGCCGCAGGCCATCTTTTGAAAGGACACGTAGGCCGCAGGCCGTCCTTTGATAGAACACATGGGCCACAGGCCATCTTTTGATAGGACACATGGCCACAGGCCGTCCTTTGATAGAACACATGGGCCACAGGCCATCTTTTGATAGGACACATGGCCACAGGCCGTCCTTTGATAGAACACATGGGCCACAGGCCATCTTTTGATAGGACACATGGCCACAGGCCGTCCTTTGATAGAACACATGGGCCACAGGCCATCTTTTGATAGGACACATGGCCACAGGCCGTCCTTTGATAGAACACATGGGCCACAGGCCGTCTTTTGATAGGACACATGGCCACAGGCCGTCCTTTCATAGGACACATGGCCACAGGCCGTCCTTTGATAGAACACATGGGCCACAGGCCATCTTTTGATAGGACACATGGCCACAGGCCGTCCTTTGATAGAACACATGGGCCACAGGCCATCTTTTGATAGGACACATGGCCACAGGCCATCCTTTGATAGAACACATGGGCCACAGGCCATCTTTTGATAGGACATATAGGCCGCAGGCCATCTTTTGAAAGGACACGTAGGCCGCAGGCCGTCCTTTGATAGAACACATGGCCACAGGCCGTCCTTTGATAGAACACATGGGCCACAGGCCATCTTTTGATAGGACACATAGGCCGCAGGCCGTCCTTTGATAGAACACATGGGCCACAGGCCATCTTTTGATAGGACACATGGCCACAGGCCATCCTTTGATAGAACACATGGGCCACAGGCCATCTTTTGATAGGACATATAGGCCGCAGGCCG
Organism: Abramis brama; assembly: GCF_963993115.1. Lineage (NCBI taxonomy): Eukaryota > Metazoa > Chordata > Actinopteri > Cypriniformes > Leuciscidae > Abramis > Abramis brama. The sequence goes on from NC_139975.1 coordinate 37,869,652, forward strand.
ACCTTTGAAAGAACACGTAGGCCGCAGGCCGTCCTTTGATAGAACACATGGCCACAGGCCGTCCTTTGATAGAACACATGGGCCACAGGCCATCTTTTGATAGGACACATAGGCCGCAGGCCATCTTTTGAAAGGACACGTAGGCCGCAGGCCGTCCTTTGATAGAACACATGGGCCACAGGCCATCTTTTGATAGGACACATGGCCACAGGCCGTCCTTTGATAGAACACATGGGCCACAGGCCATCTTTTTGATAGGACACATGGCCACAGGCCGTCCTTTGATAGAACACATGGGCCACAGGCCATCTTTTGATAGGACACATGGCCACAGGCCATCCTTTGATAGAACACATGGGCCACAGGCCGTCTTTTGATAGGACACATGACCACAGGCCGTCCTTTCATAGGACACATGGCCACAGGCCGTCCTTTGATAGAACACATGGGCCACAGGCCATCTTTTGATAGGACACATGGCCACAGGCTATCTTTTGATAGAACACATGGGCCACAGGCCATCTTTTGATAGAACACATGGGCCACAGGCCATCTTTTGATAGGACATATAGGCCGCAGGCCATCTTTTGAAAGGACACGTAGGCCGCAGGCCGTCCTTTGATAGAACACATGGCCACAGGCCGTCCTTTGATAGAACACATGGGCCACAGGCCATCTTTTGATAGGACACATAGGCCGCAGGCCATCTTTTGAAAGGACACGTAGGCCTCAGGCCGTCCTTTGATAGAACACATGGGCCACAGGCCATCTTTTGAAAGGACACGTAGGCCACAGGCCGTCCTTTGATAGAACACATGGGCCACAGGCCATCTTTTGATAGGACATATAGGCCGCAGGCCATCTTTTGAAAGGACACGTAGGCCGCAGGCCGTCCTTTGAAAGAACACATGGGCCACAGGCCATCTTTTGATAGGACACATGGCCACAGGCCGTCCTTTGATAGAACACATGGGCCACAGGCCATCTTTTGATAGGACACACGGCCACAGGCCGTCCTTTGATAGAACACATGGGCCACAGGCCATCTTTTGATAGGACACATGGCCACAGGCTGTCCTTTGATAGAACACATGGGCCACAGGCCATCTTTTGATAGGACATATAGGCCGCAGGCCATCTTTTGAAAGGACACATAGGCCGCAGGCCGTCCTTTGATAGAACACATGGGCCACAGGCCATCTTTTGAAAGGACACGTAGGCCACAGGCCGTCCTTTGATAGAACACATGGGCCACAGGCCATCTTTTGATAGGACACATGGCCACAGGCCGTCCTTTGATAGAACACATGGGCCACAGGCCATCTTTTGATAGGACATATAGGCCGCAGGCCATCTTTTGAAAGGACACGTAGGCCGCAGGCCGTCCTTTGATAGAACACATGGGCCACAGGCCATCTTTAGAAAGGACACGTAGGCCACAGGTCGTCCTTTGATAGAACACATGGGCCACAGGCCATCTTTTGATAGGACACATGGCCACAGGCCATCTTTTGATAGGACACATGGGCCACAGGCCATCTTTTGAAAGGACACGTAGGCCACAGGCCGTCCTTTGATAGAACACATGGGCCACAGGCCATCTTTTGAAAGGACACGTAGGCCACAGGTCGTCCTTTGATAGAACACATGGGCCACAGGCCATCTTTTGATAGGACACATGGCCACAGGCCGTCCTTTGATAGAACACATGGGCCACAGGCCATCTTTTGATAGGACACATGGCCACAGGCCGTCCTTTGATAGAACACATGGGCCACAGGCCATCTTTTGATAGGACACGTAGGCCGCAGGCCGTTCTTTGATAGAACACATGGGCCACAGGCCATCTTTTGAAAGGACACGTAGGCCACAGACCGTCCTTTGATAGAACACATGGGCCACAGGCCATCTTTTGATAGGACACGTAGGCCGCAGGCCATCTTTTGAAAGGACACGTAGGCCGCAGGCCGTCCTTTGATAGAACACATGGGCCACAGGCCATCTTTTGAAAGGACACGTAGGCCACAGACCGTCCTTTGATAGAACACATGGGCCACAGGCCATCTTTTGATAGGACACGTAGGCCGCAGGCCATCTTTTGAAAGGACACGTAGGCCACAGACCGTCCTTTGATAGAACACATGGGCCACAGGCCATCTTTTGATAGGACACGTAGGCCGCAGGCCATCTTTTGAAAGGACACGTAGGCCACAGACCGTCCTTTGATAGAACACATGGGCCACAGGCCATCTTTTGATAGGACACGTAGGCCGCAGGCCATCTTTTGATAGGACATATAGGCCGCAGGCCATCTTTTGAAAGGACACGTAGGCCGCAGGCCGTCCTTTGATAGAACACATGGGCCACAGGCCATCTTTTGATAGGACACATGGCCACAGGCCGTCCTTTGATAGAACACATGGGCCACAGGCCATCTTTTGATAGGACATATAGGCCGCAGGCCATCTTTTGAAAGGACACGTAGGCCGCAGGCCGTCCTTTGATAGAACACATGGGCCACAGGCCATCTTTTGATAGGACACATGGCCACAGGCCGTCCTTTGATAGAACACATGGGCCACAGGCCATCTTTTGATAGGACACATGGCCACAGGCCGTCCTTTGATAGAACACATGGGCCACAGGCCATCTTTTGATAGGACACATGGCCACAGGCCGTCCTTTGATAGAACACATGGGCCACAGGCCATCTTTTGATAGGACATATAGGCCGCAGGCCATCTTTTGAAAGGACACATAGGCCGCAGGCCGTCCTTTGATAGAACACATGGGCCACAGGCCATCTTTTGAAAGGACACGTAGGCCATAGGCCGTCCTTTGATAGAACACATGGGCCACAGGCCATCTTTTGATAGGACACATGGCCACAGGCCGTCCTTTGATAGAACACATGGGCCACAGGCCATCTTTTGATAGGACATATAGGCCGCAGGCCATCTTTTGAAAGGACACATAGGCCGCAGGCCGTCCTTTGATAGAACACATGGGCCACAGGCCATCTTTTGAAAGGACACGTAGGCCATAGGCCGTCCTTTGTTAGAACACATGGGCCACAGGCCATCTTTTGATAGGACATATAGGCCGCAGGCCATCTTTTGAAAGGACACATGGCCGCAGGCCGTCCTTTGATAGAACACATGGGCCACAGGCCATCTTTTGATAGGACACATGGCCGCAGGCCGTCCTTTGATAGAACACATGGGCCACAGGCCATCTTTTGATAGGACACATGGCCACAGGCCGTCCTTTGATAGAACACATGGGCCACAGGCCGTCCTTTGATAGAACACATGGGCCACAGGCCATCTTTTGATAGAACACATGGCCACAGGCCGTCCTTTGATAGAACACATGGGCCACAGGCCATCTTTTGATAGGACACATGGCCACAGGCCGTCCTTTGATAGAACACATGGGCCACAGGCCATCTTTTGATAGGACACATGGGCCACAGGCCGTCCTTTGATAGAACACATGGGCCACAGGCCATCTTTTGATAGGACACATGGCCACAGGCCGTCCTTTGATAGAACACATGGGCCACAGGCCATCTTTTGATAGGACACATGGCCACAGGCCGTCCTTTGATAGAACACATGGGCCACAGGCCGTCTTTTGATAGGACACATGGCCACAGGCCGTCCTTTCATAGGACACATGGCCACAGGCCGTCCTTTGATAGAACACATGGGCCACAGGCCATCTTTTGATAGGACACATGGCCACAGGCCGTCCTTTGATAGAACACATGGGCCACAGGCCATCTTTTGATAGGACACATGGCCACAGGCCATCCTTTGATAGAACACATGGGCCACAGGCCATCTTTTGATAGGACATATAGGCCGCAGGCCATCTTTTGAAAGGACACGTAGGCCGCAGGCCGACCTTTGAAAGAACACGTAGGCCGCAGGCCGTCCTTTGATAGAACACATGGCCACAGGCCGTCCTTTGATAGAACACATGGGCCACAGGCCATCTTTTGATAGGACACATAGGCCGCAGGCCATCTTTTGAAAGGACACGTAGGCCGCAGGCCGTCCTTTGATAGAACACATGGGCCACAGGCCATCTTTTGATAGGACACATGGCCACAGGCCGTCCTTTGATAGAACACATGGGCCACAGGCCATCTTTTGATAGGACACATGGCCACAGGCCGTCCTTTGATAGAACACATGGGCCACAGGCCATCTTTTGATAGGACACATGGCCACAGGCCATCCTTTGATAGAACACATGGGCCACAGGCCGTCTTTTGATAGGACACATGGCCACAGGCCGTCCTTTCATAGGACACATGGCCACAGGCCGTCCTTTGATAGAACACATGGGCCACAGGCCATCTTTTGATAGGACACATGGCCACAGGCTATCTTTTGATAGAACACATGGGCCACAGGCCATCTTTTGATAGAACACATGGGCCACAGGCCATCTTTTGATAGGACATATAGGCCGCAGGCCATCTTTTGAAAGGACACGTAGGCCGCAGGCCGTCCTTTGATAGAACACATGGCCACAGGCCGTCCTTTGATAGAACACATGGGCCACAGGCCATCTTTTGATAGGACACATAGGCCGCAGGCCATCTTTTGAAAGGACACGTAGGCCTCAGGCCGTCCTTTGATAGAACACATGGGCCACAGGCCATCTTTTGAAAGGACACGTAGGCCACAGGCCGTCCTTTGATAGAACACATGGGCCACAGGCCATCTTTTGATAGGACATATAGGCCGCAGGCCATCTTTTGAAAGGACACGTAGGCCGCAGGCCGTCCTTTGAAAGAACACATGGGCCACAGGCCATCTTTTGATAGGACACATGGCCACAGGCCGTCCTTTGATAGAACACATGGGCCACAGGCCATCTTTTGATAGGACACATGGCCACAGGCCGTCCTTTGATAGAACACATGGGCCACAGGCCATCTTTTGATAGGACACATGGCCACAGGCTGTCCTTTGATAGAACACATGGGCCACAGGCCATCTTTTGATAGGACATATAGGCCGCAGGCCATCTTTTGAAAGGACACATAGGCCGCAGGCCGTCCTTTGATAGAACACATGGGCCACAGGCCATCTTTTGAAAGGACACGTAGGCCACAGGCCGTCCTTTGATAGAACACATGGGCCACAGGCCATCTTTTGATAGGACACATGGCCACAGGCCGTCCTTTGATAGAACACATGGGCCACAGGCCATCTTTTGATAGGACATATAGGCCGCAGGCCATCTTTTGAAAGGACACGTAGGCCGCAGGCCGTCCTTTGATAGAACACATGGGCCACAGGCCATCTTTTGAAAGGACACGTAGGCCACAGGTCGTCCTTTGATAGAACACATGGGCCACAGGCCATCTTTTGATAGGACACATGGCCACAGGCCATCTTTTGATAGGACACATGGGCCACAGGCCATCTTTTGAAAGGACACGTAGGCCACAGGCCGTCCTTTGATAGAACACATGGGCCACAGGCCATCTTTTGAAAGGACACGTAGGCCACAGGTCGTCCTTTGATAGAACACATGGGCCACAGGCCATCTTTTGATAGGACACATGGCCACAGGCCGTCCTTTGATAGAACACATGGGCCACAGGCCATCTTTTGATAGGACACATGGCCACAGGCCGTCCTTTGATAGAACACATGGGCCACAGGCCATCTTTTGATAGGACACGTAGGCCGCAGGCCGTTCTTTGATAGAACACATGGGCCACAGGCCATCTTTTGATAGGACACGTAGGCCGCAGGCCATCTTTTGAAAGGACGCGTAGGCCGCAGGCCGTCCTTTGATAGAACACATGGGCCACAGGCCATCTTTTGAAAGGACACGTAGGCCACAGACCGTCCTTTGATAGAACACATGGGCCACAGGCCATCTTTTGATAGGACACGTAGGCCGCAGGCCATCTTTTGAAAGGACACGTAGGCCGCAGGCCGTCCTTTGATAGAACACATGGGCCACAGGCCATCTTTTGAAAGGACACGTAGGCCACAGACCGTCCTTTGATAGAACACATGGGCCACAGGCCATCTTTTGATAGGACACGTAGGCCGCAGGCCATCTTTTGAAAGGACACGTAGGCCACAGACCGTCCTTTGATAGAACACATGGGCCACAGGCCATCTTTTGATAGGACACGTAGGCCGCAGGCCATCTTTTGAAAGGACGCGTAGGCCGCAGGCCGTCCTTTGATAGAACACATGGGCCACAGGCCATCTTTTGATAGGACACATGGCCACAGGCCGTCCTTTGATAGAACACATGGGCCACAGGCCATCTTTTGATAGGACACATGGCCACAGGCCGTCTTTTGATAGGACATATAGGCCGCAGGCCATCTTTTGAAAGGACACGTAGGCCGCAGGCCGTCCTTTGATAGAACACGTGGGCCACAGCCACTTTTGGTAGTACACTTGGGCCGCAGCCACTTGAAACCATAACGTGTAACAACTGTTTAAACAGACATGTAACCCGCAGGCCATCTTGGTTTAGTAGCTAGCCATACGATCATAAAGTGCCAATCCGCTTTGGCAAAAACACCACCACCAGTAGATAAAGAGGAATTTACCTAGATCAAGACTGGAGAGCTTGCTGGGCTTCGAGGATAGTTTTAAATCTGGTCTTATTTAGGACTCAAGTGCAGAAGAGGACCATTTGCCTGGCATCTTGATAGCTGGAGTAGAAATGCCACATTCGTCTGCTGAAGTGGCTGTCCCGATCCTGAAGAAATGACCAGTATACTGGGAGGGAGATAACTGCAGCTTTTGAGGACAGAAACTAGATGAGTCCTGAACCAGGCTTAAGAGAGAGATGCTTCGTTAGGTAGGAAAATAGGGGAAGTGATCAGAGGATCTAGGGCAGGTTTTTAAGGATTTAATCATAGATGAGAAGGGACTAAATGTTTTGCTTATTTTAGAAATTGTTAGTGTGAAACCAGAAACTTGAGTCAGTTGGAGTGCGTAGAAAGAGTAAAGAATTAGGTGAGAAGGTGAATCAGAAAAAGAAAGACCGCGGCGAGATCGGAGTGTTTGAACTGAAGTAAATTCCCCTGGAAGCATTAGCCTAGCCTGACTACGTGAGACTTTATACTTCCGCTCAATTTCAGTTCGCTTCTGTGCGCAGTCTGAGATAGCGACCTATCTCTCAGATTTCCTCCGGCCGCAAAACAGCCGGCCAAGCAACGAACAAAGGGCGGGCTGAGAGCCGTGACGTAGATACTGATTGTACCGTGGATGCGTAGATTACTTCACTTACTACAATATCGGCAAAATTACAATGCACGATGTTCAAGCATTGAATATTTAGTTTAAAGAGATTGCTTTTTAAGGACTACAACAACGCTGAGAGGGACTGCACGGCCTTCCTTCTGGATTAGAGGCATCACAAACCCTAAAGCTACATGAATCCAGCTCCCGGAATATGATTTATAGCATATCGGGACAGAATGAGCTAATCAATAACTAGAAGATAACTACGCACAAGCTATAAAATTCATCAACTAACCATCCGGAAATGGGGTCTACATGTTGACGCTTCTTGATTCTCTCCATCTTTGTCTGACTCAGGTTTAAATATAAAGCTAAACGATTTGAAATTGTCTGTGAGGTAATCAAAGCTGCAAAACGAGCTGTTGAAACTCACCCCCTGTGCCGGGAGCAGCAGCCCGACTGCATCCAAAGGGACAGACAAAAACCATGCGCTTTACTCACCCTCAAAGACAATTCCAGCATAGAATATTAACATATATTTGGGGCATTCCAAGCCAAACCCCTCAAACACACCCTGGGGACACTGAAGACCCACCACACGTCGATTTCGTAATTTGTAGACGAGCGAGGAACAACTGTCCGTGATCAGGATGGGAAATAAGGAATCTGAAAAGAAAGCAAAACATTATAATCAATTCTGCAGAAATATGAGCTTTTAAGGTGTAGGGAGTCATGCCATCGGTGATACACTGTCTAGCTGGATTGAGCATAGTGACTAATTTACATGATCACTGTTAGAGAAGGGCAGGGTGATGGATAAGGGTTGCTGAAGGGCAGAGCCGCCTGAAAACTAAAGTGCGTAGCTATAGCATTGCAGAGGTCAGAAATGTGCTTGCGTGACCTTAATCATGAAATTGGAGACTACTGATTGCCAGATGAATGTCTCAGGAATAGCATGATCGTCTAACAAGAAGATCTGCCTAGTGATGCAACCGAGCTCGTTAGCACGTACAACATAAATTTTGCCACTACATCGAACCCAAAAGATGTTAGCAGCCACTATAAGATAATTTCGGTAAAGCACTAATGAAAGAAGCCTGACCAGGCTCTGCAATTCATCTAACCTGCTGTTCCAATTGTCCAAATCTGAACGGATATGCATCCTTCGTCTAGATGATCGGATCGCTTAATTAGGCACTGAGTGGCCATTGTTAACAGAGGAGAGATAAATGTCCTGTCTAATGAGATACTTATAGTGAATTTTTTTTTTTTTTTTTTTTTTTTTTAAATCTTAATACAATACTTACTTGAAGTAAGGTGACCGCATACCAATAAGATACAACCTCAATCACACTTGATATCCTGATGTGACTTTTGAGCATAGAGCATCTAGTACACCTGACATCGTGTTGCTCTTGTATGAATGAGTTTTATACACGACCGAGAGATCACTGCCATGGCAACCAAGTGAGTCCCTTGAATAGAAAAATAGGTGAACATTTAAATCATACAGATGAGTAAATGTAATGTCATTCGAGTCTTCTTGACTGTGATTTGTCTGGTGATTGGTTTGAATTAGTCTAAACTTATACTGAAAGTTCTACTGTGTTAAGCACATTTGGCAAAGTCTGTGACCTTTGACCTGAGCATTCTTAGTCTGCCTTAGTACATATAATATCGAATACCTATAATGTAAATATTTCTAATGACACATATCGGTGGCACATATTAAAGTAGTCGCCAAGAAAAATATTTAGTGTTATGGCGGTTGTACCATATTTCTGTTAGTGAAGAACTTAAATGCAGTATTAAAAGATCTTGATGATATGAAAATCATATCATTGTAGGCCTGTATGCCACAACTCAAATTTTATAGAGATATAGAGAATTATAATCACTGTAAGTGTACCATTTACTTCCTTTGTATTAAATACTCCTGCTACATATGGTTGATTCTTAGACTATGGGCACTTGTATGTACTTGGTCTTTTTTTTATAACATATAATTTTGGACAAATTCCTTTTTCTCCTTTTTCAAACTACAATAAAACCTCCTTAAAAACATTTTACTACCTTCCTATTATGATTTTTTCATACTTTTCAACCTCTTTATATGTGTCAAAAACACTGTTTTCTCCTTGTCGCACACCAGGGTTTTTAAACTTCAACAATGAAAATACAGTTTAAAAATATGACTTAACTGGTAACTATTAATATGCAAAATTAAGCACTGGTAAAATAATTAAGATGCATTATAGTATTTTATATGAGACAACCATCAATACTTTTATACAAAATATAGCTGTCACACGGTATTGGTGTCATTTCCACCACAACACTGTAATGTCCCTTTAAAAGTTTGTGTAAAAGATTGTTTAGGTCAGGGATGGGCAACTTCGGTCCTGGAGGGCCACTGTCCTACAGAGTTTAGCTCCAACCCTGAAAAAATCACCTGCCTGTAATTTTCTAGTAATCCTGAGGACCTTGATTAGCTTGTTCAGGTGTGCTTGATTAGGGTTGAAGCTAAACTCTGTAGGACAGTGGCCCTCCAGGACCGAAGTTGCCCATCCCTGGTTTAGGTGGTTTCTATGGAAATGTTCAAAGACATTAGAAACAGATTTAAGTCTGCAATCATCTAGGTAAAAGTCGAAATCTTCCCGGCAGTCGGGAAGTGATTGGCAAAAACATCACCATAAATGCCGAAGCAATAACGAATTCAGAGATGCTCCTTTAAGATGGAAGGCACTCTCACATGGTGAGTGAGCAGATGAGGAGCGCGAGCTGTAAATGGCATTAAGCCAATTTGGTATCTTAGTTGCTCTTAAGCTTGTTTTAATTCTTTTCAGCAACCAGTTGTTAATATTTTGCAACTAACCATGAGTGCGTGGGATTGACAACGCTGAAATAGATTAACACAGCTACGTGAATTTTTTTTTTTTTTTTACTACCACGTCACCACAGTCGCCATTTGAACTTTACCGCTGATGAAGGAGCAGTGGAGTAGCAAATTAATATACTTACCTGAATGAAGTTTAATCATATTAATGGGGACATGTAAACAGTGGCCGCTGGAAGCGCCTACCAACGTAATAGCCTTGAAAGTGGAACTTCAACTTGAACTAGAAAAACCCTGTGAGGAGATCGCCTCTCGTGAGATTTAGAGCCGCCACCTTATTGTTTCCTACTTGTTTCCTTGTATCGCGCTCGCGCACCGCGAGAAATTGCTGAGATCAAATCAACGATATGACTTGTGTTATGATTGAAATCGAACGCGAGTGACTGAACGCGTTGTTGTCTTTGGAGCTCCATCGATTGATTTATAATTCTTGATTTCTCTTTAAACTCACTTACAATGAACATTTTCTATTTTTCCTCACCTCATAGTTACAGCAGACGCGTCTCAAGCCTATTAGTGATCCAACGTCGGATACTCTTATAGGTTACTCCTGTGGATCACGGCTGAACGCGTCTTCTCCACACTCACTTACAAACAAACATTTTTTCGCCTATCGTGCGTCTACTCTACACCTGTACCACTAAAAAGACGGATTATATCCAAGACTTCAGTCATAAATTAGTATTAATATTGATAGCATCACTGGTAGCGTCGTTGCTAACTTAACTTACTGTCCATCTGTTAAAATGGCGAATATATCAGATGTAAGTAGTCTACCTTTTGGTGCAGGTGAGGACACATTTGAGCTACACGCGTTGCAGTCTGAGCTGGAAGCTGTTGAGAAACAGATCCACGACCTTTTAGTGAGAAAAGCCGAGCTGATAGACCGGCGGTTAGCTCTTGAAACATCACGCGCCGATGCACACAAATCAGTGATCAACGTTACTAACCCGCTGACTCCGACCTCGTCTACTCCGTGCGTTACTCAGCATCGGTCACGAGCGTCGAGGCCGCGATCAGCTATGGTCTCGTTTACGCCGGCTCCAACATGCCACCACGAAGCCTGGATATTTCCGCAGCGGAAGACGCGAGTCAGGTCTAGACCAAGAAAACTCTCTCCGACCCTCCCGGTTTTCGAGATATCCACACAAAACCGCTTCTCCCCTCTTCGTGAAACAGAACGCGATGCTGTGATCATCGGTGATTCCATCGTTCGACACGTACACGCTACGTTAGGTAAAAGTAAGGTGCATAGTCACTGCTTTCCTGGTGCTCGTGTTTCTGAAATCGCTGCTCACGTTCCCGAGATTCTGAACGAGCGCGTCGGAACTGTGGTCCTGCACGCGGGAGGGGCCGACATCAGGCTGCGACAGACAGAGGTTCTGAAGAAAGACTTCAGGAATCTGATCGATACGGTACGCAGCACATCGCCTGATATAACGATCATTGTGTCAGGACCGCTTCCCACGTACCGACTAGGTCATGAAAAGTTTAGTAGATTATTCGCGCTAAATGAATGGTTAATGTCATGGTGCAATGAGCAGAAACTGCTCTTTGTAAATAATTGGAATCTGTTTTGGGAGCGTCCTAGGCTTTACCGTGCTGATGGCTTACACCCAAGCAGATTCGGATCGGATCTTCTGTCAGATAACATCTCCAAAATGTTAAATACCTTTTGACTAGTAACCAAAAGTTCAAATCATAGTCTCTGCTGCACCAAATTAACTGATATAAATAGTGTAGAACATTGCATAGAAACTGTGTCTATTCCTCGTTTAGTGAGATCAAATAATAAATCTACTGCAGGATCTAGAAAAAATCTAATTGTTATTAAACCAGAAAATGTTGCTATTAGTAACCAAAAACAATTTCTAAAGCTAGGTCTTCTAAACATTAGATCACTCACACCTAAGGCAGTTATTGTAAATGAAATAGTCACGGATAATAGCTTCGATGTACTTTGCCTTACTGAAACTTGGCTTAAACCTAATGATTATTTCGGTCTAAATGAGTCTACTCCATCAGGATACTCCTATAAGCACGAACCCCGTCTGATTGGTCGTGGCGGCGGTGTTGCAGCGGTCTATAGAGATATTCTCAATGTTACTCAGAAAACGGGTTATAAGTTTATTTCGTTTGAAATACTTGTACTAAATGTTACGCTCTTAGATGTTAGAAAAAAATCCATATTATCTCTAGCCTTGGCTACCGTATATAGACCGCCTGGGCCTTACGCTGATTTCCTAAAAGAGTTTGCAGATTTTCTCTCAGATCTATTGGTCAATGTAGATAAAGCATTAATTGTTGGAGATTTTAACATACACGTAGATAATCCAAATGATGCGTTAGGGGCTGCGTTTATAGATTTATTAAATTCCTTTGGGGTCAAACAAAACGTCACCGGACCAACTCATCGTCTTAATCACACACTCGATTTAATTATATCATATGGAACCGATCCAACCGATATAGATATCATTCCACAAAGTGATGATGTCACTGACCATTACTTGGTAACTTGCATATTACGTACTGCTGTAATATGTCATGCGGCGCCGCGTTATCAACCAGGCAGAACAATCCTTCCATCCACCATAGATAATTTCTCGAGTTGCTTGTCTGATCTGTCTCAGCTGCTGCCTGAACCCAAACAAACAGATGAACTAGAAGAACTAACTAGCACTATGAGCACCATTCTCTCTAGAACATTGGATGTTGTTGCACCCGTTAGATTAAAAAAGGTCACAGAGAAAATTAAAGCACCATGGTACAATAATACTACGCATGTTCTAAAGAGAGAAACCCGTAATTTAGAGCGTAAATGGAAACAAACTAATTTAGAGGTCTTTAGAATCGCGTGGAAAGACAGTATGTCACGTTATAAAAAGGCCCTAAAAGCGGCCAGGGCTGAGCACCTCCGCAAACTAATAGAAAACAACCAAAACAATCCTAGGTTTTTATTTAACACCGTGGCTAGACTAACAAATAAACAGACGTCACCCGAACAAAATATCCCGTTACAGTTTAGTAGTAATGATTTCATGAAGTTCTTCACTGAGAAAATAGAAAACATCAGAACCACAATTGTAAACGTTCAATCCTCAATCGCGCCTTATAATTCAGCCTCAATTTTCCCCCCTCAAGAACAATTACAGTGCTTTACAACTATAGAACAAAAAGAGTTAAATAAACTTATCACTTCATCTAAAACAACAACATGTTTATTAGATCCTATACCAACTAAACTACTGAAGGAAGTGTTACCTGTAGTGGAAGAGCCTCTCCTCAATATTATTAACTCATCTTTATCTTTAGGTCATGTTCCAAGAACATTTAAACTGGCAGTTATAAAACCTCTCATTAAGAAACCACAATTAGACCCGCATAATCTAGCAAATTATAGACCCATTTCAAATCTACCTTTTATGTCTAAAATACTAGAAAAAGTTGTGTCCACTCAACTGGGCTCTTTCTTGCAAGAAAATGATATCTATGAAAAGTTTCAGTCTGGATTCAGGCCGCATCATAGCACTGAAACTGCGCTCGTTAAAATCACAAATGATTTACTCTTAGCTTCTGACCAAGGCTGCATCTCAATACTAGTTTTACTTGATCTAAGTGCTGCGTTTGATACTATAGATCATACAATACTCTTAGATCGACTACAAAATTATACTGGTGTTCAAGGACAAGCATTAAGCTGGTTTAGATCATACTTATCAGACCGCTACCATTTTGTCTATTTAAATGGAGAAAAATCGATCATAATTCCAGTAAACTATGGAGTGCCGCAGGGATCTGTGTTGGGCCCTCTGTTATTCTCAATATATATGCTGCCACTTGGAAATTTTGGAATTAGTTTCCATTGTTATGCTGATGACACTCAAATATATATTTCATCACGGCCGGATGAAAACGCTAAATTATCCAAATTGACAGAGTGTGTTAAAGATATAAAAGATTGGATGACGCGTAATTTTCTATTATTAAATCCAGACAAGACAGAGGTAATACTTATCGGTTCAAAAAACCGCCCACAGAACCTCTCACAATACAACTTTGACATCGTAGGATGTCCTGTTACTTTATCCTCTACAGTAAAAGACCTGGGTGTTATACTCGATTGTAACCTGTCTTTTGAAAATCATATTTCATATGTTACAAAAACAGCCTTTTTCCACCTTAGAAACATTGCTAAGCTACGTAATATGCTATCAGTTTCTGATGCAGAAAAGTTAGTTCATGCATTCATGACCTCGAGACTAGATTACTGTAATGCTTTATTAGCCGGTTGTCCTGCATCCTCAATAAACAAGCTACAGTTAGTCCAAAATGCAGCCGCTAGAGTTCTTACTAGATCAAGAAAATATGATCATATAACACCGATTTTATCATCACTACATTGGCTACCTATAAAGTTCCGTATTAATTATAAGGTATTGCTACTGACTTATAAAGCCCTAAACGGCTTAGCTCCAGTCTATTTAGCGGATCTTCTATCACCCTATATTCCATCGCGCTCTTTAAGATCAATAAATTCAAGGCTTTTGGTCATACCTAGGATATCCAGATCAACCAAAGGAGGGAGAGCATTTTCACATTTGGCTCCAAAACTCTGGAATAGCCTTCCTGATACTGTTCGTTGCTCGGACTCGCTCTCCCAGTTTAAAACTAGATTAAAGACGCATCTTTTCAGCCAGGCATTCATATAATATTGTTAATCTTACAGTTCAAACTACAATCCGGCCTCTAGTTCATAAATGCCAGAGGAGAACTGGCCCCGACTGAGCCTGGGTTCTCCCAAGGTTTTTTTTTTTTCTCCATTAGGTCACCTGATGGAGTTTTAGGACACCATTAGGCCGCTTGATGGAGTTTTTTCGGTTCCTTGCCACTGTTGCCTTTGGCTTGCTCAGTTGGGGATATTTTGGGGATATTTAATTTTATTCTATCAATCAATAAATTCCACTAGAAACAAACTTTGTTGTATTATTTTATTTTAATACTGTGAAGCTGCTTTGATACAATCTGTATTGTGAAAAGCGCTATACAAATATACTTGATTTGATTTGATTTGATTTGAGTGAACGCCGGTGTCGTTTGTGCGAACTGGTTGAAGCGACAGCATCTGCGAACTCAGACATGAGTAAGTACCACCCTTTTATACTGGCTATAAGGATATGATTGGATAGGAGAGAAGGTAATACATGATGCGAACGATTGAGTCTTCCTGGCAGAACTTGCGCTAGCTTCATTTCCTGTTTTTGCCCTTCGAAATATTATAATATTTAAAAGACACGGCTACAAGTGAGACTGTGTATTGTGATTCTGTACTATTCTGCTAACGATAGTTGAAAATGTATTATGCAGTAACTTAATATTACTCTGAGTGTGTGTGTGTGACAGTGATTTAAGTGCACATGTCAGTCACTCTTTCTTATGGTCCGTCAGCACGGCATCGCTCGTCAAGTTCGTAGAGAGCTTATTCAGTCCATTTTAAATTCTGATTTTGGCCGCCTCTCAAATGGGTTATAGATATATTGCCTATGAAGTTCAAGTAAATGCGCTAGAAAATCCGCGCTCATTCATGGACAGTGTTTCCTCTATGTTGATTAGTTAATGGCGACCCGCCACGGCAACATTTTTGCCGCCACGGTAACGTTAGGGCTCTACAGTGCGACCATTTCACTCGCATTTGCGCCTAAATATTTCTGTGTATTTCTGTGTATTCACTTGTGCGACTGACCCGATCGAAGATTTTTTGTGAATTTTTGTCCCGCCAAAGTCTTATTTGACCGGTGTGTAATGTAGATAAACTGCTGCGCTTGTGACAGCTGGGCGCATGTTTAAAAGAACGAGAGAGAGAGCGAGAGCGCAGAACCTCTGGTCGCGTGCGCGCGAGCACTCTCTTTGCGAAGCAAGGTTCCACGTTTTAATGAACGACTGATCTGTCCAACACTGAACTCACGAGACGTCTGAATCGGTGTATAACAGATCGGTAACACTTTACAATAAGGTTCCATTTATTAAACTCTAGTTATAACTACATTAGTTAACATTAACTTTTAATAAACTGCACTTCTACAGAATGTATTAATATTTGCTAATGTTCATTTCAACATTTAATAGCCTACATTATTGAAATCAAAAGTTGTATTTGTTAACATTTAGTTAATGCACTGTGAACTAACATGAACAAACAATAAACAGCTGTATTTTTATTAAGATTAATAAAGATGAATACATTCATTAACATGTGTTGCTCATGGTTCATGTTAGCAATAAACTATAATCAAACCATATTGTAGTGTTTCAAAAAAATTATTTAGAGGTTGTTTCGGACAGACCTGCCCCCACTGCTAAAAAAAATCCTAAAGGAAACACTGATGGATGTGCATTTATAGCATGGACGGAGAAAGCGCCGACGCCTGCATGATTTCATCTGACGGTAACGTTACATAAGCATATTATAATCTATATCTGTTCCGTGAGAGCAGAACGAACGAGCCTTTATTGACGTTTTTAAATCTGAAAACTCCAAAAAGCAACGAAATTGTCAGACATCCATTAGTGCACGTTCACAGAGGAAAACTGAAATACAGCACTGGTTGTTCTCTCGAACGATACTCGACGACAACAATCCTAAGCCGTGGGCGAAGTAACGTTACTTAATGGGTGTATTCAATTGTATGAAATAATCCCGAAAAAAAAGCACAAACACGGCAGAGATGGCAAGTTCAACAGCTAACACTTGCTGAGGTGAAGTGACGGCTAGTAACAACAGACAAGCGGCTAGCATTGACATCAGCGACAACCCACCTGTCACTCAAGTGGCCACACCCTTAATTATGCAGAACTTTAAATATTAATCAACTAAACGGATGAGTTATAAAAAAAATCACCCCCCTCACAGTTGTCATGAAGGGCAAAAATAGCTGTATAGACCAAAGCCACATACAGACACCAGGCTGTAAACACGTTTTTTTCTGCTGTAAAATTTGGCATTTTCACATGGGGGAGATACAGATGTGACTCACTTTTGACATCAGCCTCAAGCGGCCAGTCAACGAATTGCAGTTTAACTCACTTCCGTGTTGGTTTCAAGAGAGAGACGGGGAGGTTGCCGCTTGGTTCTGACTGAAAACTACATCGGCGATGACCGACAATGAGAGAGCAAGATACAGAGCAGCTGGGAGTTCGGGGAGGAGTTATAGACCAGAATATCAGTATTTTAATAGATATATTTACAATTATATCAAACAGAAACAAAGCACAAACATTTGCTTGACCAGCAGCAACAGCAGCACATTGCAAAATGATTTATTTGCCCCCAACTCTCTTTGCAGAACACACAGTCCTTGCTCCCCTCGTCTTCCTAACCATTTCCTCATACATAATATGTTTTTCTTTTTCTCCTTTTCGCTGCAAATCAGTGCACAGACAATTTGGATCGCAAGCTTCTTGCAGGCTATCATTTTTAATAACAATTTCAGTCTCGCGTGAGAACTGCGGTCTTACGCACGCGGGATTTTGCGCTATTTCCTTATCACTTCTCGCGTGTGTTTGGTTGCGAAACGTAGTTTGCGGACCAGACAGAAGTTGTCGCCGATTCTTCCTCCTGAAAGTCATGCAGTGTGAAACCTCCTGTCGCCGATGCATCGTGCAGTGTGAACACACCAGCAACTGAATGTTACCCCAGATAGTCACGCAGTGTGAAAAGAACAGTGACCCGACTACTTTGAAAATCGTGCAGTCTGAACTCGGCTTTACCTGTCTAGTGACGTATGTTTATGCTGAAATATAATATTGGTTAATGTTTTAAAATCAGCTATCACATGTCATTTTGTAGCGAACTGTCTCTTGTGATAAAGTTTTGAGCTTCAGAACTTCTGTTATCATAGTGAGTTTTTAGGAAGCGAATGTTTCAGTGCACTGTAAGGATTTTGTGATTAAGACGGCCTTTAACCACTGACTACTGAGCTAGAGACCTGAGTGATATGCACCCAGAGTTATGCACCTTGATTAGCTTGTTCAGGTGTGCTGGACTAGGTTGGAGTAAAGCTCTGCATGTAAGTGGACCTTGAGAGACAATGTTGAGATCTCCTGCAATATATTCTGAACTTACAACACTGGTGTCCAGACCAAAGTCCTGCAGAGTTTCTGGTGGTCCTGGATCAGCTGCTCAGGTCTGCTTAACTGGGTTTGGAGCTAAACTCTGTGATCAGGACTAGATGGCAAACAATACTGTAAAAGACAAACAATATTATTATGTTATAAATAATTTGTTCTGTGTTCATCTGCTTACCTGTACAAAGTATGCATCATGAATAAGCGGTATATTGAATTTGATCTTTTAATAACACTGTTTTACTACCTTAATACTAACTACAAACCTGATAAAAATGACTGGGCAGTGGAGGAAAGCCTTATTTTGCCCTCCAGGTGGGCGTAATGTTGTGACGTCACGTGATAACTGAATTTACCATACAGTGCATACTTTTAGGTTAAAGAGGCTACATGCGATTTTCTGAAATTTAAACTCGCGACTGACACCTGTGGCCAAAAAACGGAACTGCTCTTCCTTTCTGCTCGCTCTCGTACGTGCACACTTCACAAGTCATCCGCTGCAAAGAAGTCAACATTATGTTTACAGAGGTAAGAACAGTCAAATACATATATTGTTTGAGAAACTAAGTTTGTTTGCTGACTAGCGGTGGTGGCAGAGTGATCTGAAACGTTTAACATGAACGCGCTTGACGTCACATCCGCAGACAGCGCGCGAAAAATCCGACCCGACAGAAAATAGGAAAAATAGGATACAGGCTTATAGGTGCACCCACTGTGAGCGGACAAGGTGTCAGTATGCTCATCAGGAGATGTTTGAGTCATAAATGGTCAAATAAAAAGGCTATTGTTACGTTTATTTTGGGGGAAAAGTTGCATATAGCCTCTTTAACATTACATAAATTAGCTTATTTCCATTCATCCATTGACCAATTGTCAGCAAAACCTTTACAAAACTACAGCTCAAGTTTACCTAAATTAACGTTACCTTTACTAAAGGTAACTAAGTTAAAGGCTTTAGTTAGCCTAACAGTTGAGATGCTAACGGACTTTTGCGAAGACACTAAACCATTTCTATAAACTAAATATTCAACGGTAACGAGTCATTTACATCAAAGAAAGTATCAGAAACATTTGTATGTACTATTTGTGTAATTTTATGGACTAAACTTACCTTAAAGTAGTTAAAACAACAGTGAGAGACGGAGTTTCGCTGATTGTCAGTTGAGTTGCTGCCTCGTTTCCATGGTAACGCCCTCCGCTCCAGTTCAAATGCGGCTCGAATGTTCAGCGCGCGCGCCCATTAAAACACGTAGAAGTCACGCAGCATTTACATTAATTTTGAATTGATGGAGTGAATTATTTGATTATCAGCTAAAATATACTGAAACTTGATACATTATTAAGTGGATAGGCCTGTGGCCATCGCAAACTGTAAATGGAATGAGAATATGAAAGCATTGAAAATGTAAAACAATGTTTGAAGTCATTTAGGCTACATTATAATATAATATAGGTCTACCTTTAGAAAAGGTAAACGTGGTGTAGAAACAAAATAGTAAAAACTACATGATATAATAATTTTAAACATTCTCATACACAAATTTACAGTAACACAAGGAACAATTGATAAGCTTTATGTTCTAACTAAGTATTTTTTAAATGTATTTCAAATATACAAAATGTATTTCAATATATTTAACAGTGCTTCACATATACAGTATGTGAATATGTTAATATGCAGTTATTAATAGGCTATTTAAGTGCTGTTGTTTCGGTGTTTAAACTACTGTGATGTTTAATGTTTTTATGGATGCATTATAGGCATATTTAATGTAGTAATTGTTAACAAAATGTTTAGAAATAGGTGTAATAATATTCAGCACAAGTGTTTTCTACGAGATATAAACCACTAGGGAGCACTTTTTGCTGGATTTATGCCATATCATGTAGGTATTGCGAACGTATGATATTAAAATAATAACCTGGAGGGAACTTTCCCAGAACGTTCTTATTTGGTTCCCAAAAAAATAACCAAATGGGAACCATATGGGAACGTTAGGGGAACGTTCTGTGTTTACTGGGAAACAGTGGTTGCTTGTGGCAACACAGGAAGTTGTGCTGTTGCCAGACACACACACACAAACACACACGCGCACACACATGTACGCACGCATACATACACGCACAGACACACACACACACACACATACACAAACACACACACATACACACACACACACAGACAGACATGCACATACTACTACTTTTTTTAGGTATATACATAAACACGCAATACAGCCAAATTGCTCCACGTAATTTATTTTTGTGGAAAGCCAGTGCAGGCCTGAGCGGCGGTCATATTTTCTAGTTTAGTTTTTAGTTTATTCTAGTTTAAGATATGGTTTATAATTATAACGGTTATTGGTCCATCTCATGTGCAATTATGTTATATGAACCACATCATTCAATGACAAACGATTAAAAGTGTAATTATACAAAATATATCAAAAATGTGTACTTCTGACCCCTGTTGCTAGGCAACACCCTGCACAGCTTGGCTAAAGAACAATAAACAGGCTGCATGAAACTACATAACCTTATAATATGCATTGAATTATAATGCATAAGAATCATGAGATTGTTATCACCCAATTACGCAGTAATTCGAGTCATTGTTAGAAGGAAATAATTTTTATTGTTACTTATGCTATGGATTATCAATACATGAACATTCAATCAGAGGAAGAGTGTCCACTCCACACACATTGGGGGCACACCTGGAGTAGTGGGAATAATCTATTTGACTGTAAACATCAACAACCATCAAATAAACTCAGATCACAAACTGCACAACTACCTTTAACAATAAAACACTGTTAACATACTAAATTTAAAAACTATTCCATATTTATTAATGTAATGCATACTAATTTCATTTACAGACATTGCTTCTTTTAATTAATTTGTACTTTGTTGAATGTTGTCTATTTGAAAGTGACAAAGGTATCTCACAATTATTGTCTTCTCTATGCATATGTATGTATGAAAGTGACAAAAATATCTCAATATTTTGCAAAAATTGAATTGAATATACATTTAATGGAAAGTACAGGGATGCAAGCAGATGACAGGTGGACAGGTGTGTGGAGTTGTGTTTAGGCTTAACAGGCTGTTTGATTGGACAGCCGTGTGCTAAAAGCGGCACCACCACCACCACCATTGTCCACTGGAGCATTCTTATCGTCTTGGGTCTTCTTTTTGGGTCCTTCTACGGTCTCACCACCACAATATAACAGGAGAGCCTAAAAATCAAATTGGAAAAACATAGATTTATGGCCAAAATGCCAGTCATTATTGGGAAATAAGTCCCTTCAGAATGAAGCAAGACCTGTTCGCTTTGTAGGGAGTTATTTTCATTATAATGACTGGCGTTCTACACATGATCCCTTACTTATTAAATTACTACAGTCATTCACAGACATATTGTGTGGCTGTGAAATGAAAGTGAAAGATGTGCTTACCAAGGATCAACGACCAAACAGTGGAGAGGTACTTCTACAGGGAAGTGGGACACGAGAAAGACCGTCTTCTTCAGCTTGCTTCTGGTTGGGGGGGGCAAATATGTAATGCTCAGCTGACATTTTCCAGTGGGTGTACAGAAGTTGGTAAAGTAAAAAATTGAGGATGTCCAAAACAGTACAACACTTACTTATCTACCTTACCAAGGACCACTGATGGAACTGAAACCAAATAATGGAGTGGGACCACATCAGCCTATCAGGAGCAGTGACTGGTAAAACATCAGTAAAGGGACAGATGTAAGGTCATTTTTTAAACCACCAAGAATATAAAGTTTCAGCTAAATCGATCACACACACAACCCCCCAAAACAATCACAAATTATCAAATATTGTAAATAATCACACTACATCACCTTCTATTGTATGAATGTTGGAAACTGCCAGGTTGAAAACGTGTTTGTGATGACCATTATGGATATTGCACATTCATTTTAAATAATTAACATCATATGTCTATCATATCCCTCATCTGTGACAATAAATTGCATCTGACTTACAGCATGTATTGAAGAGTCTTCATAGAGAGAATGAAGAGTCCTGCTTCCATTTGTGCACACATTTTGCTCAGTTGAATAATTTACTAACCTCTTGATAAACCACATATCAAAAGAAGAACCTGTTTCTGTATGGAGTTAGGCATTCTTGAATTATCCAGTTCTGAAATGGCAGAAAATGTTGAACATCTACCATCTTCAACTCAGGGCTTGTAAACAACACTTTATTTTGAATAGAAATATAACAAAATTACTATAAAAAAACATTAGTGAATATGGAATGTACAATAAAAATAAATAAAACAACATATATTACAAAATTAACAAAATTAAAAAGCTTAAACAAATGACTCCTTGGGCTCCCAAGTAGGAGTCCACTGTTTCCCACTGAAAACAGAAGGGAAAGAATGACGTTACATGTGACATTTCAATTATTAGATTGGGAATGTTAATGAGAGTGAAATAGAGAGTCAGAGCAATCTTATTTCTGTATTTGTCATATAGTAAAACACATACCATGCTGCACAAGGCTCCCAGTCAATAAGTAATTCTGTTTGGCCCTATGACAGGAACAACAATACATGCTTACACATTTTTTGCATCAGGCTTTGGTAACAACCACCATGTTTCCTGTTTCATGTTTTACCATGATATTTAAAGTATTTTAGTCAAGAGACTGTAGTATATACTTTATACAATATTTACATTATTTGACTATTTGCCATCTTTACTTCTGTGATTGACGGGTATTTTAACTTGACATTTTGACTTTATTTTGACGTAAATAGAACAAATAAAGAGTAGTATGGTGTTCAGTTATGCATGTCTTACCTTTCTCACTCTTTCTTTCAGAGCACTCCTAATTGGATAAATACCCAGGCCTGTGTGGTAGGAGCAATCTGAAGGCATCAAAACTCAGATTAGGAACACAACAACATCATTAACATATCCAGGTCAAGCATTCACATCAAAGTGATCAAATATCAAGTCTGAATGCAAATGTATTAATTCATTTAAACTTACTTTTTTGTTTTTGTTTTTTGCTTTTATCCATTTCTGCCTCTGTGGGATAGAAAAATACATATATCCACTCTGCAAAAAGGCAAACAATTCAGAAACGGTCTTGCTCATCATAGAATTTATTACAAATAACAATATCATTAAAAAAACCTGACAAATGCAAAACATGCCTGACTTCCGCTTTCTCTTCCCTGTTGACCCTGTGGTTTTGAAGAAATCAGATGTCAAACTAAGTATGGAATGGCAAACAATTAAGGACTATCTAGGTATGTCTTTTTATACATGTTCATTAAAACAGGCACACATTCACACACTCACTTGCTCGCTCACACACACACACACACATACACACACACACAAACCCTCATGTGTAACCTATGTCCTACCACAAAAATGATCATGAACACCCAATCAGAACTAAATCAATCGGTTGAGAAGTTGCCCAGCAAAATTGCTGAAAAAGTTGTTGGATACAGTACATACCATAATCTTTCTTATGTGTGCAATAAACTCCATTGTAACAACTGACATCATTAGCTTAGCTTGGCCAAATCACAGGAGTACTTGGGCCAATCTAAGCTAATGATTTCAGTTGGAGACAACTAGCCTTTAGCTTACATGCTAGTCGGCCCCTCCGACTTCAATTGAATTAGGCTAATAGGGGGATATGTTGAACTGGGATGTTGCATGCAAATACAAAAAAATTATATGTCCCTGCCTAATCTAACTCTCTGGTAGACAGCAAGTGAGCGAATTAACTAAAACACAGTGGAATGTTGCTTTAAGAGCTTTGTAGTTAGCTGTAGGAGTTACCTTTTTTAGGTAGATGTATTTCACCCGCCTTCTCCAAAAGGCCTGCCGTCACCACAGCGGGGCCTTCCAGCCCCGCCTCCTCCACGAGGCCTTCCGGCCCCGCCTCCTCCTCCACGAGGCCTTCCAGCCCCGCCTCCTCCACGAGGCCTTCCGGCCCCTCCTCCTCCACGAGGCCTTCCGGCCCCGCCTCCTCCACGAGGCCTTCCGGCCCCTCCTCCTCCACGAGGCCTTCCGGCCCCGCCTCCTCCACGAGGATTTCTGGCCCCGCCTCTCCTGAGGTGCCCTGCTCGTCACAGGGGGTGAGGGTCAGGGTGAGGACAGTGTCCTCACTCGCCTTCCAACCTGTTCAAATTTGATTAGAAAAAAAAGTAGGAATGAGGCTGAAATATAATGTATTATAAAAATTCAAACAGGCATATTATTTGACATTCCCACACAAAAGAATTTTAAGACTATATTTCTTATCTTGTATGCATTTACATATTTCTGAAACACAGGCAAAAAATGGGCTATTTTTCACACTGGATGCAAGTTTACATGATTTTGGTTAAGGCGTGAATAGCTAAAGGCAAAACAATGGGGAAAACAGGGAAACTTGGTGTAACATACACCGAACTGCCATCTAAAGAAAACCCAACTATGTTTTACCAAATTTTCAGACTACACTTTGTAACCTATATTAACAGGGCTATGTATTAAACATGGCTGGAATTATAACCTTAAAACATCAGAGTATTGTTTATTTATTTATTTTTTGACTTCGTTTCTCCACAACAAAAAGTAGTTCTACCTTCAGTGGACAGTGGCTTGTTTGCCACGATTGTCTTGCCATGTAACCAACATTCCACAACACTGAAATGTAATAAGGTTGTCATTTGTTTTATAAAATATAAATATTTGATAAGTGCTGAAAAAATAGGGAAGGATTGACAATCAACTGTACACTGTATGGCGACTGAAAAAATATATACTGTACATCTCACCTGCACAAACCAACTCATAAAATGCTATCATTTTACTGAGGTGTTGTGTAGCCAGCGGGTCCAGTTCACATCTTGGGGTGAGGGAAGTTATTTTAGGTTTCTTCCCATTGCCTTCCTTCTGAAGGAGGAGGAGTGGCTTGTAGCCCATTGCATGTAGCTTCTCAAGCTGCAAAGACATTTATTTGTAAAGGATAAAAAATGTATGTTATCAAAAAACCCGAGTGTAAATTCAGTTTGAGGCAAGACTTGAAATTTGTTGTAAGACCAAACATTGACAAAAAAATGCACATTATTACATGTCATATTATACTAAGTTCCTCTGATCATATTGACATAATTCGAATGCACTTATGACCAGCAAAAGCAAAATTACTGAGTCATCCTCAAAAGTGAAGTTTCTATTTTGTCAAATTTACTGTGTATGAACAATAATCTCTGGCTTGAATTTGATGTTAGAATTATTAACAGATCAAGGACTCAACGTTAAATTTTAAAAGTGGTTAAAAGTCAAAATCTGGTTGCCACTTGTATGAATTTGGTAGCCAAGGGCAAACATTAATGTTCAGCCCTGTATATGATTTTTTTCACCCATCTTTCATGTTTACCACCCCAAATGAATAGGTTTACACTGAAAATCAATGCATTTCAATACATTGCAAATACATAACAGAATTAGTTCTACGAGGAGGAAGGTGGGACATCTAGGATCCAGGATTTAGTAAGATATATAGCTTTGTTCTTTACTTTGGTGAACCTATTCATACTGTATGTTTTTTTTAAGGTTAAGTGCTCACGAAATAAATGAATTTTCGGTTGTCTTTTGAATGTTGTCAGGGATTCTGCATCCCGGATGACGTGGGGAGATCATTCCACCAGCATGGAACCGTGAATGAGAATGTTCTGGAGAGTGATTTTTTGGCAAAGGTTACTTATGGCGCTTTTCCATTACCAGTACCAGCTCGACTCGACTCGACTCGGCTCGGCTCGCTTTTCGCTCCGTTTTCCATTGCAGATAGTACCTCCACAATAGTACCTGGTCGTCATAGCGACGCCGCAGGAAACTGCCGTGACTTAATCTTTTACGCGAGACGCGCGAGACACACCCGCTACCCACACACACAGGACAATGGAGGAAATCGAGTGTATGCTGTTTTTGGATGTTTTTATTTTTGTTTTTGCTGTTTTTTTATTCAGGATACTGTGTCTGGCGCGCGCAATGATGACGCAATGAATAGTGACGATTCTCTCTGACCAATCAGCAATCTGTCGTGTTTTCACATCACATTTTAGTATCGCCTCAGCTCGCCTCAGCCCGCTTAGAACCTCGCCGGAGGTGGTACGAAAAAAAGTACCTGGAAGCAGGTACAGGTACAACTTTTACACAGTGGAAAACCAAACAGAGCCGAGTCGAGTCGAGCCGAGGCGAGCTGGTACTGTGTAGTGGAAAAGCGCCATTAGTTCATTAATGCCTTTCAAGTTAACAGTCAGTGACCTTAAAGGTTAAATCTGCTGGCCTGTTCCCAAAAGCCATAACCAATTTGAACTCACGCAGGCACTGACTCCACACTCACCCCCCGATCCCCGGACTTTCTTCTACCCACCTACTGTGCAATATTTAACATTTAATACTTTTGATAACACTGATATTCTGTGCAATTTCATTACTGTTCAATATTTAATACTTAATATTTAATACTTCTGATACAATCAAAATCAAACAGTATACAAACCATATTTATCTTTCTATTTTAATGTATATAGCTTCTTAGAACTGTGCACCTTGGGGCATTTCTTTTGATTAGAAACCATGTTGTCTGAGGAAAAAAAAGAAAGAAAAAAGAGAAAGTTATTTATGTATAATATAGGCATAAATACCGATAGAAACATTCTGATTTAACCCTCTGGTGTCCTTCGGACCAAATGGTCCCAAATTGTTTAAATAAAAAAATGTATAAAATCATAGCTTCATCGGAATGGTCCGAAATTTGGTGACTTTGTTGGTACTCACCCAAAAAAATTGGTGACAGGATTTGAATAGTCTAAGTGGTTGTAAAAAAAATAGTCACACTCAAGGTCTTCGGGACCAAATGGTCCGCCATAGGAAATGAATGGGAAATTGGCAAAAATGTGAAAATACAGAGTTTGTATGCACAAAAAATCTACAAATCAGCCACGATCCAGAAAAAAAGCACACAACAGTGAAGGGGTGAATCTATAAAACATCAAGAGTGCAAAACAGACACATCCACACACACACACACAAACACACTTTTATACACATACACACTAATAAATTCAGATTACATAAATCTATTTTGAATTTTTAAAAATCACAGCTTCTTCGGAATGTTACGAAACTAGGTGCCTTTTATGGTATTAGGTATGTGAACACACAAAAAATATTGAGGTCATGATCCAAGCATGCTAAGTGGTCATCACACTTCTGCTCTTTGGTCAAAAATGACCCCCATAGGAAATGAATGGGAAATTGTCAAAAATATGAAAACACAAGAGTTTTTTTGTGCATACAATCTACAAATCAGCCAGGATGAAGAAAAAAGGACTCAACAGTGAAGGGGTGAATCTCTAAAACATCAAGAGTGCAAAACAGACTAAATCTGTTCAGGCAAAAATCACTAGAATTCGCAAGCCTTTCTACAGAGAGCTGTAAATCCACTAGTGGTAAAAATGTACTATTGCGTGATAAAAATGCTCAGTGTGTCCACCAGTTGGCGCCCATCTCATTTCAAAAACTGTTTTCATGAGGCCTAGGCTTGACTCTAAAATGAAATACAGCTTTAATAAAAAAAATAAAAAAATTACATATATATAAAAAAATTCTATTATATTCATTGGGAAAAAATTGGTCATAATTATTGCATAAATATTAATTATAAATCATAAAATTATCTCAAAACACCAAAAAAGAAAAGAAAAAATATTATAAAAAACAAGTAAAAAAAAAAAAAAATGATGATTTTTTTTTATAAATATTATTCCCACCCTCCCGGACCATTTGGTCCCGAAGGTCCTGAGTGTGACTCTGAAATGAAGGACACCAGAGGGTTTTAATATCACACTATGATTTAAAATCACACTATGCAAGGGATGCTATATGTTTTCTTAATCTCAATGGTCAAATTGTCTTAACCAGTCATTCTTCTGAGTTTTGAACTTTGTTCGTGATGACATTGTGATAAGGGTAAACATTTCTCTGATTTTTAACTGCCATTTACACAGTAATACTGTGTGTGTATGTGTATGTGTATGTGTGTAATGCATGTCAAATGTTAATATCACATTATTAAAATACACGAAAAGTGAGTTGAGAAAAAGTTTGTGAACTAGTACGTTAGGCTACACTAATGCTGCGTTCCAGGCAACCTGTAACCCGTGTTTTTCCAACCTTATACCCGTGAAAGTGCACTGGAACGGCAGTCAAACCCGTGACTTCCCACCCGTGAACTCGTACTAGATCGATGTACTCCCAGTTACGAGTTGGAAAAACACGGGTTACAGGTTGCCTGGAACGCGGCATAACATGTGACATGCTAGGACATGCAGTTAGCACTTTATAGGGTTTTATATCAGACAAATGGAAACACCAAAGCAATGTCACAAAAAAGTTAAAATAGGGCATAAGGCAGTCATGATCACCCCAGCAACATAACGTTACATACTTGACTACACTTTTGCATGTATATTTATAGGCTACTTGTTCATGAGGTAATAATTTTAGCCTACCTTAATCAACGACTCCAGAGAAGTAATTGGAGCGAGCTCCGTCATCCGGATATTGTGGAAAAATATATATAAAAAATAATAATAATTAAACAAATTAAAAATTATTTTTATTATTTCAACAGAGCATCAGAAGAAACTCCCTGGAACTTTTAAAATATATATTTCGGAGCTTAACTTACTGTAAAAAAAAAAAAAAAAAAAAACTTTTTTTTTCAAAAAAAAACAATGGTTCTTTTTTTTTTATTGAATTTTTTTATTGAATTTTTAAAATTACAGAATTCAATATCAAGTCCTTGACACATAACATTTTCACATTTCGTAACAATATAGTTTAAATAAAAAGAACCAAAAAATAAAATAAAAATAAAAATAACAAAAAATATAAAAAATAAAGGGGCATCACAAACGTGTTAAATTCATTTATCAGAGATAGGCCTACAGATCTTTGGACTTTTCAATTTTTAAAAAACTTTTTCTTTTTCAGTGCGGGCGCACTGAAGCGGTTTTTTATATATATAGTTCAAAGTTACTATCAGATTTAATGTTATACCTTGACAAACTATACATCATTAAAAAGATATAAGACTCAAGTTTCAGTATTTGACCACTATTGTATTCTGAGAAACTTATAGCGACAGTTATTTCTTAATTTGTGTCAGGAGTTATGAAATGAAAAAATGAGTCGATACCTTTGATATGAATTATGCGCGTCAGCCGCTTTCATTCATAAAAAAACTCCCCTGCTGTCGTCATGACAGCGATTCACAAAACAACGTCCTTCAGGGCTTTTAGCTCAAAAATGTGCAGATTTGGAGAAATATTGATATATTCTCATAGGTTTACATCAGATTTCTATAGACAGGAATAATATTTATTGAATTTATACCCAAATGCGTCGATGTAATCATTATGAGCGCTTGGATACTCTGATACTGTGTTTTCAATTCATACCAATAGCCTGAGGGCGCCCTCGCCGCCCTGTGCACAGTATTAGTCCATATATAGAACATGAAGAAGAGCCATGATCATGTGACATTCCTGGACGTCACTGATACACACAAAGCTAACAAGAGATCGCGCTGTAACATGCAGATACAGACGTTTTGAAGACAATAAACATGTTTGCTATGATATTTGAGTTACCTGTGTTTTTCAAGCCATGCCAGGTATTTCCATAATAATAGATTATATTTATAATGTAATGCTAATCTATATAGAATCATTGTGCAGAATACTATAACAATAGTATATTTTCTGTCTGATTTTTTTATCTGAAGCCAAATTAGATCACAGAATTTTATTTAAAATACTCTACTTGGGTTATAAAGTAAGTTTGGAACACAAACATGGTTTTAATCTCATAAATTGTCGTGTATTGATGGTGTGCTAAGCTAACATGCTAGCTAGCCCTAGGTGCACCTGCCAGGCTGCCACCTAGAAGTTATACTTTTATGATTTTTTGAACGCTTACTGAAATGTTTCTTTATTCAAAAAATGCATTTGATACAGTTTAAAATGTGAGGTGAACTTTGAGAAAAGAAATTAGGGACTGAAACCCTATGAATAGCCTACGAGTAGCCAGTCGTTAGTAACTATAATGCAGACAAAAGAAATGCATATTTAGAGCCATAACCAGGCTGGAGAGGTGTGAATGTGTGCAGGGGGAGACTGAGACTGAATGGGGATCGTTTGCACCACAAAACAATAGAGACGATATACTGGATAGATGCTTAGAAGATGACAATAAACATCAGTTGCATTTTAGAGTCAAATCAAAATAAAGTCACATGACATGGTCTTGAAAAACATTTAACTAAATACAGAGTTTTGGACTTATTATCTTCAGATTTTAAACATAAAATGTTTAGACATGTGGCTTTAGCTGTAGTGCATTTCTAGATTGCTACAGTGCCAACTTCAATTTTATTTTCATGAGGATATTTCATAAAAATTAATTTCTAATAACTTTACAAAACTTTGAAGCTATTTATAACAATTTTTTTCATTATGACAATAATTAATTCTACATTTACAATAAACTGCCAGGTGTCAGCTTTCAAATGAGACCATACTTGTGCTTTTAGTACAAAGGGTTCATGAACTGCATCTGTTTCAGTTTGGGTATGTCGTTTCTGGGGATTTTTCAAAAGTGGGGTTGCAGCTTAACAGGATCACGCAGCACAAACATAATGCCTATATTGGATACTTAATTAAAGTCTTGTGCTGTTTTATAAAGCACAAAACCATATCACGGTTTCGATTTTAGTTCGTTGGCAAAATATAACGCATTATAATATATATATGACTTACAAATTGACATCAACTACGATGTTGTTGCATCATGCTTGTAGTTTCTTTTGCGCTTTATTTATAATAAAGTGACATAAAGCGCTCTGCCGCATTTGCGCGTGTAATTGAAGAGGACGCGCAACGAGACTGGCGGGACAGGAAAGTACGTTTTTTTTAGGTGAGAGACTTTATTTCAGCGTACACTTATGTCACTGCCTGGTAGTTCCTATTGTGCTGGGTTTTCTGAAGTAGTCATGAATCGCCTCTCATAACATAACATGCTCTAAACCAGTGGTTCTCAAAGTGGGGTCCGCGGACCCCTAGGGAAAGTGCAGGGCCCATTGTCATTCATTACTCCCGCGTTCTGTAACGTTAAACCAATGAACATTCGGCTTTTACATTACGTCAATCTACCAAAACATTTCCCTTATTCTTTAACTTCACGTCTCACAGCTAATAAATGAATAAATGAAAGCCAATTAAACAGGCGCATTGTGTTCAGCACTCCCCCCGCTTTAACTTTGAGCCAATAGAAACTCTGTTGTTACATTACGTCAATCTGTCAAAGTCGTTATTTCGACATCTCGTAATTTCGACATAATAAGGGGACATTATAATCTGCATTAAGCCACATTAAGCGTTCTTATAATGGTTTTCTAAGGGAGGAAAATGCTTTGCGCAACAGAAAACAATCTCACAGCAATAAAAAAAAAAAGAAGAATAAATAACGCAGTCAGCACCGCCGCACAGTCCTCTGTCAGACCAGATGTTGTCAGGCTATATGTCAGTAAATCTTTCCTGTCGTATCAGCCGTGTGCTCGCGGCGCGCACTCTTCAATATCAAGCGCAAATGCAGCGCGCCCTGTATCACGCAAAAGAAACTACGAGCATGTACGTCGTGTTCTGTCGTCAATTAGGCTAAGTATTGAAAACCAAAAGGGAGAATAAAATTGTGCCATTTTTCATTATTAATATTCTAACATTTTATCAATATTGCAAAGCCATCAAAACTGACTCGTGTCATAAAAAATATATTTTGTGACCAAAAATGTGAAAAATACATCTAGCCTAAATGATCCCAGCAAGCAATTTTGCGTCTAATAGCGTCAAAACACAGCCCAGACGTCTAGGCTAAAACGAGGCTAATTTTGGGCTCTCAGTGAAAATCTAATAGACGTCTAACCATAGCCCAAGAATAGACAGCTATTGAATGACTACATATATACGTCTAATAGACGTCTAACCATAGCCCAAGAATAGACTAGTCATCAATTACACTACATATACATGTAATAGACAACAAAATGAGGCATAAGGATTCTTTTCACTCAAATATAACAGGTTCTCATAAATGAAAATCCATCCAAACTAACTGATTATAAAGGGATTAATTTAGAACAATTATATTAACAACTTAGACAAAATTCAAACATAAAAATGAACACATAAAATATTGGAAAATATGTAAAACAACTTAAGATACTAACATTTTTAAGAATTAATTGTTAGCTTTATATCCATAACCACCACCCCCTGCTCTCCCTGGTGCTTGTTTAAAATGACCAGAAATTGCATTTTTTATTTCCCATTCAGTCGCCGAAGGAAAGTTGGTCATCACTGCGTCTGCCAAATGAGAAAAAGAAAAAAATTATTGCTCAAGAAAAGCATTGTTGACAATCATTTTTAACTAATTACAGTCATTCACTTTTGCTAGGATGCACACTAGAGCTGGCCAATATAGAGTTAACGGAATATAGATTGAGACTATATAATTTATATCAATATAGACAATAATTTATATCAATATTATTAATAAATTAATATCAATAATTGAACATTTTTGCCTGCATAATGGTGATGCACTAATTATATATATATACACATACATATATTTTAGGGGTGTAACGATACACGTATTGAACCATTCTGTACGAGGCTTTCGGTTCGATTTCAGTACGGATTTTTAAACAGAACTGTTCGTTAGACAATTTTTCCTACTGACCAAAATATTTTAATTACAAATGTAGGCACGTCAAAAAGCGCGCTCAAATGTAAGAGAAATCATAACAAATCGTGACAACAATCGTGCTCTTTCAGGTAGTGACCATATAGACCTGCATTATATGACTGACTGACTGTCGGACAAGAACAGTTTGACTTAAAAATATCAAAATTGAAACTACTTCAGAAACAAAGACACCTACATCGTGGATGCCCTTAAGGTAAGCTAAAACATACCAAAATTTAATTTCAAAGTGAACTATCCCTATAAATCATTCTTTATCACTTACTCATATAACTCTAATGAACATAAAAAGATACTTTCATGCACTGCCTGGCAAAAAAACTACAATTAATCAGTTTTGACTAAAAGTGGGCTACAATAGCCGGGTCTGAATGCGAGCTAAATCGTGGCTACGCACAGCCTACACATATAACATGTAAAATAAAGCAAACCAAACAACTTGTAATCACAGTTGACTTTGCTTACATGATGGAATATCATACATCTCACAACTTATTTTGGAAAAAAATACATTTATCCAGATTAAATGTTATTTGGGCTAAAAGTGGGTTACACATAGCCGGACTATATCGGGTCTATATTTAACCGAGACGTTGAAATGACGGCTATTGCTTGCTGGGGAGCCTTGTGGTACGCCATACTGAACTTCTGATCGATGAGACATCTCTTCATTTACTGCTACAAACTGATAACGGTCAGATAAGTATGATTTACATCATGCTAATGCAATTCCACTAATGCCAACATAATTTTCGAGTCTATTTAAAAGAATGTTGTGGTCGATAGTATCAAATGCAGCACTAAGATCGAGTAACACTAATAGAGAGATACAACCACGATCAGATGATAAGAGCAAATCATTTGTGACTCTAACGAGAGCTGTCTCGGTACTATGGTACGGTTTAAATCCTGACTGAAAATCCTCACAGATATCATTTATATCTAAAAAGGAACACAGTTGTGAAGATACTGCCTTTTCTAGTATTTTTGACAGAAAATGTAGATTCGAGTTCAGTCTATAATTGACAAATTCTTTAGGATCAAGTTGTGTTTTTAAAAAAAAGAGGTTTCATAATAGCCAGCTTAAAGTTTTCGGTACATATCCTAATGACAAAGATGAATTAATGATATTAAGAAAAGGATCTATGACTTCTGGAAGCATCTCTTTCAGTAGCTTAGTCGGTATAGGGTCTAACATGCATATTGTTGATTTTGATGATTTAGCAAGTTTAGACAATTCTTGATCTCCTTTAGCAAAGAATGAATGGAATTTTTCGGTAACACTTTATAATAACTCCACGCAATTAAGCATTAGTAAACAATTAATTCATCATTTATAAAGCATTAATAGACATTAAAGGCAGGGTAGGCAGGATTTTTCTAAAAAAAACTTTTTCCAAAATTTGTTTAAACTGTCTTTATATACCAATACATAATTAAAATGTAAGTACTCTGAAAAAGAGAGTATAAAAATCGAGTGTCTATAGTCCTCTCAGAACTGCAATAAACACAGCTACTTATTCCATTAACTCCACCCCCTCTCTTCTGGGCTCCTTCCAAAGCCACACCCCCAAAGCACATGAACGCGCGATGCCGACCGCTCAGCTGGAGGACGCGTTTGCCAGCGCCGAGCGGAGAGGAGCGCAGTGCATGTAGTGACATCATGTCAGAATCACATGTAATAAAATACCTAACTTTATCATTATGAATATAAACATGGCTGTTAGTACTCACTATCAAGCTAGCATATCCATACTGGTAAAGTTTAAAATATATTGAGTTTGATTCGGTAACGAGCTAGTAACATAAGGCAAAGCTAACAACAGGTTGCATTGATACTCGTTTTCCCATTACCATCAGTTACACTGTGATGAAGGTGAATGTCGTGTAAGATTCATAACATATACGGTGTTTTGCATGTAAGAGCTTCCACGATGAAAGCACTGTTGGCTCTGATGAGGAGGACTACACTGTATTGACTCTCGTCTGACTTCTTGCTTTATCCAAAGAATTTTGGCCATAGCCTTTTCGAATATTGTCTTCCTTTTTTTGCCTTGTTTGCCTTCGCTGACTGTATATGCAGGTACTGGGAATTTTGACTGCTCTTTCTCTGCCATAATTGTGATTCTTCCTAGCTTCCGTGCCTCTCTCCGTACCTCTTCCCCTCCTCGAGTCAAACGGGTGCGCGCATGTGGGCAGCTCCTGTAGCCGCGGGGGTGGTAGCCATGGTAGCGAGGGAGAGTGACAGTCGCCCAGCCAATCATTTCATTCGTTCTGAATGGAAATAAGTAGCTGTGTTTATTGCAGTCCTGAGAGGACTACAGACACTCAATTTTTATACTCTCCTTTTCAGAGTACTTACATTTTAATTATGTATTGGTATATAAAGACAGTTTAAACAAATTTGGGAAAAAGTTTTTTAGAAAAAACCTGCCTACCCTGCCTTTAAACACAGTTGTCTCTTCTGAAACTCAGCAGTGTTTACCTGGCCGCTGGTCCTCTTTGTAGCAGCATGAAAAATAGGCTAAAACTTTTATTCAAATTGTGAATAGCTAAATTAAATACAAAAAGCGAGATCCCTTTACTATAATCACTATAGCTTTCAATCAGATGCAGCGCGATTGGCTACAGCGTTCAGCGCTACAAATCGTGAACGGTCTTCAGGTCTTCAGACAGAGCATGAACACAAATAAGCACGGGACCATTTGAAAGCAGCTGTCAAATGCACCGAATTGAGCTGAAATAGTCTTGGTGATTGGACCCGAAATCCACCCGTGCCTACTGCGCATCCGACCCACAGCCGCACCGCACACATTATGCCACCTGTTGCATCAAATATTAGCGGGTCGCCCGACGAATACTCGCGGGTACCCGCCCGCATGCGGGACTCTGATCTAGACCCCTTGCATTCTTACTATCTTCGATTTACTTTACTTTACTTTACTGTTTATTTTTACAGGGACAATGCACAATTAAGAGTAATTGCACCAGAGTTAGCTAACAGCTAATTTAGATCTGCTGTCCCTGGGCAGGTAAAAAAAATAAAAATAACAATACACTATTATATATACACCACATAAAACATCACAATACATATGTCCAGGAATGTAAGATTTACAAAATCAGTATATAAAACAAAGAATTTACTACACAGTCATTAGTGGGTGCAGATTTGTTCTGATAGTAGCCAGTACTTAAGCTTGGTTTTAAAAACTGTGAAGCTATCAATAATTCTGGGTAAGGAATTCTATATCCCCACTACTCTAACCGAAAGAATCTGTTTGACCAAAGGCTGTTTTTCTATACTGCGGTACCAAATCTCCATTAGCAGATGCTCTAGTCCTACCGGCACTTCCGTTATGGGCCAAGCATCTCTTAAGAGTTTTGTACATCAGGCATACATCAGTGTAAAATACAAAATAGTAAATAAAAAAAAATAAATTTAACTTTTTCAAGATAGTACAATGATGATAGTCCCTTGGTTTAATTAAAGTTTGGATGCATGTCCATAGTTCTGAAATGATGAATGTGGCACAATGAAATGTGGCAGGCAGTGCAAGTGACAATAACAGGAGAAGATGACATGACTTATCGTGTTTGTTGACTGATCCAACTCACCACAGTTGTTTGACTGACTCATAAAAAAGTACATACGGTAAGCACGGATGGCAGGTTAACAGGCTAGCGAAATGCTAACATGCTAGCAATACTGATTTAGATTAAAAGCTAGCGATGTCAGATTAATGTTATAGGCAATATTAGACTATACCAGATATATGTTGATGAGTAAGTTATATTTAGCAATATAAATGACAAGGAATAATAGTAAATTGAGATTCAAAACAAAGCTATATGGAGCTACAAACAAGAACCACTCAGCAGTGAGGCAAGGGACCTTCTGTCACAGGTGATAAAGAAGTTGTGGGTTTCCTGAAGTCTAGTCCCTCAGCCAAGGTTGTCGAGACCATTTTAAACTATAGAGCTGTCTCCACGAGGAGACTTTATGCCTTACGCCCGGTTCACCCACACTTTCACTCTGCAGGAGAATGTGGTCCAGCAAAGCGCTCCAGGAGCGGACCGCATACAGAAGTGCAGTGATCGTGGAGCAGATGGGGAGTCGGACTGATGCTGGGGAGAGATCTGTGTCATTGTGGATATCAACCTACAGTCATCCAGAGGAGCAGTCCAGAGCTGCGGCCAGAGAATGGGCTTGGCTGTGGTGGGGGAAGAACTCTGTGGCTGGGACTGTCAGGACTGTCAAAAAGGAGATGGATGAGTTTCTTTATGCCCCAGTGAAACCAAAAGTCCTGTTCAGGGCTGCTGTTACAAATATGCATCACCAGTGTTCTAGTGTGGCCACGTAAGCGGAGATAATGTTTATACTAGCCACTGTTGTTATCATTTTCATATCCATGTCTGCCTTTATGTATATGTTCTGTTCTCTATCTGTAATTCAGTTCTCTAGAATCTATTTACTAGAAATAGAGCCGGCATTCTGGAAGAGGCAGCAGCAGCAATGTTTCTTTTGCTTGCTTTTAGTAATCTAAAGCATATGCTTTGTGCCGGCTGTTTTGGATAATTATTCCAGATCGTCTCATTGTGGAGTATATTGGACATTGTGGATTCCTTCCGAACAGTGCTGCATGGATTTAAGCTCTTAGACTCTCCATCCCTACCGGTGAGGTCGACCTGAACTCTCAGTTGTATATAGACATTGCGGCCACGCCACATGTTGGAAAGCCACACCGTATCCTGACAGAACACCAAGAAAGGATTATAAAAACAGAAATGGATGAAATTTGTGAGACAAGGTGTGTGAGCTGGCAACAATGTCCGTTGAGGAGGGAATCTTAGGGGAGTACGACAGCATGGAATGAAGCCCTGCCTATACTCCCGCTGCTGAGGCTGAGCTGTGCCAGGGCCCTATAAATGGTTTGATAAATGTTATCATTCCCCAAAGTCTGCCGCCGCTGATGGTTTCACCAAACTCCAAGTCTCCTTCGTCGCTGATGGCCCACCAAGCCTCCTTCTCCCGCCTCCTCTTCCAAAGCCATCCTGTTGCCCGGCCCTGCCTCCGCTGGCTGCATTCAGGCCTTCGGCTCCTCATTTGGCGGCTCCACTCTGCTGCTTAGATTTGCCTCGGGCCTTCCATTCTCCAGCTCCACTTTGGCCACAGAGTCCATTACTCCACCTTGGCCCATCAACCAGTCCGCTCCACCTTGGCTCCTCGCTCCCTCTGCACCTTCCGGCTCCACCTTGGCTCCTCGCTCCCTCGCTCTGCCTACGCCATGGACGTCCCGGCCTTCGGCTGCGCATCGTTATTATCGCTACTAATTATGGTTTCATTGATACTTATTCATTCAGTCATTAAAATGAGAGTAAAACCCTTGTTAATTTGTATAATTTCCTCATGCTACAAGTGGAGTGTTACAGTGTCACCTGCGCAAAAAAGGATAAAGGCTTTTGAAACCTGCCTCCCCAGAAAGTCTGTTGCTCATTAAAGGGGTTATATGTCCCAGAGACTGGTTTATGTTGGTAGATTTGAAAGATGCATATTTTCACATAGGCATCTAGCCATCACACAGGAACTTCCTCAGGCTTACCTATCAAGGGACAGCCTACACATTTTTGACTGTTCTTTTTGGCTTTCATTAGCCACAAGAGTGTTAAGCAAAAGTGCTGAAGCAGCCCTAACACTGAGAATTGCGGGTCTCAAAGTATCAGCTTATTTTGATTGCTCCTCTGCACTCAGTCACAGCAGCAAGTGAAGATGGATACAAAGGTTCTAGTGTCTCATTTAGGAGAGCTTAGGCTTCATAATAAACAAGACTAAAACACTGAAACATTTTGTGCAAACTGATTGTGTTTTCATTAATTATGGGCAATGCATATCTCAGGAATAATGAATGCTGGGATGGCTCCCCTGTCCAGTGGGAATCCTCTGTATGGAGATCGGACTCTCCATCCCAGGAGGTGAGCCAATTGTGGGAGAGATTTGGTTGAGCTGCCGTAGATTTCTTCGGCATAAGTTTTCTGCAGAAACTTATGGGGATTGTCACTAATTCTATTGGCCAAGACCCACTCGTACAAAGGTTTATGAGAGGTGCGCTGCATATGAACTGGGTTTCAAAGCCACTGATTTCACAGTGAGATTTGTCTGTGGGCCTGAACACGTTGTCTCAGCCTCTTTTTGAGCCTATAGACAGTATTGATTTAAAGCTCCTTTTGCTAAAGCTTATTGGAGCTTGGATTCATAACGCCTGAGGAGGTTCCCATAGTGAGATACCCCATTCATTTTATCAGAGAACCTAGTTTATGTAAGTAACCTAAAGTTTGTGTTCAGGAGGCAGATAAGAGGACAGATCCTGCATAAGACAAACAGCAGTTTCATTCCTCCTACTGTTGATGTTCATGTCAGTAAACAACAATTTAATAATATAGCCATAAAGTCTGAATTTGTTCACCATTTTATCTATTTAAGTAAGTAAATGTAAGTAAAGATCCCAGTCCTTTTTTTTTTTTTTTCATTTCTGTTCCATGACCACTGTCTTTTGATAACAGATCATTTTCTTTTTCAGTGAAATATGAATCTCTGTATTCTGATGTCTGTTTTGATACCTGCTGTTCATTGACTATATCTGTGTAAATTATTCAGGTTTAGTCTGATGATAAAGGGATGATATACGTTGCCATAAGGGGAGCAAAAGCTGAAGGCCATCGAGATCTTTTCTCATCCACCCAGATAAATATCAAAGAGCACAGTATTCAATTAACCATCACAACAATTTAACAAAATAATCCTTACATTTTCCAGTAATTCCCAGCATTTCTTTTTCCAGATAATTAATTGCATGCTACTACAGTATCATTTTTGATAATTTATTAAAATATAAATGGGTTCAAAAAATATAAAAATATAAAAGCTCAAACTTTCAAAATAAAAATATATATAAGCTATCCATTGCTAAGTAACCACAGCACTAGTTCATCCCATACTGAGAATATGAGATGCATTTTTGACACAAAAATAATGTTGGAAATGTCTTCATCACACAGTCATAATTTAACATAACAGAACTATAACAAGAACCAACAACCCCTTTAACCAATAATGCCGTGCAGTAACTTTTCGTTCGTGCAGTAAGTCGTGAATTACTGCTCAACCGTCTGGACAGCCAGAGATGACCACTGATTGAGAAAGTGTGGTCAAATTAAGGAAGTTTTGAGCATAACAGATTTCTCAACAGTAAAAAAAAAAAAAGAGGACCTGCAACAAGAAATAATATTGCAAATACTAGTCATTTACAAAATGTTCAGCACAAATGAATTTAACAGTAGTTACTTGAAACTCTTTTTAAGAAAAAAAAAATGGTGTCATTTGGGAACTTTGACTTAAAACATACTGTTATTTAATATATTTTTTACAAGCTATGAGAGTTTGCAGGTTGCTATATGTAAATGTACAAAGTGGAATAATGAGAAGTATGTAGTTGTATGCAGAAGTATGCAGTAGGTGGTAAAATGAGAACATTTACCGCAAACTTCACTTGAATTGCTCTGATGGTAGGAAAAGCCTTTTTCACAGAAAGTATGTACAGCTTGATTACATTAGATGCATAAACAATATATTTTTTATATAATTACATTAAAATAACAACTCTAATACTGCCACGGGACCAATCTTCAAATCAGTCACTTCAGCCAGTTTGATCCTGTTTTCTTTTGCATGTGGTGCAACTGCATTATATTGATACATTACGCATTATTTGAACCATTATTACAAATAATTTCATAAAAACATTTCATGCTGTAGAAATGAAGAAATATAGACTAGATTACATTTTTAAACATTTTATTTATAAACATACAGTATATTGTAAAGCCGTTGCGTTTGAACATCAAATTAATCTATTTTTGGATAGTATAGATTTGGGATTTGAATAACACA
The DNA here is from genome assembly GCF_963993115.1 of Abramis brama. Classification (NCBI taxonomy): domain Eukaryota; kingdom Metazoa; phylum Chordata; class Actinopteri; order Cypriniformes; family Leuciscidae; genus Abramis; species Abramis brama. The sequence continues at coordinate 37,910,751 of NC_139975.1, forward strand.
ATAAATATACCTTAGATGTAATATATATTTTCCAAGGTAACTATTTCCCTCCTAAACAACATATAACTTGCCTGGCAAACGCCTCGGCCCTGTGTCAATCTAAAGTTATGATGAAATAAACATAAAATACATGACCAGACCCGAAGCACAGAAACACGGGCTAAATAAATCATGACAGAAGATTAAACAGCCAACATGGTCAAACTGTTTTCCACAATCATAAAAGCCTTCCTTTCACCCTTCTGTTCGGGTACACATTATGAATGTGCTAACATTGCTAGGCATAAAACTACAGAGCCACTAAAGGGACATGTATATTTAAATGCTTCTACGTTCTCTCGCAAATGTTTGTGTTCCAAATGTTTGAAACTCAAAAGTTTCTTGGGGCGACACAAACATTTGCAAGAGAACGAAAAAGCATTAACATTAAGTTTCCTCCCATCTCATATTCTTTCATCTCATGTCCCTTTAGAGGCTCCGTATAAAACACGTTACATTAGCCAGTGAGTGTGTTATGATAAACTAAAATAAGATAGTTATTTTATATACATATTTATGTGAGTTTTTCCAAAACCAGGCTTAGGTCTCTTTATAGCCAAAACACATTTTGGATTTAAGGGGGGAAAAAAATTCAGAAAAGGATTGTAGTTTTGGCCATACATTTAAATTTTGCATAATACTATTGCTAGGAAAAAAGATGTACAATGTGCTGTGAAAAGGGCAAAACTGAGATATTTAGGCAAACACTCCATTATTTCAAAGAGCAAGGTGCAACTTGATCCATAAGATCATAAATGAGCAAAAATATATTCCATTTTTCATATGAGCGTAGAAACAGTCTTTGCATCAAACACTTTCTCGTAGACGTCGCATCTCTCCTAAGGCACAACTTCCCAAACATCAATGTATGAATATGTCTGTTGTCTTAACCAGCAGTCAGTTCACATGCATTTGCATTTTTATCAGCTCAAATTTACTTTTTATGTATAAAAATACATAATTTCCTCCATATAGTTCATAGAATGATTACAGTTACTGTGTTCCCATGATTACAGGCTTTCTTTTATCATGAGGCACTATGAATGCTAACATGTTATGTTTTGAAAATGAAGACAATATAACTTGCAGACAGGAATTCTTGTGATAGTTTGGACAGATTTTGGTGTTTTAATCCACACAGAAAAATAACTATTAAAAAGCCATCACTCTGAATGTTCAGCTGTAGTTGAAGAGCAAATCAAGCCAGATTTAATAGAATACTCTGATGTAAGAAACATTTTAAAACTAGATGCGTTTACAGCATGAGGATGAATGGATTCAGACAAATTTAAAGCGAAGTGGAGTCATAGCAGGAATTCCTCATTAGTGTTAATGATCTATAGGTGACTCCAACCGTCCACATGTCATCAAGAGAACGCTCTTTTCAGCTAAAACACTGTCAGTTCAGCCAGAAGCGTGGTTTTCACTGCAGCCGTGTTGGACTTGAAGAAGTTGAAGTGGTTTGATTTTAAATGTGCTTGTATTCACATACGTGAAGATTGTGAAGATTGTGGGCGAGAGAATTATGGGTAGATTTATTTTGCTCCTACAATCAATGACTTCATAGAGTGGTGGGCTGACCAGCAGCTAAAAGACAAGAGGAAGACAAAACGATAATGAGACATTAACAATGATCTGAACTCTGAATTCAATACATCATACATTTATCATGTATTTGAGGATATGCCATGACTTTTCCTCATCTGCTACCCTGAAGGAATGTCAGAATGGATAGAGAGAAAGAGTGAAGCGAGCGTGTGTAACTCACAGCGGGAGCGGATATAGCACTGATGGCAGTTGAGCAGACCGTTCCTGATCCGCACATCTGTTCCTGTGCTGGTGTCGCCCAGCTGGCCCTTACAGATCCCACACTGACAGAGAGAGAAAAACACTTCAGAGGATGAAAACACACACAAACACTGTAAAGAAAATGTTCTCATTGCTTCAACCTGCTCCATCCAGCAATCTGTTATTTTCAACCTTCAAATGTCATCACTTCCTTCATAAAGGAATACATTGAGAATGATTTCTGAAGGATCATGTGACACTGAAGACTGGAGTAAGGATGCTGAAAATTCAGCTTTGATCACAGGAATAAATTACACTTTACTATATATTCACATAGAAAATGTCTCAGTTACGTATGGTAACCCTCGTTCCCTGAAGCAGACATACAGCAGACATACGTCGGAGGAGACCGACAGAAATGGGATCTTCACAGAGAGACCAATCTACTTTGAGTGTAACGAAACAAGCCAATGCACATCGGCATACGATAATTGCGCCAGCTGCTTCTATCACGTAGTGTGGGTATATAATGAGCAGCAGGTGCAACGCATCTTCAGTTTTCGCTGAGGATCCGAGACAGAGACCCGGCCGCCAAACGGTGGTACAGCAACATGAGGCGTACGTCTCAGTTCCCTCCTTCAGGGAACAAGGGTTACCATACATAACAGAGACCTTCCCTTTCAGTCGGTATCTCCTACGTACGCCGGAGGAGACCGACAGAAATGGGATCCCTACTCAAAATGCCATGCTCTTGGCCCTTCCAGTGCCCTGCATAAGCCTCACTCTCCCTCTGTTGGGGGCAGAAGCTTATGCGGGGAGTATCAACCACTGATGTTCCCTATGACCCACTCAGTGAGAACATTGGATAACACTGGGAAAGCGTGCCATTCCCAGGGGAAGGGGAACACTGCGGACACCACATCCTGCCCGGAGGGAGGTAACATGTGGAGAATACACAAATGGATTAGCCAAGCAGGGTAGTACAACATATGGAAGTCTCTGGGGTGGTTCCAGCCTAAGTCTAGGGGGGAAGCGGACCGACAGAGAAGGTAGCCGTACCGTGTAAGAAAACACATATGGGGTCACCGCAGGGACCGCTACATATGGGACCCAGCCTAACAAAGGTTCCTCAATGCATGTGAGTGTTAGGCCTGGCGTCAGACGCTCCACAACGTCTGACTGCCGCAGGGGTGACGAAGGAACTCAACAGGGTTAGCCGTTTCCGGGTAACTTGCTGGAGCAATAAACGCATGTATCTGGCCCACCAGGCGAGAATGGCATAATAAGCATAATAGCATAATGGCATAATAACCCCCCCCCCCCCCCCCCCCCCCAAATAATTTAAATTAGGTTAAAAATAGAGCAAAGGTATTTAAAATCCACTGCATGGAAGGCTGATTGAAGACATTTGATGGGAGAAATCAAGGAAATCACATGTAATATCATGATGTCACCACTAGATGCCTGTATAGCCCTATATTAATATACATACAGGGCTGTGTATTGCATTTGGAGATGTACTGTATTCAGACAATTCAGATAAAGTAGTACATTTTAAAAATGTCAAAACATAACATTTTCGGTCTAAAATGACCAAAGACCACCAGAGGATTCAGTGAAATTGATCATTTATTTGAAAGATTAACACATATTCAGTTACTGTTCTTTTAGTAAACCTAGTTAGTCGTCTACCTAGATGGCATCTGAAGTAATCGCAGGCTCACTCTCGACACAAAGCCTTTTCCAGCCAGTTAAGATCTTATTTTGGCTCAATTCCTTAACTGAGAAAGTAATCCCATAATGCACTGGGACAAGCTCAGTGAATAAAATAATCCAAGATGGAAATAGTTCTATTCCATTCACATTTATTAATATACCCATAAAAAATGCATATCTGATTAAAATGAACGGATGGAACAAGTACTGATATTTTGTATATTAGTTTTGCTAGTTTAGCAACACGTAAAATTCAAACTGTGTACTTCAACCAGAATAGACAGAAACTTGGACAACACATCTACAGACTCAAAATGTTGATATTAAATGCACTGTAGTAAGATATTTTAAATAACTAATTTAATAACAAAATAATAATAATATGTTATCCACATTTTACTGTGAAATTTCCTCCCATTTAAAAACAAAAGAAAAGACATTGTGTCGTCCTCAGAGTGTCATCATTCAGCCTTTCTAAACGAGTCCTCAGCGAGACGAGACTCACCCTGAAGAGACTGCAGTGGCTCCCCTCGTCCTCGTCCTCTCGGACCCACCGACACACAGCCTGGCTGAGGAGAACTGCTGTGGAAACATACAGAAAACAAGATCTTTAGGTATTATGATGAGTTTGAAAAAGTTTTAAAATGTTTAAGTTCACTCAAAAATTCTTCATGTTGTTCCAAACCCATATACTGTTATTTTCCATGCAACACAAACTCTTCATGTGGCTCTTTTCCATTAAAGGTCACATGTTATGCCCCTTTTCACAAAACGTAATATAAATCTATGGTGTCCCCAGAATGTGTCTGTGAAATTTCATATAGCTCATTTATTATAGCTTGTCAAATTTGCCCCTTTTTTGGGTGTGAGCAAAAAGGCTCAGATTTTGTGTTTGTCCCTTTAAATGCAAATGAGCTGCAGCTCCGCCTCCGTTCAGAAGAGGGCGGAGTCTTTACACGAGCTTCAGATACTCTGGCAATAACAAAACACACCAGTGCAGCCTTACGGAGAGACTCGGGAAGAGTTTCACTTTTAGGGGCCGTTCACGTATCACGTTTAAAAATGTGTGGAAGGTGCAGCTATGCTTCTGTCTCCTTCTTTCCAAAGCGCTTGTGCTCCCGTGGCGTCTGCCATTGCTATGCAACCATGAACAGCGACGAGGAAGTTTCTGTAATGGATTTCCACCCCCGAAAAACTCTTGCTGTAGCTCTGCTACAAGATTTATTTACAGAGAAGAGAAAAAAACCCTGTAATGTTTGGGTGAACCCCATCCTTCCTGTTGACTGAGCTTTTAAAGGAGAAGTTCACTTTCAAAAAAACTTTTGCTGATAATTTACTCACCCCCATGTCATCCAAGATGTCCATGTCTTTCTTTCTTCAGTCGCAAAGAAATTAAGGTTTTTGATGAAAACATTCCAGGATTTCCCCCCATGTAATGGATTCTATTGGGACCCAAACGGTAGAAGGTCCAAATGACAGTTTAAGTGCAGCTGCAAAGGGCTTTAAACGATACCAGACGATGAATAAGGGTCTTATCTAGCGAAACGATCGGTCATTTCCAAAATAAATAAAAAAGTTTAAGTTTTATAAGCACAAATGTTCGCCTTGCTCTGTTCTGTGATGCGCGTTCGTGACGTCACGTAATACGCAATTACGTTGAAAAGGTCACGCTTGAAAAATTTCTGTCCTGAAGAAAATGTTCTTTTTGGCTTTTTAATATTAAAACACCCAGGATACGCACACGAAATGGGCATTTTAAACGATAAACTGACACAAATACATTTGAAAATGTGTATATGGTCCTCCTTCTGCACATTTGTAAACACGTCAAGCGTGACCTTTTCAACGTAATTGCGTATTACGTGACGTCACGAACGCGCATCACAGAACAGAGCAAGGCGAGCGTTTGTGCTTATAAAACTTAAACTTTTTTATTTATTTTGGAAATGACCGATCGTTTCGCTAGATAAGACCCTTATTCATCGTCTGGTATCGTTTAAAGCCCTTTGAAGCTGCACTTAAACTGTCATTTGGACCTTCTACCGTTTGGGTCCCAATAGAATCCATTACATGGGGGGAAATCCTGGAATGTTTTCATCAAAAACCTTAATTTCTTTGCGACTGAAGAAAGAAAGACATGGACATCTTGGATGACATGGGGGTGAGTAAATTATCAGCAAAAGTTTTTTTGAAAGTGAACTTCTCCTTTAATGTTGTTACTGAAAGGGTGAAGCTGATTGGTTGGTTCTTGTCACATGACTGGCGGCAAACTGAAACCAAACATTTTCAATAAAACATCAATATCTAAAGCTCTGTTAATTCTCAATAAGAACTTCTGCAGATGAATGGCAGAAATAAAGTCAGTCAGGTCATTAATAAGTGAAGCTGGTAATGCTGTTTGTGGAGTTGTTTAATCCTCCTCTGCTGAGATCTTCACAGATGTAATGTCTTCTTTTATCTTCAGTTGATGTAATCTAAGGCTGGTTGAAGTCAGTTGTAGTTCTTGAGTTTCTCTTTTTCTGTTCTTGTTGTTTCTCTTTCCTTCAGTGATTCTGCTTGTTAACAGCAGGTGTTCATCACTAATGCTCAATCATCACTTAATTAATCTCTTAATTATCATTAACTTTAACTCTGATCAGAGTTACTTTAACACTCTTTAGAGTGGGACCATATGTACTCTGAGCAGAGTTAATTTAACTCTTTGCTGTGTAGAAAAAAGTAACAGCTTGAAAGTGTGGAATGACAAATAATGGCAGAATTCAAATTTTTGAGTGAACTTTTCCTTCTAGTTGACTGCTGGAGTTGTTGTCCCAGACCTTACTGTCATCTGTAAACTCTGTGTGTGTGTCTGCGCTGCTTCAGCGATGCCGTTTTCCCTTTGTCTGCAGTTCTCAGAGCTCTGCTGGAGGAGAACACAGTCAGTGTCGTCTACACACACATTAAGCTCTTCATTTAACGTCATTCATTGAAGTCTCACCGTCTGGTTCTCCACTGTTCCCAGCCTGTGTTCCCGCTCGGGCTGCGAGTGCAAAGTGTTTTGTGTTTTGGGAAGGACTGGCGGTGCCGTCGGTGAGTGATGATGAATGGCAGGTGGAGGGGTCAGGGGGGTCAGCGGGGTCAGCGGGGTCAGGGGGGTCAGCGGGGTCAGCGGGGTCAGGGGGGTCAGCGGGGTCACAGGGGTCAGGGGGGTCAGAGGAGTCATAGGGGTCACGGTCTCCTCCAGAATCTTCCTCTACTGTATCGACCACACAAACACAATCAGTGGCAAAGCTTCTATGAGCAAACAAGTAGCGAAACTTTTCACATTTCAGTGGTGTGATGATCTGTAAAGTATCTTACAACGATTTACCATGGTAAGCATGCTTTCACACTGTTTGAGGATCTCAGATTCATGTATTGGTCTACTCTGCTCTGATTGGTCAGATGACCCAGTCTGTTGTGATTGGTCTACTCTGCTCTGATTGGTCAGATGACCCAGTTTGTTGTGATTGGTCTACTCTGCTCTGATTGGTCAGATGGTCCAGTCTGTTGTGATTGGTCTACTCTGCTCTGATTGGTCAGATGACCCAGTTTGTTGTGATTGGTCTACTCTGCTCTGATTGGTCAGATGGTCCAGTCTGTTGTGATTGGTCTACTCTGCTCTGATTGGTCAGATGGTCCAGTCTGTTGTGATTGTCTACTCTGCTCTGATTGGTCAGATGACCCAGTTTGTTGTGATTGGTCTACTCTTCTCTGATTGGTCAGATGGTCCAGTCTGTTGTGATTGTCTACTCTGCTCTGATTGGTCAGATGGTCCAGTCTGTTGTGATTGTCTACTCTGCTCTGATTGGTCAGATGGTCCAGTCTGTTGTGATTGGTCTACTCTGCTCTGATTGGTCATATGACCCAGTCTGTTGTGATTGTCTACTCTGCTCTGATTGGTCAGATGGTCCAGTCTTTGTGATTGGTCTACTCTGCTCTGATTGGTCAGATGACCCAGTTTGTTGTGATTGGTCTACTCTTCTCTGATTGGTCAGATGGTCCAGTCTGTTGTGATTGTCTACTCTGCTCTGATTGGTCAGATGGTCCAGTCTGTTGTGATTGTCTACTCTGCTCTGATTGGTCAGATGGTCCAGTCTGTTGTGATTGGTCTACTCTGCTCTGATTGGTCAGATGGCTCAGTCTGTTGTGATTGGTCTACTCTTCTCTGATTGGTCAGATGGTCCAGTCTGTTGTGATTGGTCTACTCTGCTCTGATTGGTCAGATGGTCCAGTCTGTTGTGATTGTCTACTCTGCTCTGATTGGTCAGATGGTCCAGTCTGTTGTGATTGGTCTACTCTGCTCTGATTGGTCATATGACCCAGTCTGTTGTGATTGGTCTACTCTGCTCTGATTGGTCAGATGGTCCAGTCTGTTGTGATTGTCTACTCTGCTCTGATTGGTCAGATGGTCCAGTCTGTTGTGATTGGTCTACTCTTCTCTGATTGGTCAGATGGTCCAGTCTGTTGTGATTGGTCTACTCTGCTCTGATTGGTCAGATGGTCCAGTCTGTTGTGATTGTCTACTCTGCTCTGATTGGTCAGATGGTCCAGTCTGTTGTGATTGGTCTACTCTGCTCTGATTGGTCAGATGACCCAGTCTGCTATGATTGGTCTACTCTGCTCTGATTGGTCAGATGGTCCAGTCTGCTATGATTGGTCTACTCTGCTCTGATTGGTCAGATGGTCCAGTCTGTTGTGATTGTCTACTCTGCTCTGATTGGTCAGATGGTCCAGTCTGTTGTGATTGGTCTACTCTGCTCTGATTGGTCAGATGGTCCAGTCTGTTGTGATTGTCTACTCTGCTCTGATTGGTCAGATGGTCCAGTCTGTTGTGATTGTCTACTCTGCTCTGATTGGTCAGATGGTCCAGTCTGTTGTGATTGGTCTACTCTGCTCTGATTGGTCAGATGACCCAGTCTGCTATGATTGGTCTACTCTGCTCTGATTGGTCAGATGGTCCAGTCTGTTGTGATTGTCTACTCTGCTCTGATTGGTCAGATGGTCCAGTCTGTTGTGATTGGTCTACTCTGCTCTGATTGGTCAGATGGCCCAGTCTGTTGTAATTGGTCTACTCTGCTCTGATTGGTCAGATGTCTGAGTATCGGCGCGTCCCTAGCAGGAAGTAAGGCTGGAATTACTGATGACACGTTTCAGACAGTTCAGAATCATTTTTTTCTTTTGGGAGGCAATAACTTTATTTATCTGAACTTTTATCTTTAAAACTTTACAGACCTTTTACATTCACAAACAGCTCTATGACACACTGCATGAAAGGTCATATCTGAGAAAGCATAATAGGTGCGCTTTAAGTATGTGAAAAAAAGTATGGAAGAAAACCAATATCTATTCAGTATGCAAATATTACAATGCCGTCAGAGCTATCGTTTACATTTTGAATGGTGGTAAATATTGTAACGATGTCAGTCAATGGGAGATGTGTAAACTTCAAGACCTGCAAAGAGAGAAACTTCACCTCCTCATGGTAGCGCCTCTCCTCCTCTTCCACTTCCTTCTGCGCCTGCTCCCATTCCTGCTTCAACTTCTCCTGTTCACGCCGATATTTCTCCTGTCATCACACACATGCATTTCATCCATTAATGCAGAATACACAAATGCCTTTAGGAGACCCTCTAACACTTGAAACTCCAAATGGCTCTTTAAAGCTACAATATGTATTTTTTCGCCGCTAGGGGTCGCTAACCTCTTACAATAACAAAGGCGTAGGCTGATGACGCAGTGATAAGCGGAATTATGCATCTTGTCGTCATGCTGAAGGATCTAATAATGTTTATGTATGAGTGAATACATTGTTGTTTTTAACATGACTGTGGAATGAAGCAGAGCGCGAGTGCTAATGGTAGACAGATATCAGCGCCACACGCGAGTCCCGCGGATATAAAGGAATGAGGACATTTGATTCTACCGAAATAACTTACCCGCAAGTGCTGAATAAAACTCACACAGGCCAGTTTATCAGACGAATGAAACTTGTGAGGTAACGCAGCGCTGCTTCTCTTGCTCTACACTATCACACTAAACTGCATTTGAGTGTGTTGAAAGTTATAATGTTATTCTATGTGTTAGTTTGTCTGTATGAGACTAGCAGTGAGCTAGATCAACATTAGAATAACATACTGATCATGTTATAACATTTCATCATGTTGAGCTATATAACATTGATTAGTTTTATGTATATTTGCTCACCTGTCTAATAAAGCACATGCAAGAGCGGCGTCTCTGTCGAGTCGAAGTTAGCCGCGGACGCTAGCTCTCGGCATCTCGAAAACGCTACGCTGATATTGATCCTCGTTTTAGTTCTCCTTTTGTCCCAAAGTCTGCTTGCCATGGTCCATAATGTCTGAACGAAACTACAACAGCGTGAGCGTGCCGCTAGACGTAATGCAGTTGTCCACGTCTGTCGCCATGGTTACTATGGCAGTACGAGCGGAAACCAGGGATAACGTGGATATTACGTCATTGACAGGCGACACTGAACATGGACGAGCCATTATTTAAAATTGTGAATTTTCTGAATTTACAAATTCTTGGAAACATTTAGGATAATGTAAGAACACAACTGAAAGAAATATATAACTCTGTGCAAGTGGTTTTTGGATATTTTGATACAAAATTCTTACATATTGTACTACCTTTAATAGCCGTGTCTTCTTTATATCATTAAGCTCTTTTACATAGGTATAGAGTAAACAAGGTTAAGGCAAAGTGCTACTTTTTTTACTTTGTTTGAAAAGATTGACAAGACAGCAACATTTTGACACCCAAAAAATATGTACCACTTGAAAAAATGATCTCTATTTAAAAAACAACAACAACATTCTAAGCAGTAATATATATCTGTGTGATTGTGCGTTCAAATATCTTGGCATCTGCAGTGAAAAGCTATTTTCTCAAACAGGCAATCATTCCCCCTGTACACACTCACTCACGCATGCACACACACGCACACACTCTCTCTCTCTCTCTCTCTCTCTCACACACACACGCAGGGGTGTCTTTATCTTAAGCAGCGACTCGTGTATCATGCTGGGTTTTAGTTATGCTTTGTGTTTTGCTGCTGTTGGAAACTTTTACTTCGTCAAAGCAGAGACCAGGAGACGTTGGGATATCTTTCAACAGAAGTTACTCTTTATTGAGAACTCGTTGTGTGTTACTGTAGTCATCAAGTCAAGTCTAACTCAAACAGTATACATTGTAGTTTATATACATTCCAAGGGGGAGGGATTTACATAAAGGGGGCATGTAAATGAAATAGCCTACATGAGTCAGCTCGTTTACAGAGATCTCATCAGCATAACAAATGACATCTCACGGCAGTTCGTGATGTGGTCACGTAATTTAATCTATTTATTCGTGGCAGGGACACGTTAATTTCGTTATTTTCGTAACTCCAGCACGTTTTTTAAACTAATGCATTTCAACTGGATGAATCTTTCGTGCAACAGCACGATTCTTTCTGCCAATCGGGCTGGAGCACAGAAGCTGTTTAATCAACATTTATTCACGAGATCTTATCACGGTTTATATATTAATTATGTATCATTATTTCGGTCTTTTTCGGTTATTATTTCAAAGCTGGATTGCTTTGCTGTTTATTTATTTAACTTATGTTTATTGATATTTATAAAACTATAACGCTACATCTATCAACATTTATTTAGATGTCACCATTGTATTCATTAATTTCTTTATTTTAATAATATTATTTCGGTCTTGAAATATTACAGTAAGCCAGAACACGGGCCGAGCGTTTTAAAGAAAAGTGTGCACTTTGCTCATGCGATCAAAGGGTTTATTTCTTGCAAGTGAAGACATTAGGACAAAAGTATTGTAATTTTCCTATAGTGTAATGTAAAATATACTTTTGAAATATTAATGTTCATTTATTAGGCTATATGGATTTTATATAGGAATAATTATATAAATCATTATTATATTATTATACTAATTGTTTGGCATACTAAAACACCAGTGATAATGTAGACTGAAACTCTATATCATAACTAAAAAATATGTTTGAGCAGTGGTGGACAGTAACGAAGTAAATGTAATTCGTTATTGTACTTAAGTAGCTTTTTTGCGTATCTGTACTTTACTGAAGTATTTCAATTTGGGGAGACTTTTACTTTAACTCCACTACATTTCAAGGTCAAATATCTTACTTTTTACTCTATTACATTTTCAAAATCAGTCGTTCCTTTTTATTTATGAGTGGATAAAAACGTAACTGGTCAAACGAGCCACCAATCACAGCACGCGTTTAGTTTTGAACTTGTTTTACTTGCCCCTGTTGGCGCCTTGGCAACAGCGCGAATATAGGGTTCAACGTGAGTGACGTGACATCACATCAATGCAACAGGCATAACATTGAGCGCCAGTGTCTTGATAAATGATGGAAGAAACTAACGTTACTGACTCTAACATGCCACAACACCCATGGCCTTATTTACGCACTTTTTTTGAAGTTATTGAAAAGAAGAACGAGTCCTTCATTTTTAAGTGCCTTCTCTGCCTGCCTCGGCCCTGTACAATTTCGTCATACAAGAATTCTCCTTCCAATCTAAGGAAACACGTAGAGGTAAGCCATTTTTTTTTTTAACAAGAAATCTAACAATAGCTTGCAGAAAACCGTTTCATTGTGTATGTTAAAATTATAGACTATGTGACGTCACGTCACCATGAACATTGTACACGTCGTCAGCCAAGTTAGCTGTTTCACCGTATTTCATAGTATTTGTTTTTGAAACTTTTCAAGCTGAGGGCTCTGATATTGTGAAATAGCAATCAATCGATGTTAACATGTTATGTTGGAATATAAATTCTATTTTGAATAGTTTTACATGCAGCGTATTCAATTCCATTTATTTGTATTAGCATTTTTCACAATACATATAGTTTCAAAGTACCTTTACATAAAGTATGTGTCTACATTACAATTTAGAGTGATCTGTTATCAGAGGTGACTGTGTCCAAGTTATCTATGTCAGAAATTTACAGTTCTAAGATAATAAAAATCATGCTGTTATTAGCTAACATCTTATTTTAATTTAAAGTAAACAATGAGCTAATTAAAGTAATTATTACAAGTTGGGAACATAATGATTACATTATACGAAGATTTAGCATTGGTGCATGTATGATGCTAAAACAGTTGACTGGTGGAGTGCTCCTTATTAACAGTGATTGTTATTTTCAAAAGTTCAGCTTCCAAAGACTGTGATCTAACTAAGCCTATTCTGAAAATAATGTACACTGTAGCATACATCTATGACATGCTAAAAGCACATGAAATGCTTATTTTATTTAATCAAAGAGAGGAGACTGATCTCTGGTTTAACTTAATGTTTTGAATGTTTCCTTTTTGCAGAGAAAACATGGTAGCCACATGCAGAGATATATTGCCCTAACAGCGCCAAGGAAAAGAGAAATGGAGAGCGAGGAGGCTCCTTCAACCTCCAGACAGTTGAAGTTGAGAGAAACCAAGCTAGTCACACAGAAGAATGTTGATCATGCAGTGTTGAATTTTGTGACCCAGACTCTACAACCCTTTAGTGTGGTGGACCAGCCATCATTTCAAGCTTTAGAATAGAATAGAATAGAATCTGGCATTTATATAGCGCTTTCATATGTACTACTGTACACCCAAAGCGCTTTACAATCATATCAGGGGATCTCTCCTCGACCACCAAGCTTTCTTGCATGAACTTCAGCCTAACGCCTCTCTCATGTCAAGGACCACTCTGCGACGTAAGATGGATGAGGCAGTACTTGAAATGAAGAAAAATCTAAAAAGAGCAATGTCAGGGATCGATTTCATAGCAACGACAACAGATTGTTGGAGTTCAAGGAGAAGAGGTTTCATCGGTGTCACTGGCCACTGGGTTGATCCTAACAGTCTGGAGAGGTGCTCAGTAGCACTAGCATGCAGGCAGCTCAAAGGTTCGCACACTTTTGATGTTTTGGCTTGCACACTAAATGACATACATTCTGAATTCGGCATACAGAATAAGGTTGTTCGAACTACTACGGACAATGGGTCAAATTTTTTAAAGGCATTTCGTATATATGGACAGCAAGATGAGAACAATAACTCTGCTTCAGGTGAGGCTGAAGATGATGAGATCAATGACGAGATGTGTGGTGATGATGAGGACGTGGATGGTGTTGAGGTGGACTTTGTAGAGGTCACAGCTGTTTTAGATGAAGATGATGGCTTACAATTCCAACTTCCGAAACATCATCGATGTGCCTGCCATTTATTAAACTTGGTTTCCACAGTGGATGCAGCAAAAGCCTGTTCAAATGAAGCCTACAAGAAGCTGTCCCGATCAGCATTCGCTAAGTGTCATGCACTATGGAATAAGTGTGGCAGATCTGCTGCTGCTTCAGAGATTATAGAAGACACTTGCAAAATTCAGCTGATCCGCCCCAACGCAACAAGGTGGAATTCCTTATTTCTCGCCATTGAGAGAATTCTTCGAATAATTAAAGATCAGGGAGAGGGGGCTATCAGAACCGTCTGCACTTCATTCAAGTTGCCAATGTAAGTGCTGTTGTTTTTTCTTCTATTTCTTTAAATTCATGTTCCAGTAATGATAATGGTAAACACCATGTTTGTTTTTTTAAACGCATTACTTTGAATAGTTGTTTGACTACTCCATGCTCAGTAAGGATTGGATAGGAGTAGATACTGGGAGAAGTACAAGAATTTATGACTCTTGAGGGCCTAGTAATTCCACTGTTTGTAAAATGACACACACACACACACACACTTAAAATTGTAATGACATGAAATTATTAATTGTTGTTGTTTCAATGTGTGATAGGCTGAGTCCAGTTGAAATGGCCTTTCCGGAGGAGTATGCCAGGACCATGAGCCCCGTTGCCAAAGCCCTCAACATTCTTCAGGCTGAAATCGATGTTCAGATGGGATGGCTTCTGCCTACTCTGACCCTCCTCATCTCGAAACTTGACCGAACTGGCATTACCTCCAGGTACTGCAAACCTCTGGTTGGTGCCCTACAACAGTGGTTCCCAAACCTGTCCTGAAGGACCCCCAACACTGCACGTTTTCTTTGTCTCCCTAATCAAACACACCTGATTCAACTCATCAGCTCATTATCACATGGGTTAATGAGCTGATGAGTTGAATCAGGTGTGTTTGATTAGGGAGACAAAGAAAACGTGCAGTGTTGGGGGTCCTTCAGGACAGGTTTGGGAACCACTGCCCTACAAGAAGGCCTGCAGCAGCGGTTTGGAAACATGCTGGTAGAGCCAGAGTTTATTGCGGCTGCAATACTTGTCCCGAAATTTAAAACATCCTGGACATCGGATGAAAACATTGTCAAACTAGGTAAGATTATTTTATTTTTATTTTTAAAAGTGTCATTAGTTAAAGATTCAGAGAAACTGAGCCAAATGTTTTTTTTTTAAGATATCCAACTAAAATTTTATCTTGACATTCTCAATTTGTTTAGGTTTGTTTAAATACTGTTCTTTTGATATTTTAATCTGGAGAAATGTGTGATTATAGTAAAGTTTTGATTCTTAGCATCTATGCAAATGTCCATTTCAGGCCTGGACTACATCAAGGAGCATCTGGAGGAAGAGACTTTGAATCAGCCGCCAGCTGATGGTTCCAGTGGCTCTGAGGAAGAGGACTTCTTTGCGAGCATGAAGCCTACTCATGGTCAGGAAGGTATCAAGCAGTTAGATGGCGACCTTGCCTGCAAAGCTGATGACAAAGACATTCTCAAGTCCTTCCCATCAGTCTGTAAGTTGTCTTTGAAGCTCAACACTGCTTTACCCGCCTCTGCAGCTTGTGAACGTCTTTTCAGCACAGCAGGGCTTATTTTCAGTCCCAGGAGGGCAAGAATGGACTCACACAACTTTGAGAATCAGCTCCTCCTCAAGCTGAATAAAAGATATTGCCACTTTAGTTAGATCATCAGTGCCATACTGTACTAGCATGCTCACCAAAAGTACACTTAATGGAATGCTGATTAATAATGTTTACTGCCACAACTATTGTTCATTGCCATTTGAGGCTTGTTATTTTAGTATGTCACTTGTGATGACAGGTTATGTCATTTGTTTTGAGATTTTCACACTATGCTGAGGTCACCTTAGTTGATATATTTTATTCATTTATTTAATTGAATTTTTTTACCAAGTATCACCAGGTTTCATGTGAAGCAGTATAGAGTTAATAATACACAAATACTGACAATTACATGTAAAAGCATTACTAAATATTGTTCCTGACTGTGTGGGGAAATTCATAACTGAAATAGTATTATATACACCTACTGTATGCAGTTGTGACTGGCAAGTGCGTTTCTTCTGATCACAAACACTAGTTCCTATTACAGTGAATCTGATATGGCCAGTTTATATTTATACACAGAGACATTCAGATATGATAAAGTAAAGGAAAACTCATGTGAACCTGTGTTTTGCAAGTTTAAGTTTAAATAAAAACTTGGATAACTGTTACAAATAAATGTTAAACTGAAACTACCTGCTCTCAAGTCCTGTTATTTCATTTAGTTCTAAAGGAATTTTTTGTGCTTATGAATTTTTTTTATAGACATCAGTGTCTGACTAATTAATGTCATTTTATTAATAGATTGGTGTGCCAAGAGTGACATTAGAGTCTTTATGTAGACTGAGTTAAGGAAGAGTCTTGTGACAAAAATGATAATAGGACATTATAGCCATAAAAAAAGCATTGTACTTGGATACTTAAGTACATTTGAAGGCAAATACTTTTGTACTTTTACTCAAGTGAATGTTTAAAGGCAGCACTTCTACTTTTACTTGAGTAATATTTTACCTTGGGTATCTATACTTTAACTCAAGTACATGGTATGTGTACTTCGTCCACCACTGTGTTTGAGCCACCTTCAATGTCATACAAGTCAATGTTTTTTCTTTGTGCACAGTTCATGGGTTGAAGCCCGTTGAAGCTCTTAATTTTGAGCTCTCAAAGAGCACCAGATTGATGCATTTAACCTTAAAATGTACAAAATTTTCTTGCGGGGGAGCATGCCCCCGAACCCCCTAGAGGGACAGAGGTCCACTCATCATAGTTTTACAAAATCCTATGGGAAAGAATGATCATTTATGAACTTTACTCCAGCATAGTACAACAAAGATCCTTTTAAGTCAGTAAACTAAAACTGTTAATGCAAAATTAAAATGTCCTTGGACAAACTATACATTTGGCATGCCTAAGGGGGGGCCTACAAGACATTAATTTTCAAACCCTGGTTACGGCCTTTATATATATATATATATATATATATATATATATATATATATATGTGTGTGTGTGTGTGTGTGTGTGTGTGTGTGTATGTATATATATAGGCAAATTTTACACAAAATTTGTTTATATATATTCATTGTAAACTTTGATAATCATAATTAATAAATCGCAATTACAATTCGAAGGGAATAATCGGCAATTATGATTTTTGTCATAATCGTGCAGCCCTAACTTAGGTGAAGAAACCTGTTTATTGTTTATTCATTTGATTTTGCAACTGTTCACTGAAATAGCTGGTTTCAATAAAACTACTTGTGACATGTCATGTTTGGCTTTGACTGAACATTTGCTCTCACTTTGCGGAAAAAATATCGGGATATATATCGTATATCGATATTCAGCCTAAATATATCGGGATATGACTTTTGGTCCATAGGAAGGCTCCGATGTATCGGAGATCGATGGAAGTTTAAAAAACAAATGGAGATGGGCTTGGCTTGGCTCAGCGAAATGGGGGGATAATGGCAAGCCTTTTAGTTCGTGGACTAAAAAAATCAAACAGCCAGGTACGTGTCTTTGCACAGTATGTCACAGGAGACTTCAAATATGGCAATAATGGCAAAAAAGTGCTAGGTCACCATCAATCAGAAGCTAGTCACAATTAATGCTGCCGTTCGTGCTCTACAGTAGCCTACATGCTCCCTGCCTGGTTTTCATAGATTAAAATAGCTTTTAAAATACGCCTACTGGCAATATTAAAGCGGTTTAAAACGTCTCCCCTTAAAACGCTATTGGTCTCGACTATGTAAAAAGTTAAAGGAATATGACTTGTCCTAAAAAAAAATTTCAGTCAGAAGAATTTTTTTCACTTTAATCCCCGGCGCGGATGACAGTTCACCTCTGGGTCTCTCCCAAATGGAACGGACAAGGGGGGGGAACGGGGGATCCATATAGTTATCTAAGTCAGTCACACCTCAACTTTCTTCCAAATAACGCACATTTCATTCAGAATATTATAAATATTATAAATACAGGCCTCTATATTTTAGAGGAAATCTGTTGATTGTCGATGTCGAGTGCCAAATAAGAGATGGACAAGAAAGGTCAAAGCCATCAGGTGCCCAATTTAGAAACGAGCGAAAGATAAAGGTATGCAACTATGTTTTCTCTGTATGATTACGGTATCCATGTCATGAATGAAGGGGCAATATTAATTGGTGGGTATAACTCTTATTTGTTAGCCTTTTTGCTATGATTCTTGCTATGCTTAACAATAATTCGGTTTTAACTCAAACACGAGATCTAATTTCACCATAATATTGTGCTTTGCAACAAAACTGTTACAAGTTCAGTTATTACACTGCAAAAAATGCTTTTCTTACTTAGTATTTTTGTCTTGTTTCCAGTCCAAATATCAAACATTTCTTAAATAAAGATGCATAACGTTATTTTACTAAAGTAGTAAAATGACATAAGATATTAAGTATAAAAATTGAGTTTGGATTGGGGGGCGCTCGAATGGGGTCTCGCCCAGGGTGTAATTCAATGTAGAACCGCCACTGGGAATGCATAGCTGATATAAAAAATTGGATGACTCGTAATTTCCTACTACTAAACTCTGAAAAAACAGAGATTCTAACTATTGGACAAAAAACTTCCTCACGTAATAATCTAGAATACTGTCTAACACTTGATGGCTGCTCTGTCAAGTCCTCGTCGTCAGTTAGGAACCTGTGTGTGTGTGTGTGTGTGTGTGTGTGTGTGTGCTCTTTGATACCAATCTTTCATTTGAAAGCCACATTTCTAGCATCTGTAAAACTGCATTCTTCTATCTTAAAAATATATCTAAACTATGAGATATGCTTTCAATGACAAATGCAGAAAAGTAAGTTCATGCGTTCATGACCTCAAGGCTGATTATTGTAATGCTCTACTGGCTGGTTGCCCTGCACGCTTAATAAATAAACTGCTCAATTCATATGGATTAGTTTTACGATCTCTTTATGAACCTTTTGAAGCATCAAAGTGTCAGTTGCATAGATGTCTATGAAGGGACAGAAATCTCTCAGATTTCATCAAAAAGATCTTCATTTGTGTTCAGAAGATGAACGGAAGTCTTACGGGTTTGGAGCGACATGAGGGTGAGTAATTAATTTTTGGGTGAACTAACCCTTTAACGATAACTGCATGTGAATGAGGAACAGATGTGACATCCCAACAGTCTTGGATTTTAGCAGAATATATTAAATATATCTGATATATATATATAAATAAAATAAAAAGGCTGAGATGAATTTTGACAATTTAGTGGAATAATGACAGACAAAATCAAAAAGTCATCAAAAGACTGATAAAAATCAAGCAGTCAAAAAGATTTACATTCACATCTGTTAATTATAAACAGGCCTATAGCTTTAACTGAAGTATGTCATAAGCAATAGATTATGAATTCAGAGTAACAATGTTACAGTGTCCTTTTTATACATTTTACATGTACTTACAATCTATCTCTCATTTTCTCTCCCTCTCTTTATATATCATTTTACATAACTTTTAATAATTCAGTTTAAAGCAGTCTATGCCTTTAAAATTCCTATCTATAAAAATTCATATATTTATAGTTGCCAAGAGGGTGGTTCAATCAGTATTATTTACATCACTATGTCTTCTGGGTGTCCTGACCTCTTCTTCTATTATCTGTGAATAAAAGCACACCGTTATATCAAACCTCTCATATAGTATCATGTGGTAAGAAGACTGATTAACTCTTGAATATATTTCAGATGGTGTATATGTGACTTTCTGATCACAGATGTTGTAAAGAGTCTCAAATCTCACCAGCTCTCCTTTCACAGATGATCCATAGGAGAATAACAGTAGGAGTAGTTAATACTGCGATCTCAATGATAAGTATAATCACTACAGCAAAGAGACAGACTCATTCAGATAGAGGTTACAGCACAAGACAATAAACAAACTCAATCCATGAAACTGTAAATGATGATAAATGAAACAACAATGACAACAAATGTTCTCAGTATAATGCACTGCAATGTGTTAAAGACATTTCATACCTCTGAGTGATAATCCAGCTAAAGTCTTGTTGTCTGGTGAATAGATTAAGAGGAATAAACAGTTGCATCAGACACAGAGATGGAATAATATAATAATAGTATCACAAGATAAATATGATTATAGTCAAAGTAACTGACGAACTGATCTCTTCAGAACAGCATTATTTATATTTACAGACTTATAGAGGAATATTCATACAGAATGTCCAGCATTGAGCTGAATATTGACATTGGCAGACATTTAGTTTTCTTACCCAAGTACGTGACAGTATATCTGACTGAGGTCTTGACTTCAGTTCCTTTAGTAATCTCACATCTCCACTCAGTGTTGTTGTCTTCATTGAGGAGTGTTGTAGTCAGAGAACTGGTACAGTGTTTAGGAGAGAATGAGATCTGATATCTGGAGTCTGACTGCAGATCCACATCAGTCTTATTCTTCCAGACCAGCTTAATTCCCTCTTTATAGAAGAGATCATCACAACTATATACAGCATGTACATACAACTGACAGGAGAGAGTGAACGAGCGTCCAGGTCTAATCTCAGTCTGTGTGGATGATGGAGAGACTGAAACAGAAATCACACAGACATATATTTCAGTAAACGTGTGAGTTTACAGAGAGAATTATGTTCTTTTATCATATAATGAACAGAAACACTGACCATGAAGAACATGCAGAAGAACATTGTTAACATCATATCTCTGTGTATTCTGTTGTTGCCAGCAGGTGTAATGTCCATGATCTTCAGTTGTGGCTTTATAGATGTTCAGAGAGCAGTCAGACCCCAGACTCAGTCTCTCTATATCTTTCTTCTTTATCTCTTCTTCAGATAATACAACTGTCCCTGAAGTAATTTCTCTGTTATATATCCATGTAGTTGATTTGCAGTCAGTAAGAGCATTTCTACAGGGCAGACTGACGTTCTCACCATCACTGCTGAACACACTGAGATGTGTGTTCTTCCCACTGGTACCTGAGACAGAGAAGATGTGTGTTCATATAGGGCTTTATATTAAATATTTACATTATCAGTGATTAAAAATGATCCACAATCATTATTTTGGCATAATCTATTCCCTATATTTTAAATATATCGCCTACTGATATGAAGTACATTT
The DNA here is from genome assembly GCF_963993115.1 of Abramis brama. Lineage (NCBI taxonomy): Eukaryota > Metazoa > Chordata > Actinopteri > Cypriniformes > Leuciscidae > Abramis > Abramis brama. Next base: position 37,931,796 of record NC_139975.1, read on the forward strand.
TCTGAGCTGTATTTTATTTCTTCTGATTTAATTTTAAATGTATGATTTCTACATTGCTCTGTCATTTTCTGAAGAGGATTAGTTACACCTGTCATTTTCTTAAGTTTGAATTCTTACATAAACTTGAAATAAACTGAATTATTTCATTATCAGTGTAAAGCTGACACAAACGCAAAACAATGTTTTGTGAGAATAATACAGAATGAACTAAACACACACTACTATCACACTCCATAGAATGTTACTAAGAATATAATTAACTTTTCAACTTCTGCTTTACATTTGATTCTAACTAATTCAACTAAACAATATCTTAAAAACCCAGAGAAACTTGTTGTCAGTTCCACAGATGTTTTCTACAGGTTCGCTTACCTGTGAGCAGCGAGCAGAGAATCATCAGTCCCAGCATGTCTATACGACACATGTCATCTGTCTCTGTCAGTCTTCCTCTTTCCATCAGTATAGTGACTCTCCGGCCCGTCCTCTGTGTGGTCACTTCCTGTGAAATGTGGTAAAACATCGTGATGCAATAAAGAGACTGTAGCATTCAACTACTCTGTCTTTTTGTGAGTTGTTATATGCCACTGACTTCTGAAATAGACATAAAGCCATGCCTGTGTGAGCATGTGGTGAAAAGCCACCAAACTGCATATACAGGTGTGGCAGAGCGGGTTAGATCCCGCTTTATTATTGGTGGTTGTCACATGAGTGACAGATGTGACAGCCTATTGGCCGCTGTCCCTGGCCTATTTAAAGACTGTGTTTATACCACCTGGTCATGCGTCACTGTTAGCTCCGCCCCTTGGTGCGGGCGCGCTGCCGTTCAATGCTGGACTTGTGTTTGGTTTGAGACTCTGCGGTGGTGTGCAGGCTGTTGTTTTCCCTCTCTAGGTCGTCCTCAGACGACCTAGCCATCGTTGCCTCCAGTCATCCCGATTCTCCATGCATCTGGCCAGTTCGTTGGTGCTCTGGGCTCCTGCATCCCTCTTGAGTATGTCCACGTATGTTAGCGTGGGACGTCCTCTTGACCGATGGCCATGTGTTGGTTCCCATAGCACCAGCTCTCGATGCCTTCGGCAATGTCCTGCAAGTCTCATTCTCCTCACAGCAATCTTGTTGCTCACTCTTGGTACTCCCTCATACAGGATTTTGTTGGTTACATGCGCACTCTTGCTGATGTTAAGCACTGCACGCAGCATCCTGGTGTAGCACCTGTCCAGGGACTTCTCTAGGGTTGGATTCAGGGTCCAGCATTCACTGCCATAGAGGAGAACGGACTCTACCGTCGCGTAGAAGAAGCTGAGTTTGATTTGGCGGGAAAGGTTGGAGTTCCATACACTGTTCATGCCGTTCAGGGCCCTCCATGCAAGTGCCTTCCTCATTTTTAGATCTTGCTCTGTTGAGTTGACCCATGCGCCCAGGTATTTGAAGTCCTCAACTTCTTTCAGCACAGTGTCTCCTGCTGTTATCAGAGGTTGATGTTCTAGTGGAACGTTGTAGGTCATGACCTCAGTTTTCTTTGCATTTACCCTAAGGCCAACCTTGGTGCACTCTAGCTCTACCCTGTGTAGTAGTTCCTGTGCTTGTTCCATGTTGTCGGAGAGCAGACTGATGTCATCCGCATAGTCAAGGTCTGTCAAGACTACTGCCGGGTGTCGACTTGACTTCCTTGGTGTCAGCGTGAAGCCAAGTTCCTGCTCTCGCCCACTGATTGCCTTCTTGAGCGCATAATCAAGGACTATGATGAAGAGGAAGGGGGCTAGTGTATCCCCTTGCATAACTCCAGCCAGGATGTCAAACTCCTCGCTGTTGCCATCTGGGGTCACCAGCCTGGCCCTTGTTCCTGAGTACATGGACTCTATTGCCCGGAGTAGGTTCGGAGGAATTCTTTCCCCCAGGTAGGTTAATCAAATATTTGTTGATGTGGACTCGTGCTGGTTGCGATTAATCCGCGTGCTTTTCATTCCAGTTGGACTGTTTCCATGTTTCATTCATGTGTGTAAGCTGCGTTGAGCAATCGTACGTCTATGCGGTCCCGTGATGATCACCTGGTACGTAAAGTCGTTCTTTTAAATAAATAGTTTACTCAATTGAACTAACCAAATAATATCTGATGTCTTTTAGCAGGATAATGATTCCTTTGAGGATGCTCTGTCTTAATTTGGGCGTTGGGCTGATCGTTTTCTGCATAAAGGCCATTTAGACGGCGCTGCTGTTTTGCTGCTGTTTTATTGTTTTTTTTTGTATGTTTTGTATGTTCTTCATGCTACAACTATTTTGATCCGTTCACTGCTGCATGTGCCGCAGTTGTGTATGTGGGCTCTTCTGTCATAAGCATTGGCTGCATGTGTGCTAATTTGTATTTCTTTACTTTGTTTTTGTTTTAGTTTGATGTTAATTATTTTGTAATATAAGTTGCAACCTTGTTGCTCTGTGATCTATTTTGTTTTGTCTACAAGTCAGTGTTCCCTTTGTGGTGAGGGTTTTGCATCACCAACTGATCAGAATTGTTATTATTTGTGTCTAGTATCATTCGTTCAGTGTATTAATCTTTTTGTTGTTTATTTTAGGCTGATGGACCCCGGGTTGGGAGGCTAGCTTTTCTTGCCTTCTGGTGGTGGTATTTCAAGCACTGAGTGTGGTTTGCCGCTTATAACCGCTTACACCTCACTGAGCGTGTGTGTGTGTGTGTGCGTGTGTGCGTGTGCGCATGTGGCTTTTGGATTCGATACCTAGCTAGCCTACCCCGCTACGGGTAAGCCTCAGCCACCTTAATTACATTTTTCTTTTATTGTGTGTGTTGCTGAACGGTGCTGTACTGGTCATTTGAGTGACATTCTGCCTTGCATTAACCTCAAAGTTTTTATCTATTGATGTGAACATAATAAACTAACTTTTGTACTGATATCCACATCTCTTTGCCCTCCATGGTAACGAACATGTGTGCCCTATTTTTAATGGGTAGTGATTTTCCCCTTTCTCTGAAAAGGGGTGGCGTAGTCAGCTTGTCATATTAAATTACCATTATACGATCTGGTATTTATCAACCGTTTACCCCCACCACCACGCTACACAGGCTATTTAAAGTTAGTGCAGTGGTTGATAAAGTTTCCTAGTGTTGTATTACACATTTATTAAATGTGTAATTTAAGTTCCAATACAATAGTATATAAACTGAGAAAGTTTAGTAGACTGAATTTAGCATTTGAGGTATAGATGATGAGATTCAAAGAAGATTAAGTCAAGCAATCCAGGTGTCTGACATTAACCTTTTGTCTTTTGTCTTTATGCACCTCCTGAACAGTGTCATTGTCCCAAGTTAAGCTATGATAATGTGAAGGTATGGGTGATCCTGTCAGGCTGATTGATCAATTGAATGACAGTGTTATGCTGATGAGATCAGGAAATCTCTGTAAACGAGCTGACTCATGTAGGCTACTTTATTTACATGCCCCCTTTATTTAAATCCCTCCCCCTTGGAATGTATATTAATTGCAAGTCAACGTTCCTTAGTTAGACTTGATGACTACAGCAATGCACTGCGAGTTCTCAATAAAGAGTAACTTCTGTTGAAAGATATTCCAACGTCTCCTGGTCTCCGCTTTGATGAAGGAAATGTTTCCAACAGTTTTGGTGCCGTGACCCGGATAGAGCTCCTCACCTGAATCCAGATTGAAACTTAAAGCTCAGCAAAGATCTGACTGTGTTCCAGACTGAATCTTTCTATACAACCAAGGGTTGGTGAGTGCCACTCTATCCAATAGAACCTTTAAGACCAGTACAAATTTTTTATCCTCTGCACCATCAGAGAAGAGTTAACAGACAGCTGTAGGGTTTGGTTAACTAAGTTATCCTCTAAAGTGTTCTTTTAGAGATGAAAGTTATCCTCTGTCCAGACAGGAAAGATTAGCATTACATGTTAATATTCGTTTATCCTCTGTGTAGTCAGAGAAGATTCATCCTCTGTTCAACCAGGGAAGATTAGCATCATGTGCTAATATATTGTAACCTCTGTTTCAGGCAGGGAAGATTAGCGTAAAGTGCTAGTAATTTGTGTTATCCTTTGCTCTGGCAAGGAAGGTTAACAATAGTTGATCTGTGTTAACAAGTGTACCCTCTGTTGATCAGAGAAGTTTTAGTGTTTTTGATTGTGTGATAACAAAAAAACTCACAATATGTTTAGAAAGAATGCTAGACTGATCCCCACAACTGAAGAAGGTGGTCTTGCGACTCCTTTGTGGTCAGATAGTGAATTCAATCACTGTTAGGAGTACAAATGAACCACACAGAAATATGAATTTCATCCAGACAAGACTTGGTCGGTAGATGAGTGTAAAAAGGTACTAGGAGCAAGTATTCGCAAGAACAATGTGAAAGGCATTATCTGCTGCCACAGAGAATTTGGTTTAGCACTAGCTACACAACAGTCTCAGTATAACTCAGAGCTAGAGAAACAGAACAAAGAGCTGCGTGCTAAGGTATCCTCTTTGACTAAGAAATTAAACCGCAACAAAGTTGAAGAAAAAACTGATGTGGAAGAAGTTAGTCAGCCTGATACCACTTATCCTAACTTACAAGCTTTCTTTGAAACCGATGTAGCCATCCAATCAGTAACTGATGAGCCTGTAGATTCAGTAAAGGTATGTGGCGCTAGGAGAAGATCTCAGGGAATTGAGGGAACTGAAAGTGTTCCTCCCAACTCTTCTGTTGTCCAAATACAAACTGTTGCCAAAGCGCTAGGACCTAAAGATATAGAGAGACTATTCCAGAGTTTACCCTCAGCACGCACACATTTTTCTGAATTTAGAAGAGTATTGATCAGCAAAATGCATCTCTACATGTCGTTGGCAGAAGTTACGCAGCTGATGTCACAAATTCTAACTGAATCTGAATTTAACAGTTTTGAGTCTGTTGTTACTTCTGAACTACAACATGCCAGTAAAGGCGATTTGAGAGAAGGTGTTTTGAAAATTCTAAAGAACATCATGGGACCCAAAATAGACTGGTCCAGAATCACTAGTTGTGTACAGAAGAAGGATGAAACTGTTAGTGAGTACACTGAAAGATTTTGTCAGTCAGCTGCAGCATATAGTGGGATAGCTGACACTTCAGAGAAGGTGCTAAATGATAATGGTCCCCTAGTTCGCACATGGTTTGATTGTCTTTTGTCAGAACATAGGAATGCATTGCCTTTCTTAGACTTAACATGGTCCAATAGAACCCTGCAAAACAGCTTGGAGAGGTTAGCTACTTGGGAAAGAGACTCTGATGTCAAGGCAAGAGTAAAAATTGCAGCAGCATCCTTTAAGGTCAACACACTCAGTTGCAAATATCTACACAGATTCCAGGTATGCTTTTGGGGTAATTCATGATTTTGGTGTCATTTGGCAAAGCAGACAGTTTTTAACTTCTGCTGGATCCCCCATTAAGCATGCTGGATTAGTGAAAGATCTAATGTTTGCCATGAAACTTCCAAAGAAATTAGCGGTGATCAAAGTGAAAGCACATCTCACAACTAATACTATGGAAGCTTAAGGTAATGCCCTTGCTGATGTAATGGCTAAACAGGCTTGTTCCTGCACAGAAGACAATTCTGCCTCCTGAATCAATCATTGATCTGTACAAAGATGTTGCTCTATGAAGCATGGACATGGTTAGACAAAGGAGCCACTGTGGATTCATCCGGCTGCTGGACCAAAGGGGGAAAGTATGTCGCTCCCGAATCACTTCTGCCATATTTGGCTCAACAAATACACAATTTGGGTCACAGTGGTCCAGCAACGATGAATCACAAGTTCTCAAATCAATGGTGGAATCCAAAATTCAGAAAGGTAGCCACCGAAACAGTCAAGAGATGCATTACATGTCAGAAAAATAATGATGTGCCAGCAGCAACTACACCAGCAGCACATACCCCAGCTCCACCAGGACCATTTCGTCACCTGCAAGTTGATTACATATCATTGCCTCGTTGTAAGGGAAAAACTGACGTTTTGGTAGTAATAGACAAGTGCTCAAGATGGATAGAAGCTTAACCAACAGGGCATGCTACAGCTGCACATACTGCTAAATGTCTTGTCACTGATTTCATTCCCAGATGGGGATTAGCAGATTGCATTGACTCAAGGTACACACTTCACAGGACAGGTAGTTAAAGAAGTGTCTAGAATGTTGAAGATTAAGCGGACTCTTCACTGCCCATATAGGCCACAAGCATCAGGACAGGTTGAACGATCGAACAGAACAATCAAAACCAGGCTAAGCAAAATGCATCAGGAAGGAGAACCATGGGTCGAAGCGCTGCCAGCAGTACTGTGTAGTATGAGAGCGTCACCTAACAGATCAGTAGGACTGAGCCCTCATGAGATTATTACTGGATGCCCGATGCAGATGCCAGGTGTGATTGATCTTAGAAATGCTGATGTACACATTGCCTCAGATGCCCTGATTGCTTACTGTGAAAATCTCACAAAGGCAGTACAGAGAGAGAGTTGAGTCTTGTTGGCAGACTCCACTAGAAGGTGGACACACAATCATCCCAGGTCAGTGGGTCATGATAAAGTCATTCAGAAACAAGCCATTAGAGCTTAAGTGGCACGAACCACATCAAGTGATGTTGATTACAGCAGCTGCAGTATTGTGTCAGGGAAGGAAAACCTGGATTCATGTGTCACACTGTAAAGTTTTTCCCCCACCTACAGGAATAGGATAGGACACGGACCAGTGAGGAGCCCAGGGAAGAACCGAATGCAACAGGCTTTGGGCGCTAATCCTGCGGTGAAGACTCCCTCATAGGCCTTCCCAACCACTAGTCCATCCTTACCTCACTGTTCTTTAAGTGTCGCTGGAATTAAGAAATAGGGAAAGAAGGAACAACAATAACAGACTCAGAAGAGGATATAACCCTAGTGTTTGAACAAATACAGCTCTATCTGTCTTTTGTTTTCTTTCTTACTCTGTGCAGATACCACTTGATGGCTGTCCCGAGACCCATATGCACCAACCTCCTCACCTGCTTATGAAGCCACAACCTCAAGAAAACAACTAGACACACTGCCGAGCCAACTATCACAAAAGAAAAAGAAAAAAATATACACAACGCAGAGACTCACATACGGGAACTTCAGTCATCCTTCAACATGATCAAGATTGCTGTACCATCATGGACATCGCACAAAGTGTAGACTCCAGAAACAACATATTCTTAGAGCTGATGAATATGTCAAAAAAACCCTCTACATCTACAAAATGCAGCTCCTACCACAAACAAAGAAGATGGTTGCATTCTAGGACTCACTTGTGCACAAACATGGTGGTCAAGAACTCTTGCAGCATTAATCCCGTCTTATGGTGCCTGCACCATTATCGTCCCTGAGTGCTTCACCGGGTTAATGGATCCAACAGAGAACTTGAACAAAATCCAACAAGACATTCTTGATCTTTCAGAAAAATTACATCAGATGACTGAAGATAATTCTTCATGGTTCGGAAACTTGTTAGGTAAACCCTGGCTGTGGATCAAGGAAATAGCAATTCTGCTGTTGTTTCTCCAACTGGCGTACCATCTATGCGTACACAGTATCAAGTGTTTCATTCAACAAATGACTCACGCCTCTCACGAGAAAATGACAGTTCCAACCAGAAAAGACTATATCCCGTAAGAACTTCACGGACCCTAATTACATGTTTGTTTCTGTGTCAGCATGCAATTACATATAAGCAACACAGAACATGTGTTATGTGCCTGTACTGATCACAAGTTAAAAGAATGAACTTTTAAGTGTCTAAATTTGTATTTTGTGAGAGTTATTAGAACTCTCAAAGGGTGAACTGTTGTATTACACATGTATTAAAGGGGGGGTGAAATGCTATTTCATGCATACTGAGTTTTTTACACTGTTAAAGAGTTGGATTCCCATGCTAAACATGGACAAAGTTTCAAAAATTAAGTTGTACGTTTGAAGGAGTATTTCTGTGCGAAAAATACTCCTTCCGGTTTGTCACAAGTTTCGGAAAGTTTTTTTCGAGTATGGGCCTGTGTGACGTCAGCTGGAGCGGAATTTCCTTATACGGGTCCTAAGGGCACTTCTCTCGGGAGGGCGCGCGCGCACCCGTCGACCAGAGCGACGAGCAGAGAGCGAAAGCAGTAGCAGTACGCCCATCAAAGCGCTGTGCTCGCGATGTCAAAGAAAGAAGTGTGTTTTTGGTTGCCAGGGCAAGACAATCTTGCACAGATTCCCCAAGAACCCAGCGTTAAGGGACCAGTGGATGGAGTTTGTTTTTCCAGAGCATCAACGGAGTTCCCTGTTCCCTGCATTTCGACGATGATTGTTTTATAAACAAGGCCCAGTTCGACGCCGGATTTGCAGATCGTCTAATGCTTAAGAATGGAGCAGTCTCAACGATAAAGGTTCACGGTCGCGCGTTGGAACCGTGAGTAAAACTGCTTCAAATGTCTGTGTGTTGTTAGCTATCGGCGCGTAAGCACAGCACGTAAACAGTGAATAACAGCGCTCGTGATTCTTTAGCTCCGCCCACACGGCACGCCTCCAGCCGCTCGTTTTTTTCCGGAAAGACTCGGTACTGCCTATCTTTCTTTTATAAATATAATAAAACTAAAGACTTTTTGGAGATATGAAGGATGCAGTACTACTCTATAGGTACTCAAGTTTAACATGAGATTGACTGAAACTGAGTGTTTCACCCCCCCTTTAAATGTTTAATTTAGGTTCCAATACAGTAGTATATAAACTAGTAAGTAGACTGAATATACAGTGGGGCAAAAAAGTATTTAGTCAGCCACCAATTGTGCAAGTTCTCCCACTTAAAAAGATGAGAGGCCTGTAATTTTCAAAAAAAAAAAAAAAAAAAAAAAATCCAGAAAATCACATTGTCTGATTTTTAAAGAATTTATTTGCAAATTATGGTGGAAAGTAACAACATGTGCTTTGTGGATTTGGAGAAGGCATTCGACTGTGTCCCTCGTGGCATCTTGTGGAGGGTGCTCTGGGAGTATGGGGTCCGGGGCCCTTTGCTAAGGGCTATCCGGTCCCTGTACGACCGGAGTAGGAGCTTGGTTCGTATTGCCAGCAGTAAGTCAGACTTGTTCCCGGTGCGTGTTGGACTCCGGCAGGGCTGCCCTTTGTCGCCGGTTCTGTTCATAATTTTTATGGACAGAATTTCTAGGCGCAGCCAGGGGCCGGAGGGGGTCAGGTTTGGGGACCACACGATTTCATCTCTGCTCTTTGCGGATGATGTGGTCGTGTTGGCCTCATCAAACCAGGACCTCCAGCATGCACTGGGACGGTTTGCAGCCGAGTGTGAAGCGGCTGGGATGAGAATCAGCACCTCCAAATCCGAGGCCATGGTCCTCAGTCGGAAAAGGGTGGCTTGCCCGCTTCAGGTTGGTGGAGAGTTCCTGCCTCAAGTGGAGGAGTTCAAGTATCTCGGGGTCTTGTTCACGAGTGAGGGAAGGATGGAACGGGAGATTGACAGACGGATCGGTGCAGCTTCTGCAGTAATGCGGTCGCTGTACCGGTCTGTCGTGGTGAAGAAGGAGCTGAGCCGCAAGGCGAAGCTCTCGATTTACCGGTCAATCTACGTTCCTACTCTCACCTATGGTCATGAGCTTTGGGTCATGACCGAAAGGACAAGATCCCGGATACAAGCGGCCGAAATGAGCTTTCTCCGCAGGGTGGCTGGGCGCTCCCTTAGAGATAGGGTGAGAAGCTCGGTCACTCGGGAGGAGCTCAGAGTAGAGCCGCTGCTCCTCCACATTGAGAGGGGTCAGTTGAGGTGGCTCGGGCATCTTTTTCGGATGCCTCCTGGACGCCTTCCTGGGAAGGTGTTCCGGGCATGTCCCACCGGGAGGAGACCCCGGGGAAGACCTAGGACACGCTGGAGAGACTATGTCTCCCGGCTGGCCTGGGAACGCCTCAGTGTCCCCCCGGAAGAGCTGGAGGAAGTGTCGAGGGAGAGGGAAGTCTGGGCATCCCTGCTTAGACTGCTGCCCCCGCGACCCGGCCCCGGATAAGCGGTAGAAGATGGATGGATGGATGGTGGAAAGTAAGTATTTGGTCAATAACAAAAGTTCATCTCAATACTTTGTTATATACCCTTTGTTGGCAATGACAGAGGTCAAACGTTTTCTGTAAGGTTCTCACACACTGTTGCTGGTATTTTTGCCCATTCCTCCATGCAGATCTCCTCTAGAGCAGTGATGTTTTGGGGCTGTCACTGGGCAACACGGACTTTCAACTCCCTCCAAAGATTTTCTGTGGGGTTGAGATCTGGAGACTGGCTAGGCCACTCCAGGACCTTGAAATGCTTCTTACGAAGCCACTCCTTCGTTGCCCGGGTGGTGTGTTTGGGATCATTGTCATGCTGAAAGACCCAGCCACATTTCATCTTCAATGCCCTTTCTGATGGAAGGAGGTTTTCACTCAAAATCTCACGATACATGGCCCCATTCATTCTTTCCTTTACACAGATCAGTCGTCCTGGTCCATTTGCAGAAAAACAGCCCCAAAGCATGATGTTTCCACCCCCATGCTTCACAGTAGGTATGGTGTTCTTTGGATGCAACTCAGCATTCTTTCTCCTCCAAACATGACGAGTTGAGTTTTTAACAAAAAGTTCTATTTTGGTTTCATCTGACCATATGACATTCTCCCAATCCTCTTCTGGATCATCCAAATGCTCTCTAGCAAACTTCAGACAGTCCTTTGACAGCTCTTTGGTCTTGGCCATAGTGGAGTTTGGATTGTGACTGTTTGAGGTTGTGGACAGGTGTCTTTTATAATGGTAACGAGTTCAAACAGGTGCCATTAATACAGGTAACGAGTGGAGGACAGAGGAGCCTCCAAAAAAAAGAAGTTACAGGTCTGTGAGAGCCAGAAATCTTGCTTGTTTGTAGGTGACCAAATGCTTATTTTACCGAGGAATTTACCAATTAATTCATTAAAAATCCTACAATGTGATTTTCTGGATTTTTTTTTCTCATTTTGTCTCTCACAGTTGAAGTGTACCTATGATGAAAATTACAGGCCTCTCTCATCTTTTTAAGTGGGAGTACTTGCACAATTGGTGGCTGACTAAATACTTTTTTGCCCCACTGTAAAAGTTTAGTAGACTGAATTTAGCATTTGAGTCATAGATGATGATATTCAAAGAAGATTAAGTCAAGCAATCCAGGTGTCTGACATTAACCTTTTGTCTTTATGCACCTCCTGAACAGTGTCATTGTCCCAAGTTAAGAAGGTATGGGTGATCCTGTCAGGCTGATTGGATCACTTGAATGACACTGTTATGCTGATGAGATCAGGAAATCTCTGTAAACGAGCTGACTCATGTAGGATACTTCATTTACATGCCCCCTTATGTAAATCCCTCCCCCTTGGAATGTATATAAACTACAATGTATACTGTTTGAGTTAGACTTGACTTGATGACTACAGCAACGCACAGCGAGTTCTCAATAAAGAGTAACTTCTGTTGAAAGATATCCCAACGTCTCCTGGTCTCCGCTCTGACGAAGGGAAAGTTTCCAACAGCAGCAAAACACAAAGCATAACTAAAACCCAGCATGATACACGAGTCGCTGCTTAAGATAAAGACACCCCTGCGTGTGTGTGTGAGAGAGAGAGAGAGAGAGAGAGAGAGAGTGTGTGTGTGTGTGTGTGCGTGAGTGTGTACAGGGGGAATGATTGCCTGTTTGAGAAAATAGCTTTTCACCGCAGATGCCAAGATATTTGAACGCACAATCACACAGATATATATTACTGCTTAGAATGTTGCTGTTGGTTTTTTAAATGGAGATAATTTTTTCAAGTTTTCAATTTTTACATATTTTTTGGGTGTCAAAATTTTGCTGTCTTGTCAATCTTTTCAAACAAAGTAAAAAAAAAAAAATCAAAGATTTTTTCATGTGACAAGAACCAACCAATCAGCTTCACCCTTTCAGTAACAACACTGAAAGCTCAGTCAACATGAAGGATGGGGTGCACCCAAACATTAGAGGGTTTTTTCTCTTCTCCGTAAATAAATCTTGTAGCAGAGCTACAGCAAGAGTTTTTCAGTGGTGGAAATCCATACAGAAACTTCCTCGTCGCTGTTCATGGTTGCATAGCAATGGCAGACGCCACGGGAGCACAAGCGCTTTGGAAAGAAGGAGACAGAAGTGTAGCTGCACCTTCCACACATTTTTAAACGCGATATGTGAACGGCCCCTAAAAGTGAAACTCTTCCCGAGTCTCTCCATAAGGCTGAACTCGCTACTGGTTATTTCTGGGATTCTGGATGAGTGACATGGTGTGTTTTGTTATTGCCGGAGTTTCTGAAGCTCGTGTAAAGACTCCGCCCTCTTCTGAATGGAGGCGGAGCTGCAGCTCATTTGCATTTAAAGGGACACACACAAAATCTAAGCCTTATTGCTCACACCCAAAAAAGGGGCAAATTTGACAAGCTATAATAAATGATCTGGGGTATTTTGGGCTGAAATTTCACAGACACATTCTGGGGACACCATAGATTTATATTACGTTTTGTGAAAAGGGGCATAACATGTGACCTTTAATGGAAAAGAGCCACATGAAGAGTTTGTGTTGCATGGAAAATAACAGTATATGGGTTTGGAACAACATGAAGAATTTTTGAGTGAACTTAAACATTTTAAAACTTTTTCAAACTCATCATTATAACTAAAGATCTTGTTTTCTGTATGTTTCCACAGCAGTTCTCCTCAGCCAGGCTGTGTGTCGGTGGGTCCGAGAGGACGAGGACGAGGGGAGCCACTGCAGTCTCTTCAGGGTGAGTCTCGTCTCGCTGAGGACTCGTTTAGAAAGGCTGAATGATGACACTCTGAGGGTGACACAATTGCATAGTAAAATGTGGATAACATTATATTTTTTGTTATTAAATTAGTTATTTAAAATATCTTACTACAGTGCATTTAATATCAACATTTTGAGTCTGTAGATTTGTAGTCCAAGTTTCTGTCTATTCTGGTTGAAGTACACAGTTTGACATTTACGTGTTGCTAAACTAGCACAGCTAATATACAAAATATCAGTACTTGTTCCATCCATTTATTTTAATCAGATATGCATTTTTTATGGGTACATTAATAAATGTGAATGAAATAGAACTATTTCCATCTTGGATTATTTAGTTCACACTGAGTTTGTCCCTGTAATGGCTGTTTCAGAGGAATGAGAGTGGGATCCAGATGCAGCAAACATTTATTCAAACAAACATAAAAGTAAATCCAGGCAAAACTGATAAATGCAGACACTGGCAAGGAAGGCAAACAAAACTGACGGCAAGCACATACATAACATCCATAGAAGGACAACACCAGACAAAGAACATGAGAAACACTTGGGTACAGATACACTCAAGGGGAGATTGGCGAACAAGACACATCTGGGAACAATCATGAACTAATCAACAAGAAAAACTACAAAGGACTACAAAACATGGCACAGAACAGGAAATAACATAAAAGTTCATTCAAGACAAGGGGAACACAAGACAGGAATCATGACAGTCCCAGTGCATTATGGGATTACTTTCTCAGTTAAGGAATTGAGCCAGAATAAGATCTTAACTGGCTGGAAAAGGCTTTGTGTCGAGAGTGAGCCTGTGATTACTTCAGATGCCATCTAGATAGACGACTAACTAGGTTTTCTAAAAGAACAGTAACTGAATATGTGTTAATCTTTCAAATAAATGATCAATTCCTCTGAACCCTCTGGTGGTCTTTGGTCATTTTATGTTTTGACATTTTGAAAATGTACTACTTTATCTGAATTGTCTGAAACGTTTTGTGGCACTTTCTATATGAACAAAAAAATAAATAAGTCATGAACATGATTCAAAACAGCTAAATGGTTTAAACAATAGTCTGCCATTGAAAATACAGAGCAATGTTGGGGAGTACAATCTACAATTGGGCTACAGGAGTCATTAATAATATGTAAACATACAGTACATCTCCAAATGCAATACACAGCCCTGTATGTATATTAATATAGGGCTATACAGGCATCTAGTGGCGACATCATGATATTACATGAGATTTCCTTGATTTCTCCCATCAAATGTCTTCAATCAGCCTTCCATGCAGTGGATTTTAAATACTTTTGCTCTGTTTTTAACCTAATTGAAATTATTTTGGGGGGAAAAGTATTATTTGAAAATAATATGAAATGTTTTTTATTCAAATTTTTTATAGACCTAAATTCTGCTTAATTTAGAGGTGAACATTGTCTACTACCATAAAATATTAAATATTTAACATTAATTTAATTTAAGAAAAAAATATTCTGCTGTCAAAAAAGGCCGAAGACAATAAGCGCAACACCACCGAGAGTCACAATGATCCTAACCCAGTTGAGGCTGCAGTGTGTTATGAACACGGTTTGTTTCTTTACTTGTCTATGGTTTGTTTGATATTTTACAGATACAGCACTGGGCAATAGAGGGCAGAATGACACCTGGAACAAGAATACATCACAACCAAAACCTGGTGGACGCAAGAGGTGTGTGTGTGTGTGTCTGAATGTATGTGTGTGTTTGTGTCTCCATTATGTGTTCTTTCATTGATTTATGTATTCATACACAAGCTGCAATGTGTGATTTAAAGTTTAAATGATTTTATGTTTGTGGTTTTGTTGAATTCATCCTCATGGCTGAAGCGTAGTGATTCCGAGCGTGTGTGTGTGTGTGTGTGTGTGTGTGTGTGTGTGTGTGTGTGAGATGAGGGCTGAACACTGCATGTGACTCTTCATCCTCAGGTTTGACTCTATAGAGAACATTCGGCCAAATCCATCATCCTCACCTTCATTCACAGACACACAAACACCTCCATCACCAAACAGGTACAGCACAGTTTCTCTGACCTGAGCAAAACACACACGAGTCAAATGATCACTTGTTTCTCCCCAGCCCAGATCAGATGTGACTGTAAGTGAAATCATTAACTGTATAATATGATCATATCAACAATATAGAAAGGCTCATTCTGCTCTGCAAATATCAGCATTGATAAACCCATTTAAGTTATGATCAGCTGTATGAGGTTATGAATGATACTGTCGGCCAGCGGTGGCTGCAATAACACTATTAAAATAGAAAGAGGAATCAAGGTTGTGTAAAACATTGTTGTTCTTTCTCTGCTTTATTTAGTATCAATAGAACTTACACTTCAGCTTAAACGTTTTGGGTCAGAAAGATTTCTTGAGGTTTTTGAAAGTTTTCATTAATTTAATCAAAAATACAGTAGAAAAACAGTGACATATTATTCCAATGTAAAACAGCAGTTCCCTTTCAGTCGGTCACTCCTACGTTTATCGGAGGAGACTGACAGAAATGGGATCTTCGCAGAGAGACCAATCTACTTCAAGTGTAACTAAACGAGCCAATGTACATTGGCATGCGATAATTGCGCCATATAATGAGCAGCAGGTGCAATGCATCTTTGCATTTCGCTTCGGAGCCGAGCTTGCTGATGTTCTGCTCTTTTTCGAGTGTTCTTTCTGGGAAGAAGACCTCTCAACATTTTGGTGTCACGGCGCGCTGCAGCAGAGATTGCGTCAGAGCAAAAACAGCTGTTTTCACAGCTCTGAGCATTGGTTTCGGTTTGAGTGCCTGCAGCCCGCACTATTTTCCCGCTGTTGGCCGCGGACATCCCCCTTTGCGCTTCAGCACTACAAAGAGCAGTTTTTTCCTAAAAGAGCTAACACCCGTGTGTTTCTGGATGCGATGGCTATTTGGCTCCGGTTGACGATCGTTTTGGGCATTGGACGGTCTCGTGTTTGGGCATTCAGCACACTGAGGCAGCTTTCGTGGATGATCATGTTCTCACTGCAGGAACATGACCATCACGGTGCTGCGATCGAGACTCGAATACCTCAAATGAGGTAGAGTCCCTTTGACTATTCCCCTACTTCAGCTAATAGCATTGGTGATCTGAGGGTTACAGTGTTGGCTTCCCCGCCGAGACCACCTCCTCGGGCCCAACACTCGCACCGAAAACCGCAGGCCCTTCACAAGCTCCCGTTCAAGATGCAAACGCAGAAACACATTTTTGAATGCATCCTTCCCCGAGATTGGTTTGCAGCGATCGGCCTGTCCAGTCGGTGTTGAACTATTTAAACTCGTTCAAACGCAGAATAGCAGGCTCCTGGGGCATATGCATCTGCAGCCACAGTAATTGAGTGGTGCTCTTCCCACCGGGAAGACCCCCGAAGATGCCCGATCAGTGTTGTGCTTTCCTTCCTGCAAGATGGGTTGGAGCGAAGGCTGTCTCCCTCCACCCTCAAAGTGAATGTCGCTGCTATTGCTGCGCATCATTATGCAGTTGAAGGTAAGTCGTTAAGAAAGCATGACCTGATCGTCAGGTTGCTAAGGGAAGCGAGGAGACTGAATCCGCCTCGTCCTCCCTCTATACCCTCTTGTAACTTGTTTCTGGTGCTCAGCGCACTGCAGAGACCTCCCTTCGATCCTGCGACCCCGGCCCGGATATGTGCCCAAGGATCCTACCACGCCTTTCAGGAACCAGGTAGTGAACCTGCAAACGCTGCCTTTAGAGGAGGCAGACCCAGCCCTGGTTTTTCTCTGTCCTTTGCACTTCTTGCTCTTCTACGTGGACAGAACGCAAAGCTTTAGGACCTCAGACCAGCTCTTCATCTGTTACTCAGACCAGTAGAAGGGAAAGGCTGTCTCCAAGCAGAGGTTGGCCCACTGGATAGTGGATGCTATTGACTTGGCGTACCAATCCCAAGACGTGCCTTGCCTGTTCAGGTTGCGAGCACACTCAACTAGAAGTTATATTTCCTCCTGGGCGCTGGCTCAAGGTGCCTCGCTGACAGACATTTGTAGAGCTGTGGGCTGGGCGACACCCAACACGTTCGCTAGATTCTATAGCCTTTGTGTAGAGCCGGTGTCCTCCCGTATACTCACCCTAAGTGGCCAGTAACGCGGGGAACCCCCTCAAATGTCAGCTTATTATGCCATTCTCGCCTGGTGGGCCAGATACATGCGTTTATTGCTCCAGCAAGTTACCCGGAAACGGCTAACCCTGTTGAGTTCCTTCGTCACCCCTGCGGCAGTCAGACGTTGTGGAGCGTCTGACGCCAGGCCTAACACTCACATGCATTGAGGAACCTTTGTTAGGCTGGGTCCCATATGTAGCGGTCCCTGCGGTGACCCCATATGTGTTTTCTTACACGGTACGGCTACCTTCTCTGTCGGTCCGCTTCCCCCCTAGACTTAGGCTGGAACCACCCCAGAGACTTCCATATGTTGTACTACCCTGCTTGGCTAATCCATTTGTGTATTCTCCACATGTTACCTCCCTCCAAGCAGGATGTGGTGTCCGCAGTGTTCCCCTTCCCCTGGGAATGGCACACTTTCCCAGTGTTATCCAATGTTCTCACTGAGTGGGTCATGCGGAACATCAGTGGTTGATACTCCCCGCATAAGCTTCTGCCCCCAACAGAGGGAGAGGAGTGAGGCTTATGCAGGGCACTGGAAGGGCCAACAGCATGGCATTTTGAGTAGGGATCCCATTTCTGTCGGTCTCCTCCGGCGTACGTAGGAGAGACCGACTGAAAGGGAACGTCTCTGTTACGTATGGTAACCCTTGTTCCCTGAAGGAGGGAACTGAGACGTACGCCCCATGTTGCTGTACCACCGCTTGGCGGCCGGGTCTCTGTCTCGGATCCTCAGCGAAAACCAAAGATACGTTGCACCTGCTGCTCATTATATACCCACACTGCGTGATAGAAGCAGCTGGCGCAATTATCGTATGCCGATGTGCATTGGCTCGTTTAGTTACATTCAAAGTAGATTGGTCTCTCTGTGAAGATCCCATTTCTGTCGGTCTCCTCCAACGTACGTCTCCGTTCCCTCCTTCAGGGAACGAGGGTTACCATACGTAACCGAGACGTTTTCTTTGTGAATATATAGTAAAGTGTAATTTATTCCTGTGATCAAAGCTGAATTTTCAGCATCCTTACTCCAGTCTTCAGTGTCACATGATCCTTCAGAAATCATTCTCAATGTATTCCTTTATGAAGGAAGTGATGACATTTGAAGGTTGAAAATAACAGATTGCTGGATGGAGCAGGTTGAAGCAATGAGAACATTTTCTTTACAGTGTTTGTGTGTGTTTTCATCCTCTGAAGTGTTTTTCTCTCTCTGTCAGTGTGGGATCTGTAAGGGCCAGCTGGGCGACACCAGCACAGGAACAGATGTGCGGATCAGGAACGGTCTGCTCAACTGCCATCAGTGCTATATCCGCTCCCGCTGTGAGTTACACACGCTCGCTTCACTCTTTCTCTCTATCCATTCTGACATTCCTTCAGGGTAGCAGATGAGGAAAAGTCATGACATATCCTCAAATACATGATAAATGTATGATGTATTGAATTCAGAGTTCAGGTCATTGTTAATGTCTCATTATCTTTTTGTCTTCATAGGGTGAGAAAGACAAAAGCTAAAAGTGACAATACATTGATCATGGCCAAAATACACCGCAGTTTTACCAAAAAAGCGCATTGATGATATATTGTGTTTTAAACAGTCAATCAAATGACCAACATCAATTTAAAAAGAAAACAAATGTCCAAAAACAAACTTGTTGCCCGAACAATAAAAACAAAGACGAACCAAAAGTTATATAAATGAAATGATTAATAAAATAAGCTTCTTGACAAGTCTTTTCTCTTAAATGTATTTGAAAACGAAATAAAGCAATGCCAACTTACCCTGATTATAGAGTAGCCTACTCTGTCTATACACACGCCGCGGTTCAGCCAAACAAACGCTGCCAGTGTGAAAGCAAAACGCTCGTGTCCTGCTCCTGCTCACCATATGCACTGCTCCTGCGCTGCTTACGCTCTGCTAATGCGTGCAGTGTGAAACCGGCGTAAGGTGTGTTCGACATCGGCTGCGGCTGGATGCAACCGATCGGCGAGAGTAGCCGCGTGCAGGCGGGGAGGAGCTGCAAACGGAGATGTTATGAACTGCTCTGAGACTTGAAGGTTGGGATCCAGACGCAGCTTTATTTGAGGGCAATCCAGAGGCGTAATGCAAAGTACAGGCTAGGGTCATACACAGGCAGGCAGTCAAAACAAAGAAACAAACAAAACAAACTAACAGGCAGGGACCAGAGGCAAGAGAGTAATCCAGGGACCAGAGGCAAGAGAGTA
The DNA here is from genome assembly GCF_963993115.1 of Abramis brama. Classification (NCBI taxonomy): domain Eukaryota; kingdom Metazoa; phylum Chordata; class Actinopteri; order Cypriniformes; family Leuciscidae; genus Abramis; species Abramis brama. The sequence continues at coordinate 37,951,010 of NC_139975.1, forward strand.
ATCCAGGGAACAGGGCAAGATATCAAAAAACCAATAAACAAGAAAACCAGGGAAACGCTCAGAAATGCAGTGAAACACTTAACAAGACTTCGCGGTGAGTGAATGAATGAACAAGGTATATATAGACTGAGACTAACAGGATGATAAGACAAAGGTGAATGCAATCAGTGAATGAGGTACAGGTGAATGTGATCAGTGAATGAGTCCAGGCAGTGAGTTCTGGGAAATGTAGTTTGAGAGTGATAATAGTCTTATGTGGAGTGCCCTCTGATGGCTCTCAATGGCAACTCCAGCTGGTGATCGTTACATAGCCCCCCCTTTAAGGAGCGGATTCCAGACGCTCCTAAAACTGTCCAGGAGGGAGGTGGAGCGGAGGCGGATCCGGGGGCGGGATGGAGGGCCAGGCCCGTGCAGCGGAAGGGGACCTGAAGACTCCGGCAGGGCAGAAGGCCAGGGCGGAGCAGGCTGTGCAGGCGACCAGGCAGGGGCAGACTGTGCAGGCGACCAGGGCGGAGCAGGCTGTGCAGGCGGCCAGGGCGGAGCAGGCTGTGCAGGCGGCCAGGGCGGAGCAGGCTGTGCAGGCGGCCAGGGCGGAGCAGGCTGTGCAGGCGGCCAGGGCGGAGCAGGCTGTGCAGGCGACCCTTCAGGCGGCCGGGGCGGAGCAGGCTGTGCAGGCGACCCTTCAGGCGGCCGGGGCGGAGACGACCCTTCAGGCGGCCGGGGCGGAGACGACCCTTCAGGCGGCCGGGGCGGAGACGACCCTTCAGGAACATGAACGGGCTCAGGGGATGTGGTGGCCATCTTGTCCGAAGACACAGGCGTGAAGTCGGCCATCTTGTCCAAAGACACAGGCGTGGAGTCGGCCATCTTGTCCGAGGACACAGGCGTGGAGTCGGCCATCTTGTCCGAGGACACAGGCGTGGAGTCGGCCATCTTGTCCGAGGACACAGGCGTGGAGTCGGCCATCTTGTCCGAGGACACAGGCGTGGAGTCGGCCATCTTGTCCGAGGACACAAGCGTGGAGTCGGCCATCTTGTCCGAGGACACAGGCGCAGGAAGAGGAACAGATTCAGGATCAGTATCAGGATCAGATTCAGGCTCAGGAACAATTTCAGTCTCGGCGGGACGAGACTCTGGACGGGCAGACGTGACGTGAAGCTCTGGCTCTGGCTCGGCAGGACTGACGTGAAGCTCTGGCTCTGGCTCGGCAGGACTGACGTGAAGCTCTGGCTCTGGCTCGGCAGGACTGACGTGAAGCTCTGGCTCTGGCTCGGCAGGACTGACGTGAAGCTCTGGCTCTGGCTCGGCAGGACTGACGTGAAGCTCTGGCTCTGGCTCGGCAGGACTGACGTGAAGCTCTGGCTCTGGCTCGGCAGGACTGACGTGAAGCTCTGGCTCTGGCTCGGCAGGACTGACGTGACGCTCTGGGCTTGACGGGACCAGCGGCGGAGAGGGCTTTGAGCTGGACAGGACCAGCGGCAATGAAGAAGGCTCTGTGCTGGACAGGACCAGCGGTGAAGGCTCTGTGCTGGACGGGACCAGCGGTGAAGGCTCTGTCTTGGCGGGCATGTCGCTTGCTGTCTCAGGCGCGGCGGGCATGACGCTCTCAGTCTCAGGGGTGGCGGGCATGACGCATACTGCCTTGGCTTCGGCAGATCTGGCGTGAAGTGCGGGCTCGGCTGGACTGGCGTGAAGTGCAGGCTCGGCTGGACTGGCGTGAAGCTCTGGCTCGGCAGGAAGATACTCAGGCAGGACGGCCTCGGCGAAACAAGATTTAGGCAGGATAGTCTCAGCGGGACGAGACTCATGCATGTTGGCCCCTATGGCAACACGTACTGACCTCAGCGGGGAATCGGCCATGCTGGATACCAGCCCTGGACGGTAATAGACCGATCCGGTGACCAGCTTGATGGTTGGCATGATGAGAAACTTCTCAGGCCGGACGGACGGGACGTGAACTGAATCAGGCTCGGGGGGTGCCAAATTGCTCAAGGAAAGGGCCAGGTTGATATACCCTTCTAGGGTCCAGCCGGTATTGTCATCCGGCATCATCTGAGCGATCGCCTCATCCAGTCCACTCCAAAACAGGTCCATGAGCTGAGTATCATCTAATGACGCTAAATGACAGCAAGCCAGAAAATCCCTCACATACCTCTCGATAGGTTGACCATCCTGATACATGGAAGATAGCCATCTTATTAGAGCTCCATTACTGACAGCTGCTGGATCCATGGCGGCGAAGTCTTCTGTTATGAACTGCTCTGAGACTTGAAGGTTGGGATCCAGACGCAGCTTTATTTGAGGGCAATCCAGAGGCGTAATGCAAAGTACAGGCTAGGGTCATACACAGGCAGGCAGTCAAAACAAAGAAACAAACAAAACAAACTAACAGGCAGGGACCAGAGGCAAGAGAGTAATCCAGGGACCAGAGGCAAGAGAGTAATCCAGGGAACAGGGCAAGATATCAAAAAACCAATAAACAAGAAAACCAGGGAAACGCTCAGAAATGCAGTGAAACACTTAACAAGACTTCGCGGTGAGTGAATGAATGAACAAGGTATATATAGACTGAGACTAACAGGATGATAAGACAAAGGTGAATGCAATCAGTGAATGAGGTACAGGTGAATGTGATCAGTGAATGAGTCCAGGCAGTGAGTTCTGGGAAATGTAGTTTGAGAGTGATAATAGTCTTATGTGGAGTGCCCTCTGATGGCTCTCAATGGCAACTCCAGCTGGTGATCGTTACAGGAGACGTGAAGTCGGACACTTTCTGGTTCCCGCAGTGACCGCTCACGTGGTGTTTGCATACTTTACCACAGCTGCAGTGAAATAAATGCAATATTTGCCAAATAATACACAGATGTTTCAGAGACATTTTCATTCAATACTTTATGCACAGCTTTATACAGCGTCTGTTTGAACAAGAATAAAGTTCAACATAAGGTACTATCAATGAAGTGGAGTCTACGTTTTTTAAGCAGTTTTAATTTGATAAACATGACACAATATAACATGACAACGACATGAAAAGAGTGTTTACTGTTATAAAAAAAACTGATTTGAGAGCTTTAGAGGAACTAAATGTGTTCGAAATAAACACGAAACACACGTGATCGTTGTCATGCGGTGAATCCGGCCAATCGTGGAACAGCTGTGTCGTCATCAGCCCACGTGCAGCCCATTGCAGCCGCTCTTGAGAAGCTGCGCTGGCTGAGTTCTCCGGCTACTCTCGAATTGCTCGCGCGGTACTTTGATGGCATACGTCACAGTCACGTGGCGTCGGCGCTGTATCAAGTCGGACAAAATTTCTAACCGGCATGCACTGCTTCAAGTCAGCCGCCGATCGGTCTGCGCAGAGCTGCATGAAGTCGAACAAGCCTATTATAATGCCGTGTCGTAGTGATGACGCTGAAGCGCGGGATCGTTCGCCAGCTGTGAAACGGTATGCAATGCGCAAGTTTATGATCGAATCAGAGAGAAAAAAAATGCACAAGCATGGTCATAAGCAAACTTAAGACGCTGCTGAGACATTAAAGTCACATCGATGTCATGTGTCTTTACGGGATTTTTACGGGTTGTGTGTGAACGCACTCTCTTATTCCGGAAAATCACTGGCAGTGTGAATGAACCTAAATCAAACTAACCCGAGTCAAATCCCGGGTCACTTTATCCGTGTATTTTCCGGAATCTCTGTGTGAAAGGGGCTTTGGTCACACACCCTGACGAAGGCTCATTAGCCGCAACGCATAGGTGTGCAAGTAGCCTAGCTAGCCTACTTGTCACCTGATTTTAAAATATTAAAGCCATGATGAAATAAAGGCTTTCTATATATTTTTAATAATATTCGAGTGCCTTGGATTAATGTTTTTTTTTATGATCTGAATAATCCCTTACATACAAAAGCACAGCGAAAAACAAAAAAATCTTGAAAATTAAAATCGGGTTAACTGTAATTTAATAATAATTAATAACACATTGGTACAGAGTCTACCGTTCTCTGGGATCTGTTTTCATGATAATCAAATGTAAAGAGTTTTATCTCTAAAAACTGATTAGCTTATAACACTAGTATATAGGGCATAGAGTAAGTAAAAAGAAATCGCTAATACCACTAACAAGCACCCTCATTACCGTGTTAGTGTGGGGCTATTTTGAGCCTTGTTAGTGGTATTAACTAGCGATTTCTTTTTACTTACTCTATGCCCTATATACTAGTGTTATAAGCTAATCAGTTTTTAGAGATAAAACTCTTTACATTCGATTATCATGAAAACAAATCCCAGAGAACGGTCGACTCGGTTCCCATGTGTTATTACACCCCAGGTTCATTTTGCGCCGGAGTTGTCCTTTAATAGCATAATAGCATGTGTACAGTGTCTAATAATTGGATAGTTTTTGGGGATGCACATAAAAGATTGTAAAAAGACACCTACACACAAAGAAAAAAAGCATACAGACTTTCGAACCGAACCATGCATACACAAATAAACAAAACAAAAATTCAAACTTGCAAGCACAACCATGCACACATGCAAACAAACAATACACTCTTCACTCATACACACGCACACACATTCACTCACAAATATTAATGAATCAATCACACTCAATCAAATCACCTCTCTCTCTCTCACACACACACACACACACACACACACACACACACACACACAGAGAGAGAAAGTCAAACACAACCATGGACATGCAAACAATACACCTTTCACTCATACACATACACATGCACACACATCATTCACAAATATTAATAAATCACTCACTCACACAGATTAATAATGTACAATAGTCAATCCACCTGATTGACAGGTGTAAGTTTTGTGTCAATTCAATTATTACTGTTTTTTTCTTGTTATTCTTTTGTTAAAAAGGAAAGATCTAACTTGTTGTTAAGGATGTGTTCATGTTCCATAAAGGCGATGCCAGTTTGAAGAATGCCATTTGGTGGCATAGGAACCATTATACTTGAATTGTGAATTGTTTAATATCTTTTAATGGTCTACTGCAATGTTTGAGGCATATTTATTTTTCATGCTTTAATGTTGGCCTAATTTCAGTTACATTTACATTTTAGGCTATGTAGTTTGAAATTTTATTTCTTTTTTAGATTTTTAACCACTCAGCTGTATGTGGAAATGCATATTTAAAAAAATGTTGCAAATAAAACCATAGTCCACAACTATAGTTTTAACTTATCTTAATATATAAATTATGTGAAATCATCAAACGTTTGTATGACTTGCCAGTGACTTGTGACCCAAGCTACGACTTGACTTGACTTGCTTGACATAAAGCAGTGACTTGACTTGACTTGACTTGCTTGACATAAAGCAGTGACTTGACTTGACTTGACTTGCTTTTCACAAAATTGACTTGGACTTGCTTGAGACTTGCACATGTGTGACTTACTCCCACCTCTGCCTATAGATCATTAACACTAATGAGGAATTCCTGCTATGACTCCACTTCGCTTTAAATTTGTCTGAATCCATTCATCCTCATGCTGTAAACGCATCTAGTTTTAAAATGTTTCTTACATCAGAGTATTCTATTAAATCTGGCTTGATTTGCTCTTCAACTACAGCTGAACATTCAGAGTGATGGCTTTTTAATAGTTATTTTTCTGTGTGGATTAAAACACCAAAATCTGTCCAAACTATCACAAGAATTCCTGTCTGCAAGTTATATTGTCTTCATTTTCAAAACATAACATGTTAGCATTCATAGTGCCTCGTGATAAAAGAAAGCCTGTAATCATGGGAACACAGTCACTGTAATCATTCTATGAACTATATGGAGGAAATTATGTATTTTTATACATAAAAAGTAAATTTGAGCTGATAAAAATGCAAATGCATGTGAACTGACTGCTGGTTAAGACAACAGACATATTCATACATTGATGTTTGGGAAGTTGTGCCTTAGGAGAGATGCGACGTCTACGAGAAAGTGTTTGATGCAAAGACTGTTTCTACGCTCATATGAAAAATGGAATATATTTTTGCTCATTTATGATCTTATGGATCAAGTTGCACCTTGCTCTTTGAAATAATGTGTGAAATAATGAGTGTTTGCCTAAATATCTCAGTTTTGCCCTTTTCACAGCACATTGTACATCTTTTTTCCTAGCAATAGTATTATGCAACATTTAAATGTCTTGCCAAAACTACAATACTTTTCTGAATTTTTTTCCCCTCTTAAATCCAAAATGTGTTTTGGCTATAAAGAGACCTAAGCCTGGTTTTGGAAAAACTCACATAAATATGTATATAAAATAACTATCTTATTTTAGTTTATCATAACACACTCACTGGCTAATGTAACTTGTGTTTTATTGCTCCGGAGCCTCTAAAGGGACACAGGGATGAAAAAATATGAGATGGGAGGAAACTTAATGTTAATGCTTTTTCTTTCTCTTACAAATGTTTGGTCGCCCCTAGAAACTTTTGAGTTTTGGGGAACGCAAACATTTGCGAAAGAACGCAGAAGCATTTAAATATACATGTCCCTTTAGTGTCTCCGTAGTTTTATTCATAATGTGTACCCGAACAGAAGGGTGAAAGGAAGGCTTTTATGATTGTGGAAAACAGTTTGACCACGTTGGCTGTTTAATCTTCTGTCATGATTTATTTAGCCCGCGTTTCTGTGCTTCGGGTCTGGTCATGTATTTTATGTTTATTTCATCATAACTTTAGATTGACACAGGGCCGAGGCGTTTGCCAGGCAAGTTATATGTTGTTTAGGAGGGAAATAGTTACCTTGGAAAATATATATTACATCTAAGGTATATTTATTGTGTTATTCAAATCCCAAATCTATACTATCCAAAAATAGATTAATTTGATGTTCAAATGCAACGGCTTTACAATATACTGTATGTTTATAAATAAAATGTTTAAAAATGTAATCTAGTCTATATTTCTTCATTTCTACAGCATGTGAATGTAGAAATGGCAGGTTAACAGGCTAATGTATCAATGCGTAATGTATCAATATAATGCAGTTGCACCACATGCAAAAGAAAACAGGATCAAACTGGCTGAAGTGACTGATTTGAAGATTGGTCCCGTGGCAGTATTAGAGTTGTTATTTTAATGCAATTATATAAAAAATATATTGTTTATGCATCTAATGTAATCAAGCTGTACATACTTTCTGTGAAAAAGGCTTTTCCTACCATCAGAGCAATTCAAGTGAAGTTTGCGGTAAATGTTCTCATTTTACCACATGCATACTTCTGCATACAACTACATACTTCTCATTATTCCACTTTGTACATTTACATATAGCAACCTGCAAACTCTCATAGCTTGTAAAAAATATATTAAATAACAGTATGTTTTAAGTCAAAGTTCCCAAATGACACCATTTTTTTTTCTTAAAAAGAGTTTCAAATAACTACTGTTAAATTCATATGTACTGAACATTTTGTAAATGACTAGTATATGCAATATTATTTCTTGTTGCAGGTCCTCTTTTTTTTTTTTTACTGTTGAGAAATCTGTTATGCTCAACACTTCCTTAATTTGACCACACTTTCTCAATCAGTGGTCATCAATTCACGACTTACTGCACGAACGAAAAGTTACTGCACAGCATTATTGGTTAAAGGGGTTGTTGGTTCTTGTTATAGTTCTGTTATGTTAAATTATGACTGTGTGATGAAGACATTTCCAACATTATTTTTGTGTCAAAAGTATGCATCTCATATTCTCAGTATGGGATGAACTAGTGCTGTGGTTACTTAGCAATGGATAGCTTATATATATTTTTATTTTGAAAGTTTGAGCTTTTATATTTTTATATTTTTTGAACCCATTTATATTTTAATAAATTATCAAAAATGATACTGTAGTAGCATGCAATTAAGTATCTGGAAAAAAAAATGCTGGGAATTACTGGAAAATGTAAGGATTATTTTGTTAAATTGTTGTGATGGTTAATTGAATACTGTGCTCTTTGATATTTATCTGGGTGGATGAGAAAAGATCTCGATGGCCTTCAGCTTTTGCTCCCCTTATGGCAACGTATATCATCCCTTTATCATCAGACTAAACCTGAATAATTTACACAGATATAGTCAATGAACAGCAGGTATCAAAACAGACATCAGAATACAGAGATTCATATTTCACTGAAAAAGAAAATGATCTGTTATCAAAAGACAGTGGTCATGGAACAGAAATGAAGAAGAAAAAAAAGGACTAGGGATCTTTACTTACATTTACTTACTTAAATAGTTAAAATGGTGAACAAATTCAGACTTTATGGCTATATTATTAAATTGTTGTTTACTGACATGAACATCAACAGTAGGAGGAATGAAACTGCTGTTTGTCTTATGCAGGATTTGTCCTCTTATCTGCCTCCTGAACACAAACTTTAGGTTTCTTACATAAACTAGGTTCTTTGATAAAATGAATGAGGTATCTCACTATGGGAACCTCCTCAGGTGTTATGAATCCAAGCTCCAATAAGCTTTAGCAAAAGGAGCTTTAAATCAATACTGTCTATAGGCTCAAAAGGAGGCTGAGACAACGTGTTCAGGCCCACAGACAAATCTCACTGTGAAATCACAAATCAGTGGCTTTGAAACCCAGTTCATATGCAGCGCACCTCTCATAAACCTTTGTACGAGTGGGTCTTGGCCAATAGAATTAGTGACAATCCCCATAAGTTTCTGCAGAAAACTTATGCTGAAGAAATCTACAACAGCTCAACCGAATCGCTCCCACAATTGGCTCACCTCCTGGGATGGAGAGTCCGATCTCCATACAGAGGATTCCCACTGGACAGGGGAGCCATCCCAGCATTCATTATTCCTGAGATATGCATTGCCCATAATTAATGAAAACACAATCAGTTTGCACAAAATGTTTCAGTGTTTTAGTCTTGTTTATTTTGAATGAGACAGAAGGAATCCACAATGTCCAATATACTCCACAATGAGACGATCTGGAATAATTATCCAAAACAGCCGGCACAAAGCATATGCTTTAGATTACTAAAAGCAAGCAAGAGAAACATTGCTGCTGCTGCCTCTTCCAGAATGCCGGCTCTATTTCTAGTAAATAGATTCTAGAGAATTGAATTACAGATAAAGAACAGACCATATACATAAAGGCAGACATGGATATGAAAATGATAACAACAGTGGCTAGTATAAACATTATCTCCGCTTATGTGGCCACACTAGAACACTGGTGATGCATATTTGTAACAGCAGCCCTGAACAGGACTTTTGGTTTCACTGGGGCATAAAGAAACTCATCCATTTCCCTTTTTGACAGTCCTGACAGTCCCAGCCACAGAGTTCTTCCCCCACCACAGCTAAGCCCACTCTCTGGCCGCAGCTCTGGACTGCTCCTCTGGATGACTGTAGGTTGATTTCCACAATGACACAGATCTCTCCCCAGCATCAGTCCGACTCCCCATCTGCTCCACGATCACTGCACTGCTGTATGAGGTCCGCTCCTGGAGCGCTTTGCTGGACCACATTCTCCTGCAGAGTGAAAGTGTGGGTGAACCGGGCGTAAGGCATAAAGTTTCCTCGTGGAGACAGCTCTATAGTTTAAAATGGTCTCGACAACCTTGGTTGAGAGACCAGATTTCAGGAAACCCACAACTTCTTTATCACCTGTGACAGAAGGTCCCTTGCCTCACTGCTGAGTGGTTCTTGTTTGTAGCTCCGTATAGCTTTGTTTTGAATCTCAATTTACTATTATTCCGTCGTTTATATTGCTAAATATAACTTACTCATCATCATATATCTGGTATAGTCTAATATTGCCTATAACATTAATCTGACATCGCTAGCTTTTAATCTAAATCACTATTGCTAGCATGTTAGCATTTCGCTAGCCTGTTAACCTGCCATCCGTGCTTACCGTATGTACTTTTTTATGAGTCAGTCAAACATCTGTGGTGAGTTGGATCAGTCAACAAACACGATAAGTCATGTCATCTTCTCCTGTTATTGTCACTTGCACTGCCTGCCACATTTCATTGTGCCACATTCATCATTTCAGAACTATGGACATGCATTCAAACTTTAATTAAACCAAGGGACTATCATCATTGTACTTGAATTGTATCATCATTGATTGTATCTTGAAAAAGTAAAAAAAAAAAAAAATTATTTACTATTTTGTTTTTTACACTGATGTATGCCTGATGTACAAAACTCTTAAAGGATGCTTGGCCCATAACGGAAGTGCCGGTAGGACTAGAGCATCTGCTAATGGAGATTTGGTACCGCAGTATAGAAAAACAGCCTTTGGTCAAACAGATTCTTTCGGTTAGAGTAGTAGGGATATAGAATTCCTTACCCAGAATTATTGATAGCTTCACAGTTTTTAAAACCAAGCTTAAGTACTGGCTACTATCAGAACAAATCTGCACCCACTAGTGACTGTGTTGTAAATTCTTTGTTTTATATACTGATTTTGTAAATCTTACATTCCTGGACATATGTATTGTGATGTTTTATGTGGTGTATATATAATAGTGTATTGGTTTTTTTTTTTTTTTTTTTTTACCTGCCCAGGGACAGCAGATCTAAATTAGCTGTTAGCTAACTCTGGTGAAATTACTCTTAATTGTGCATTGTCCCTGTAAAAATAAACAATAAAGTAAAGTAAAGTAAAGTAAATCGAAGATAGTAAGAATGCAAGGGGTCTAGATCAGAGTCCCGCATGCGGGCGGGTACCCGCGAGTATTCGTCGGGCGACCCGCTAATATTTGATGCAACAGGTGGCATAATGTGTGCGGTGCGGCTGTGGGTCGGATGCGCAGTAGGCACGGGTGGATTTCGGGTCCAATCACCAAGACTATTTCAGCTCAATTCGGTGCATTTGACAGCTGCTTTCAAATGGTCCCGTGCTTATTTGTGTTCATGCTCTGTCTGAAGACCTGAAGACCGTTCACGATTTGTAGCGCTGAACGCTGTAGCCAATCGCGCTGCATCTGATTGAAAGCTATAGTGATTATAGTAAAGGGATCTCGCTTTTTGTATTTAATTTAGCTATTCACAATTTGAATAAAAGTTTTAGCCTATTTTTCATGCTGCTACAAAGAGGACCAGCGGCCAGGTAAACACTGCTGAGTTTCAGAAGAGACAACTGTGTTTAAAGGCAGGGTAGGCAGGTTTTTTCTAAAAAACTTTTTCCCAAATTTGTTTAAACTGTCTTTATATACCAATACATACTTAAAATGTAAGTACTCTGAAAAGGAGAGTATAAAAATTGAGTGTCTGTAGTCCTCTCAGGACTGCAATAAACACAGCTACTTATTTCCATTCAGAACGAATGAAATGATTGGCTGGGCGACTGTCACTCTCCCTCGCTACCATGGCTACCACCCCCGCGGCTACAGGAGCTGCCCACATGCGCGCACCCGTTTGACTCGAGGAGGGGAAGAGGTACGGAGAGAGGCACGGAAGCTAGGAAGAATCACAATTATGGCAGAGAAAGAGCAGTCAAAATTCCCAGTACCTGCATATACAGTCAGCGAAGGCAAACAAGGCAAAAAAAAGGAAGACAATATTCGAAAAGGCTATGGCCAAAATTCTTTGGATAAAGCAAGAAGTCAGACGAGAGTCAATACAGTGTAGTCCTCCTCATCAGAGCCAACAGTGCTTTCATCGTGGAAGCTCTTACATGCAAAACGCCGTATATGTTATGAATCTTACACGACATTCACCTTCATCACAGTGTAACTGATGGTAATGGGAAAACGAGTATCAATGCAACCTGTTTTTAGCTTTGCCTTATGTTACTAGCTCGTTACCGAATCAAACTCAATATATTTTAAACTTTACCAGTATGGATATGCTAGCTTGATAGTGAGTACTAACAGCCATGTTTATATTCATAATGATAAAGTTAGGTATTTTATTACATGTGATTCTGACATGATGTCACTACATGCACTGCGCTCCTCTCCGCTCGGCGCTGGCAAACGCGTCCTCCAGCTGAGCGGTCGGCATCGCGCGTTCATGTGCTTTGGGGGCGTGGCTTTGGAAGGAGCCCAGAAGAGAGGGGGTGGAGTTAATGGAATAAGTAGCTGTGTTTATTGCAGTTCTGAGAGGACTATAGACACTCGATTTTTATACTCTCTTTTTCAGAGTACTTACATTTTAATTATGTATTGGTATATAAAGACAGTTTAAACAAATTTTGGAAAAAGTTTTTTTTAGAAAAATCCTGCCTACCCTGCCTTTAATGTCTATTAATGCTTTATAAATGATGAATTAATTGTTTACTAATGCTTAATAGCGTGGAGTTATTATAAAGTGTTACCGAAAAATTCCATTCATTCTTTGCTAAAGGAGATCAAGAATTGTCTAAACTTGCTAAATCATCAAAATCAACAATATGCATGTTAGACCCTATACCGACTAAGCTATTGAAAGAGATGCTTCCAGAAGTCATAGATCCTTTTCTTAATATCATTAATTCATCTTTGTCATTAGGATATGTACAGAAAACTTTAAGCTGGCTATTATGAAACCTCTTTAAAAACACACAACTTGATCCTAAAGAATTTGTCAATTATAGACTGAACTCGAATCTACATTTTCTGTCAAAAATACTAGAAAAGGCAGTATCCTTTGTGTTCAGAAGATGAACGGAAGTCTTACGGGTTTGGAGAGACATGAGGGTGAGTAATTAATTGTTGGGTGAACTACAAGTAACCCTTTAACGATAACTGCATGTGAATGAGGAAGAGATGTGACTTATCCCAACAGGCTTGGATTTTAGCAGAATATATTAAATATATCTGATATATATATAAATAAAATAAAAAGGCTGAGATGAATTTTGACAATTTAGTGGAATAATGACAGACAAAATCAAAAAGTCATCAAAAGACAGACAAAAATCAAGCAGTCAAAAAGATTTACATTCACGTCTATGAATTATAAACAGGCCTATAGCTTTAACTGAAGTATGTCATAAGCAATAGATTATGAATTCAGAGTAAAAATGTTACAGTGTCCTTTTTATACATTTTGCAAGTACTTACAATCTATCTCTCACTTTATCTCTCTCTCTTTATATATCATTGTGGCGAGGGGGGCGTGGTTTTGCGAAGTCTGTAGCGGGAGAGAAAGGAGGGGGTCGATCGGTGAGTAAGTAGGTCAAGTGCAAAATGATGAACACCTGTGTCTGATTGCAGTGATTGGCGTGGAGAGACCGGATATAAGCCAGCATGCGGGAGGAGATGAGAGAGAGAGTTGGACTGGAACCTCACACGTATGCTGTTGTCTTTGAGTGGAAGCCGTCTTTGTTATTTGTATTTTGTTATTGCTGTGCGTGGCACGGTGAATGCGCTACGTGCGCCCCTTTTGTTTATTTGTTTTCTTTTATAATAAAGTGTGAGTGTTTCAGTCACGCCGACCCCTGTCTTCTTCCTTCCTTGCAAATACAACTTTGAACCTCGTTACAATCATTTTACATAACTTTGAATAATTCAGTTTAAAGCAGTCTATGCCTTTAAAATTCCTATCTATAAAAATACATATTTTTATAGTTGCCAAGAGGGTGGTTCAATCAGTATTATTTACATCACTATGTCTTCTGGGTGTCCTGACCTCTTCTTCTATTATCTGTGAATAAAAGCACACCGTTATATCAAACCTCTCATATAGTATCATGTGGTAAGAAGCAGAGATGGGGGGGTAAGAAGCAGAGATGGGGGACTCGAGTCATATGACTTGACTCGAGTCAGACTTAAGTCGCAAATTTTAGGACTTGAGACTTGCTTGACAAATATTAATAAAAGACTTGACTTGACTTTGACTTGATATTCATGACTTGAGACTTGACTCGGACTTGAGGTAAATGACTCGAAATAACTTCCGTCTTTTTAAAAATAAATATCTGTATTTGAACGCACCGCAACAATCACGTGACGCAGCAGGAACGCGCGCTGTGTGAACAAAAGCCGTAATAATGCAGTGTCGTAGTGATGACGCTGAAGCGCGGGATCGTTCGCCTGCTGTGAAACGGTACGTAATGCGCAAGTTTATGATCGAATCAGAGAAAAAAAAAATGCACACGCGTGGTCGCAGCTCATAAGCGAACTTAAGACGCTGCTAAGACATTACATGTCTTTACAGGTTGTGTGTGAACAATCTCTGATTCCGGGAAATCACTGGCACTGCCAGACTGGCAGTGTGAATGAACCTAAATCAAACGAACCCGGATCAAATCTTGGGTCACTTTATCCGTGTATTTTCCGGAATCTCTGTGTGAAAGGGGTTTTGGTCACACACCCTGACAAAGGCTCATTAGCCTTTGATAAAATAAAGGCTTTCTATATATTTTTAATAATATTCGAGTGCCTTGGATTAATGATTTTTTTTATTATCTGAATAATCCCTTACATACAAAAGCACAGAGAAAAAATATTTTCTTGAAAATGAAAATGAAAATCGGGTTAAAATATGTTAAAATATGCCATATTCCAGTTTTTCTTACCTGCATGCATCCATTTGTACTGTCTATATGCTACCAATATAGTCTGCTATCCCAGGGTTGACTTGAATGTTAAAAGAAATATAAAAAAATGTAACTGTAATTTAATAATAATTAATAATGCATTGGTACAGTCTGGGATTTGTTTTCATGATAATAGAATGTAAAGAGTTTTATCTCTAAAAACTGTTTAGCTTATAACGCTAGTATAGGGCATAGAGTAAGTAAAAAGAAATCGCTAGTTAATACCACTAAAAGATTGTGAAAAGACACCTACACACAAAGAAAAAAAGCATACAGACTTTTGAACCGAACCATGCATACACAAATAAACAAAACAAAAATTCAAACTTGCAAGCACAACCATGCACACATGCAAACAAACAATACACTCTTCACTCATACACACGCACACACATTCACTCACAAATATTAATGAATCAATCACACTCAATCAAATCACCTCTCTCTCTCTCTCTCTCTCTCTCTCTCTCTCTCTCACACACACACACACAGTCAAACACAACCATGGACATGCAAACAATACACTTTTCACACATACACATGCACACACATTCATTCACAAATATTAATAAATCACTCACTCACACAGATTAATAATGTACAATAGTCAATCCACCTGATTGACAGGTGTAAGTTTTGTGTCAATTCAATTATTACTGTTTTTTTCTTGTTATTCTTTTGTTAAAAAGGAAAGATCTAACTTGTTGGGATGTGTTCATGTTCCATAAAGGGGATGCCAGTTTGAAGAATGCCATTTGGTGGCATAGGAACCATTATACTTGAATTGTGAATTGTTTAATACCTTTTAATGGTCTTCTGCAATGTTTGAGGCATATTTATTTTTCATGCTTTAATGTTAGCCTAATTTCAGTTACATTTACATTTTAGGCTATGTAGTTTGAAATTTTTTTTTTATTTTTTTATTTTATTTTTTTATTGTAGTAGCCTAACCACTCAGCTGTATGTGGAAATGCATATTTTAAAAAAATGTTGCAAATAAAACTATAGTCCACAGCTTGATAGTTTTATCAATTTGTATTTATTTGTAGTTTTAACTTATTTTAATATATAAATTCAGTGAAATCATTGTATGACTTGCCAGTGACTTGTGACCCAAGCTACGACTTGACTTGACTTGCTTGACATAAAGCAGTGACTTGACTTGACTTGACTTGACTTGACTTGACTTGACTTGACTTGACTTGCTTTTCACAAAATTGACTCGGACTTGCTTGAGACTTGAAGGTTAAGACTTGAGACTTACTTGTGACTTGCACATGTGTGACTTACTCCCACCTCTGGTAAGAAGACTGATTAACTCTTGAATATATTTCAGATGGTGTATATGTGACTTTCTGATCACAGATGTTGTAAAGAGTCTCAAATCTCACCAGCTCTCCTTTCACAGATGATCCATAGGAGAATAACAGTAGGAGTAGTTAATACTGCGATCTCAATGATAAGTATAATCACTACAGCAAAGAGACAGACTCATTCAGATAGAGGTTACAGCACAAGACAATAAACAAACTCAATCCATGAAACTGTAAATGATGATAAATGAAACAACAATGACAACAAATGTTCTCAGTATAATGCACTGCAATGTGTTAAAGACATTTCATACCTCTGAGTGATAATCCAGCTAAAGTCTTGTTGTCTGGTGAATAGATTAAGAGGAATAAACAGTTGCATCAGACACAGAGATGGAATAATATAATAATAGTATCACAAGATAAATATGATTATAGTCAAAGTAACTGACGAACTGATCTCTTCAGAACAGCATTATTTATATTTACAGACTTATAGAGGAATATTCATACAGAATGTCCAGCATTGAGCTGAATATTGACATTGGCAGACATTTAGTTTTCTTACCCAAGTACGTGACAGTATATCTGACTGAGGTCTTGACTTCAGTTCCTTTAGTAATCTCACATCTCCACTCTGTGTTGTTGTCTTCATTGAGGAGTGTTGTAGTCAGAGAACTGGTACAGTGTTTAGGAGAGAATGAGATCTGATATCTGGAGTCTGACTGCAGATCCACATCAGTCTTATTCTTCCAGACCAGCTCAATTCCCTCATTATAGAAGAGATCAACACAACTACAGGGCTGCCAACTCTCACGCATTGAGCGTGAGACTCACGCAATTGACACTTTTCACACGCTCTCACGCCACACATCCATTTTCTCACGCACAGAAAAATTGTGGAGCAAAGAGGTACTTTTAATATTAAACTAATTCTCAGCTCTTAGATTCTGTCAATTTTATTACGAAATTCAGACAAAAATACCTTTGGCGCTTGTAAATGTGACGTGACAGATCGCTGAGCGCCTCAGTTCAAGTGCACGTGAACCGATCACCTGTTACTTTTTTATTTAAAGTCTGCGTGAACCGGAAGTTGCAAACGACTTTTCTCCAGTGTTGTGACGTATTTCCCAGTGAAAAGGAATATTGAACAGAGGGCAGGGTTTTACTCTAGCGCTCCTCCTCTCCATCTCTCGCTCATAACAGACTAACGGTTTGAGGGGAGTGGTTAAGCGTTTCCCAACCCAAGTCCTCAAACCTACGTCATCAGGGAAGGTCCTCCAATGCAGAGGGGAGGGGCATTTTCAGATTTTGATTAAAGATTACGAAGCCAAAACATTTTTTGTGTGGATTGACTTGCATGGATGAATTGTTCACCACAAAACGATCAATTTAGGCAAACAAAGTAAATATGGTCAATTTTGATTTCATGTGGACTTTATTTAAAGATGCAGTACAACTTACCGAAAGTATACATAATATCGACCAATTAGTGTTTTTCAACCGCGGAAAGAGGTCAATATAACAGCAGGAGAACAATTATGTCACATAACGTTACATTTACCTCAGGAAAGCCATTTAACGACCATAGCATGTTAATTAAATAGAAAAAATAGCTAGAGAGGAGATTTTGCTGAGCACTATATTACATATTTATTATATTTTTACTTATGTCATTAAATAATTGTTATTATAACAAAAACTGCATTATATTTAATTTAATATTATTTTTAACCTTTAAAGAGGCTATATGCAACTTTTTCCCCAAAATAAACGTAACAATAGCCTTTTTATTTGACCATTTATGACTCAAACATCTCCTGATGAGCATACTGATACCTTGTCCGCTCACAGTGGGTGCACCTATAAGCCTGTATCCTATTTTTCCTATTTTCTGTCGGGTCGGATTTTTCCCGCGCTGTCTGCGGATGTGGCGTACATGTTAAACGTTTCAGATCACTCTGCCACCACCGCTAGTCAGCAAGTAGCCTCCACTCGCAAGCAGTGCAATGGAGAAACTTACTCTTATCAGTGTAAGAGAACACTTATCTCAAACAATATATGTATTTGACTGTTCTTACCTCTGTAAACATAATGTTGACCTCCTTGCAGCAGATGACTTGTGAAGTGTGCACGTACGAGAGCGAGCAGAAAGGAAGAGCAGTTCTGTTTTTTGGCCACAGGTGTCAGTCGCGAGTTTAAATTTCAGAAAAACGCATATAGACCCTTTAATAATACCAGCAGATTGGGCCCTCTATGTTTACAGCATTAGGTGAGATTATTTTTTTAAATAAAATTAAAAATAAACATGTATCCAAAATAGTCAATATTGAATCAAAATCGGAATCAAATCACAAGAATGGAATTGAAATCTTGAAATTTTTGTCAAGCAATAATAAAAACTGTATCCTATACCAGTCATTGTACAATGTAAACATTGTAACATGTTGTCACTAAACTTCATAAAATTCTATTTAGTTACCAAATGTTTTGACAATCACAATTACACTTATTGTGATGCAATATTTGTTTTTACATACCCCCCCCCCCCCCCCCTCGCAAAAAAAAAAAAAAATCTCACTCCAAGCTAAACTCAAAAGTTGGCAGCCCTGCAACTATATCCAGCATGTACATACAACTGACAGGAGAGAGTGAACGAGCGTCCAGGTCTAATCTCAGTCTGTGTGGATGATGGAGAGACTGAAACAGAAATCACACAGACATTTATTTCAGTAAACATGTGAGTTTAACGAGAGAATACTGTTCTTTTATCATATAATGAACAGAAACACTGACCATGAAGAACATGCAGATTAACACTGTCATCAGTATCTATCTTTGTATTCAGCTGTCTGCAGGTGTAACATCCATGATCTTCAGTTGTGGCTTTATAGATGTTCAGAGAGCAGTCAGACCCCAGACTCAGTCTCTCACGTCTCTCTATGTCTTTCTTCTTCATCCCTTCTTTAAATAATACAACTGTCACTGAAAGTTCTCTATTATATATCCATGTAGTTGATGTGCAGTCAGTAAGAGCATTTCTACAGGGCAGACTGACGTTCTCACCATCACTGCTGAACATATTGAGATATGTGTCTCCACTGGTACCTGAGACAGAGTAGATATGAGTGTTCAGATTGTGCATCAGATACTTTCACTCTTAAACACGGCTTACAATTACATAGTTATAAAGTAGACGACATAAATCTACATGTAACCCGGTGTTGACCACATAAATATCAAAGAAAAGTGCTCTTATATATTCACCAATCCAAATTAAATCATCTTAACATGAAATACTTTTCTACAGACTATAGTGCAAACAATGATCATAATCACATTATAAATATCTTGTATGACACAGATTCATTTACCGTTGAGAAATGAGCAGAGAAAAATCAGTCCCAGCAAACTCTTATCAGCCATTTTCTGTCTCTGTCCGTCTTCCATGGTTCATTATTCACTCAGTTCTTCTTTTAAACAGCATCAGTTCCTGTGGTCATAACTTCATGTCATCAGCCTAATGTGTTTAGTCCTGAATCTGCTACAGCTGCTTCTCAATGACACAAAGTGTTGACCTGCATTACATTTAGATGGAAAATCATGTTCATAAAGTTTTAGAAAAACTCAGACGAACGGATAGATTAAAAAAAAATATATTAATTTAGCAGAAACTGAGGAAGTTCATTGGCTGATTCACTGGAACACATCATAGTATTTCAGGACTTACGACATCAGAAACCCTGACCCAGACCACCGTCCCACAGAAAACACCAGCCAGCGGTTTAAGTGCAAAACAGTGGAGAAAAAGAGCCAAATATTTTAGTAATATATCAGAAAGAGCCATAAACATGGTCATAATTTACATTAAGTGTTTGAAGAAGAGCTCTGTCTTCATATGTTTTGGAAAACTGTAATTCTTGTAGAAGTTTGTAGGGATGGGAGAAGAGACGTTAGGAGACGTCAGCTCTGTTTGAGGGATAAGAATACATCATTAATGTGTTTGTTGTGGACCGCTGGATGTTGATATCACTGGGAAAAGAGTCATCAGCGGGTGAGGAGAGCAGAGGCGAATCATCTCAACAGTTCGTGAGCGTCTGAAATGCAGATCTTCTCGTCTTGGTAGTGCATGCTCTGGGAAGCAGGACTGTAGACAGAAATGTTTGGGTCAGTGGGTCAACAAGAGAGAGAGTTAAAAGCAAGAGATCTGTATATATACAGTATGATGATGATGAATTGTTGAATTCTGTAGGGATGCAGAAACTTATGGACTCTAGAAGGCCATGAAACTGAGAGGAAATATTGAGGATGAGATGGAAGGAAGAGGAAGACACAGAAGAGAGCATTAAATAGAGAGTGGCCAGAGACTGAAAGAAGATTGAGTGATTAATAATCAATATATTATCTGATCAAAAAGATTTATTTAATGCAGTCCCAGACAGCAACATAGTGTCAGCCCAGATCCGGCCCACATCTGTATTCCACACGGCCCAGATGTGGGCCGACACTATGTTGCTGTCTGGGGTAATTCTCAAACTTTTTTGGGTTAGTGACCCTCTATCCATATCATCCTTACTGACCCCATCAGAACGTCTTTCCTGGGTGATAATGTTGATTATTATGCTGTGTTATTAATGATAACTACAAGATGAGTGGTGCTTAATAATAATAATAATAAGAATTAATAGCCTACATATTATTATAATCAACAATGCGTGACAGCATAAACAACACACAGTTACACTACACAGTTGAGTACATAGTGTATAGTGTGTGACTTGGACACATCTAAGTGCACTGATGCCCCGCTCTATCTCTGACACACTCCACACGCTTGCGCTTCTTCAACAACAGAGCGAATAGATCTGGAGCGTTCACTGTCATGCGTCCAGTGTTGACACGCTTAGAATGCTGCAAACCATATTCTTCTGCAAGAAGTTACGAGTTTCATCTCATCTCGTCGTGAATCTTTAGTGTAAACTCATTATCCATGTTATATTTCATCTGCAGCAACGGTTGAACTTTTATAAAAATATGAATTGCACAATAGTAAAAACATGTATTTGTCCATTAAATATGAAATGCATTAATATGCAAAAGTCATGAATGATTCACAGCTGAGCTTTTTTCTTTTTCTCTCCAATAAGGTAGAAAATATAGTTGAGTATAATAAATGAAATGAAATGTGAAGTGTGTTTATGAGGATTATGACTGTGATTGACAGGCCGGTTTACAGTGACTGACCCGTCCTGTCTCAGATGACACCCGAAACCCTCACAGTCTTCAGTTCAGACTTCACTGATGTAATAATGTGTGTGTGTGTGTGTGTGTGTGTGTATGTATGAATTTACATTTGCATAATAAATTCTACATATTCAATGACCAACTTTACAATATTTGTAAATATAAATACTTGGAATTACTTGGTTACTGTCACAGTTGTGTAAGACACATGAAGACAAAGGAGAATAAGAAAAATAGTCTTTAATGACAAGCTCAGGAGATCAGACATGTTACAGTTACATGGTTAAAGTCTTTAAAGTTGAAAGATTTTGTAAAATACAATAAAAGAATATGTGATTTGTCAATTCTCTTTAACCTTTATTTAACTGGAAAATGTACAAAGAAAATATTTCATGTTTCAAATATCATGTTTCCTCTGACCAACTTATTTTGTAATAAACATGATGGCTGCAACACACTCCAAAAACATTGGGACTGAGGCTAAATAAAAGTGAAAAGATTATAGAATATAGATTTTATTGCACTTAATAAAATGTCCCAACTTTTTTGGAAATCGGGTTGCAATTCACGCCTCAAAAGCATTCAATAACTTATTCTTTGTTAATAATTTGGTCAGATTCTCGATCACACGGGTTTCAGCAGAACTTCCTCCTGGCCTCCAGCTTTTGCTCCTCTGATGGCAGCATATGTCACTTTATCATCAGACTGAGCCTGAGAGAGCGACACACACAGAGTCAACCACCATGACAGACATTATTACAACACACCGTATTGACAAATGTTTCTAAGAATCAGATTTAGCATTGCATATTTAAACACCGCAGTTTCGACATGTGTCTGCCACTTATGATGTCAGTGTTATGCAGAAATATATTTCTATGTCTATTATTAGGAGGTTAAGAGAAGTTAACTGATTATCTGTTAGCAAACACACAGAAATGGAAGAAATTGGCCAGATTCCTTTACTCACATTGTGTCTTTCAGTACTCTTGTTTCTGGAAATAATGACCTCAGCATAAGCCACATCATCTGGATTCTCCTAAACATCAATAGAAACATGTAATGTGCAGACAATAGTGTAACTCATTTTTGATTTGTTTTATTTAATAAAAATGATGCTGTATATATTTTATAACTATTGTTCAGTTAAATTATATAGTAGTGTATAGCTGAACCAATGTTGCTTGTTCTGATGCGCTGTGGGTCAAATGTGTGTGTGAATCTATGAGCTGTGATCATCAGTGTTGTTCACTAACATGGACATCAGCAGCTGGCGGGGTCACCGGGGTCATCGGGGTCACCGGGGTCAAACTGCTGACCGCTGCCTTATCTGCCCCTTAATAGAACATTAACATTAGAACAGTTCTTCAATTAATCATGTACACTAAAACATTTACACAATAAAATAAATGAGGCTGGTAAGTTTCTAAAAGTCTCTTTCACTCACCAATCCTGCATTTATTTGATCAGTAAAAACAGTAATATTGTGAAATATTATTCTAATGTAAATCAGCTGTTTTCTATGTGAATATATAGTAAAGTGTAATTTATTCCTGTGATCAAAGCTGATTTTTCAGCATCATTACTCCAGTCTTCAGTGTCACATGATCCTTCTGAAATCAGTCACTTTTGATCAATTTAATGCATCCTTGCTGAATAAAAGTGTTAATTTTCTTAAAAGAAAATAGTAGCATAAGCAGTAAACTGGCGAATTACAATTGTCTCATTACTCTTCATTTTACAAATATTTGGGATGTGAAAGATACAATATAATTTTAGATTTACGTGAAATTATGCATGGAAATGACTCGAGGGCAGATTTTTGTTTTGTTTTTTAAACTAAATTTATGCGATAATGCATTTTTTAGGGATGATGTCATTACACACACTGTTTTACCTGTAAACGGCCAATTGGATGAAAACAGGCTGGAGACATAGTCCAGGCAAAGTAACTCATCTTGGAGCCAAAAATAGAATATTTTTTTCAGCATAGATCATTTCTATGAGGTGTTCAGAACAACATACTAAAAGTCCTAAGAAATCCTAGTTGAGGAAATATGTTAAATTCTCATCAATCCGAGATGTGTGCCAATAAGGCCAGGCAACAATACACCCCAATGGGGCTATTTTTTTTTCCTTTACTCCTATCAAAATGAAACTTTACACAATGAAAGTACCCATGAAAAGTAACATTTTTTGTATTACAAGTTTCTTTGAAAATGAATTTGAATATGCAAATGAGCAATATACTAATCGAATATGCCCAAAATACAATGGACTTATTTTTTCATTTACTCCTAACACAATCAAACCTTCACACAGTGAAAGTATACATGAAAAGTAACATTTTTGTTTTACAAGTTTCTTTGAAAAATCAATTTTAAATATGCAAATGAGCTCAACACTAGGCCTAATTGACTTACTGTATACATGCAGTCGGCATCTAGTCATAGTTGGGGGCGTGGCGAGGGTGGAGTCGGCGTGGGGGAAAACACTGCGAACATTGTGTGTATTTGAATGACAAAAATGTTGTATTGCGAGTCATTGACGCCTGCCGACCGGCAACGGTACATTGCAAAATTAACTGCAATAGGTTATGATTGCCCTTATTTAATTAAAAACTGGGTCAATGACCCAACCAAATGGCCGGAGGTGTCGTTTCCAGACATATTTTGTTATCTGGTTGAATCTCCAAGACATCGCGGCAGCTGTAGCGGTAACATTAGCCTATAACTCAATCAACTTTCGTATGCATACTACAACTCCATAAAACCTTGTCACTTACCAATTGTACGTATGCTTCACTCCAAACTATTAATCCTTTTGTAAAACGGTGATCAGTAGTACGAAGTTGCCGAGGGACTGTGCTGACAGTTATCCCTAAAGTCCTCTAGTAACTCACAGACTGCAGTCTGTATTGAGTGTAGACCTCGAACTACTCCATAGGTTCGCGACAAAACTAGTCCACCACTGCCTAATACGAGTTTAACACCCACTAACGTTAGCCTACTATATCACACAGGGATCTACTCACAGTAATCTCAAAAAAGAAAGCTCAAAAGCCATTTTGTCCTCCTTTCCGGTTCTGTGTGTTTATTAGGAAGGATGTAGAACTTCAATTAATAATTTGTTTGTTTATTGGCGGTACAGAAAACGACACAGCAACTCTTTGGCATGATTGTCCCGTGTATTTCAATTAACGCCAAGGCAATGTTTTCCCCCACGGGCTAAATTCACATCACGTGACGGGGCGCTCCCGGGGGCGTTCCCAGACCAACGTCTGTATGTATGGCCAAGATACCATAAAGTCATGAGTAGAAAAAACAGGGGCCAAATAACTAACACATTCATGTCCATTCAGTAATTTAACCTATGCATAAACACAATAAATTTAAAGAATTAGTTCACCCCAAAATGACAATTTCCTAATAATTTACTCACCCCAATGCCATCCAAGATATCCATGTCTTTCTTTCCTCAGTGGAAGAGAAATTATGTTTTTTGAGGAAAACATTTCTGGATTTTTCGTCTAACAATGGACTTCATTGATTACCATCGATTTTAAGTCCAAATCAATGCAGTTTCAAAAGTCTCTGAAGTGTTTAAACGGGCTGTACGCGATCACAGCTGAAGAAGAGGTTGTTATCTAGCGAAACGATAGGTCATTTTCCAAAAAAATTATAATTTATAGACTTTTTACCTTCAATAGTTCAGGGATCTACGGTCATCACAGACAGGGAACTACATCATCACGTTGAAAGGTCACGTCGGCGCCAGCGATACTATTTGAACTACTATTCATATTCATCAGAATGTTATTCATATACTATTCATATTCACTGAATATTATTACTATATATATAATAGCAAACAATACTATTTGAACTATCCTCCTACGTACGGTCGCATTGTAAACAGTGGGGCAGTACTTCCGACGGCGCCGGCGTGACCTTTCAATGTGATGACGTAGTTCCCTGTCCGTTTGTTGATCAGCTCAATCTGAACTATTGAAGGTAAAAAGTCTATAAATTATCATTTTTTTTTGAAAATGACCTATCGTTTCGCTAGATAACAACCTCTTCTTCAGCTGTGATCGCGTACAGCCCGTTTAAACACTTCAGAGACTTTTGAAACTGCATTGATTTGGACTTAAAAACGATGGTAACCAATGAAGTCCATTGTTAGAAGAAAAATCCAGAAATGTTTTCCTCAAAAAACATAATTTCTCTTCCACTGAGGAAAGAAAGACATGGATATCTTTGATGGCATTGGGGTGAGTAAATTATTAGGAAATTTTCACTTTGGGGTGAACTAATTCTTTAAAGTCACTTTCCACACTTACCTGGGTCACTTGCCACAAAAAGATTTGACCTTAAGAATTGATTGCACAATCTTGCCTCCAGTTGCTTTCTAAATTTTTTTTTTGTTGTTTTTTTTGTAAACAAGCCTTACCTAATGACATCCCCCCACAGATAACATCAGAAGAAAGTCAGAATAGCCATCTCATTCATTAGTAACATGGTGAGATTAAATTTTGGCCTGGTAGATTTACAAATGATTGGTATTGTTGGTAAAATTACGAGATTACAGGCAGAAGTCATTCTTACCAACTAAATGATTCACTCTCACACAGAAGACAGATGAAAAACCGGATAGACACACTTTCCAGACATTCCAGCTCTTTACAATAATTTTGCCAGACACCAAAACTGCTTCTCTTTTTGTAGTTAGCAAGTATTTCAGACCAGGCGGGCCACACATCAGACTTCCACCGTTTGTAAAGTAGCTATGCAGTGTTATGAGAAGCTAGCAACAGCAATATCTAGTTAGTTAAAGATAAACAAACATAAATAAATAAATAAAATAAAAAACACCAAAAAGAAACCTCCCCTGTTGTTGCTACCTTGTCGTGGTGGGGAGGCTTGTGTGCCTCCGTGACCCTGAAGACTACACCGGCGGGGGTTATAGTATACCCCTGGAAGGTACTACCAAGCCAGGCAGTTTTCAGGTTAGAGGCAAAAAAAAAGCAAAGCATTGCCATCACCCATTGGCAGTAGGATGATTGGATGAAGATTGGGCCGATGTATTTGTCATACATATGAATGGTGCAAACTAGGACATATTCAATAGGTGTGGCCCTCATGTGCATATTCTAATTCATTTCAAAAGAAACTTGTAATACGAAAAAAGTTACTTTTCATGTATACTTTTACTATGTAAAGTTTTATTGTGTTAGGAGTAAAGGAAAAAATTAAGCCTATTTGGGTGTATTTTGGGCATATTCGATTAGTGTATAGCTTATTTGCATATTCAAATTCATTTTCAAAGAAACTTGTAATACAAAAAATGTTACTTTTCATGGGTACTTTCATTGTGTAAAGTTTCATTTTGATAGGAGTAAAGGAAAAAAATAGCCCCATTGGGGTGTATTGTTGTCTGGCCTTATTGGCACACATCTCGGATTGATGAGAATTTAACATATTTCCTCAACTAGGATTTCTTAGGACTTTTAGTATGTTGTTCTGGACACCTCATAGAAATGATCTATGCTGAAAAAAATTATTTTACAATTAGTCTGTCGTAAAACGCTACTTTGCCTGGACTAACAGGAAATTTCACAATCTTATTTTTAAACACATATTCACTTTGTCCATAACAAAACTAATAGCGCAAAAAGTGGATGGAAACTTGTCATGACTGAAAACTCACCGGCTCTTTTTCTACAGATGATCCGAAGAGCGATAAGAGCAGTAAGAGTAAGAAGAGCCGCTACCGTAGCAGTTACAGCAGCAATCACTGCAGGAGAGACTACATGAAGAACAGTCAAACACTGGACACACACTCACACACATTTAACCACATTTCACAGAATTACTGTGTGATTCTTCCTTCATGCCCTCACAGCGATAAACCAAAGATGTATTTGTGTGTCATTCGAGGTGGAAGAGAAAGTTGCA
Organism: Abramis brama; assembly: GCF_963993115.1. Lineage (NCBI taxonomy): Eukaryota > Metazoa > Chordata > Actinopteri > Cypriniformes > Leuciscidae > Abramis > Abramis brama. Next base: position 37,978,046 of record NC_139975.1, read on the forward strand.
TGAGTCAAAGTTATTCTATTCTGTGAATATGAAATATTAGTACTTATAGAGGTATTAATGTTGACTATCCAACCATCAGTCAGCAGCAATAATCTTATATTAATCATGAGTGAAGTGAGATTGAGCACCTTGTGTTGTAGAGTGTGTTGCTGGAGTTGGGGTTGTGTCTGTGTTTCAGGTCATGTGTCCGTGTTTCAGGTCATGTGACAGTGCAGTTGATGTGTTAAGAGGAAGAACAGCAGGAGTTAGTTTAAACACACCACAGTAACCTCAGCTCACACTCCACACTTCTGCTGGTCAAAGGCTTATTTATTTATTTTAGGTTTACAAGTTGTGTTGCTGAAAGCCATCTGCACATTATGACACAAACCCTGATGTTCTTCACTTTGGCTGTTAAAATTTGGAGGATTTCATCATGACATAATTTAGGATGGATAAATTAAAGGATCAGTTGAGGTTAAGATTTAATGTGGACAATGGGCAAAAAAATTTATTTTAACCAGCAATTTTATTCTCAACTTATTTTTTTTATATATATATATATAAATCTTAGTTGCATAGCTTACCCAAGTATGTGACAGTATATCTGACTGAGGTCTTGACTTCAGTTCCTTTAGTAATCTCACATCTCCACTCTGTGTTGTTGTCTTCATTGAGGAGTGTTGTAGTCAGAGAACTGGTACAGTGTTTAGGAGAGAATGAGATCTGATATCTGGAGTCTGACTGCAGATCCACATCAGTCTTATTCTTCCAGACCAGCTCAATTCCCTCATGTTTGAAGAGTTCAACACATCTATATTCAGCATATACATACAACTGACAGGAGAGAGTGAACGAGCGTCCAGGTCTAATCTCAGTCTGTGTGGATGATGGAGAGACTGAAACAGAAATTAAACATTAGACATTTCAGAAATAAGACATTTATTTCAGTAAACGTGTTTAAAGAGAGAATTATGTTCTTTTATGTTCTTTTATCATATAATGAACAGAAACACTGACCATGAAGAACATGCAGATTAACATCGTCCTCAGTATGTGTCTGTGTATTCAGCTGTCTGCAGGTGTAACATCCATGATCTTCAGTTGTGGCTTTATAGATGTTCAGAGAGCAGTCAGACCCCAGACTCAGTCTCTCACGTCTCTCTATGTCTTTCTTCTTCATCCCTTCTTTAAATAATACAACTGTCACTGAACGTTCTCTATTATATATCCATGTAGTTGATGTGCAGTCAGTAAGAGCATTTCTACAGGTCAGACTGACGTTCTCACCATCACTGCTGAACACACTGAGATGTGTCTTTCCACTGGTACCTGAGACAGAGTAGATATGAGTGTTCATATAGGGCTTTATATTAAATATTTTCATTATCAGTGATTTAAAAATGATCCACACTCGTTATTTTGGCATAATCTATTCCCTATATTCTAAATATATCGCCTACTGTATTTATTTTCTTCTTATTTAACTTTAAATGTATAATTTCTACATTGCTCTGTCATTTTCTGAAGAGGATTAGTTACACCTGTCATTTTCTTCAGTTTGAAATTCTTACATAAACTTGAAATAAACTGAATTATTTCATTATCAGTGTAAAGCTGACACAAACGCAAAACAATGTTTTGTGAGAATAATACAGAATGAGCTAAACACACACTACTATCACACTCCATAGAATGTTAGTAAGAATATAATGAACTTTCTCTTTACATTTGATTCTAACTAATTAAACTAAACAATATCTTAAAAAAAAAAAAAAAAACAGAGAAACTTCTTGTCAGTTTCACAGATGTTTTCTACAGGTTGGCTTACCTGTGAGCAGCGAGCAGAGAATCATCAGTCCCAGCATGTCTATACGACACATGTCATCTGTCTCTGTCAGTCTTCCTCTTTCCATCATTATAGTGACTCTCCGGCCCATCCTCTGTGTGGTCACTTCCTGTGAAATGTGGTAAAACATTGTGATGCAATAAAGATACTGTAATATTCAACTACTCTGTCTTTTATGCCACTGACTTCTGAAATAGACATAAAGCCATGCCTGTGTGAGCATGTGGTGAAAAGCCACCAAACTGCATATACAGGCTATTTAAAGTTAGAGCAGTGGTTGATACCGTTTCCTAGAATGCTGTTAGACGTTAAATGTTGTTTTTATGTATCTTGTGGTTTATTTATTCTCTTGTGGTCCTGAGTAATAAATAATAGACTTATTCTAGTATTATTTCCCGTTTGTGTGTGTTGTGTACCACTCAGCGTGACAGAACACCGAACCCTCAAAACCTGGAAATGAGAAGAAAGGTGGACTTGCCGTTCAGGTCTTCTCCTCTTGGAACACGGTAGCGTTCCCTCGAGGACCACACAAGGGATTTCTTAGCAATCCAAGACAATCCTGCTTGTGGATGGTCCTCGGAGAGCTTTGCCGCATTCGTCGAGTGGGTGCTGGTTAATTGTAGATCCCTTTGCACAGTCTGCTTAGCAGATGAGGAAACACAACAGAGCCCAGCCAACCTTCATCCACGGCCATCACGAATTGCCAGCCAGAGCCCGCACCCGCTACGAGTCCAGTGTCCTGGCGATGAAAAAAGCTGCCTTACGATGTTAAAGTGTAACTTCAAAGATTTTCAACCCTCTTTTTATTGTTCCAATGACATTAATATATGCAAATGTATAATGTTACTTTTTCTCTGTGTTACCTGAACTGTGAAATACACATTCATTTTTTAACTTTTTGACATGGCTTTAATGAAAACTGTGGATTATACTTCTGCATTTTTGTTTCCCGGCCTATGGACAGTTGGATCAACAGATTATTGTTAACAGAACTGTTATTGTAGTGGTAGGTGGTAGCCCAGCACCAAGTGACCTTCGTCTCCCAACACCTAGTGGCCTTCGTCTCCTAACACCTAGTAGCTTTCGTCGCTCAACACCAAGTGACCTTCGTCTCCCAACACCTAGTGGCCTTCGTCTCCTAACACCTAGTAGCTTTCGTCTCTCAACACCAAGTGACCTTCGTCTCCTAACACCTAGTAGCTTTCGTCGCTCAACACCAAGTGGCATTCGTCTCTTTGGTCTGCCTTGCTGCTGTTTTGCGTCTGTTTGCTCCGTATAGCTCTGTATAGTTTTGAATCTCTATTTACTATCATTCCTTTTTGTTTATATTGCTAAATATAACTTACTCATCAACATATATTAGATATAGTCTAAAATTGCCTATCACATTAATTAACACCTCTAGCTTTTATCTAAATTGTTATCACTAGCACAACACGCTAGTATCTCGCTATAGCCTGTTAACCTGCCATCCAAGCTTGCTGTCCTTTTTTTCTCTCGCATGCTTTTTACGAGTCTATCAAACAACTGTGGTAAGTAGGATCAGTCAACAAACACGGTGAGTAATGTCTTCTCCAGTTATTGTCACTTGCACTTCGTATAGCCTTCTCTGTCAGAGCCGAGGGCTTTTCATGTGATAAATGCAGGGAGATAGTCAGGCTGATCAGGGTTCCAGACTGCGACCAAAATGGTCGCATATGCGAGAATGTGCGAGTTAAAATTGTATGTGGTCGCATTTGTGCGAGTGCATGGTCATGACATGTACTACTCAGTTAAATTCACGCATGAATTTTCCTGCATTGAACTTGTTTTAGCGCCCGCCAAAGTGAATTTTTGTCCCGCCAAAGTCTTATTTGATCGGTGAGTAATGTAGATGAACTGCTGTTCTTGTGACAGGGCGCATGTTTAACTGAAAGAACGAGCAGAGAGAGAGAGACGGTCGCGCGCGCGCACTCTCTGTGTAAACGACTTCACCGTCTCCAAACTAGGCGCTGTCTTGCTCTCTCTCCCTCGCACAAAATAAATCGACACGGTGGTAAAAGGTCGGAAGAACAAAGTTTCATGTGGAGCATTCGGAGATTTTTTTTCCTGAATTACCGCTGGTGTGAATTGTGCTAAATAAGTTGCCTTATCTTCTCTGAAAAGCGTTCCGGACATTCAGCTGACATAAAACAACACTTTAATTAAACGAAAAAAACTATCCAATGATGAAATGTTTTCTGTGTTGATACAAATCTTGGATGTCCATGTCCATGCTGGGATAATCACACAACGCGCATGACACGTCCAATTTGCGAACTAATGACTCCTTTGAACCAATTAATTTTAATGAATGGTTAAAACAACTGATCTTTCCAACAGTGAACTCAGGAGACGTCTGAATCGGTGTATAACTAATCAGTAACACTTTACAATAAGGTTCTATTTATTACATAAATTACATAAAAAGTACAGTTTGCTTACTCAAGCTTAAGATTTAAAATAAATAAAACCACTTGTTTTTTAGCAAGACTACGTTTTTCCACACAGTGCTATCAAGAATCGTTAAAGAATCGGATCGATAAGCAGAATCGTCAGTGGCATTATTATTGATAAAATCTTATCAATTCCCATCCCTATGTGAAGACAGTAAAATTATAATCAAACATTAAAGAACATACATGTTTTTTTAATAGTTTTTTTGAGAGTTAAAAGATTAAAACATTTTGCTAACATGAGGTCTTATTGTGTCACTGTCAGTCTTTTACATCAGTGCAAAACTAAAAGTAAGTCTGGAGCCCTGAGGCTGATGGAGAAGATTTCAGAACTAGAGGCACGCATCCAAACTTTAATCGAGGATGGTAAGAATGCAAGGGCTTTAGATACTGCTTTGGATGTGACTAGCTTAGTAAACTCTGTACATTGTTTGGTTCCAGCTGTAGTAGAGCCCGTGCAGCAGGGCAACTGGGTGACGGTGAGACGCTGTAGTCGCGGGACAAAACACCGCTCTTCCGTTTCCGATTACCATAACAAATAGATTGCTATTTGTTGTGGCATTGCTATTTTTAAATGAGTCAAGATTACTGTTATAAACATGGACCTCATCTGAAAGGCAAAGGGGGAGGTGTATCTGTAATTTATAGTAATATCTTCAGAATTACTGAGAAGTCTTGTTTTGAATATAATTCTTTTGAAGTGTTAATGTAACACTATCTAGTGTAAACGATAAATCACGTTTGACATTTGTACTGGCTACTGTATACAGGCCCCCAGGGCACCATACAGACTTTATCAAAGAATTTGCTGATTTTCTATCAGAGTTAGTACTGGCTGCAGATAAAGTCCTAATTGTTGGTGATTTTAATATACATGTGGATAACGAAAAAGATGCATTGGGATTGGCATTTAAAGACATTCTGAACTCTATTGGAGTTATGGCGCTTTTCCATTACCAGTGCCAGCTCAACTCGGCTCGGCTCGGCTCGCTTTTCGCTCCGTTTTCCATTGCAGATACTGTAGTACCTCCTGTAGTAATGGAGGAAATCGAGTGTATGCTGTTTTTGGATGTTTTTGTTTTTGTTTTATTCAGGATACTCCGTCTGGCACGTGCAATGATGACGCAGTGAATAGTGACGATTCTCTCTGACCAATCAGCAGTCTGCCCTGTTTTCACGTCACATTTTAGTATCGCCTCAGCTCGCTTAGAACCTCGCCGGAGGTGGTACGAAAAAAAGTACCTGGAACAGGTACAACTTTTACACAGTGGAAAACCAAACAAAGCCGAGTCGAGTCGAGGCGAGCCGAGGCGAGCTGGTAATGTGTAGTGGAAAAGCGCCATTAGACAACACGTGTCAGGACCTACTCATTGTCGTAATCACACTCTAGGTCCAATATTATCACATGGAATCAATGTTGATGCTGTTGAAATTCTGCAGCAGAGCGATGACATCTCAGATCATTATCTAGTCTCGTGTAAACTTCATTTAGCCAAGGCTGCAAAGCCGACTCCGTGTTATAAATATGTTAGACCTATCACTTCTACCACTAAAGATTGCTTTATCAATAACATTTCTGATCAGTTTCATCTCCTCAGCATCCCAGATAGCTTAGAAGAACTCGATATTACAACAGAAATGTTTAACTCTCTCTTTTCCAGCACTTTAGACACAGTTGCTTCTTTGCGCTTAAAAAAGATTAAAGAAAATAGTCCAACGGCGTGTTACAACGAGCAGTGTTCGAATTGAGGGGGGGCTGGGGGGATCCGGGACCCCCCATAAGCATCAAGGGACCCCCCATAAGGCCCAAAAAAATACCTCGTGGGGGTCCCCTGGTTTTTCATTAAAACTAAAATAATAGAAACATAATTTATTAGGTAATATAGGCTATATATTTTTTTTAATCAAAGTATTGCACTGCCGCTCCCATTGGAAAGTAATGACGCTGAAAAGACGCTCAAGTGCGCCACACGCTGTTTTCTGAAGGAATTTACAGACTGTTGAATTTATAAACAGACACATTTTATTTATCGTGCCATTTATACGCCAAAAATAGTTGTTGTTTTTTTGCATGTAAATGATACCCAAACCCCTTGAGTAGGATTAGGGGTGTGGAGTACGTGTGTATTACATGCCATAAAGTGCGTATCATATGCACGCAAAAACTATTTTTGGCGAATAAATGGTACGAGAAATAAATTTCGTGCTATAGATAAGCACTTTCACGAGAGTCTGGCAGAGCAGATCCTCATTTTCACCTCACAATGACGGTAAGATAATATTTCTTTCTTTTATGATTGTTTGGTAATTTAGAGATCTGAATAGGATTTCGACATTAACGCTTGTCCGGGACACGTGCGTGTGTTTTTTAAGGGACAAGTGAAAGAGAATTGTACTGACAGTATCCTCACTGACACCCTCACTGACTCATGTTCTCAGATTGGCTTGGAATAAAACTTCATCTTCCGATGAGTTTGGAAATTTCTGCACACAGTAAACATCGGAAAATCCCTTCTCCTGTCAATAAAAATGTCCAAATTTTTAAATCTTATCGCAGACACTCATTTAGGTGGTGTTTGTTCAACTCATTGACCACAGTACATTGAAAGTAAATAATAACCGTAAATAAGTGATATATTGTTTTCCAAACGGAAGTGCGTCACGGAGTTCAGTGCAAGTGGTCCATTCACCTCAGATCTTGAAATTAAAACAAATGGAAACAAGAACGTTAAAACTGTGAACAAACAAGTGTATTATTTGACAAAGATTGTTTTAGTAACTCAGTAGCCTATGTATTTTTTTAATGGTGTAATTTTTGTGAATTTGATTATGTAGCTACTTATTCATTTTCTTGTGAGTGCCGTCAAGATTACTCTCTAGTGCTGTCAGGGGGGTAATCGAGCTCTCGAATAGCGTACCACCCCCGAGGGCCGCCATTAGCTAACAAAGCCTTTATCCTTTTTTTGTGCAGGTGACACTGTAACACTCCACTTGTAGCATGAGAAAATTATACAAATTAACGAGGGCTTTACTCTCATTTTAATAATTGAATGAATAAGTATCAATTAAACCATAATTAGTAGCAAACCACTACTTATGGAGAGATGAGGCGCAGTCGAAGGCCGAGAAGTCCATGCCATAGGCAGAGCGACGACTGACCAAGGTGGAGCCGGAAGGTGCAGAGGGAGCGAGGAGCCAAGGTGGAGCGGACTGGTTGATGGGCCAAGGTGGAGTAATGGGCTCTGTGGCCAAAGTGGAGCTGGAGAATCGAAGGCCCGAGGCAAATCTAAGCAGCAGAGTGGAGCCGCCAAATGAGGAGCCGAAGGCCTGAAGGCAGCCAGCGGAGGCAGGGCCGGGCAACAGGATGGCTTTGGCAGAGGAGGCGGGAGAAGGAGGCTTGGTGGGCCATCAGCGATGAAGGAGACTTGGAACTGGACAAAACCATCAGCGATGAAGGAGACTTGGAACTGGATAAAACGATCAGCGACGAAAGAGACTTGGAGTTTGGTGAAACCATCAGCGGGGGGAGACTTTGGGGAATGATACCATTTATCAAACCATTTATAGAGCCCTGGCACAGCTCAGCCTCAGCAGCGGGAGTATGAGCGGGGCTTCATTCCATGCTGTCGTACTCCCCTAAGATTCCCTCCTCAACGGACATTGTTGCCGGCTCACACACCTTGTCTCACAAATTTCATCCATTTCTGTTTTTATAATCCTTTCTTGGTGTTCTGTCAGGATACGGTGTGGCTTTCCAACATATAGTGTGGCCGCAATATCTATATACAACTGAGAGTTCAGGTCGACCTCACCGGTAGGGATGGAGAGTCTAAGAGCTTAAATCCATGCAGCACTGTTCGGAAGGAATCCACAATGTCCAATATACTCCACAATGAGACGATCTGGAATAATTATCCAAAACAGCCGGCACAAAGCATATGCTTTAGATTACTAAAAGCAAGCAAGAGAAACATTGCTGCTGCTGCCTCTTCCAGAATGCCGGTATGCCGGCTCTATTTCTAGTAAAATAAAAAAATAAAACAGACCTTCTTTCTGCATTGTCACGTTACCTCATGTGACGAGAAGTCCCGAGTGGAGTATCGTGAGAATTGAATTACAGATAAAGGACAGAACATATACATAAAGGCAGACATGGATATGAAAATGATAACAACAGTGGCTAGTATAAACATTATCTCCGCTCATGTGGCCACACTAGAACACTGGTGATGTATATTTGTAACAGCAGCCCTGAACAGGACTTTTGGTTTCACTGGGGCATAAAGAAACTCATCCATCTCCTTTTTGACAGTCCTGACAGTCCCAGCCACAGAGTTCTTCCCCCACCACAGCCAAGCCCATTCTCTGGCCGCAGCTCTGGACTGCTCCTCTGGATGACTGTAGGTTGATATCCACAATGACACAGATCTCTCCCCAGCATCAGTCCGACTCCCCATCTGCTCCACGATCACTGCACTGCTGTATGCGGTCCATTCATGGAGCGCTTTGCTGGACCACATTCTCCTGCAGAGTAAAAGTGTGGGTGAACCGGGCGTAAGGCATAAAGTTTCCTCGTGGAGACAGCTCTATAGGTTAAAATGGTCTCGACAACCTTGGTTGAGAGACCAGATTTCAGGAAACCCACAACTTCTTTATCACCTGTGACAGAAGGTCCCTTGCCTCACTGCTGAGTGGTTCTTGTTTGTAGCTCCGTATAGCTTTGTTTTGAATCTCAATTTATTATTATTCCTTGTCGTTTATATTGCTAAATATATCTTACTCATCATCATATATCTGGTATTGTCTAATATTGCCTATAACATTAATCTGACGTCACTAGCTTTTAATCTAAATCACTTTTGCTAGCATGTTAGCATTTTGCTAGCCTGTTAACCTGCCATCCGTGCTTACCGTGCTTACGTTTTTATGAGTCAATCAAACAACTGTGGTGAGTTGGATCAGTCAACAAACACGGTAAGTCATGTCATCTTCTCCTGTTATTGTCACTTGCACTGCCTGCCACATGTTCAGTATAGCCTTCTCTGTCAGCGATGAGGGTTTCACATGTGTTAATTGCAGGGAAATAGTCAGCCTGACAGAGAAGATTTCAGAACTATAGACATGCATCCAAACTTGTTTACTGACATGAACATGAAACATCATCATTGTACTATCTTGAAAAAGTTTAATTTGTAAAATTTTAATAATTTTGTATTTTACACTGATGTATGCCTGATGTACAAAACTCTTAAGAGATGCTTGGCCCATAACGGAAGTGCCGGTAGGACTAGAGCATCTGCTAGGGGAGATTTGGTACCGCAGTATAGAAAAACAACCTTTGGTCAAACAGATTCTTTCGGTTAGAGTAGTGGGGATATAGAATTCCTTACCCAGAATTATTGATAGCTTCACAGTTTTTAAAACCAAGCTTAAGTACTGGCTACTATCAGAACAAATCTGCACCCACTAATGACTGTGTAGTAAATTCTTTGTTTTATATACTGATTTTGTAAATCTTACATTCCTGGACATATGTATTGTGATGTTTTATGTGGTGTATATGTAATAGTGTATTGTTATTTTATTTTTATTTTTTATTTTTACCTGCCCAGGGACAGCAGATCTAAATTAGCTGTTAGCTAACTCTGGTGAAATTACTCTTAATTGTGCATTGTCCCTGTAAAAATAAACAATAAAGTAAAGTAAAGTAAAGTAAAGTAAATCGAAGATAGTAAGAATGCAAGTGTCATGATTCTCGTAGAAGCAGAGACGGTAGTCGGATCTAAATGCAGCAGTAGACTTTAATTGACTCAGAACAGGATAGAGGGGGGGGCGTCCTGAAGTCCCAGACAGAGTAGCTAGAGACCCTGGATTCCGGGACGACATCGGAGCGGGTGGCCACAGCGGGGCAGGTCGTACGGGTAGCCACGGCGGGGCAGGTCGTGCGGGTGGCCACGGCGGGGCAGGTCGTGCGGGTGGCCACGGCGGGGCAGGTCGTGCGGGTGGCCACGGCGGGGCAGGTCGTGCGGGTGGCCACGGCGGGGCAGGTCGTGCGGGTGGCCACGGCGGGGCAGGTCGTGTGGGTGGCCACGGTGGGGCACCCTTGGACGGGGACCAGAGCGAAGCAGACTCAAACGGAAGCCCTGTCGGCGCAAACTCAGACGGGAACCAGGGTGGAGCAGACTCAGACGGGGACCAAGGCGTATGAAGCACAGAACTGGACGGGACCAGCAGCATAGAAAGTTCAGGCGACACAGGAAATTTAGGCGACACAGGAAGCTCAGACGTGTAAAGCCGTGCAAGATTTGGTACCGCAGTATAGAAAAACAGCCTTTGGTCAAACAGATTCTTTCGGTTAGAGTAGTGGGGATATAGAATTCCTTACCCAGAATTATTGATAGCTTCACAGTTTTTAAAACCAAGCTTAAGTACTGGCTACTATCAGAACAAATTTGCACCCACTAATGACCGTGTAGTAAATTCTTTGTTTTATATACTGATTTTGTAAATCTTACATTCCTGGACATATGTATTGTGATGTTTTATGTGGTGTATATGTAATAGTGTATTGTTATTTTATTTTTATTTTTATTTTTACCTGCCCAGGGACAGCAGATCTAAATTAGCTGTTAGCTAACTCTGGTGAAATTACTCTTAATTTTGCATTGTCCCTGTAAAAATAAACAATAAAGTAAAGTAAAGTAAAGTAAAGTAAATTGAAGATAGTAAGAATGCAAGTGTCATGATTCTCGTAGAAGCAGAGACGGTAGTCGGATCTAAATGCAGCAGTAGACTTTAATTGACTCAGAACAGGATAGAGGGGGGGGCGTCCTGAAGTCCCAGACAGAGTAGCTAGAGACCCTGGATTCCGGGACGACATCGGAGCGGGTGGCCACAGCGGGGCAGGTCGTATGGGTGGCCACGGCGGGGCAGGTCGTACGGGTAGCCACGGCGGGGCAGGTCGTGCGGCTGGCCACGGCGGGGCAGGTCGTGTGGGTGGCCACGGCGGGGCAGGTCGTGTGGGTGGCCACGGCGGGGCACCCTTGGACGGGGACCAGAGCGAAGCAGACTCAAACGGAAGCACTGTCGGCGCAAACTCAGACGGGAACCAGGGTGGAGCAGACTCAGACGGGGACCAGGGTGGAGCAGACTCAGATGGGGACCAAGGCGTATGAAGCACAGAACTGGACGGGACCAGCAGCATAGAAAGTTCAGGCGACACAGGAAATTTAGGCGACACAGGAAGCTCAGACGTGTAAAGCCGTGCAAGGGTCCATGTAGGCGCCGCCTCCATGGCCCTCTCAGGGTGCCTACTGCCCCCCCCAAAAAAATACTTGGGGAAATCCACAGAAAAAACCTCCAGGCTGTAAGCGGGCTCAAGAGAAGCCTCCCGGAGCTTAAGCAGCAGGGCCGGCAGGGCGAGGCGCAGAGGCGGGGCCGGCAGGGCGAGGCGCAGAGGCGGGGCCGGCAGGGCGAGGCGCAGAGGCGGGGCCGGCAGGGCGAGGCGCAGAGGCGGGGCCGGCAGGGCGAGGCGCAGAGGCGGGGCCGGCAGGGCGAGGCGCAGAGGAACGCCCTCCGGAGCCAATCGAGCCGAGCGAGTCCTCCTCTTCTTCCTCCTACGTCGGCGAAGGCGCGCCGCTGATGGCTCAGACAACTGGGCAGGGCTGGGCTCAGACAACTGGCCAGGGCTGGGCTCAGACAACTGGCCAGGGCTGGGCTCAGACAACTGGCCAGGGCTGGACTCAGACAACTGGCCAGGGCTGGACTCAGACAACTGGCCAGGGCTGGACTCAGACAACTGGCCAGGGCTGGACTCAGACAACTGGCCAGGGCTGGACTCAGACAACTGGCCAGGGCTGGACTCAGACAACTGGCCAGGGCTGGACTCAGACAACTGGCCAGGGCTGGACTCAGACAACTGGCCAGGGCTGGACTCAGACAACTGGCCAGGGCTGGACTCAGACAACTGGCCAGGGCTGGACTCAGACAACTGGCCAGGGCTGGACTCAGACAACTGGCCAGGGCTGGACTCAGACAACTGGCCAGGGCTGGACTCAGACAACTGGCCAGGGCTGGACTCAGACAACTGGCCAGGGCTGGACTCAGACAACTGGCCAGGGCTGGACTCAGACAACTGGCCAGGGCTGGACTCAGACAACTGGCCAGGGCTGGACTCAGACAACTGGCCAGGGCTGGACTCAGACAACTGGCCAGGGCTGGACTCAGACAACTGGCCAGGGCTGGACTCAGACAACTGGCCAGGGCTGGACTCAGACAACTGGCCAGGGCTGGACTCAGACAACTGGCCAGGGCTGGACTCAGACAACTGGCCAGGGCTGGACTCAGACAACTGGCCAGGGCTGGACTCAGACAACTGGCCAGGGCTGGACTCAGACAACTGGCCAGGGCTGGACTCAGACAACTGGCCAGGGCTGGACTCAGACAACTGGGCAGGGCAGACTCGATGAGCAGAATCAGCAGGACCCTCTTGAAGCGTTGGCTCAACGAGACTCATTTGTAGGGCTAGTTCGGCGGGATCTTCTCGCAGCGTTGGTTCAGCGAACCTCTCATGAAACGCTGGTTCGACGGAGAACATGTGTAAAGCTGAATCACTGGGACTCACGTGAAGCACGGACTTGGCGGAGCACGTGAGAAGCACTGGTTCAATGAAGCCCACGTGAAGCACTTGTACCTCCTCCGCTAAGCCCACTGAAAACGACGAACCGCTCATGGAAAGAGCCCACTCGATATACTGAATCAGAGTCCCGTTAGGCTCAGGCATCGATGAGTAGAGGGGCTCGGACAGTCCTCCACGGAAAAACAGCATCAAACAGACCTCATCCAGAGGAGTCTGATAAGCCAGTTCCAGAAAGTCTGTCACGTAGTCCTCGATGAGTTGATTCCCCTGACGGAGACACATGATCTCTGCTACAGGATGCATAACGGGGTCCTGGGAACTACCTGCTAGATCCTTTGTAGTGGTCAGTTATTCTGTCATGATTCTCGTAGAAGCAGAGACGGTAGTCGGATCTAAATGCAGCAGTAGACTTTAATTGACTCAGAACAGGATAGACTCAGAACAGGAAACAGGTACGTGCACACGAAACCTACTTACAATAACTGACCAGGAACAAGAGAGCACACAGGGTTTAAATACACAGAGGGGATCAGGGAATGAGACACAGCTGGGGCAAATGAGAACAACGAGAGGGACCATACAAACTGACAAGACAACACACCTGAAACAAGGGAACTAATAATTAAGCAAGCTAGGGATAACTGAATACAATAAGCACCGGCAGAATCAAGGAGACTGAATGAAATAAAACAAAGTCCAAACACAAACAAAAACACAAACCCGCGAGTACCTGCAGCGTTCTGTATGAGCTGCAACTGTCTTATGGTCTTTTTGGGAAGGCCAGTGTGGAGTCCATTACATCACCTGCTGGTGATGAAAGCATGCACAAGTTTCTTGTCTTGTCTTGTCTGGAAGTCTTTTCTGGAAACAAAGCATCTAATTCTTGCAATATTTTTCAGATGATAGTATGCTGATTTAGTTACTGCTTTGACAAGACTACTGAAACTAAGGTCTGACTCTAGTGACACACCAAGATTCCTGACTTGATTTTTAATTGTTTTACTCCTAGAGTGAAGGTATGCGTTCACCTTGAGAACTTCATCTTTGTTTCCAAACGCAATGACTTCAGTTTTGTCTTTGTTTAACTGAAGAAAGTTTTGGCACATCCAACTGTTGACTTCATCAATGCATTGGCACAGGGAGTCAATGGGGCTGTAATCGTTAGGCGATAGGGCTACGTAGAGCTGTGTGTCGTCTGCATAGCTGTGGTAAGCAATTTGGTTCTTTCTCATTATTTGGCTCATTGGGAGCATATACAGCAGGGATAGGCAACTCCGGTCCTGGAGGGCCACTGTCCTGCAGAGTTTAGATTCAGCCCTGATAAAAACTCACCTGCCTGTATCTATCTAGTAATCCTGAAAACACTGATTGCCTTGTTCAGGTGTGTTTAATTAGGGTTGGAGCTAAACTCTGCAGGACAGTGGCCCTCCAGGACCGGAGTTGCCTATCCCTGATATACAGGTTGAACAGGAGTGGCGCAAGAATTGAGCCTTGAGGGACTCCGCATGTCATGGATGTCCACTCAGACTTATGGTCTCCTATACTCACATAATAACCTCTCCCATCTAAGTATGACCTGAACCATTTTAGGACTATCCCAGAAAGCCCCACCCAGTTTTCCAGCCTGTCCAGAAGTATGTTATGATCGACAGTGTCAAATGCAGCACTGAGGTCAAGTAGTACCAGCACCGATAATTTGCCTGAATCAGTATTTAAGCGAATATCGTTTATTATCTTTATGAGTGCTGTCTCTGTGCTGTGGTGCGGTCGGAAACCAGATTGAACATTGTCAAAGTATCCATTCGAGCTTTAGAATTTGTTCAGCTTTAAAGAAGTTGATTGAAGACAACTTTTTCAATGATCTTGCCTATGAAAGGAAGATTTGAGATCGGTCTATAGTTGCTTAATATGGTCTTATCCAGATTGCTCTTTTTCAGGAGGGGCTTGACAACTGCAGTTTTCAGGGAGTTTGGAAAACTCCCAGAGAGAAGTGAGGAATTTACCACTTCTAGAAGATCTGCTTCTAAACTGTTTAACACACTTTTGAAAAAAGATGTGGGAAGTGTGTCAAGAGCGCAGGTTGATGTTTTAAGGTGCTGTACGGTTTCTTCCAAGATTTTGCCATCAATTTCTTTGAAATCAGACATAGTAACTACTTTCTCAGGTGGTCTGATCTGTCTGACCCCAGCGCAACTCAAGGATGTGCTGATCACCTTTCTGATATTATTGATTTTCTCAGAGAAGAAAGAAGCAAACTCACTGCACTTGTTGTCTGAGAGCATTTCACTGGGAATCTGGCTTGGGGGGTTTGTCAGTGTACAGTAGCAAAAAGAGTGCGTGTATTGTTTAAATTGCTGTTTATAATATTTGAGAAGAAAGTCTGTCTAGCTTTGCCTAGTTCCATATTGAAAGCATGGATGCTGTCTTTGTAGATGCTATAAAAGTCTACAAGTAAAAAGACGCATTGGGATTGGCATTTACAGACATTAAACTCTATCGGAGTCAGACAACACATGTCAGGACCCACTCATTGTCATAATCATACTTTAGATCTAATATTAGGCTTGTTTGAGATGAGCAAAATCTGCGGAGAATCAATCACCAGTGATCACAGCGAGATGGATACCGGTTAGAAATGTGTCCGAGTGTGGTCCGCCTTACTCTGATG
Organism: Abramis brama; assembly: GCF_963993115.1. Classification (NCBI taxonomy): domain Eukaryota; kingdom Metazoa; phylum Chordata; class Actinopteri; order Cypriniformes; family Leuciscidae; genus Abramis; species Abramis brama. The sequence continues at coordinate 37,993,654 of NC_139975.1, forward strand.
TCATGCTGACGTACTGCATGTCTAAAACTCTAGCACAGTGAGGCGGACGTGTCGGATTCTGCAGTTTCTCTCCACTGACTGATGATCAAAAGCATGATGGGAAACTACTTGCTGACGATACAGCTTAATGCTCATTGGTTTAAACAGCCATGATGTATTGTTCTCTTTTAAAATGTTTGATTTTAAAACTGTGATATCATGTTTTTATTTGTATAAATTATGTGTGAATATTCCCGAACTCTCTGACAATGCGATCTATAAATGGGTTATTTGAATGTTGTCATATTTATAAAAATATATATATATATAAAAACATGTCTGTAGGCTAATTAAAATAAAAATGATTGATAAACACGTCTTTTGAATGGAAATAATATCTTGTTTATTATATTTATTTTCATATAAAAGCAACAGAACTTAAATTGCATCCAGTTTATCATCAACACTGTGCACGAGTGTGAATCCCACAATATCTGTCTTTGATCTTGCATGTGTGTGATCCACTGTGAGAAAAGAGAAACTGTTCGTCTTGCCTGTGCATTTTTCACTTCTCCTCTCACTGCAGCGCCTACTCTCGCCTACATTTCAGGCTAGACAAGGATTATCTCAAACAAGCCTATTGTCATATGGCCGTTGAAATTCTACAGCAAAACGATGGCATCTCAAATCATTATCTAGTCTCTTGTACTTCATTTAGCCAGTAAAGATTGCTTTATAAATAATCTTCATGATCAGTTTCTACTCCTCGCTATCCCAGATAGCTTAGAAGTCTCCTTAAAACTGCAGTGAATCGATTGCTCCTGTCTGCCTCGCTGCCTGCTGTGAGTTTGTTTGCTTCGGTGCTGAAAGCTCTGTCTTAGCCTTGTATTTCTCTCTGTTTTGAACCATCATTTACTATCATTTCTAGTTGTTTATACTACTAAATACAGTTTACCCAACATCTCAGATTAACCTGACATCGCTAGCTTCTGTTATTATTAGCACAACACGCTAGTAATTCGCTAGCCTGTTAACGCGCCACCCGTGTGCTCAGTTATTTTTTATTTATTTTCTCTCGCGCGCCTGCACTTTTGAGTCCATAAAGCTAGTAAGAATCAGTCAACAAACACGGTGAGTAATGTCTTGTCCTGTTATTGTCACCTGCACTTCATGTCACATGTTTAGCATAGCCTTCTCTGTCGGCAATGTAGGATTTATATGTGATAAATGCAAGGAGACAGTCAGGCTGACGGAGAAGATTTCAGAACTAGAGACACGCATCCAAACTTTATTTGAGGATAGTAAGAGTGCTAGAGCTTTAAATACTGCTTTGGATGCGCCTAGCATAGTGAACTCTTTACATGATTCGGTTCCGGCTGAATTAGTGCCTGTGCAGCAAGGCAAATGGGTGACAGTGAGGGATCGCTCTAGTCGCAGATCAAAAAAACACTATTCTGTTCCGATTACCATAACAAATCGATTTGCCCCGCTCAGTGAAACACCCACTGAGAATTCTGTTGATTGTGCCCTAGTAATTGGTGATTCGATCACACGGAACGTGAAAATAGAGACACCAGCCACCATAGTCACATGTTTGCCGGGAGCCAGAGCGCCTGACATCAAAGCAAATTTAAAAGTGCTGGCTAATGCTAATCGTAAATTCTCTAAGATCATTATTCACGTCGGCACTAATGATGTTCGACTCCGCCAGTCCGAGATCACCAAAATTAATATTAAAGAGGTGTGTGAACTCGCAAGTACGAGTGTACTTTGTACACTGTAATTTGCTCTGGCCCCCTTCCTGTTCGCAGGAGTGATGAGATAGTTAGTAGATTGTGTTCACTTAATGGCTGGCTGTCGAGGTGGTGTCCGCTTAATTATATAGAATTCATAGACAATTGGAAAAGTTTTTGGGGCAGACCTGACCTGTTGAAAAGAGATGGTATTCATCCCTCCTGGGATGGTGCTGCTCTTCTCTCTAGTAATTTGGCTCATAGTCTTAGAGATAAAAAATGACAAATTGGGGCTCAGGTCAGGAAGCAGACAGACTGGCTTAACCGACCGTCTGCTAGCGGCCTCACGTCACCAAGGTCAGATAAATCCCATCACATAGAGCCTCTTTCACCTAGATATCATCATATAGAGACTGAGTCTGTTCCCCGAATTTGGAAATCCAAAAAACGTCCAAACCCATCTAAGGTTAAAAATTTAATTGATGTTCAACAAATAAAAAACAGCTATAATACAAATGAGCAAATGATAAAGCTTGGGTTGCTGAATATTCGATCCCTTACTCCAAAAGCACTTATTGTTAATGATATGATTACAGAATATAACCTAGATGTGTTGTGTTTGACAGAAACCTGGCTAAAACGAAACGATTACATTACTTTAAATGAGTCCACCCCGCAAGATTACAGTTATAAACATGAACCTCATCTGAAACGTAAAGGGGGAGGTGTTGCTGTAATTTATAGTAATATTTTCAAAACCACTCAGAAATCAAGTTTTAAATATACTTCTTTTGAAGTGTTGGTGCTTAATGTAAAAATATATAGTGTAAACGATAAATCACGTTTGAGATTTGTGCTGGCTACTGTATACAGGCCACCAGGGCACCATACAGACTTTATCAAAGAATTAGTTTTCTATCAGAGTTAGTACTGGCTGCAGATAAAGTACTAATTGTTGGTGATTTTAATATACATGTAGATAACGAAAAAGATGCATTGGGATTGGCATTTAAAGACATTCTGAACTCTATTGGAGTTAGACAACACGTGTCAGGACCTACTCATTGTCGTAATCATACTCTAGATCTAATATTATCACATGGAATCAATGTTGATGCCGCTGAAATTCTGCAGCAGAGCGATGACATCTCAGATCATTATTTAGTCTTGTGTAAATTACATTTAGCCAAGGCTACAAAGCCGACTCCGTGTTACAAATATGTTAGACCTATCACTTCTGCCACCTAAAGATTGCTTAATCTTAATCTTAATTAATAATCTTACTGATCAGTTTCATCATCTCAGCATCCCGGATAGCTTAGAAGAACTTGATATTGCAACAGAAACTTTTAACTCTCTCTTTTCCAGCACTTTAGACACAGCTGCTCCGTTGCGCTTAAAGAAGATTAAAGAAAATAGTCCAACGCCGTGGTACAATGAGCACACTCGGGCCCTTAAGAGAGCAGCCAGAAAAAGGGAGCGCAACTGGAAGAAAACAAAACTAGAGGTATTTCGCATTTCATGGAAGGAGAGCTCGATTACTTACAGAGAGGCTTTAAAAGCGGCTAGATCTGCTTATTTTTCAACCCTATTAGAAGAAAATAAACAAAACCCTAGGTATTTACAGGTGCTGGTCATAAAATTAGAATATCGTCAAAAAGTTTATTTATTTCAAGAATTCAACTTAACAGGTGAAACTAATATATTATATAGACTCATTACATGCAAAGTGAGATATTTCAAGCCTTTATTTGTTATAATTTTAATGATTATGGCTTACAGCTTATGAAACCCACGAAATCAAAATCCCAGAAAATTAGAATATTACATGAAATCACACAGTAATTACACAGTAATACCATGATCATTGAACCAGGTTTTGGTTCTTTTGGCAGTGTGGGCAGGTGCAAATCCTGCTGGAAAATGAAGGAAGCATGAAGTGCTCTGAAAATGTCCTGGTAGACGGCTGCGTTGACTCTGGATTTAATAAAGCACAGTGGACCAAAGTCCTCTTTTCTGATGAGAGCAAATTTTGCATCTCTTTTGGAAACCAAGGTCCCAGAGTCTGGAGGAAGAATGGAGAGGCACACAATCCAAGATGCTTGTCCAGTGTGAAGTCCAGTGTGAAGTTTCCACAGTCTGTGTTGGTTTGGGGAGCTATGTCATCGTCTGGTGTTGGTCCACTGTGCTGTCCACTCAACGCAGCCGTCTACCAGGACATTTTCAGAGCACTTCATGCTTCCTTCAGCAGACAAGCTTTATGGAGATGCTGACTTCATTTTCCAGCAGGATTTGCACCTGCCCATAATTCATCTTTGTCTCTAGGATACGTACCAAAAACCTTTAAGCTGGCTATGATTAAACCGCTTGTTAAAAAAAACGCAACTTGATCCTACAGAATTAGTCAATTACAGGCCGATCTCGAATCTACCCTTTCTGTCAAAGATATTAGAAAAAGCAGTATCCTCACAACTGTGTTCCTTTCTTGAAAGAAATGATATCTGTGAGGATTTTAGTGTTACTTGATCTTAGTGCTGCATTTGATACTATTGACCACAACATTCTTTTAAATAGACTAGAAAACTATGTTGGCATTAGTGGAATTGCACTAGCATGGTTTAAATCATACTTATCTGACCGTTATCAGTTTGTAGCAGTAAATGAAGAGATGTCTCATCGATCACAAGTTCAGTATGGCGTACCTCAAGGCTCAGTACTAGGACCGCTGCTGTTCACTCTGTACATGCTACCATTAGGAGATATCATTAGGAAGCATGGAATTAGTTTTCACTGTTATGCTGACGATACTCAGCTGTATATTTCTTCAAAACGAAACTTACCAATTCACAAAATTAACGGAATGCATAGCTGATATAAACAATTGGATGACTAGTAATTTCCTACTTCTAAATTCTGAAAAAACAGAGATTCTAATTATTGGACAAAAAACTTCCACATGTAATAATCTAGAATACTGTCTAACACTTGATAGCTGCTCTGTTAAGTCTTCGTCGTTGGTTAGGAACCTGGGTGTGCCAATTGATACCAATCTTTCATTTGAAAGTCACATGTCTAGTATCTGTAAAACCGCATTTTTCCATCTTAAAAATATATCTAAATTACGCCATATGCTCTCATTGACAAATGCGGAACAATTAGTCCATGCGTTCATGACCTCAAGGTTAGATTATTGTAATTCTCTACTGGGTGGTTGCCCTGCACGCTTAATAAACAAACTACAGCTAGTCCAAAACGCAGCAGCTCGAGTTCTTACCAGAACCAGGAAGTATGACCATATTAGCCCGGTTCTGTCAACACTGCATTGGCTCCCTATTAAACATCGCATAAATTTTAAAATATTGCTGATTACTTACAAAGCACTAAATGGTTTAGCTCCGCAGTACTTGAGCGAGCTCTTAACGCATTATAGTCCTTCACATCTATTGCGATCTCAAAATTCCGGCCAGTTAATAATAATATCAAAATCAATGATCAATGATATCAATGATATCAGAATATCAAAATCAACTGCTGGCGGTAGATCCTTCTCCTATTTAGCACCAAAACTTTGGAACAGTCTTCCTACCATTGTCTGGGAAGCAGACACACTCTGTCAGTTCAAAGCTAGACTAAAGACACATCTCTTTGACCTAGCATTCACATAATACATTATAGACTTCTATAATTCAATGTTAGGCTGCATAGATTAGGCCAGCCGGAACCAGGAACACTTCCCATAAATCCTGATGTACTCGTTACATCATGAGAAGAATGGCATCTACGCTAATTTTAGTGTCTTTGTTTATCCCGAGGTTTTCCGCAGCCTGCCGGATCCAGGCCGTATCCAGATCTGACGAAGGACCTTCGCCTGGACCCGATGACAACGCAGTGCTGAAGTGCTAGTCTCTTCTAGTCTAGTCTACTAGTCTCTCCCTATGGAGGATCCCTTTACCACTCTACAGATAAAGCGTTGTCTGGAAAATTCGTTTTGCGTACCTACCCCGAAGTGACAAAATAAAATAAAATTCTGTATCAAAATTTATAAGGAAAGACCAGTACTTTGTTTAGGCTTGGTCTGTAGGGAATTCCAAACCTGCGCACATATATACAAACGCACATAACTATAGAACCAATTCTTAATGCGCATGTGAACGCCATCAGCATTTCTCACAGGTTCGCGTTTAAAGTCTGTGTAGAGAGTCTTAGCGGCCCCTAATTTAATAACAAATGATCGTTGCTGGAAAATAACTTTATTAAAGAACCGCTATAAAGCCAAAACAATCTCTGTTACCTTAAATTATACGTTTATCTCTGTAAAGCTGCTTTGAAACAATCTACATTGTTAAAAGGGCTATATAAATGAAGATGACTTGACTTGACTTGACTAGAAGAAATTAAAGCGTAAAGTTCTGCCAGGAAGACTCAATGTTAAGTCACTCATTACTTTCTGATCTATCCAATCACTATCTAATACTTGAGTATAAAAGAGTGTTACTTACACATGTTTGAGTTCGCAGATGATGACGCAAACATTCACCTCCATCCTCCCCACCACCACCAGGATCGTCCGTGTCCATACCTCCCCTTCATCTTCAGGCAGGAAATGCAGAGTCCGCTGCCTTCCGAATGTAAACTACGGACGGGGCCTGTAGTTGTAGATGGAAAATCTTTACCATCCGATATTTTTGTTTTCATTTTCTGGTCTATTAATTAATAAATGTCATTGTGATATCATTTTGCCTTCCGAGTCTTTCTGGTAGAACTCAATGTTGCAACAGGAACTTGTAACAAATACGACTTTGGGTTAATTTGAATTAGCTCAAGAATATAGGGAATTTGGGAAATATTAATAATTATGACTCATGGTCATAATTCATAAGTCGCATGTACATTTATTTTATCAATTATCGAGATTACCTTGTTCTGTAACTGGTCTGATCATCAGTTAAGAAGGGGTATTTACAAACTCCGAGAAAGTTTTATGTTCTGGCCACGAACATCAAACTTTCTGAGTTTATTAATTAAAACTACTGAATGTAGTCTGTAATATCGAGCTTGTAGCTTAGATCTTTTAGTTTCATTGACTTATAAGGTGGAATTTTCAAACACAGAGACAGTGAAAAGTATAAATGGATTTTAATAAATGTAAACTAAAGATTATATGAGCTACAAATATAAACGTACGTAAAAATGCAAACAATAAACACATAAACATTTAACCGAACAAGAACATAAAACAATAACGTGGTCAGAATACATGAAAGAAAGAAAGAAATATAGAGAGAAGGGAAAAGCTAGTAATTATTACATACAGAAACCTAAGTTCACGAGACACCTGGATAGGGATGGGAATTGATAAGAATTTAACGATTCCGATTCCATTATCGATATTGCTTATCGATCCGATTCCTTATCGATTCTCTTATCGATTCTTATTGGGTGAGGGAATAAGTACAAATTTGTTTGTATTAACTCGCTTTAATATCTGATCAGAAGACACAGCACAGAGTATACACAAATTATGTGTAGCAACCTCAGAACAAACCTAAAAGTAGGTGAGCTACTTCTCAAAGTAAAGTCCAGGGACCTATAGCCTAGGGCAGTGTTTCTCAACCAGTATGCCATGGCACACTAGTGTGTGCCTTGAAAGTTTATCAAGAAGAGTGCCTTAGGATTAGGAAATTGACAATTTTCACATTCATTGGTCCGGACAAAAAAATAAATAAAACTGCCATTTATGTGCCATAAAAACTAAAAACACAGACTGAAAACAGTTTAGGAAGAGCTTGTGTCTTTTGGAATATTAACAGTGCTCATTTGGATTAGGCTATTGAGTTACTAAAACAATCTTTGTCAAATAATACATGGGTTTTCTTCACATTTTGAACGTTTTTGTTTCCATTTGTTTAATTTCAAGATCTGATGTGACTTATCCATTGTTGTTTTTACAGCTACAAAGCTGGGAGCACTAAATGATATTCAGTCACTTTATACACGCTTTTAACATTAAATAAAGCACAAAAATAGTACCTGATATTATCATTGCCACACTTTGAGATTGTTGTTCCAGCGCGACGTCGCAGTAAAATAGGATCCGTTTCAAATAGAATCGTCGCGTGTCGCGGCTGGTTAAACTTTGATTAACATGGAAAATTATACTTTTTATCGCGTGTCGCGCCGTCGCGTCGCATGTAGTTAGGACGCGGTCAGAGCGCTTCTGCCTCGATGCCATGTTTGCTCATAGTGTTTGCTACGTTCTGAACCAAAACAACGCAGCACGTGTGTGACGTCGTGTCACATTTGAACGAGCGGAACCGATAAGCGGAATCGTTAAGCAGGCATACTAACGGTTCCAAGGAATCGATTCACTGGGCACCGGTTCTGAAGAAGAACCGGTTCTCGGTTCCCATCCCTACACCTGGAACAGCTTTTATCAGATATACTTGCGAGTTTGTCTTCTGTTCGGGTGATGCTGAGAGGCAGGAAAGCGCGGACGGTGTCCTGTTTCTGCTGCGTCTTCCGGTGTCGCGGGAAGTTTAAAAAGGCTCACTGGATGTAACGTTACCGAGAAAGTTCAGATTCGTCTTCCGGGAGGGAAGAGGCCGGAAATCTTAGTTGCAGAGGGAAATCTATGACTCGAACATGCGTTCGTTCGATAGAGAAGGCCAGGGCCCTCTTCAGATGTTCCTTGGAGAAGCGCTGCGCTGGAGAGGAGGAAGGGCGGCAGCAGGAGATGAGAAGGAAAGAGCCGGACAAGAGAGGGATCAGAGGGGGTTTCTGCCTTTTAACAGACCTCTGTTTACGCCTTCTCTCCGAGGCCCAGCGAATCAGATTGTCTTTCCTGAAGCGGGAAAAATTCTCTTTGTGTGAAGAAAAACACGCCTCCTTTGACCATGTGTTTTATGAGGGAAAGGATCATATTTAGAAATATGATATTTCCTGGAACAAATGCATATTATTGTACTTTGCAGTCAAGATTCGACTCCGTTAGATGGAGAGGATTACAGAGATATCAAAAATAGAATATAGACGCTGTAGCAATGCACAGATACATTATTATGCATTAGTATAGGCATTTTAGTGCTATTAATGTTACAATAGGACATATATGCTTTCCTATGGTTTACACACACCTCTTAACACAAAAAGGGATATATTTAGTACATTTAAGACTTTATTGGTGAAAAGTCTTTTCCTGTGGTGGGTTTCTGTCTGAAAGTCCACGAGTGTGTGTGTGTGTGTGTGTGTGTGTGCGTGGATGTGTGGAATGTCACGAGGCTGTGAGGTTGGGGGGAGTACCAGCCAAACTGGCGCTGGCAAATTGGTCCTCGTGGGGCAATTATTAACCAGCAAGGCCATCACATGACCACTTAATGCGAAAAACAGATGTCATTGTTGCTACAAACTATTGAGTCTCTCTTTTCTAGCACTTTAGACACAGTTGCTCCTTTGAGCTTAAAGAAGAGTGTTGTTGCAAACAGAAAGGCCTTAAAAACTGCTAGATCTGCTTACTTTTCGACTCTCTCAGAAGAGTACAAACACAACCCTAGGTATTTATTTGATACAATGGCTAAATTAACAAGAAATAAAGCTTCAACTTCAGATGTTTCCAAAACAGCACAGTAGTAATGACTTTATGAATTTCTTTACTTGCAAGATTGATACTATTAATAAGAAAATTATAACCATACAACCATCTACTACTGTATCACATCAGATGTCATGCTATAGACTTGTAAAGGCCACCCATTGGCCCAACGACGGAATACAACGGTGTGGGTGTAGGTATAATGCTTGTATGTCTTTTCAGCGCTCCAGTGAAGTTCACTTTATTTATTAGAATTTAGTTTCAATATTACTTTAGCTCTACGCTTAATCTAACTCCAGTGATAATCAAATTTAGATTATGTTTCTTATTAGAAAATAATCATAAATATAGGCTATGATTTAATTTAGATCTTTGATTATTCCCATACTTTCAATTATTCATTCATTAAAGGACCCGGTATCGCTTTGAGACGTCACATCGCGAATGTGCGCTCATGATCACAAAATAGCCAGTTCTGAAATAGTCAGAGGGTGCAGTGCGAACTATTTTACCCTTAAGCGGCCGCTCTCTGCTGACTCATGACAAAAGGTGTAATTTTTATGTTAGTCACGAGCTGTGTCAGTGATAGTCAGAAATCGGAAGGTCTCCTTAATGATGTGCTCCATGCTCCATTCATAGTGCCTTCGGTTTGATCTATCCTGGAAGAGATTTGCGGAAACACCAGACTACACTTTAATCTACTAGAAATAATGATTTCAGAATAATGCAGAATAATTCAAATAAAACATTTTATTTGTCAGGTAAAAATGTATCATGCCAATTACACAAGTAAATGATTTAAAGCCAATTCAGAAATAATAAATACATGACATCAATTAATCAAAGGTGACTCTAAGAGTAAGAAATGTATACCTGACAGAGACACACAGTGGTGTGTGAGTGTGTAAGCCTCGGGAAGACACTGACACTGCACTGCATTGGGGTTTTCTGGTTACAGGTTCCCCAAAGACTGCTCTGCCACTTACCCGTATATACCCAGACCAGAACAAAAGGCTTGTACAAATATTTTTTTAGAGTTGTTTTGGGTCTATTCATGTACCCCAGGGGGTAACACCTGGTTCTCGGGGGAGAGGGGAGATATCTTGAAGAGATATCACCCAAAGAGGAGGACAGAGTTCTCCTAAGTTTTCAATCTTTCTCATAATATGACTGCAATGAAATTAAGACCATTTTACCAATCGTACCAATGATACCAAACATAAAAGGGAAGCAACAATAGATACAAAAGATACATAATATGTAGTATGTAGATCTTCTTAGTGAACTTTTAGTGACTTGAATCAGGGGGAAAGGAAGGGAGGAAGGAGAGGGGGGTGCACAGATAAGGAAGGAGAAGGCTCTTTCTTTGAGGTCTTCTCTCCAGGGTGCGTTTTGTTGCTTTATTGTAGGGTGAGTTTTATCTCAACTTTTGTCTTAGCAGGAAAATCAAGTCTTACAGACTCCTAAAGAAAAATTCCATTCATTCTTTGCTAAAGGAGATCAAGAATTGTCTAAACTTGTTAAATCATCAAAATCAACAATATGAATGTTAGACCCTATTCCGACTAAGCTACTGAAAGAGATGCTTCCAGAAGTTATAGATCCTCTTCTTAATATCATTAATTCATCTTTGTCATTAGGATATGTACCGAAAACTTTAAGCTGGCTCTTATGAAACCTCTTTAAAAAAAAAAAAATTTAAACACAACTTGATCCTAAAGAATTTGTCAATTATAGACTGAACTTGAATCTACATTTTCTGTCAAAGATACTAGAAAAGGCACAACAGTGTTGCTTTTTAGATATAAATGATATCTGCAAGGATTTCCAGTCAGGATTTAGACAGTATCATAGTACTGAGACTGCTCTCATTAGAGTCACAAATGATTTGCTCTTATCATCCGATCGTGGTTGTATCTCGCTATTAGTGTTACTCGATCTTAGTGCTGCATTTGACACTATCGACCACAACATTCCTTTGAATAGACTTGAAAATTACGTTGCCATTAGCTTGGTTTAGATCATACTTATCTGACCGTTATCAGTTTGTAGCAGTAAATGAAGAGATGTCTTATCGATCACAAGTTCAGTATGGCGTACCACAAGGCTCAGTACTAGGACCGCTGCTGTTCACTCTGTACATGCTACCCTTAAGAGACATCATTAGGAAGCATGGCATTAGTTTTCACTGTTATGCTGATGATACTCAGCTCTATATTTCTTCACGCCATGACGAAACTTACCAATTCACAAAATGAGCGGAATGCATAGCTGATATAAAAAATTGGATGACTCGTAATTTCCTACTACTAAATTCTGAAAAAACAGAGATTCTAATTATTGGACAAAAAACTTCCTCACGTAATAATCTAGAATACAGTCTAACACTTGATGGCTGCTCTGTCAAGTCCTCGTCGTCAGTTAGTAACCTGTGTGTGTGTGTGTGTGTGTGTGCTCTTTGATACCAATCTTTCATTTGAAAGCCACATTTCTAGCATCTGTAAAACTGCATTCTTCTATCTTAAAAATATATCTAAACTATGAGATATGCTTTCAGTGACAAATGCAGAAAAGTAAGTTCATGCATTCATGACCTCAAGGCTAAATTATTGTAATGCTCTACTGGCTGGTTGCCCTGCACGCTTAATAAACTCCAGCTCATCCAAAACGCTGCAGAATTTTGGACTAAACTGCTCAATTCATATGGATTAGTTTTACGATCTCTTTATGAACCTTTTGAAGCATCAAAGTGTCAGTTGCATAGATGTCTATGAAGGGACACTCTCAGAATTCATCAAAAAGATCTTCATTTGTGTTCAGAAGATGAACAGAAGGCTTACGGGTTTGGAACGACATGAGGGTGAGTAATTAATTTTTGGGTGAACTAACCCTTTAACGATAACTGCATGTGAATGAGGAACAGATGTGACATCCCAACAGTCTTGGATTTTAGCAGAATATATTAAATATATCTGATATATATAAATAAAATAAAAAGGTGGAGATGAATTTTGACAATTTAGTGGAATAATGAAAGACAAAATCAAAAAGTAATCAAAGGACAGACAAAAAGATTTACATTCACGTCTATGAATTATAAACGGGCCTATAGCTTTAATTCAAGTATGTCATAAGCAATAGATTATGAATTCAGAGTAAAAATGTTACAGTGTCCTTTTTATACATTTTACAAGTACTTACAATCTATCTCTCACTTTATCTCTCTCTCTTTATATATCATTTTACATAACTTTGAATAATTCAGTTTAAAGCAGTCTATGCCTTTAAAATTCCTATCTATAAAAATGCATATATTTATAGTTGCCAAGAGGGTGGTTCAATCAGTATTATTTACATCACTATGGGCCCTATTTTAACGATCTGAAACGCAAGTGTCAAAGCGCAAGTAACTTTGTGGGCGGGTCTTGGCGCTGTTGCTATTTTCCCAGCGGGATAAATGACTCTTGCGCCAGGCGCAAATCTAAAATGGGTTGGTCTGAAGTAGCTTCATTATTCATAGGTGTGGTTTGGGCGTAACGTGAAATAAACCAATCAGAGCGTCATCTCACATTCCCTTTAAGAGCAGACGCGCTTTGTTCTAAAGCGGATTCATATTATAACGGTGGATTTGCCAGACGCGCGCCAGCGGTTCACAGCCAAGGAGAGCAACGCTCTCGTCAGGGACGTTGGGGATGGAGAAACCCACCCAAATTAACTTCGGTTAAAAAGGTGTATGATAATATGGGTAAATGTGTAAGCTAGATGTATGCTTTTATAATAAATTGTCTATCTATCTATCTATCTATCTATCTATCTATCTATCTATCTATCATAATAATGTATGATTTGCAAAAATGAAAACTGCTGCTTCTGTGTAGATGAGAGAATCAAAGTGTATGCGCGTTGTGCACACGCTACATTGATTAGGGCCAAGCATGCGCCCTTAAAATAGCATATGCAAGGGCGTAGATTTGGTTTGAACATTGGGGGGGTTGAAGTTTGGGTATGCCTCCTGATATTGTGATCATGGTATAAATATTGGGGGGGTTGTAATGCATAGATTTAAATATTGGGGGGGTTATCTCCCCCCCATCCCCCCCACAAATTACGCCCCTGAGCATATGAATAACATGCGCAACGCGCCACTGACTTTAAACTATTTTTTCCTGGTTAGTGGCGCAATTGTTTTCTAAACCTGCAAAATAGCATGAAGGAACGTTTGCGCCGGAACACGCCTCCTTTTTTGCACTGAACCGCCCAGGGAGTGCAAGTTCATTCCCTAGTTTAGCGACGTGCTTCTGTGGAGGGAAAAGCGCGCTTTGAGCGGGTGCAAAATAGGAATGATACATGCGTCAGTGTACAAAGTCAATTGCGCTGGGTGCAAGATAGGGCCCTATGTCTTCTGTGTGTCCTGACCTCTTCTTCTATTATCTGTGAATAAAAGCACACCGTTATATCAAACCTCTCATATAGTATCATGTGGTAAGAAGACTGATTAACTCTTGAATATATTTCAGATGGTGTATCTGTGACTTTCTGATCACAGATGTTGTAAAGAGTCTCAAATCTCACCAGCTCTCCTTTCACAGATGATCCATAGAAGCATAACAGTAGGAGTAGTTAATACTGCGATCTCAATGATAAGTATAATCACTACAGCAAAGAGACAGACTCATTCAGATAGAGGTTACAGCACAAGACAACAAACAAACTCAGTCCATGAAACTGTAAATGATGATAAATGAAACAACAATGACAACAAATGTTCTCAGTATAATGCACTGCAATGTGTTAAAGACATTTCATACCTCTGAGTGATAATCCAGCTAAAGTCTTGTTGTCTGGTGAATAGATTAAGAGGAATAAACAGTTGCATCAGACACAGAGATGGAATAATACAGTATCACAAGATAAATATGATTATAGTCAAAGTAACTGACGAACTGATCTCTTCAGAACAGCATTATTTATATTTACAGACTTATAGAGGAATATTCATACAGAATGTCCAGCATTGAGCTGAATATTGACATTGGCAGACATTTCGTTTTCTTACCCAAGTACGTGACAGTATATCTGACTGAGGTCTTGACTTCAGTTCCTTTAGTAATCTCACATCTCCACTCTGTGTTGTTGTCTTCATTGAGGAGTGTTGTAGTCAGAGAACTGGTACAGTGTTTAGGAGAGAATGAGATCTGATATCTGGAGTCTGACTGCAGATCCACATCAGTCTTATTCTTCCAGACCAGCTTAATTCCCTCACCATAGAAGAGATCAACACAACTATATACAGCTTAATTCCCTCTTTATAGAAGAGATCATCACAACTATATCCATCATACACATACAACTGACAGGAGAGAGTGAACGAGCGTCCAGGTCTAATCTCAGTCTGTGTGGATGATGGAGAGACTGAAACAGAAATCACACAACAGACATTTATTTCAGTAAACATGTGACTTTAAAGAGATAATTATGTTCTTTTATCATATAATGAACAGAAACACTGACCATGAAGAACATGCAGATAAACATTTTTAACATCATATCTCTGTGTATTCTGTTGTTGCTAGCAGGTGTAATGTCCATGATCTTCAGTTGTGGCTTTATAGATGTTCAGAGAGCAGTCAGACCCCAGACTCAGTCTCTCACGTCTCTCTATGTCTTTCTTCTTCATCCCTTTTTCAAATAATAAAACTGGCACTGAACTACGTTCTCTATTATATATCCATGTAGTTGATGTGCAGTCAGTAAGAGCATTTCTACAGGGCAGACTGACGTTCTCACCATCACTGCTGAACATATTGAGATATGTGTCTCCACTGGTATCTGAGGCAGAGTAGATATGAGTGTTCAGATTGTGCATCAGATACTTTTTCACTCTTAAACACGGCTTACAATTACATAGTTATAAAGTAGACGACATAAATCTACATGTAACCCGGTGTTGACCACATAAATATCAAAGAAAAGTGCTCTTATATATTCACCAATCCAAATTAAATCATCTTAACATGAAATACTTTTCTATGACAGGATCTAAAGTACTAACAATGATCATAATCACATTTTAAATATCTTGTATGACACATGCAGATTCATTTACCGTTGAGAAATGAGCAGAGAAAAATCAGTCCCAGCAAACTCTTATCAGCCATTTTCTGTCTCTGTCCGTCTTCCATGGTTCATTATTCACTCAGTTCTTCTTTTAAACAGCATCAGTTCCTGTGGTCATAACTTCATGTCATCAGCCTAATGTGTTTAGTCCTGAATCTGCTACAGCTGCTCCTCAATGACACGAAGTGTTGACCTGCATTACATTTAGATGGAAAATCATGTTCATAAAGTTTTAGAAAAACTCAGACGAACGGACGGATAGATAGATAACAGAGCTTTACAAGATTGTAGTTCTTTCCCACACTAAAGCCGTTAAGTTCACAGTACCAACATTATAATGCTTTTAAACAAAGTATCTTAAATGAGTGGTACAAGATGAGTGGTGCTTAATAATAATAATAATAAGAATTAATAGCCTACATATTATTATAATCAACAATGCGTGACAGCATAAACAACACACAGTTACACTACACAGTTGAGTGTAGTGTATAGTGTGTGATTGGGACACATCTAAGTGCACTGATGCCCCGCTCTATCTCTGACACACTCCACACGCTTGCGCTTCTTCAACAACAGAGCGAATAGATCTGGAGCGTTCACTGTCATGCGTCCAGTGTTGACACGCTTAGAATGCTGCAAACCATATTCTTCTGCAAGAAGTTACGAGTTTCATCTCATCTCGTCGTGAATCTTTAGTGTAAACTCGTTATCCATGTTATATTTTATCTGCAGCAACAGTTGAACTTTTATAAAAATATGAATTGCACAACAGTAAAAACATGTATTTGTCCATTAAATATGAAATGCATTAATATGCAAAAGTCATGAAAGATTCACAGCTGAGCTACTTTTTTCTTTTTCTCTCCAATAAGGTAGAAAAATATAGTTGAGTATCATAAATGAAATGAAATGTGAAGTGTGTTTATGAGGATTTTGACTGTGATTGACAGGCCGGTTTACAGTGACTGACCCGTCCTGTCTCAGATGACACCCGAAACCCTCACAGTCTTCAGTTCAGACTTCACTGATGTAATAATATATGTGTGCGTGTATATATGCATATATATATACACACACACATATATATATATATATATATATATTTACATTTGCATAATAAATTCTACATATTCAATGACCAACTTTACAATATTTGTAAATATAAATACTTGTAATTACTTGGTTACTGTCACAGATTGGTTGTGTAAGACACATGAAGACAAAGGAGAATAAGAAAAATAGTCTTTAATGACAAGCTCAGGAGATCAGACATGTTACAGTTAAATGGTTAAAGTCTTATTTTACAACCCCATTTCCAGACAAGTTGAAAGATTTTGTTGACATTTTGTAAAATACAATAAAAGAATATGTGATTTGTCAATTCTCTTTAACCTTTATATAACTGGAAAATGTACAAGCAATGAAAATATTTCATGTTTCAAATATCATGTTTCCTCTGACCAACTTGAGTGTATTTTGTAAATATAAACATGATTGCTGCAACACACTCCAAAAAACATTGGGACTGAGGCTAAATAAAAATGAAAAGATTATAGAATATAGATTTTATTGCATTTTATAAAATGTCCCAACTTTTCTGGAAATCGGGTTGTAATTCACGCCTCAAAAGCATTCAATAACTTATTCTTTGTTAATAATTTGCACAGATTCTCGATCACACGGGTTTCAGCAGGACTTCATCCTGGCCTCCAGCTTTTGCTCCTCTGATGGCAGCATATGTCACTTTATCATCAGACTGAGCCTGAGAGAGCGACACACACAGAGTCAACCACCATGACAGACATTATTACAACACACCGTACTGACAAATGTTTCTAAGAATCAGATTTAGCATTGCATATTTAAACACCGCAGTTTCGACATGTGTCTGCCACTTATGATGTCAGTGTTATGCAGAAATATATTTCCAGCCTATTATTAGGAGAAGTTAAGAGAAGTTAACTGATTATCTGTTAGCAAACATACACAGAAATGGAAGAAATTGACCAGATTCCTTTACTCACCTTTACTCACATTCCTTTACTTTCAGTACACTTGTTTCTGGAAATAATGACCTCAGCATAAGCCACATCATCTGGATTCTCCTAAACATCAATAGAAACATGTAATGTGCAGACAGTAGTGTAACTCATTTTTGATTCATTTTATTTAATAAAAATGATGCTGTATATATTTTATAACTATTGTTCAGTTAAATTATATAGTAGTGTATAGCTGAACCAATGTTGCTTGTTCTGATGCGCTGTGGATCAAATGTGTGTGTGAATCTATGAGCTGTGATCATCAGTGTTGTTCACTAACATGGACATCAGCAGCTGGCGGGGTCACCGGGGTCACCGGGGTCACCGGGGTCAAACTGCTGACCGCTGCCTTATCTGACCCTTAATAGAACATTAACATTAGAACAGTTCTTCAGTTAATCATGTACACTGAAACATTTACACAATAAAAAAATAAAATAAATGAGGCTGGTAAGTTTCTGAAAGTCTCTTTCACTCACCAAGCCTGCATTTATTTGATCGAAAATACAGTAAAAACAGTAATATTGAGAAATATTATTCCAATGTAAATCAGCTGTTTTCTATGTGAATATATAGTAAAGTGTAATTTATTCCTGTGATCAAAGCTGAATTTTCAGCATCATTACTCCAGTCTTCAGTATCACATGATCAATTTAATGCATCCTTGCTGAATAAAAGTGTTCATTTTCTTAAAAAAATAAAAAATAAAATAGTAGCATAAGCAGTAAACTGGCGAATTCTAGTTGTCTCGTTACTCTTCATTTTACAAATATTTGGGATGTGAAAGAGACAATATAATTTGAGATGTAAGTGAAATTATGCATGGAAATGACTCGAGGGCAGATTTTTGTTTTGTTTTTTAACTAAACTTATGCGAGTATGCGTTTTTTAGGGATGATGTGATTACGCACACTATTTTATCTGTAAACAGCCAATTGGATGGAGACAGGCTGGAGACAGGAAATTTCACAATCTTATTTTTAAACACATATTCACTTTGTCAATAACAAAATGTGTGCAAAAAGTGGATGGAAACTTGTCATGACTGAAAACGTACTCGGTTACTAACGTAACCTCGGTTCTCTCTAGAAGAGGGAACGAGTACTGCGTAATATCTTACGCTATGGGGAAATCTCTTTTCCGCAAGATACTGAAGCCAAAAATTATCCTTAATTTTGGAATAATGTAAAACGCGTTGCGGCAGCATGCAGACATAGGCGAGACAGCTCGCGCCTATTGGCTGCCCTGCGGCAACTGCAGCAGCCTATCGAAAGGCCCCATCGTGACGCCAGCTCCAATGGGGGCGCTTCACGCCCACTGCGTCACGTCCGGCCGAAATGGGCATGGCCTTGGGCTATAAATATAGCTTCGACAGGCTGGTTTAGCGGGTTTTTCATCGCCGGAGCGAACCAGAGCGTGTTGCTGGCACGGCAAAGATACGCAGTACTCTTTCCCTTTTCTAGAGAGAACCGAGGTTACGTTAGTAACCGAGTACGTTCTCTTACGAGAGGTTATCTCGTACTGCGTAATATTTTACGCTATGGGGAACACAGTGTAAAACGGCGTGCATGCTGAGATACAATACCAAAGTCCCCAGGGCAAGTGCCCGGGGCTCATATAGTACATGATCCTCAGGAACTCACAGAGAGTCCAGGAAGAGGGGCTAGAATAGCATCATTCCTGTAATAAACAGCATCCTTATAAGGAGCAATTATGCTGATAGTGTTCCACACAGCCAGGGCGAGCAAACTCGGCCTGGTCTGATGAATATTGTGGGTCTTACACACTGCCCATAGAGCTGCGTGATCGATCAGCGAGCGTTTGCTCAAGCAGTTTCAGTATTCTGGGCCGAAAGAATCGGGGCAGACAATACCGATTTATTAGACCGAAAGCAGCTTAGCCTGCAAAGCGGGAACCTCTAGGTTATAAAACCTTATAAATGTAGATGGGGAGGCCCAGCCTTCCGCCATACAGATATCTTGCAAGGCAATCCCACTAGACCAAGCCCACGACGAGGCCATGCCTCTTGTGGAGTGCGCTCTGACACCTAACGGGCACTGCAAGCCCTTTGAGGCATAAGCCAGCGCTATAGCATCAACTATCCATCTGGATAGACTCTGTTTCGACACGACTAGTCCCTTAGAACGTCCGTTGAACGAGACAAAGAGCTGCTCTGTCTGTCTGAAGACAGACGAGCGAGACACATAAGCCCTTAATGCCCTGACCGGGCAAAGGAAGCTGGCGTCCTTCTCCTCGTTAGAGACCGGCAGGGCCGACAGGGAAATCACCTGAGACCTGAACGGTGTTGAGGGATTTAGGAACGTACCCGTGCCTCGGTTTGAGTATGACTTTTGAGTCATTTGGCCCAAACTCCATACATGTCGCGCTCACTGAGAGCGCTTGTAAGTCCCCTATATGCTTTACTGAAGCGAGAGCCAGAAGAAACACTGTCTTGAAAGACAAGTGTTTGATATCTATTGATTGGACCGGCTCGAATGGGGCACCTTTCATGGCCTCCAAGACCGTAGAAAGGTCCCATATGGGAACTGAGGGAGGTCTGGGAGGATTTAACCTCTTAGCTCCTCTAAGGAAACGAATGACCAGATCGTTCCTTCCAAGTGACTGGCCAAGAGTTGGTTCAGTGAACGCTGCTATAGCTGCCATGTAAACCTTGATGAAACCGCGTGGATGGGGTTCTGCCCTTGTCCAGTAGCTCTTGCAGGAACGGAGGTCAGCGGGTACCCGTTGATGGCCCACGCATGCAGGGACCAAAGCTCCGGGCGAGGATGCCAGATCGAGCCCTTGGCTTGAGAGAGGACCTCTCACTGGTATCGGCCATGGGGCAGTGCTTGTCAGCTGCATCAGAACTGGGAACCAAGCCTGGTTCTTCCAGAACGGAGCCACTAGTAGCACTGAGCATCCGTTTTCCCTGTTCCGCTCTAATACCTGAGGTAGGAGCGCGACGGGGGAAAAGCATAGAGCGGGCAGCGGGGCCAGACGTGGGCCAGCGCATCCCTGCTCTTGGAGAAAAATCTCGGACAGTGAGCGTTTTCTTGAGACGCAAACAGGTCTACTTCCGCTCTGCCGAATGTCTCCCACAGCAGCTGGACTGTCTGCGGGTGTAGAGACCATTCTCCTGCTGGAACATTGTTCCTGGACAGTCTGTCTGGTCCCACATTCAGGTGGCCAGGCACGTGTGCTGCTCTGAGCGAGCGCAGATTGTGCTGAGCCCAGACCAAGAGGCGCTCCGTCAGCCTGTAAAGGTTTCGGGACCTGAAACCTCCTTGGCGATTTATATAGGCCACCACTGACACATTGTCCAAACGGACCAAGACGTGGTGTCCTTTTATCTGGGGACACAAAACGCCTCAGCGCGTTGTCGACTGCCATCATTTCCAAGCAGTTTAAATGTAGAAGCTTTTCCCGTTCTGACCACTGGCCGAAGAACGGTCTGCCCTCGAGCAGCGCTCCCCATCCCCAGGTGGAGGCGTCCGTAGACACCACCTTCACACTCGAGGAAGTCCCCAGGCTTACACCTGACCGGTACCAGTCGATCGCTCTCCAAGGTTTCAGAGCTGAGACGCATTTCTGATCGACCTTGAGGCGAGAAAGACCGGAGGTCCAATCTCGGCGCGGTACTTGCGCTTTTAGCCAGAACTGCAGTGGGCACATGCGAAGCAGACCCAACTGGAGTACTGATGATGCTGAGGCCATGACCCAGCATCCTTTGAAACTTTCTGAGCGGGACTATAGTGCCGCAGCGGAAGGTTTCCGTCTGCGCTGCGGCGACAGCTGTGCTGTCATAGACAGCGAGTCCAGTTCTGTGCCCAGAAAAGATATTCTCTGACTGGGAGACAGTGAACTTTTCGCCCAATTGACTTTGAGACCCAGATTCTCGAGATGTTCGAGTAATATGGGCCTGTGTTCTATGAGCTCTGAGTGTGACTGAGCTAGAACCAGCCAATCATCGAAGTAGTTCAAAACTCGCATTCCCCGAAGCTTCAGGGGTGCGAGCGCCGCGTCCATGCACATCGTGAATGCATGGGGTGCTAGAGACAGGCAAACGAGCTGTAGTACCGGCTTGTTTTCTGCTAAATACACTGGAACAGTCGCATTTTCTGGAACTGAACGAGCGGGAAGTTTTGGTGAAAGTCTGGCCGCAGCGGGACTTGAACACTGTCACTTTCCTAGGTGGGCTAGGAAGACTTTGAGGCCTCGTTTTTAGAAACGGTGTTTGGGTGCAGGCGAGCGGGTAGTACAACGCGCTCGTTGGCTGCAAAATACACATCTGCAGTCGCCTTTTAAGGGAACTTGACAGAGCGAAAGCCTTGACGGCATAATTTTATCTGCCGGCAGACCCGGGAATTGAACACGGGTCTCTGGCGTGAAAGCCTAAGATTCCACCACTGAGCCACAGGGGGAACCACATAAGCTTTCAGTTAGCGCGAGCATATAAGAGAGCGTCAACACGTCTTGTGACGCCGTTTGTTTGCAGGCGTGCATGTATTATAACAGGCTCGTTTACTGCAATATTGACATTTCCAGTCGCCTGAACTTCAGAGGGGACTGAGAAATGTGTGAGAAAAAGGAGGTTGGTCCGGCCTCTGCGGGACTAAAAAACACTCTTTCCTCCTTTCGCCGGCGACGCACGCGAATGGGCGCGAGGGGCGGGGTAGCTTTCTTGTGCGTAAAGAAAACTAGCCCAGTGACCGTCCGTTTCTGACATCCCTTGCGAACGGCGCAGTTTGCGCGGCACAAGCAAAGGGAGAGAGAGCGGGAAGAGAGAGAGCGTCATCATGTTTTGCTTCGGCGTTTGTTTGCAGGCGTGCGTGTATTATAACAGGCTCGTTTGCTGCAATATTGATATTTCCAGTCGCCTGAACTTAAGAGGGGACTGAGAAATGTGTGAGAAATGGAGGTTAGACTGGCCTCGGCGGGACTAAAACACTCTCTCTTCTTCTTACGCTGGTGAGTGACGCGTGAATGGGTGCAAGGGCGGGGTAGCTTTCTTGTAACGTAAAGAAAAACTAGCCCCGGGACCGTCCGCTCCTGACCTCTCTTGTGAACGGCTCAGTTTGCGAGGCTCGAACAGAGGGAGAGCAGGTATCATCCCCCACAGACGCGGCTTCTTGGTCGATATCCACGACGGAAGCGGCGGCAGACGGCGGCCGCTGTCCATCAGGAAGAGACTCTAGCGAAGCGGGTGAAGCAGGCGGGCGAACCGGCGAGCTTTTGCGGGTTGGGGGAGGTTCCGAGCACGCCGCTTTTTACGGCGCGGTACTGCGGCGGGCGGAGGTGCAGTCTCAGAAAAGGATGCCAGGCGAGTCCTCAGAGTCGCCATAGGCAGTAGCTCGCAGTGAGGGCAGCCGCCGTCAGTGAGCGCGAGAGCTGCGTGAACCTCACCCAGGCAGGAAAGGGGCATCTTGAAAAAGACGCCCGGCTCTTTTAGTGCAACGAGAGTGTGTGTCGCGGTGGTGAACACACACACACACAAAACACAGTAGCAGAGAAAAGGATATAACGCCGGATAGCGCAGCAGGAACGGCAGCTGAAGGCGGCGCGGCCAGCGGCTTCAGAAGCAAGGCTCGTCCCGCTGAAAGGCTTTTTCTGACGGCGCGGCTTCTTCTCTCAGGATCCAGCGATGCGTGAACTCCGCTGAAGAGATGAAAAATCAGCTAAACCAGCCTGTCGAAGCTATATTTATAGCCCAAGGCCACGCCCGTTTCAGCGGGACGTGACGCAGTGGGCGCGAAGCGCCCCCATTGAAGCTGGCGTAATGATGGGGCCTTTCGATAGGCTGCTGCAGTTGCCGCAGGGCAGCCAATAGGCGCGCGAGCTGTCTCGCCTATGTCTGCATGCTGCCGCAACGCGTTTTACATTATTCCATAATTAAGGATAATTTTTGGCTTCAGTATCTCGCGGAAAAGAGATTTCCCCATAGCGTAAGATATTACGCAGTACGAGAGAACCTCTTGTAAGAGAACTCACCGGCTCTTTTTTTACTGATGATAAGAGCAGTAAGAGTAAGAAGAGCCGCTACCGTAGCAGTTACAGCAGGAATCACTGCAGGAGAGACTACATGAAGAACAGTCAAACACTGGACACACACTCACACACATTTAACCACATTTCACAGAATTACAGTGTGATTCTTCCTTCATGTCCTCACAGCGATAAACCAAAGATGTATTTTTGTGTCATTCGAGGTGGAAGAGAAAGCTGCATGAGTCAAAGTTTATTCTATTCTGTGAATATGAAATATTAGTACTTACAGTGGGGAGAACAAGTATTTGATAAACTGCCGATTTTGCAGGTTTTCCCACTTACAAAGCATGTAGAAGTCTGTAATTTTTATTATAGGTACACTTCAACTGTGAGTGACGGAATCTAAAACAAAAATCCAGAAAATCACATTGTATGATTTTTAAGTAATTAATTTGCATTTTATTGCATGACATAAGTATTTGATACATCAGAGAAGCAGAGCTTAATATTTGGTACAGAAAACTTTGTTTGCAATTACAGAGATCATACGTTTCCTGTAGTTCTTGACCAGGTTTGCACACACTGCAGCAGGGATTTGGGATTTTGGCCCACTCCTCCATACAGACCTTCTCCAGATCCTTCATGTTTCGGGGCTGTCGCTGGGCAGTACGGACTTTCAGCTCCCTCCAAAGATTTTCTATTGGGTTCAGGTCTGGAGACTGGCTAGGCCACTCCAGGACCTTGAGATGCTTCTTACAGAGCCACTCCTTAGTTGCCCTGGCTGTGTGTTTCGGGTCGTTGTCATGCTGGAAGACCCAGCCACGACCCATCTTTAATGCTCTTACTGAGGGAAGGAGGTTGTTGGCCAAGATCTTGCGATACATGGCCCCATCCATCCTCCCCTCAATACAGTGCAGTCGTCCTGTCCCCTTTGCAGAAAAGCATCCCCAAAGAATGATGTTTCCACCTCCATGCTTCATGATTGGGATGGTGTTCTTGGGGTTGTACTCATCCTTCTTCTTCCTCCAAACACGGCGAGTGGAGTTTATACCAAAAAGCTCTATTTTTGTCTCATCAGACCACATGACCTTCTCCTATTCCTCCTCTGGATCATCCAGATGGTCATTGGCAAACTTCAGACTGGCCTGGACATGTGCTGGCTTGAGCAGGGGGACCTTGTGTGCGCTGCAGGATTTTAATCCATGAAGGCGTAGTGTGTTACTAATGGTTTTCTTTGAGACTGTGGTTCCAACTCTCTTCAGGTCATTGAGCAGGTCCTGCCGTGTAGTTCTGGGCTGATCCCTCACCTTCCTCATGATCATTGATGCCCCACGAGGTGAGATCTTGCATGGTGCCCCAGACCGAGGGAGATTGACCGTCATCTTGAACTTCTTCCACTTTCTAATAATTGCACCAACAGTTGTTGCCTTCTCACCAAGCTGCTTGCCTATTGTCCTGTAGCCCATCCCAGCCTTGTGAAGGTCTACAATTTTATCCCTGATGTCCTTACACAGCTCTCTGGTCTTGGCCATTGTGGAGAGGTTGGAGTCTGTTTGATTGAGTGTGTGGACAGGTGTCTTTTATACAGGTAACAAGTTCAAACAGGTGCAGTTAATACAGGTAATGAGTGGAGAACAGGAGGGCTTCTTAAAGAAAAACTAACAGGTCTGTGAGAGCCGGAATTCTTACTGGTTGGTAGGTGATCAAATACTTATGTCATGCAATAAAATGCAAATTAATTATTTAAAAATCATACCAAGTGATTTTCTGGATTTTTGTTTGTCTAAACAAATTGTCTCTCACAGTTGAAGAGTACCTATGATAAAAATTGCAGACCTCTACATGCTTTGTAAGTAGGAAAACCTGCTAAATCGGCAGTGTATCAAATACTTGTTCTCCCCACTGTATATAGGTATTAATGTTGACTATCCAACCATCAGTCAGCAGCAATAATCTTATATTAATCATAAGTGAAGAGAGATTGAGCACCTTGTGTTGCAGAGTGTGTTGCTGGAGTCATGGGCGTCAGTTTGGTTTGAAATGTGCTGGGGACAGAGACGCATTCGGAAGTGCATTTTCAGAAGTTCTGGGTACAATGACGTATTCATGTTTTTTCTCTCTTTCGCGCAAGTTATGTTTTGAAAGACGATGTCCTGTAGCTCAGGCACGGCCCCACTTTTCAACAGGCCCACCCAAAACTTTCCAAAACATTTTTTTTTTTACTATATTGTAGGGGCAGATACAAGCTCACACATCACTGATCTGCTGACATAATTCACTCATCACCGACACGCATGTTATTGGACATTTCCCCTTTAAGAAGACGTTCATGAGAGTTTGGGGGTGGGTTAATGCGCGTCTTTCTGACGCATCAGTTCAATAAAAAACACAACTGTTGTTGTTCTGACACTGCAATCCTGCCTCCATGTATTTTTGATAGCACAAAAGCTACATTGGTGACCCCGATGCAGAACAATTAACATACGATGTCGACGAATGCTGTATCTCTGAAGCTGCCGGAGTTTTGGGAGCAACAAGCGACCGTGTGGTTCGCTCAAGCCGAAGCTCAGTTCGCATTGCGAGACATAACCGCGGACGACACGAGATATTATTATGTTGTTGCAGCCCTCGGCAACTCCACGGCTGTGCGAGCGATCAGCATTCTAGAAAATCCCCCGAATCTGAATAAATATGCTACACTAAAGGCATACCTGTTAAAGACTTCCAGTTTATCAGAGACTGAAAGAGCACGTCGTTTGCTCTCACTGCCAGGCCTCGGAGATTCCCGGCCATCTGAGTTAATGGATCACATGCTAGCGCTGCTGGGTGAGCATAAACCATGCTTTCTGTTTAAAGAGTTGTTCTTACAACAGTTACCTAAGAGTGTTCGTACCCCTCTGGCAAATAGCACAGTGACTGACTACAGAGAACTAGCACAACTGGCAGATGTTTATCAGGCAGCATCACACAAGTGTACTACTGACTCAGTGGCTGCGTCTGTATACCCAGTTATGAGAGCTGCAGCACAGTGTTCAGAGGAACGGCCAACTTTTGCTGCGCGGCAGTCAGCGGAACAAGGACTATGTTACTTTCACGCCCGTTTCGGGGCAAAAGCCAAAAGGTGCCGTCCACCATGCACGTTCAAGGGGAGCCGTAACACTCCAACAGTCAGTAGCATAGTAGCTAAGGACAACGCTTACCTACTGTTCGTCATTGACTCCTTATCTGGCCGACATTTCCTGTGTGATACAGGGGCGCAGGTTAGTGTCCTCCCCGCATCCCCGGTGGACAGACGCTTGGGTGAAGCTGGCTCACCGCTCGAGGCAGCCAACCAAGGCAAGATACGCACCTATGGGAAACGGCTAATACCACTGTGCTTCAATGGACAACGTTTTACATGGGAGTTTGTCTTGGCGGATGTGAGTAGGCCCCTCCTGGGTGCAGACTTCCTGTGTACTAATGGACTGTTGGTTGATGTCAAAAATTGCTGTTTAGTCACTGCAGAAGGTTTTAATGTCTTACCCTGTTCGAGGAGCACTTTTCCCACAACCACCCTGTCTAGCGCATTGACAGGCGAGTGCGGGTTCGCCCAGCTGCTTGGTGAATTTCCTAATCTCACCAAGCCCCCTTTCTCATCGGCACTGGCCAGCCATGGGGTTGTACATCGTATCTCTACATCCGGGCCGCCAATTCATGCTCGGCCCCGTCAATTAGATCCAGTGAAGCTGGCAGTTGCCGAAGCAGAGTTCACAAACATGGAAAAACTGGGTATAGTGCAACGCTCCAACAGTCCTTGGGCCTCACCCCTCCACATGGTTCCCAAAGCAGACGGCGGTTGCCGTCCTTGTGGGGATTATCGTCGACTCAATGACATCACCACGCCTGATCGATACCCGGTTCCTCACATTCAGGATTTTTCAGCCCGCCTGGCTGGGAAAACTATTTTCTCAAAGGTGGACCTTGTTCGGGGATACCATCAGGTGCCAGTATTCCACGAAGACATCCCAAAAACAGCTGTGATAACACCATTTGGCCTTTTTGAATTTTTGCGGATGCCTTTTGGGCTCAAAAATGCGGCACAAACCTTTCAGCGCATGATGGACTCAATCCTACGAGATCTGGACTTTTTATTTGTGTACTTGGATGACATTTTAGTCGCCAGTACCTCTAGATCAGAGCACCTGGCACATCTGCGATTGATGTTCGCTCGCCTCAGCCAGCATGGCTTGATAATTAACCCCACTAAGTGTCAGTTTGGTCTGACTGCTATCGACTTTCTTGGTCATCGAATCACAGGCGAAGGAGCAGTTCCCCTACCAGACAAAGTCGACATCATTACACAGTTCCCTGTCCCCCAGACAACCAAAGGACTACAGGAGTTTGTGGGGATGGTGAATTTCTATCACCGTTTCATTCCTCGTACAGCCGAGCTCATGCATCCTTTGTACAAGGCCCTCAAAGGACATGGCAAGAACAAAATGATTTCCTGGTCAGAGAAGATGTCTGAGTCATTTGAAGGTGCTAAACTCGCTTTGGAGCAAGCCACCTTACTGTCCCACCCAGTTCCAGGTGCCCCCATTGCTCTCACTTCTGATGCTTCAGACCGCGCTGTCGGCGCGGTACACGAACAGCTGGTTGGCGGTGTTTGGCAACCCCTTGCATTTTTTAGTCGCCAGCTACGCCCAAATGAGCAGAAGTACAGTGCATTTGACAGAGAGTTGCTCGCACTGTACCTTGCAGTAAGACACTTTCGTTTCTTTTTGGAGGGACGTGTTTTCACAGCATTTGTAGATCACAAACCCTTGGTTCATGCCATGTCTAAAGTTTCTGAACCCTGGTCGACACGACAACAATGCCACCTGGCTTTCATATCCGAGTTCACGACAGATATCAAGCACATCGAAGGAAAAAGCAACGTGGTGGCGGATTGTCTTTCCAGGGCCACAGTGCAAGCAGTGCACTTGGGTATGGACTTTGTTCGGTTAGCAGCTGACCAGCACTCTGATTCCAAGGTACAGGCGTACAGAACGGCTGTCTCAGGTTTGAAAATAGCAGATGTCCGCTTTACAGAGGCAGGAGTTACACTGATGTGTGATGTCTCCAGGGGCTACCCTCGCCCAGTGGTACCTGGACAGTGGAGGCGAGCTGTTTTCGAAAAAGTCCACGGTTTGTCACACCCTGGACGAAAAGCTTCACAGAAACTGGTCTCTTCAAAATTTGTGTAGCATGGATTGAAGAAGGACATCCGAAACTGGGTTTCAGCTTGTGTAGCATGTCAGCGGGCTAAAGTACAAAGACACGTCAAGGCACCACTGGAAACTTTCGAGGTACCAGAGCGACGTTTTAACCACGTCAATGTCGACCTGGTGGGACCACTGCCACCATCCCGGGGGTTTACTCATCTTCTGACTATGGTGGATCGAACCAGCAGGTGGCCGGAGGCAGTACCTTTGACCTCAACGACAACAGCAGATGTAGCACGGGCCTTCATTGACACTTGGGTTGCACGTTTCGGCACACCATCAGACATATCTTCAGACCGCGGCCCCCAATTTACATCTGATTTGTGGACAGAGGTGGCTAGGATTCTGGGAGTGCAGCTTCACCGTACTACAGCATTCCATCCACAGGAAAATGGCCTCTGCGAACGCTTTCATCGTTCTCTTAAAGCTGCACTGAGGGCCAGTCTGACAGATGACAGATGGACCGAGCGACTACCTTGGGTTCTGCTGGGCCTGCGGACAGCTCCCAAGGAAGATCTACAAACTTCTTCGGTATATGGTCAGAGTCTGAGGGTCCCAGGAGATTTCATTCTAGACAGCACAAAGCCCTGGAGTCCATCTTCTGAACGCACTGCCCTCTTAGACAGGATCAAGGCTTTCCGACCTGTCCCTACCTCTCAACATGGACTGGCAGTGGCTTGGGTACCCAAAGGCTAAGTTCGTATTCATTCGTCATGATGCTCATCGGAATTCTCTGCGACCCCCGTATGATGGCCTGTTTCGGGTTCTGGAAGCTGGAGCCAAAACCTTTCTAGTCGATATAGGAGGACGCCCAGAACGAGTCACCGTCGATCGACTCAAACCAGCTCATGGGGAGCTGGGTCAGCCGATGGTTCCAGCACAGGTTCCAAGGAGGGGTCGTCCAGCCACCAAAAAGGAAGCAGCCTCCAGAGCGGAATCTCAGACTACGCAAGAGGTTCAAGCTGCTGCCGATTTGCGTCACTTCACACGTTCAGGGAGACAAGTTCGAGCTCCAAGCAAGCTACTGTTGCCGGTGTTGGTGAATTCTGGGGGGACCTGTGTAGGGGCAGATACAAGCTCACACATCACTGATCTGCTGACATAATTCACTCATCACCGACACGCATGTTATTGGACATTTCCCCTTTAAGAAGACGTTCATGAGAGTTTGGGGGTGGGTTAATGCGCGTCTTTCTAACGCATCAGTTCAATAAAAAACACAACTGTTGTTGTTCTGACACTGCAATCCTGCCTCCGTGTATTTTTGATAGCTCAAAAGCTACAATATTCTAATTTTGTCAAAAAATCGCCAATAAGCTCATAATTTGTGCTAAAATAGTGTTTAGTTTTAAAAACCATTTTAAAAAGCTGGTTATATTTTGATGTTTCTGCGCAAGTTCAGCAGACAGTGAGGTTCGGGTTTGTTTCAATCAGAGCTTGTGAGTGGAAAGCGCATTTCTGAATATTCCGCTCCGCTCGTTCATTCCGCAGGGTCGCTCGCTCAACCCAGATGTCCTGTTGCCTGGTTCGAAAATATGTGGAATAACCCAGCAAACATTTGGACGTTTAATGACCGTTGAAAAGACGTCCGTCCGAGACGTCCCGTCATGGTTGAAAAATAGTTCCAAAATGAAAGTTGAACCGACGTCTTTGACGTCGTCTGGCCGTGAATTCCACGTCTTTTCTGCGCGTCCCTGGACGTCTAAATGTTTGTTTGTTTTTTGTTCTTCTGGATGTTTATAAGATGTGTTGCTGCCAAATGTATGTGTATATAATCCTGCATATAAAATAATCACACCCATATTGTGTAACATCGTGAAAGGCAATCATTTAGGCTATTTTTACACATCTGAACTTGACAAAGGTTCTAAAAAGGTCCAAAATCTGTCAGGTCAGACCTGAACGTCTATAAAACCGTTTAATCACGTGTACATCAACACATTATTTGTGGACTAAAGCAAAAAATAGTGCTATAATTTAGCACAACATTTTATTGTGAATATTACATTTGAAATGTCTTCCAGTTGTTAAACAGCTACTATTCAAAAAAGATAATAGAAATAGTACAATGTGGTAAATTCTGTGGTAATGGCATTTTCTCTAACAGTTTCATATTAAGGTTAAGCAGACATTAATCAAACCAGAATATAACAAAAGTACAGGAACAGTCAACACATTCTATTATTAGAGTCGTTCTATAATATTCCATCACTGATGAATAGAAGTCAGAGCTGTGGCAGTACTAAGTTTCAGTTACTAACAGTCTTGCATTACAGTTAAACAGCCATAAATAAAAGTTTTTAGAGTATATGAAGTTTGTTTATGTTAGTATATGAAGCTGGGCTGCACGAGGGCTGATGACGACACAGCTGTTCCACGATTGGCTGGATTCACCTCATGACAACGATCACGTGTGTTTCGTGTTTATTCGAACACCTTTAGTTCCTCTAAAGCTCACAAATCAGTTTTTTATAACAGTAAACACTCTTTTCATGTTGTTGCGATGTTATATTGTGTCATGTTTATCAAATTAAAACTGATTAAAAAAACGTAGACTCCACTTCATTGATAGTAGCTAGTTTATGTTGAACTTTATTCTTGTTCAAACAGACGCTGTATGAAGCAGTAGCTACATAAAGTATGAATGAAAATGTCTCTGAAACATCTGTGTATTATTTGGCAAATATTGCATTTATTTCACTTCAGCTGTGATAAAGTATGCAAACACCACGTGAGTATGGAGGCAGATTAGTCTCAAATATAATTCACGCAAAAAACATGATTCACAAATGCATAGACAATTTCACATGCATGAAACCTAATTCACGTACACACAAAAAAAATCCACGTGCGTGAAAAAAAAATATATTCACAAAAAGCAATTCACATGCGCAAAATAAAATGATATACTCATAAAATACATTTCACAAATGCAAACCACAATTCGTAGATATACAACTGTGCACAAAAACCTTTGAATATTTAAAATGTACGAGTGTATCCTTGCATTTGAATGTGCAAATCGTCATTCACGTACGAATTGCCTTAGATGTGTGTGTGTGTGTGTTTTTGAGACTTTCCTGGCAGCATAACACTCGTAACACAGAGCAGTCGTACTCTTTAGCCAATCAGATTTAAGCTTATCAATCGACCAATCAGTATCACGTGAGGGCGGGCCTACCTACATGTTACGTCATCAGCTTTCGACCAGTTCATGGCTGAGCAGAGGTAAGTGCAGTTAATCGTTCATTTCTGTGTTTAGAAGTTAGAGATCAGTTGAAGCAATAGTTTATTAACTGCTGTTTAGTCCACATGTGAATATAAACATTTATTTTTAGTATTGATGGATTTTCATGTCCTGTCCACCACACATTCAACTGATGATAATGTATGTAATGACGTGCATATATAGGAGACATGTTTTGATCTGCATATATTATGTAGTTTTATTGTTTCAGATTTCCAAGACAGATGATGTATGAAGTTGCAGACAACCAGTACTGTGATCTTACCATTTCTACTGTAATTCTTTGAAAACAGTCATGTTGCAAGCCATCCACTTTGACAGTTGTTTCAACAAGTGGTTGAAAGTGATGCATTGTTACTGTATTAATTTGTCTCCTGCGGACTATATGTACACGCTTTAGGAATAAAGCCTTGCTATGCATGCATTATTAAATGTTCTTGTAAGAATTAAAAGATTCAGACATAGTTCAATTTGATGTACACGTTTTATTAATTTGAAAGTTTCCGAATCCTTTGGGAATAAAATATATAAAATGACTTGATCATGATTAATGTTCCTGTTACATATGAAGATCATGAACTGACAGTCTAAACTGTGAAGCACAATATTCAGTAGAGAGAAATATACGTCTCTTCAGGAGTTGTGAGATCCAGTCAGAGTGTACTTTGCTTTTAAAGTATATAAATATAAGTGCAATACATCAAGTGAAAAGTTAAAAAATGAATTGTGTTCAGTCCGGTCATCAGTAGACCTCTCTGTTAGGACATACAAGATTTTGTCCTGACATTTAAAGTACTAAAACCCTATAGTACAAGAGGTGCAGACAGAGGATGTGGGAAATTAAGTGATGGTATTTGAATAGAGTTTACTGAGTAATCTTAGTCGCATAATCTTAATTGCCTCTCTATGATAAGTACCTTTGTCTTATCAGCATAAAATCAGATTTGCCTATTTTACTAGGCAAAGTAAAATTAATGCTTCACAATATTGTCCTGTGAGACCTTAAAGGGGAAATGAAGCAGTCAATCAAGTTTACATGATTTACAAGATGGATTTCCACTTTAATCAACAATTATATAAGAAACATGACAAATGTAAACATATAAAAGAAAAAAAAGAAAAACCGTTATATCTTTTGCTGCCAGGGCGCTGCCATTGTGTGCAGTATTCTAACGTGTGACGTCACAGGGTTGGTTGGCTTTAATAAACCTGGCTGAATGTATTAATATCACAACGTCAAACTGTCTACACCACGGAGTTTTGACCGCGAACAACTAACGTTAGGTACAGTCATTATTAGCTAACAGCTGTAAGCATGAACTAGCTAACACTAACTTAGTGTTTAGCTAACTTTAGTGGAGTTTATTAGTACCAGACAAAAAGACGACGTCTAACGTTAACGTTAACAAACTGCACATGGAACCCAGGTAGCCAGCAGAATCGGGCCAATCGCGGCTGAGTGTCGGCACACTCGGCTGTGTACTGGCATCGGCTCACCGGAAGTGAGCCAGCTCTGGCCCAGTAATGGTTGCCAGATCCGGCTAGGTTTTGGCTGTGTGTAGCTGGGCCGATTGTGGTTGAGACATGGCGCATTAGGCACATTAAATTATAAAAATGCCACAATTCATAAACTTCAAAATGAGTTTTAAATTCATGATTGAATTTTTTTTTTTTATAATAATAATAATAATAATAATAATATTATATATATATATATATATATATATATATATATATATATATATATATATACATTTTTTTTTTAATAAGAATTGTATTTATGTAATGTTCTAATTCTAGATGTTTATGTTCGCTTTTTCAAACACAGGAGCGGCGTAGAGTCGCCATGGAAACGGCGGGCCACCACTGCAACTGATGAGCAGCAAAACCCTCTCTCGTGGTGTTTTTATTGCTTTCAGGTGAGTTTAGTTTCTTGAATCACACGAATAATACACACAACTGTGCTTGACATTTATCTTATTTGTAACTGACACGCTTCTGTTGAATATTTATTTATAGAAATGCTTTATTGTCTTCGAAAAACAATCCGTTAGCATCTCAACCGTTTTCAGAAAAGGTAACGTAGGCTAACTAGCTTGAGCTTTTGTTTATGAAAGTTTGGGGTTTTAATCACATCTTATATGTAGATTATATGTTTTTAATAGTTTTGTTAAGGGTTTTGCTTGGAAGTGAGCTAATTTATTTAACATAAACGTATGTATTATTTAACAGAAACATATGTGCTGTTAATCGGTGATGTCACTTACATGGAGCGCTAAAATTGGCTGAAACTAGCTCAATGGTAAACAAATATTGATAAACAAATGATCTGTGATTTCAGCAGCAACAAAATAACAACAGAGGGGAAGCTCTACTATTGCAACATTGCTGAAGAAAGCTGCTGCCAGAGAAAGACACAGGTAAACTGAGGAAGCCCATTAAATAACTTTAAATCCATTTTCTCACAATGTTTTTCACCTAACGTTATATCACCATGCATCTGTTTTCTTATTTATTTTATTTGTTTAATTTATTTTAAGAAGGTTTTGACATCCAAATGTAAGTGACACTGTTGGAGCAATATGAATAAGTAAACCTAAAAACATAAATTCTGTTATGCTAATTTAAAGGTGCTGTATGTAGTTTTCAGCGACCTCTAGCGGTGATGTTTCAGATTGCAACCAATAAGTTTTTAAGCGCGTGCTCGAATTTAGAGTAACCCCAGAGTGCAGTCTGGACGATGGGGCGGGGCGACACTTTTAGGCGGGGCGACACGTGTCGCTCCGCCCACACCCGATTTTATTGGCTTATAATACAGCAATCTAATTGGCGTAGACGCTTGAGGCATGAGCATGCGCA
Source organism: Abramis brama (assembly GCF_963993115.1). Lineage (NCBI taxonomy): Eukaryota > Metazoa > Chordata > Actinopteri > Cypriniformes > Leuciscidae > Abramis > Abramis brama. Next base: position 38,028,450 of record NC_139975.1, read on the forward strand.
TTCCTTTATGTACAAGTCAATGGTAGGAGTTTATGAATGATCTACGACGCTGTTTGGCCATACTACAGAAATATTAAGTGATGATAACCATGGGGATTTCCGATTTCAGTAGCCTAATGATCAATTGGATAATATTTTGCTGAATTTACGAATCAAGTTAGATGAAGTTACTGTCAAAATGTATTCGTATAGCGCTCAATTCACATCGTCTCAAGCAGCTTTACAAAAAAATCAATATTGTAAGCTTTAGGCTAATATTGAGCAGCTTTAGGGCTAGGCAATATCACGAAATATGTTGCTGATAAATTACTGTTTGAGATTTAGCCTAGATAGCCTATATTTATTAATTTACCCTGCAGATCAGTGCCACTTTTAGTGAGCAATGATCATGACAGCATGAAATTACTGGCATAGGCTATCAAAGGAGAGATAATTTCTATAGGCTAATAGACAATATTTTTCCGCATGTCATGCAGGGCTCCGGAATTTCAAATCATTCATAAATGCGTTTTTCGTTTTTCCATTAGGATCAGTGAATAAACACAAACTCGGGATTTTACACAAATTATGATAATTCACTGTATTTCAGTAAAACAAAATGATAAATCCGAAAGTGTGTTTTATTTTATTTTAAAGCAAAACCACAGTGACAAATAAGACAATAATAGGCTAGCCTACCAAATACTATACAAGCCCAGATCGATATAATAAATCTGTTTTAGTAAATACACATTTATTTATTTATTTATTTATTTTCACATTTCAGCACTAGGCCTATACGGTTTTAATTCTATTGTAGCCAACGCACAAAACCCAATGGCCCTGATGTCACAGTAACAGTATAATCGAAGTAGCCTACGGTTGACACTTATAGAAAACATGAATCTTTAAAACTATAACATAGGTATTTAAAGAACCAACAGGCCCTCATTTTATTAACAAAGAAACGTGAGTTTGCCATTAAACATTTTATTTGCACTTTGTAGCCTACCAAATAATGCACGCATTGGACAACATCTCGTTAAAAAAAATGACAACAAAAAACGGTCGTGCTTTAAAAATTAAAATCAGCTGCTTTTACATTCTTACAGTGAATTATCATCCTTTGCGTAAAATCCCGAGTTTGTAAAACATCTCCTTGAAGTAGGCCTGCGTTCGTTTTTAAACAATAACTTCATCCATTCTGTTTCTTAAGTACAATAAAACATTAGCCAATAGATCTTAACTAAAATTACCATGGTAAACCGACAAGATAGACATATAGCCTACGATTAAAGTTAGCATTTAATATTTCTTTAATACGGCCAAATCATTCATAAAATCGTACTTAAAGGAATGCGCATGCTCAGACCTGAATCGTCTACACCAATAAGATTGCGGTATTATAAACCAATTAAATTGGGTGTGGGCGGAGCGACACGTGTCGCCCCGCCTAAAAGTGTCGCCCCGCCCCATCGTCCAGACTGCACAGACAGTATATAAGTACCTTCAGTACCTTCCAGACTGAGACGCAACACACAGGAGAAAGCATCACACAAATATGCTGGAAACTAAGGTAAACTCCCACTGCAACGTTACAATAATAGGCTACTTTTATCAGCTTGACGTTGAACTAATGCTCCATGCTCGTACCATGATAAGTATGGAACCCTATCAACCGTGCCGAATTTTGCCACTGCAAGCACCACTTCATATTTTCTTCAGGAAATGTATATTCTAGGTTTGTAGATAAGGTTTATCCATGATTCAAATGCCCTGCCGATGTTGAGCCGTGTTTTTTCACCCGAAGTTCATCCGATTCACGTCTGGCCTTACGAGCTTCAGCAGAAATTTTGTTTTTTTGTTTTTATCAATATGTGGAGTTTGTGTTGGAGTCGGTGTTTTGCTGGGAGCAGGTCGTTTCTTAGTGTTATCAGACATGTCATAAGTTGCATAAGTCATAAGTCCATGTCATAAGTTGCAGTGTCGTCGCTGTTGAGTGCAAAGTCAGTAGACGAGGCGAGAGGCGAGAGGCTCGGGAGCGCGCGTGCAGGTGACGTCACTGGATTTCACGGTAAATCCGACCCGGGACCTTCACATAAAAATAAGAATACTTGCTTTCCGAGGTAATAGCAAAACCCGCAAAGTGGATCATTTTAATGTGAGATTACAACCCCTTCACACACAGGCAATAAAAAAAGGATTCATTTTAGTAGAAAAGTTACATACAACACCTTTAAGAAATTATTTTCTGTATGTTATTCTTTCTATTTTCCCTGCCTTTAAATAAACCTGGCAAGCGGTTTGTTGTGTTCCTAGATCCTTCCATGCTGATGGCCTGCACAATAGCAGAGTTGGAGCAGATCAACATCTCTATGGCGCTGTGAACCCTATGACTTGTAAGTAAAACTTTCAACTAATGTCAAACATACAGTATTGGTATTAACGGCATGTTAACAACACCAAACACACCGCCAAGATGACAACTGCCTTGATGAAGGTGTAGGTGATGGAGTGGCCAGTATGTCTCCAGATCTGAACCCTAATGAGCAACTGTGGGGCTTCCAGAAGCAGAAGGTGGAGAAGCGCCATGTGTCTAACAGCCAGCAGATCTGTGATGTCATTATGGAGGAGTGGAAGAGGATCCCAGCAACAACCTGTGCAGCTTAGTCTTAGTGATGGGAAGTCCGGATAATTTTACTGACTCTCTTGTTTGTTCTCGTTCATCAAAATGAACAAATCTTTTTTTCAAGTCATTTCGTTAATTTGAGGGGCTTTAAATGTTATACTTTTAAAGGTGCTCTAAGTGATGTTGGGTGTTGTCACTTCTTGTATGAATGTGCTCAGCACCACTGCTCACTATACACAGAATACGTGCGATTTATTACCTCTATTATTGTCAGTGAATTCAGTGTCTGGAGTTATATCCCTTTGTGGTGTGTATTCTTCTAATTTCAGCTCCTGAGTCCATTTTGGGGTGATGGTCAAGACAGAACCAAACGAAAGCTGGACTGTAACCTACTGGCCTATATGACAGACTTCACACTGACAGCTACTGGCATGGATGCTGCATCACATGTTTTTGAACAAAAACTTTTTTTACCTAGAATTTAAAGTGTGGTGAAGTATTCATCTGGCCTTCATCAGCCTCCATGAGGGGACTCTGTGTCTTATCTTATGTGATCTTATCATTTTAAACATTCTTAAAAGTACGGCTTATTTCTTCTGAATTTATTTTGTAGTATGTGTAAAACTTTTCCAATAAAAGAAAATAAACTTTTAGTAATGTATTGAAGTAATGAAGTAATTTCATTGTTAAGTAATGATCATGATTCAACAATAAAGATTGTTAATGGGACCTGTTAATGTAGTATGTACAGTATAAATTGCAAATGTATGCTTGTGTTGGGCACGTGTTTACAGGTTACCCAAGACATTTTAGAGGAGGTATGCTGATGCTGTGTATTTAAAGGTGCACTAAGTCATTTTTACTTGTAATAAAATAAAATTGCAATATGTAATTTATGTATATAATGTTTGTTTTTTGTGTAATAAAGTCTCATTAAATTGTAACTTGTCTTTGTTGTTATTTTGTAGATGTTTGTTGTAACTAGGCTTATGTGTAATTCAAGATACTTTAGTAAAACAATTTGTGGTACATGAAATAAAAAAAATCATAAAGGATAAATTTCCCTTTGGAACCCTGACTCGGGCCAGTACCGGCGAATTATACAATTTATGCTGGCATGATTATGGCCCGATTCCGGCAGCGTCGGCTCAGTTTCGGCACCCGGAATCGGGCCAGTGTACTTGGGCCGATTCTGGCGCGTCATTCATTGCCGCATTTCACAAGAGTCTGGCAAACGGAACTGGGCCGATTGATTTCTTCCGGCTTGCCGGTTCTGGGCCATTGTTGGCCCACATCTGTTTGGCTACCTGGGAAACATTGTTCGCGATGTCTGCCATCATATTCATGTCTCTTGTCAGCACCATGTAAGTTAGCATGTATTAATATATGCATTTGAGCCGATACGGCGTGGGAACCGAGCAGTGGTAAGTTACGTTGTTATGTCGAACAGCCGGTGGTGGTTTTGGGCAAAGAGCGGGTTGGTAAGTTGCAACGCGTGCGGCTGTTGTAATGCGATGCCCACCGTGTCAGAGTCCATCTGCTGTATATAACATCTAACGTTAGACTTCATTAGTTGTTCGCGGTCAAAACTCCGTGGTGTAGACAGTTTGACGTCGTGATATTAATACATTCAGCCCTATGATTCAGCCAGGTTTATTAAAGCCAACCAACCCCGTGACGTCACACGTTAGAATACTGCACACAATGGCAGCGCCCTGGCAGCAAAAGATATAACGGTTTTTCTTTTTTTTCTTTTATATGTTTACATTTGTCATGTTTCTTATATAATTGTTGATTAAAGTGGAAATCCATCTTGTAAATCATGTAAACTTGATTGACTGCTTCATTTCCCCTTTAAGATGACAATAAAAAACCTTATTTAAAAACCTTGACATTACAATACAGCATAAGGAAATGCATGTTGAATATATTGGTAACACTCTACAATAAGGTACAATAACTAAGTTAACATTAGTTCATGTATTAAATAACCATGAGCAATACATTTGTTGCTGTGTTTGTTAATCTTTGTTAACGTTAGTTAAAAATACAGCTGTTCATTGTTAGTTTACAGTGCATTTACTAATGTTAACAAGATTTTAATGAAGTATTAGTAAATGTTAACATTAACAAAAAATAATAAAGGCTGTTCACGTGCAGTTCATTATTAGTTCATGTTAACTAATGAAACGTTTTAATAAAGTAAAGACATAAATACAAAAAAAAAGTATAAAAGAGAATAAAGAAACAACATGAATTAAGATGTTCGTGACTGCTATCCAGATGTCACACCAAAGGTGAGTAATCCTGAAAAATGCAGGGAAACAAGTGTTAATAATAATTTAACATCATACACAAATGGCAAAAAACACTGGCTGCTCATTAAAATAGGTCTATTCACTATTTAAAGAACAATCTCGATGGGTATTGACCACAGATGATTGTTTTGCAATCATTAGCGTGATTGTAGCTGTGAGAGCTGTCTGTACCTTCAGCTAAAATACAACAAAACAAGCATCATTCTTCTTCATTTTTGACACGATATGGGACATCTGATTACAACAACACTTGCTTACATCAGTTAATAGTTCATAAACTATTGCTTCAACTGATCTCAAACTCTTTAACTTCAGTTAACACAGAAATGAACGATTAACTGCACTTACCTCTGCTCAGCCATGAACTGGTCGAAAGCTGATGACGTAACATGTAGGTAGGCCCGCCCTCACGTGATACTGATTGGTCGATTGATAAGCTTAAATCTGATTGGCTAAACAGTACGACTGCTCTGTGTTACAAGTGTTATGCTGCCAGGAAAGTCTCAAAAACACACACACTCACACATATCTAAGGCGATTCGTACGTGAATGACGATTTGCACATTCAAATGCAAGGATACACTCGTACATTTTAAACATTCAAAGGTTTTTGTGCACAGTTGTATATCTACGAATTGTGGTTTGCATTTGTGAAATGTATTTTATGAGTATATCATTTTATTTTGCGCATGTGAATTGCTTTTTGTGAATATATTTTTTTTTTCACGCACGTGGATTTTTTTTGTGTGTACGTGAATTAGGTTTCATGCATGTGAAATTGTCTACGCATTTGTGAATCATGTTTTTTGCGTGAATTATATTTGAGACTAATCTGCCTGCATATGTGAGCGGTCACTACGGGAACCAGAATGTGTCCGACTTCACGTCTCCGTCTGCAGCTCCTCCCCGCCTGCACGCGGCTACTCTCGCCGATCGGTTACATCCAGCTGCAGCCGATGTCGAACACACCTAATGTCTGAGTCTGTAGCATTTGGGCTCCACCTCATCACAGTATCTGAGGAAAGAGAATATGTTTTTTTTTTTAAAGAAAAAGGGTAAAAAAAATTCTAGGTAAATGACGTACTTTTATTTTTGAAAATGTCGGAAAATAACCATGTTATTTTACTGCATAATAATCTTATGCCAATAAAAGATGTTCTGCATTAAATGTGTTCGAATAGTGAAAAAAACAAACAAACAAAAAAAAACAGCATTTGCCCTCTTCAATACTGTGGAGCCCTTAAGAAAGACCCTTCAGTGAAAAGGACATTTCTGATAAAGACAGGTGGTCTTTTAAAGAATGTCCCCTGAATAGATAAAAGTTAACAATATAAAAATTACATTAATATTAGACAAGGAACAAGAGATTTTTTTTTAATGTCATAAGGCCAAAATTACCTTGAATTACATCGTACAAAGCGTTCGTGTAGCGTTGAATGACTTCTTTTCAATTTGGCCAACACTCCTCATATTGAAAATCGCCATTAAGGCATTTGACATGATTCTGTGAAAGAAATTGCACAGGATTACTTCACCTAAAAAAAAAAAAAAATCCAAGTAAAGGTCAATTTAGGGGAGACTGAATTGACAACGAGCGAAAACAATGGTATCAATAATCATTCAATACTTGGTTAAATACTTGTACTTCTAACAAAGGTTGACAACAAACTCCAAATAAGCCAGTGTTTTAAACACACCATATATAGTTAGATAAATTTTATTTCTGTGTCATGCCAAAGATTTGGCCCATCCCACAAGACACCACAAACTTATTTAGCAAACATCTTCTGGTCACATATACAAAAATACATGAATACAAATATATACATACACATATACACACACACACAGCATATACAAACAAATCCTCGTCTAACAGATCATCTCGATAAAGAGCTTTTTTCCTCTTCTCCCAGGCTTTCTCAATATAATTGGCTAATTTATATGTTTCACATGTTAACAGCCATCTCAGTCTTTGAGCATCATCCATATTTACCACATCAATCTCTGATTTTATCCTACAAAACAAAACAAAAATCACGCTGTTCACAATAATTAGAAATATATAATATTCCTTACTTTCACTTTCAGTTGACATGGGGTAAGCGCTCCTTGAGGGTCTGGTGCCAGCTATTTCAAAATGTAAAGATTTGTAAAATGTAAATTCAATTTTGGATAGGACAACCCCATGGCTGGAGAAGACCATTAACACACACACCGTCACTTCTGTGCTCTCTCCCGAATGCAGCGGTCAAGAGGCAAGACAACATTAGGAAATTCTGTTAATGAAAACAAAACACACAAACTTAAATAAGAGGGTAAAACAGTAAACAATATTGTTTTATTTTAACTACTTTGTGGATGTAGCAAAGATTTAGACTTCTTGTAATCCAATTGGACATAGTCAACTATTGTAGCCATATAATAATCATTCACAATGACTAAATCCAAGGTAGCCAACCCTGATCCTCGAGAGCCACTCTCCTGCTTGTTTCCAAACTATCCCTGCCCTACTTCCTGCTGACTAATAATGGATCAGGTGTGCTGTCAGTCAGAAGCTGGAAGGGCAGGAATAGTTGGAAAACAAGCAGGGCAGTGGCTCTGGAGGACCAGGGTTGGCTACACCTGGTCTACATATTTTAAATTGTGAAGTGATAAGACTGCTGTTCAAATGTACACTTCACAGTGTAATACTGCATTAGTTACTATTAAATTAGCTGGCTGTACTTTAGCTTTTTCTTGAGCAGTGACAGACATTATAGGCTCTAAATTTGTAACTGTATGAACAATTGTTTAGAAAAATGTATGTTTGTATTTAAGGTATATTGTGTATAAAATAAGATGCGAATCACAAAGTTCTCACATACAATGGGGTGTCCTCTGGGACTGGGATGATAATGCAGAATCTGGAACTGGAGACAATAGACATTAAAAACAAATGGGTGAAAAATATTTAAGGTAAGAAAGGACACCTTAATCAATAAACACCATAACTATAAGGTAAAAAAAAAAAACACACACACACACCTTTGTGAAGGACATTAAACAAGAAACAAATGCAATGTCTCTTTGGTTCTGCCAGATGGCCTGGAGAAGGATTCCTGAACTCTACGTCTGACAGATGGCTGTTCGTTATGTGACCCTGAAAGAAAAATTGCAACTTAATGTAATTTCGTCAAGAACAACAAACAAAATCACATTTTAAAAATTTCACTGAAGTGATTACAAAATTGGTAATCTTAGAGTATGGTTAGAGAGCAACTTTGTAACAGAGCAAACTGAGCCATTAACTGCCTTAATATAGAGAGCACATAAACTGCCCTCCAAGTGACAATAATACACTCACAATACATTCCAAATATTATCAAAAACAGAAGATTCATTCTTTGCATACAGACAGGATTTATATTCATTATGCAAAAAGGCACGGCCATAAAGCATTACTTACTTAAGTATTTAAAGCTGAGGCCATAGGTGAGGAATCAGGTAGTCTCCTTCCTAATACTTGCCTATTTTCATTGTGCATTACCTCACCTGCACAACTAGTTAATTTTATGGTAGTGTAAGATATAAACACAGTAAATCACAGAAACGTTTTGGGATATGTTAACATTTATGCAAAACACCTCCTGACTCATGAAATATCCGAAATGGTACGAACTAATAAACGGTCCGTGAAGCACAAACGAGTAGCGCAGTTTCGTTCCGCTTTAATTTTATTTATTTTTTACCATTCACTGCTGGGCAATGTTGCGGTCGCGCCAGGGCGACCTATAACAAAATGTAATAACAAAAATGTCTAATGTCACATTTATAATACAAAATTTACTTACCCAACAGCAGATTTTTAGTAATTCGGCAACACAACAATGCACCCTCAAATCCTGCTCGCCTCGTGGTTGTAGAAAAACGGGAAAATGGCTGCGTTATCGCTTTATCGCGAGATAATATATCATATCGTGGGATTTTGCAATATCGTGAGATTTGCTACAACATCTCGGTGGCACAGTTTTGACGTGTAAAGCACGTCAGTATACGTCTTTTCAGAACCTCTTAAAAACTACTTGGGGCACTTAAATTAATTATTGCAGTATCAACCAAGGTGTAAGCATAATTGCTTTTGCATATTTCATAAGGATTTCATATGGGTCATGATGGACTATGAATGCACGTGTAAAGGACGTCACCTACTGGACGTCCACTTAAAACGACTAAAATGCAGTGGCTTTGCAATCACTTAACCACACTGGGCACTTTGTGATTATAATTTATTTAAACAAGATAAAGTAAATATATTTACTTTGTATACAAATCGTGTATTTCATAAAGATAATTCCTGTTTTTTTTTCTGTCAAGCTTGACTAGACGTGTAAAAGACGTCAGTGGACGTCTATTCACAGCCTTGACTAGACGTGTAAAGGACGTCAGTGGACGTCTTCACAACCTCTTAAAAACTACTTGGGCAATTAAATTAATTATTGCAGTATTAACCATGCAAGGATTAAGCACAGCTTTTGCATATTTCACGAGGATTTCATAGAGGGTCATGATGGACTATAAATGCACGTGTAAAAGACGTCGCCAGCCAGGTGACGTCCTCTCACCCGATACACTATATATTGAACTACACGTAGCTAAAAGTCAAAATAACAAAATAACAAAATAAAAAAATACCGCGACTATTTTTGGCCAGGGACACGACGTTGCCGTCGGACCAATGTTTGCTGGGAAGGGCTGCTTCCGACTAAAAGTTTTTTTTCTAGTCGACTAGTAGGCTAGTTGTTCATTTAAGTCATTCGTGGACAAATCGCCCCTTTATATTAATTTAATTACTACAGGATAATGAGCGTTTACGTAATATAGCCGCACTCAAGCGCATGACCGCATGCATAAAGCTTGCCACAAATATTTTTCCCTCATAAATGCGAACAAGAAAAATAAAATAAAATTAATATTATAATGTTTTTATTTGTTGGGTCAGACAATGATTACCAAATTTCTCTCTCATATTGCTCCTCATAACCACTGAAAACGGTCAAAAAAATCGAACCAAAAGTCAAATTAATATGGACGGAAGTTAAAAGTGGTGGGTACAAAATGACTCATGACGAAATCTGGTGGGTACGCGTATCCACCGTCCCCACCGAAATCGCTAGTACTATGCTAGTACAATATCTTTGCTTCTAAAAAGTTTCTGTAATAAATCCGTAAATCAATCACAAAACGTGTTGATGTGTTGGCGAAAAAAAAATTAAATTGTCAATTTAAAAAAAGCAGAAACGTGTATAAAACCTGCTTCAATTACAGTTAACAATATCTGAACTGTGCTCTTTTGCATACTTCTAATTTTCTCATGCACCTTGTCTTGTATTTCTGCAATAGATTAATTGATCTGGCCATATATGTGACCAGACTAACGCAATTTCTCTGTCATTTCTCTGTCTTTTTATCTCTTTAAAATATTGCTACTTTTAGAAAAAATGACATAATTATGAATCAAATTATTATGAACAAACAATGAAACTGTGTCAAAATTCGACAACACGATAATTCAAAATTCAAGGCGATATAACGCACATCTCAGGTTAAATTAATTATATATGTTACGACCTGTGGCTCCAAAAGGGCGCAACAAAGGAAAGGGACACACAGTGCTATTACTTTTAACACGAAGTTTATTAACAAAAGAAGAACCGAAACTAAACCAAACAAGTGTAATATGGCATCAGCCAGATCAGTGGTGTAAAGTACAGTGTATGCATGAAATGGCATGAAACGTAATGTAGTGTAAGCTAATGTAATGTATGTCTCCAGAAGTCACAACACAAAACCCAGAAACGCAAAACAAAATAAACATGGAGCCCCGATGAGCAAGCAAAGGGCTTCTTTTAAAGGACAGACTGATTAGAGCATCCAGGTGGAACCCCTCAGGAAATCAACGGGGCGTTTCATACTGGATCGTCACACCCCTCCCCTTAAGACAGGGATTCTGTCAAGATCCCTGTAAACAAAGAACAAAACAATTAATCACCAACAGGGGCACGGGACAAAGCATCCGCCACCACATTTTCTACGCCTCGAATATGTCGGATGTCAAGACTGTACGACTGCAGAAACAATGACCACCGAATAAGCCTTTGATTTGGACACTGGAGGGAGTTCAGAAAGGTCAACGGATTATGATCCGTATAGACAACAATTGGTCTGCTTGAATTCAGATAGACAGCAAAATGGATCAAAGCCCAAACAAGTGCCAGGGCCTCCTTCTCCACCACAGAGTAGATGAGTTGGTAAGTGGTAAATTTCCGCAAGAAATAACTAACAGGATGTACCACGCCTGCTGAGTCAGGCTGCTGTAAAACAGCTCCCGCCCCCACCTGACTAGCATCCACCTGCAGGGAAAACGGCTTGTCAAAACCAGGTGCAGCCAGCACAGGTGAAGAACATAGCAAGGCTTTTACATTTTCAAATGCAGATGCACAATGGGAAGACCAGACAAACTTTACCTGCCCTTTCAATAGGTCGGTAAGGGGAGCTACCACGGTAGAAAAATTACGACAAAAAGAGCGATAGTAGCCCATTAAACCCAAAAACCTCATCAGTTCTTTTTTAGTGACAGGTACAGGAAATTTTTGAATGGCCTGGACTTTTGCATGTACAGGTCGAACCTCCCCATTTCCTACCACTTTCCCAAGGTAGGTCACGGTAGCCCGAGCAAACTCACATTTTGCCAGGTTAACAGTGAGCTTAGCCTCCGACAACCGTCTCAACACCGCACGAACTCGTTTAATATGAGTGTCCCAGCTATCACTAAAAACAACAAGATCGTCCAAATAGACTGCACAACCCTCAAGTCCTGAAATTACCCGGTTCATAAGACGCTGAAACGTTGCAGGGGCATTTCTTAAACCAAAACTCATAACCTTGTAGGAGTATAAACCCGTGGGAGTAACGAATGAGGAAATATCCTGAGCCCGCTTACTTAAAGGCACTTGCCAGTAACCCTTAAGCAAGTCAAACTTGCTCACAAATCTGGCCGAGCCCACCTGATCCACACAGTCCTCAACCCGAGGAAGTGGAAAACAATCGGGTTTAGTCAAACTATTGACTTTACGGAAATCCGTGCAAAAGCTCACTGACCCATCAACTTTCCTAACAAGAAGACAAGGGGATGCCCAATCTGAAAATGACTGTACCGCAATATAATTTTCCTGCATGTAATTTATTTCTGCCTCCATAAGCTCACGTTTATCTGGGGAGACACGATAAAAACGTTGCTTAATGGGTTTCGCCTCCCCAACGTCAATATCATGCTCTATCCAATCTGTACGTGAGGGGGTATCTCCAAACAAATCAGGAAAATTCTGCAATAGAGAAACTAATTCTGCACGTTGAACCGGAGGTAAATGAGCAAGACCGGAACTTAGTCTCTTCCAGGACTCAGAGTTATTTAACCGACCGCGCAACCTACCCTCATCAGGCTCAATATTCTCCTCACCCCCACCCACCAAGTTAGAGCTACCACGAAAAATTGATCCCACTGAGAGAATGGAATGAACCGGATCTAAATCCACTAAATGAGTCTCGCCAAAAACAGGGAACATTTTGTAAAAGCAAAACTGAACAAAATGCGTAATTAAAATAATTGTATTATGTTTTACCAAATATTTAATACCACTTCCCCATAATGATGTAATTAATTTTTACATCTGTCAAACTGTCAATCAGATACCTCTGATCATTTTTATTTTATTTTAGAAGTCATAACTGATTTGTGAATATTAATATTTAAAAGATTTACAAACTGTTGGCAAGACCTCAAGCCAAACCCGGACATTCTGAGACTAACATGGAAAAATCTTTATGCTTAATGCATTAAGACAGTTCAATTAAAATACTTATTAAAAAATGTAATGGCAATCAGATGCGCCCAAAATATAAATGCAACGCGTTGTGCTGCAACATTACCTCACAAGAAATATCTGCATGAATTAAGAATCTGGGTAAGTCGCATTATTTAAGACTTTCATTATGTTAGGATGATTTTGTGTATAAAAAAAAAAAAAATACTGCTGGGTTTTTACAGGCAGAGTCACGTGTATTATGCTCACACTAAATTCTCTGTTGCACTTAGTATAAATGCGCATTGCATGCACAATCATCTTAATAGTTGTACAAAAAAGTTATGCGCTGGCAAGAACGTCACTTTGCTGTTTCAAAAAAAAAAAAGCAATGTTAAATATTCTGCATGCACTCATCTCCTGGAAACCACAGCGATGACAAAGCATATATAAAAATTCGTAAACGTTGTCCATTACCCCTTTGAGTGTTTTAAGAGAAATCTTGTAAGGCTTTGAGTGTGTTGTTTTTTATGCGCCACCTGGTGGATATTCTGTGAAGCGAAACACATTGAGGGAATTTGTAAGTAGGCCTCCCAAAAGCACTTGCAGAATTCTGCGAGACGAATTGCCGAATGCTGCGGGAGAAAACGTGTGTTTTTAAAGGCCACATCTATACAGGGATAGGATAGGACATGGACCAGTGAGGAGCCCAGGGAAGAACCGAATGCAACAGGCTTCGGGGGCCAACCCTGCGGTTAAGACTCCCTCATAGGCCTTCCCCATCCACTAGTCCATCCTTACCTCACTGTTCTTTAGGTGTCGCAGGAATTAAGAAATAGGGAAAGAAGGAACAACAATAGCAGACTCAGAAAAGGTCTTTTGTTTTCTTTCTTCCTCTGTGCAGATACCACTTGATGGCTGTCCCGAGACCCATATGCACCGACCTCCTCACCTGCGTATGAAGCCACAACCTCTAGAAAACAACTAGACCCACTGCCAAGCCAACTATCACAAAATAAAAAGAAAAAAATACACAACGCAGAGACTCACATACGGAAAATTCAGTCATCCATCAACATGATCAAGATTGCCGTACCATCATGGACATCGCACAAAATGTGTCACATGTTGATCTAAACAATACCATTGCTATGCATACTTGACCTGTAGTGCTGAACCGGAAATAAAGTAATTGAGTTCCTCCCCAGTGCTATGACTGTTGTGTATATGACATGGTGTCAGAACAGAAGTCTATCGTTAATACAAAAGGATTATGACATTGAACAACGGATGAATATTTTACAATGGATGTTCTACATTTACACATTTACATTTAGTCATTTAGCAGACGCTTTTATCCAAAGCGACTTACAAATTAGGACTATATTAAGCGAGTCATCATGAAGAGGCAAAAACAACGCAAGAAGTGCTCAAAATATGAAGTTCAGGCATTATTCAGAGTAGCATAAGCCCGATAAGTGAGGTTTTAAAGGGAAAGGTTTTTTTTTTTTTTTTTTTTTTTTTTTTTTTTTATGAGGTTAAGTGCTCACGGAAGAGATGGGTTTTCAGCTGTTTTTTGAATGTTGTCAGGGATTCTGCATTCCGGATGAGGGTGGGGAGAGCGTTCCACCAGCATGGAACTGTGAATGAGAATGTTCTGGAAAGTGATTTTGTGGCTTTCTGTGATGGAACCACGAGACGTCGCTCGTTGACCGATCGTAGGCTTCTGGTAGGGATGTAGACTCGTAGGAGTGAGTGAAAGTAGGAGGGAGCTGAGCCTGTGATAGATCTGTAAGTAAGCGTCAATGCCTTGAACTTGATGCGAGCAGCGAGAGGTAGCCAGTGCAGAGAGATGAACAGAGGAGTGACGTGGGCCCTTTTGTTCTACACTATAAGCCACCCGAGCCGTTTGACTTCGACTGTCCTAATGTGAGCGCCGCGTGGAAAAAGTGGCAGCAACGTTTCGCCCTGTTCCTCACAGCATCGGGAAACAGTGACGCATCTTCAGCGAAAAAGGTTGCTATTTTGCTCACGATACTGGGAGAGAGAGGATATGATATATATAGTAACTTTGGATGGGCACCGGCTGAAGGTGATAGACGCACGGAAGATCGCAATGATTTTGATACGGTGCTCAGAAAATTCGAGTAGTATTCCAACACGAGGAATCCAGTGATGGCTCTCCGTGCACAGTTTTGGGCATACCAGAGACCTGAAGGACAGGGTCTAGAAGCATTTGTGAATGATCTCAGAACGATGGCAAGTAACTGTGTTTACTGATTTAGAGACCACGCTACGAGACAAATTATTTTTCTCCATAAAAGATCCGGCAATGAAAATGAAAGTAATGGGTGATGACGGCAATGCATCCCTTGAAGTAGTGACACAGCGAATGCGCACGTTTGAGAGCGCTAAGCGGGAACTGGATATGATACAAGGCAAGTCGCCGCAAACCCCGGACCAGTTAGTTCACACTCTAAACACCTACACGCGAGGCAGAGACCGTAGACGTTATCAAGGACGAGGAAAACAGCGCGCGCAGTCAGCGCGAGCCAGTAACCACCTGCAGAGTAGAGCTACTGCTCAAGCAACACAGCACACGTCCAACGCATGTAGCAGATGTGGCACAACGCATCAACCTCGCAACTTCCCTGCATATGGTAAGAAGTGTCGTCGCTGTAAGAAATTAAACCACTTTGCAGATCAATGTCAAGCCAGAATGCCTAGTTATCGTAGCAGAGGTCATTGTCGTGGAACATCAACTGTACACACAGTGGAGTCTGATTTTGAACATTTCTTTATTGACTCAGTGACACATGATATCAGCGACTCCTGCTGGTATGAAGAGGTAATGGTTAATGAGGACAAGATTGAAATGAAGCTAGATACAGGAGCAGATACAAACTGTATGCCACTGTCACAGTTTAAACAGCTAACAGGATACACCAGCATCCCTGTTTACAAGTCTACAGCCAGACTGTCAGGATATGGAAAGCACAGCATAAAGCATATAGGAAAAGTTCATTTAAAATGTGCGACGCGCAAGGGTGCTCAAGCAAGCTATGACTTTTTCCTCACTACTGAAGATGGACCAACCATCTTAGGTCGTCAAGCATGCTCTGGTCTACGACTCATTCAAAGAATGGACAACATTGAAAAATCACTAACTCAAGAAGATCTGATTGCACAGTACCCTGATGTGTTTAGTGGTCTAGGAAAATTCACTGAACCATATGACATTAAGTTGAAGCCCAATGTGACGCCAGTAATTCACCCGCCGCGCAGAGTGCCCTTGAGTCTTCATACTCGTCTTAAAGAAAAGCTTGATGATATGGAAGCAGCTGGCGTTATCCGTAAAACATCAAAACCCACAGACTGGGTCAATAGTCTTGTAGTAGTGGAAAAGAAAGATGGCTCACTTCGTTTATGCCTTGACCCTAAAGATCTGAATCGAGCCATTAGAAGAGAACACTTCCTGATCCCAACCAGCTCTGATGTGATCAGCCAGATGTCAAGGAAAATAATGTTCACTGTGCTTGATCAGACAAGTTCGTACTGGCAAGTTCCACTCACTGAAGCCAGTGCTGACCTGTGCACATTCAATACTGCCTTTGGGAGATATTCCTTTCAGCGGATGCCATTTGGAATATCAAGTGCCAGCGAAGTCCTACAGCGGAAAAACCAGATGGTTTTCGGGGACATCCCATATGTGCATATTATAGCAGATGATTTGATTGTCGCCTCACTAGATGAGAAACAACATGACAAGACATTACATGAGGTGATGCAGCGAGCTAAATCCATGGGCTGTAAGTTCAACAAAGAAAAGATCAAATTCAAGAGGTCTGAACTCGTGTACATGGGCCATGTGATCAGCAAGGAAGGTCTGAAGCCTGACGAGTCAAAAGTGACAGCCATAACTGACATACCAGACCCAACTTCAAGAGAGGATCTTCTAAGGATCATGGGCATGATCAATTACTTGTCACAGTTCATACATAATCTGTCCACAACGACAACGCCATTACGGAGCCTACTCAAAAAAGACACAACATGGACATGGGAACCGCAGCATGCAGCAGCTCTCAAGACGTTGAAGACACTTATCAGCAGCAAGCCAGTGCTTACGTTTTTTGACATAACCAAAGACACTGTGATACAATATGACGCGTCATCGACCGGTTTAGGAGCCTGTTTGCTGCAGGATAATCATCCCATTGCATATGCATCTCGTTCTCTGACCACAGCAGAACAAAATTACTCTCAAATTGAAAAGGAGTTGCTGGCGATCTGTTTCGCAACTGAAAAGTTCAACCAGTACGTGTGTACTTTTCTTAGTGTTGCAGCCAATCGCTGACGCGCTCAAACATAATTCCTCGAGTCCGTTTCATTCCATTGAAGTTTTTTATTGCATGTCGTGTGAATAATTGTACCTGTATTTCCAGTGGTTTTATTGTCCTACCGTACAGCAGGGAGGGTGATGGAGCTTTCAGTGCATAATCCCAAGCTTGTTACGGGATAAATGAGCGGTCAAAGAAAATATCCGGCTGCACCTCGCTAGCCACGACAAATCACTTTCAAAAAACCCTGAGCTCCATGTTAGATTGAACCCATAAAACAGGTGCTGCAGTCACCTGATTGCTGGTGGGCGGGTTCAGTAACGCACACCTCCATGTTGCACTCATAGAAAAACAAACCAAAGCAATATTAAAGCAAAAAAAATCTGAATATAAACAAATGTAACATAACCACACCAAACTATTGTTAACAAAACACATTATTATAATAATTCGACTCAAACCATAATAAAGAAAGCAAGTCTGGCTCCAACATACCGGCCCCTAATTGTTCTGTGAAAAAACAGTACAATTACAAACATACTATAGGAGACAGATAATATTTACAAAAAATTTACATCCAGTTTACCAACACACTCCTTTTTTTGTTAATTTTTTTTTTTTTTTAGTAGACGTAACGCATCAGTTCATAAAAAATCAGTTCATCAAAAATCAGTTCATCATGAAGAAAAAAGAAAAAAATGCTATTTACAGGAATCAGTGTAAACGTCAAGTGAAAGAGCAAGAGAAAAGAGAGGGACAGAGAGATAGAAAAAGAGATAGAAAGAAGGCTCGTCAGTCTCAGTCAGTGGCTTCCAGAAGTAAGGCAAGTTTTGAGATCGGCCTTATCAAGGTGCTGGTCTTGGTTTGCACCTCTACTTGTCTCACAAACCCCCTTCTATCTGGTAAAGTTCGGGTTACGCGGCCCATGAGCCACGAGTTCCTTGGAGCAGAGTCATCCACTAACAATATAATGTCTCCAACAGCAAGATTTCTCTGTTTTGTTGTCCACTTCTGTCTCTCTTGTAACTCTGGCAAATATTCTTTTGTCCACCTCTTCCAGAAAAGATTTGCCATGTACTGCACTTGGCGCCATCTCCTCCTGCCATTGCAGTCATTTGAGCTGAATACACCAGGTGGTAGGGAAGGCTTTCCTCTGAGAAGTAAGAGGTGGTTTGGTGTGAGAGGCTCCAAGTCTAGAGGATCGTCAGAAGCTTTGCAAATGGGTCTGTCATTGATTATGGCTTCAACTTCACATAGTAAAGTAGCCAATCCTTCCTCATCCAGAGCCTGTTCTTGCAACAGGGCTCTAAGAATGCGTCTGACAGTTCTTATTGGTCTTTCCCAAATTCCACCATGATGGGATCCAGTGGGTGGGTTGAAAGTCCAGGATATGCCCCTTTTAAGCAATGCGGCATGGATCTTTGAATTGTCCAGACCTTGAATGGACTCTCGCAAATCTCGTTCTGCTCTTACGAGGTTCGTCCCATTGTCTGATCTGATGGTCTTGACCATACCTCGTCTGGCAATAAATCGCCGTATAGCATTAATGCACGAGTCAGCGTTCAAGGTATGGGCGACTTCCAAGTGTACAGCTCTGATGTTTAAGCATGTAAAGATCACACCATACCGTTTCAATGTAGTCCGTCCTCTTTTGATTTCAAAAGGTCCAAAGTAGTCGATGCCTACATTGGTAAATGGTGGTTCGTCCGGTGATAGTCTTTCTTGAGGCAAGTCCGACATGTACTGTTTTACTCTGACACAGCTTTCTCTTCTGCAGTGGACGCATTTGCTGATCACCTTCCTAACTGCGGAGTTGGCCTTTGGTATCCAATACTTCTGTCTTAAACGTGAAAGTGTAAGGTTTCGACCACTGTGTCCGACAGTTTCATGAACATGCCTAATAATGAGTGTCGTCACATGATGGTGTCTTGGCAGAATGGCTGGATGCTTGGCTTCAGATGGCATTGCAGACCTTACCAACCTTCCACCGACTCTTATTACACCGTCTTGAAGAGTAGGGGTAAGCTTTTGTATGTGACTGTTCTTTTTCACAGTCATTCCTTTTGTCAGACATTCCAGTTCATGTTTGTACTCCATAGATTGACAGAATTGCACTATAGCTTTTTCAGCATCCTGCAATGTTTCCACACACAGTAAACCTTTACTGCATCCTTTCACTTCAAGTGGCTCTTTACTTTCCTTTTTCTTTTTGCAAATCCTTTTCAGTTCTTCCTTTATCATCAACATCCAAGCAACAGCTTTGCGTAGACGATGCCAGTCTGAGTAGTGAGTGATGAATTTTGTGATTGTTTTTGCAGATTCGTCCAAGGTGGAAATACTGATAGTGAACACTTTCACTTCTGGATCGTGTTGTGTCAATGTGATCTCTGGGAACTGTGGCCACTCTGCCTCCGGTTGCGGCAAGAATGCAGGGCCTTGTATCCACTTAGATTGTAAGAATTGTGTTGCAGACAAGCCTCTTGATGCACTATCAGCAGGGTTTATAGTGCCTTTGACATACCTCCACTGGGTTACTTCCGATGCTGCGCGGATGATGGCAACTCTGTTGGCAACGAAAGTACGAAATCTAGATGTTTCATTTCGTATGTATTTGAGTACAGAGGTACTGTCTGTCCAGAAAACAGAAGGCTCCAGAGGGAGTTCAAGCTCTTCTTGCAGCACTTTGTCCATTCGTATTGCCATTGCAGCGGCTGTGAGCTCAAGCCTTGGGATGGTAATGGGTTTCAATGGCACCACTCTGGCCTTGCCCATGATAAAGGCACAACAAATCTCATGCTCATGATTTACAAGCCGTAGGTAAGATACAGTGCCAAAACCACTCTCACTCGCATCTGCGAAATGATGAAGCTGTCCAGATATGAGGCCTCCAAACTGCTCAGGTGTAAAGCATCTTCTGACTTGGACATTCTCTAATAGAGACAGGTTGGATACCCATGTCAGACATCTTTTTTCCAGATGTTCAGGTATTTGGTCGTCCCATCCTAGCTTCAAGCCACACAGTTCTTGCAATACCTGTTTTGCAACGAGGATGACAGGTGCCAACATACCCAGAGGATCATATATAGAGCTTATCATAGACAACAAGCCCCTTCTTGTCAATGGAACGTCTTTGAGTTGGATTTTGAAGACAAACGAGTCAGACTGCACACACCATTGAACTCCAAGAGCTCTTTCAATAGGCAATGCATCCTTGTCCAAGTCTAAGTCTTTCAGCTCCTGAGTTAAGCTTTGCTCTGGAAGGGATGCAAGCAATGTTCGGCTATTACTAACCCATTTGTTCAGCGTGAAACCACCTGAGGCACACAGTTGGGTGAGCTGTCCTGCAAATTGTACTGCCTCTTGCTCGGTATTCACAGACTTTAAGCAGTCGTCCACGTAAAAATTCCTGAGCACAGTATGTGTAACATCTGGGTCAAATTTGCCAAAATTGTCTCTGGCACATTGCTGCAATGCAAAAGTCGCACAGCTTGGAGAAGATGTAGCCCCAAAGATGTGCACGACCATTTTGTATTCTTCAAGAGACATGTCCAAGTCCCCATCAGGCCACCACAAGAATCTCAAGAGATCCGAGTCTTCCTCGGATACATGCACCTGATGAAACATGGCTTCAACATCGGTAATGAAGGCAACAGGATTTTGGCGAAATCTAGTGAGGACCCCAATGAGATTGTTGGTGAGATCCGGGCCTTGTAGAAGTCGCAAGTTTAGAGACACACCTTGGTAGGTAGCTCCACAATCAAATACTACCCTCAGTTTGAGTTTTTTAGGGTGGTACACCCCGTGGTGAGGAATATACCACCTTCGTCCTTCATTTGTCCTCTTTTGCTCCTCCTCTGATGGTATTTGGTATTTTGACTATGGCAGACCTGTGACAGTACAGTCCGACCACCGCCCGCTCGAGATGATCACCAAAAAGCCACTGCACAAGGCTTCACCAAGGCTCCAGCAAATGTTGTTACGCCTGTTAAAATACAACATAGATGTGAAGTACCACCCTGGAAAACATATGTACATTGCAGATACCTTAAGCCGAGCGTATCAGACCTGCGATTCTCCATCTGACAACATAGAGGACGCACAACAGCTACGGGTACACAGCGTCACTGAGGTACTACCAATGAGTAGCCAAATAATTTAAAAGATTCAGCAAGCATCAGCCAGTGACCCGACTCTCCAGGCAGTAAGATCAGTGAGTCAGAGAGGTTGGCCGTCTCACAAGGCAAGTGTAACTCCCCTAGCACAACAGTTTTGGCAGGTGAGAGATGAAGTATATAGCGAGCATGGACTTGTTTTTGTAGGAGACAGAGTAGTAATCCCAGAATCTTTGCGACAGGAGATTATTTCTGCCTTACATGACACTCATATAGGCATTGAGAAGTGCAAAAACAGAGCCAGAGCTATCATGTATTGGCCAGGGATGTCTAGGGACATTCAAGATGCAATTGCTCGTTGCAGTGTATGTGCAAAATTTCAAAGAAGCAACACCCAGGAGCCAATGTTGCCACATGAAGTGCCAGACCGTCCATGGGCTAAGCTGGGCTCTGACATATTTACTTTTAATGGAACAGATCACCTACTTGTCGTTGATTACTTCTCCAAGTACCCTGAAATGGTGAGTCTGAGAACCAAGACAGCACAAGAGATCATCAACAAGCTGAAGTCCCTTTTTGCCAGGCATGGAGTGCCGGACACGTTGGTGAGTGACAATATGCCGTATGCCAGTCATGCTTTTCGTCAGTTTGCCGCAGATTGGAACTTTAACCTGGTGACGTCTAGTCCCACATATCCACAGTCCTATGGACAAAGTGAGAGGTTTGTGCAAACAATAAAACAGCTAATGAGAAAAGCAGCAGAGGATGGCAAGGACATTTACAAGTGCCTGCTTGATTTCCGAGACAGCCCTATCAGCGGACTCCAAGTCACTCCAGCACAATTGCTTATGGGTCGCCGTCTCAAGTCTATCTTGCCTGTAACCTCACGTAAACTGATGCCTCAAGCCACAGTGCAGGGTAGAGATGAGTTGGTGGCTCGACAACAACAGATGGCACGCTACTATAACCGGGGAAAAAGAGAACTGCCTTCCCTCCAACCTGGTGAAAGCTGCCGTATTAGACAAGGCCGCGTATGGAACCGAGCAGTTGTGGTACAACCTCATACCACCCCTCGATCATACACTGTCATGACAGAAAATGGAGCCACTTACCGTCGCAACAGAATTCACTTGTCTGTGGATCCTGACAAATCAGCATTTCAAGTGACACCGGACATTGTGGACTCAGACTGTACACCTATGGTGCTGAAGGAGACACATCCATCCCCTATAAATGTTGAGTTCACTAAGCCATCATCACAGCTGCCAGGGTCAGTCTGTGAGCGCCCAGCCAGGGCAAGATGTTTGCCAAAGAGATTTGATGACTACGTTATGTACAAGTAAAGTTTAAATGTTGTACATGTGTTAGTAGCTATATGTTCAAGTCTTAGCACTGTGATTAATACTCAAGTTGGTGACTTTAGACCAGTAAAGCTACCTTTATACCTAACTGTTGACTGAAAAGATATTATGACTTCACGCAAGATCTGAGGTTAGGATTTTGCTAAGAGATATTTTGGTTCATTATGTTTATTGAACAGGTTTGATGAATAGTATGCACTATATGTTAATACTGTAAGTACCGTGAAAATGCAATTGCGAATAAGCATATGCAAGTTAGTAATGTTTTACAAATAATACTTGCTGTGAAATATGTTGAAAACGTTATAAGTTGTGTGATGTCTTTAAAAGGGGAGATGTCACATGTTGATCTAAACAATACCATTGCTATGCATACTTGACCTGTAGTGCTGAACCGGAAATAAAGTAATTGAGTTCCTCCCCAGTGCTATGACTATTGTGTATATGACAAAGTGTAGACTCCAGAAACAACATATTCTTAGAGCTGATGAATATGTCAAGAAACGCCTTGTTTGCTGGAAAGAATGTTTGCATGCCACACCCGCCTTCAGTAGGAGCAGGAATCACATGGGTGGCACACCCCATCTCTCTCTACATCAGTTTATACCACGAACAAAGAAGATGGCTGCATTCTAGTACTCACTTGTGCACAAACATGGTGGTCAAGAACTCTTGGAGCATTAATCCCGTCTTATGGTGTCATGCAGGCCCTTGATCAAGTCAGAAGCTTATCAAATTCTGTACAGAAATTGGCCAATGAAACAGCTTTGGCCCTGGGTAACATCACGAACACTCTCGCTTCGCACAAGATCATGATCTTACAGAACAGAGTGGCCTTGGATTACATACTTGCAACGCAAGGGGGAGCCTGCACCATTATCGGCCCTGAGTGCTGCACCAGGTTAATGGATCCAACAGAGAACATGAACATAATCCAACAAGACATTATTGATCTTTCAGAAATTTTACACCAGATGACTGAAGATAATTCTTAATGGTTCGGAAACTTGTTAGGTAAACCCTGGCTGTGGATCAAGGAAATAGCAATTCTGCCTTTGTTTCTCCTACTGGCGTACCATCTATACGTCCACAGTATCAAGTATTTCATTCAACAAATGACTCACGCCTCTCACAAGAAAATGACAGTTCCAACCACAAAAGACTATTACCCGTAATAACTTCACGGACCCTAATTGCATGTTTGTTTCTGTGTCAGCATGCAATTACAGATAAGCAACACAGAACATGTGCTATGTGCGTGTACCGATCACAAGTTACAAGAATGAACTTTTAAGTGTCTAAATTTGTATTTTGTGAGAGTTATTAGAACTCTCAAAGGGTGAACTGTTGTATTACAAATTTATTAAATGTTTAATTTAGGTTCCAATACAATAGTATATAAACTGAGAAAGTTTAGTAGACTGAATTTAGCATTTGAGGTATGATGACATTCAAATAAGATTAAGTCAAGCAATCCAGGTGTCTGACATTAACCTTTTGTCTTTTGTCTTTATGCACCTCCTGAACAGTGTCATTGTCCCAAGTTAAGAAGGTATGAGTGATACTGTCCAACCCAGTCTCACGGCAGTTTGTGATGTGGTCACGTAATTTAATCTATTTATTCGTGGCAGGGACACGTTAATTTCGTTATTTTCGTAACTCCAGCACGTTTTTTAAACTAATGCATTTCAATTGGATGAATCTTTCGTGCAACCAGCACGATTCTTTCTGCCGTTATTTTCGTAATTTCAGCACGTTTTTTAAACTAATGCATTTCAATTGGATGAATCTTTCGTGAAACAGCACGATTCTTTCTGGAACCCTGGCCTGCAGCGTTGAAATTTGACGTCTTGGGTCAGCACGACCCAAAAAAAAATTCAGGGCGAGTCAAATGGCTGCCCCTAGATCATTTTTATCTGGCCCTCCAATTGGTTTTTGATGTTTAAAAACCCTCGCAATCTGATATCAAACTGCCCTCTGCGCAAAGGTTTAGCACGTTCATCAGCGGTGAGTTTAACAACGCACACGGTGTGCAACCGCATTCAGCGTTGATTTTAACAACACTCAACTGCAGGTAAACCGGAAATCAGAGGTGAGTTTGACCAAACCAACGCTCAACTGCAGGTCAAACGGCATTAAAAGGTGAGTTTAACAACGCTCCAAGGCGCGTGCAAGTAAGCAGTTTAAGCATTTTCTTGTCATAGGTAAGTTAGGACGCTACCGCTTTGCATACTAGAGCATGCTGGATAACGTATTTTTATCGGAGGTTTGCTGATTTTAATAAATATATATATCATATGCTTCGATTGTGTTCAATTAATCAGTTTTATTTGTATTTTTTAATTATTATTAAATCCTCTAATTAATAACGCTGACGTCACCGCATGGGTCGATCCCAAGGTCCATTGCGATTTTCCACTCGGTAAGTAGAAGAGTTAATTAATAGAGATGGATACTATTCTTACATTTACAGATCAAAAACTGTTGAATTAGGACAAGAAGTTGTGTTTAGAAACTTTGTAAGGTGGCCATTTCATTCTTATGACGATAAATGATAGAAGACTTTATAGCTTTCTGCACCAAAATATCGATTTTTGCAGGCTAGCAAAGTTAGCTAACGTTAATTGAATTCAAGTTCATTTTT
The DNA here is from genome assembly GCF_963993115.1 of Abramis brama. Taxonomy (NCBI): domain Eukaryota; kingdom Metazoa; phylum Chordata; class Actinopteri; order Cypriniformes; family Leuciscidae; genus Abramis; species Abramis brama. The sequence goes on from NC_139975.1 coordinate 38,053,674, forward strand.
TCGCATATAATCATGTAAGGTAGCCTACAATCATAGGGGAATATAAGATTTTCAGTATTACATTAGCCCACAATTATTATCCAACATTGTTCATAATGAAGAACGGTGTTGCCAGATTGGTTACTTTTACAGCCTAACGTATCACTGTTAAAAATCCACGCAAAATTATATAATAAACACCCACATAAATCCATAATAAACTATACAAATTCATAACTACTATTGTGGCTAATCACAATTTTTCAATATGAAATAAAAGATAATAGAGAAAATAGAAAATAATTCGCTAAAGAAAATAGAGTGAACAGAACCAAGTCCATTTTAGTTTTTTAATTGAGCACTTCAGTGCTCATTTTAAAAAAAAGGTATATTTAGCTCTGTGCATAACAGTCACAAAAATGTTATATTTTATCCATTGTTAAGTAATTTCATTGTCTCTGTCCCATTAACTCCCTCCCCGTAAACAAGTGTTTTTTTGTTTTTGTTTTTAGATTCTTCCAACATTACCCACCTACTAGTAGATTACCATTACACCACCACAACCAAAGGCCCTTTTAAGCGCCAACCTCTCTGGATTTGTGCACTGTTTGTCTTTCGGTCTGTCTCTCATTTCTGTCTGTGTCTCTTATCTCTGTCTGTCCATCTCTGTGTCTGTCCTTCTTTTTCTGTCTGCCCCTCGTTTCTGTGATGACCACTACACGTGTCACCGATTGTCAAGATGACAATTACATGGAGGGGAGACGGATGGCTCTTGAAATGAGCTTAGAACATGTTCTGACTGAAGCCAGGGTAGGTGTTTTTTAGGCGTTTAATTTTTTTTAATTAATTTTCAGATGCAATGAAGTAGAGTGCCTACATTGGGTCCTAGTCCTATTCTATGTATTACCACGTACAAAAAAATCCATTGTACCTTAATGGTTGAAGAAATATTTAGGCTATAATAATCACTCTGTAGACTATTATATAAGCCTAGGTACCTCAGACTCATTCAGTCTGTGATTGTATCTAGCTGCTCTCAATTGTCAAACATTTTTATGAAAGGGGTATAGAGTTGGTTTTTACTTTTGAACTCCTTGGTCCAGCCAAACTGAATGCATTGATCAAGGATTCTTTATTGAAATTGTTTTTCCACCTCAAAATATATAGGGTATAAAGTTTATGATAAGAGTTTTTTTTTTTTCATATCCATTGCATCTTTTGTTAAAAATATATTTAACAGCCTAATCATGATTTTCACTTCAACCCCCAGAAAGAATCCGAGGAGCAGAGGCAAGTTCCCCCTCCGCCAATCCCAAAAAGGGTGTGTTTAGGGCGTGGCAAGCCAAGGGGGAGGCGTGGAGGGCGGCCCAAAGCCTCAGCTACCGGTAATAATAATAATAGTAATTGGTTACACATCATTGTCAAGAAATCAAGTTGTGTTGGTGGTCTAACTTGGTTTTATTTCTCTGTGTGCTCTGTTGTAGTTACACACAACCAGATCGGGAACTACCTGCTCACTGAAGATCTTCCTGCAGGCAGTCTTGATCCTCAAGTGGAATTTGGTAAAATATGGTCGAATACATTTGAATTATTTTTAGGTAATTTTCTGAGGCAGTTCTGAAAGCAGGGTTCACCCAAATCCTGGATTCATGTAAAATTCTGGCATAAAATGTTAAAACTCGAAAGCTTGCCAGACCTCCCGTGCCTAGTTAAGGCCTGCTAAGGCATGAATTGGCCTGTGGCGGTATCGGGCGTGGCTTAGCGAAGGGTCAGTTGTACCCACATCAACTGCTTATAAATCAAAGCCACAAATTGTGTCCACAATGGCCTGAGTCCTATTATTGAACCACTTTTTTGGTAGTTTCAATCACACATTTAGTATTTTCAATTTCGTCCCAATGGAATTACGTCTCAATTTTCACGTTCATACAATTTACCCTGATACATGTTTCAAAGTATGCTGAATTTGGCCCAAGATTGTTGGAAAGTTGATTTGGAAAAGTTCTGAAATTTATGTTACTGAAAGCATTGGCAATATATTTACCCATTATTATGAAATCATGGGTCTGCATAGAAATGGTCCTTATTCAATTAAATTAATATTTGTCTTTGCAGAAAAAAACATGGAGAGCCTCTCTGCTATGTCTGACTCCCCTGAAATCCAGAGGGCATCATCATCATGGGCTTTCAGGCAGCAGCAAGCCTCACAAAGATGGAAGGAGGCAAGGCCATTCCACCTTAAATGCCTCATCCAAACTCAGGATGTTGGCCAACCATTTTGTAGCCATTGCTGCAAGCCTGCAGTTGTTAGGTGAGATCTCATTAATGTTCTTTCATACTTTGTAGGTTATTAGAGTGCATCACTAATTGATGTCTTCATGTCTTGATCCACTTCCTGCTCAGCTATTGTTCGGACGCTCTTGCTTACTGCTCCGCACTTTGCTCTATCGCTTTTACATTTTATCTCCTATTTTTTATATTTTATTTCCTTTATTTTATTTCCTTTTATCACCTAATTTTAACTTCAGCAAATCAGCACAGTGCTCAGACGACAAAGTTTGGATTACTACAAAAACTGAGAATTCTTTTACCCGACCAGCTTACATTCCGGGAAAGGAAAACACAACTGCCTCAAGGATAAGAGAAAATGCCTCTTCTGAAATATACTTGCTGCACTAACTGCCACAGACTTTTACAAAGGATTGCAGTTCTTGAAACAAAGTTACTTACGGGACCACCAAACCAGACGAAGCACACAACAGAGCTTCGTCATGGACACCCTCAGCATACCGGTGAGTCCCATGAAACTAGTGCTCCTCGACAGGTAGAGAAACAAGCCGATCGACTTACTAATCGATGGCACAAACAGGGAGCGAGACCCAAAGGCACTCGAGACATCAGATTGTCACGAGCATCACATATTGCCGCAGTAGCATCCTCTACCCCAGATACAGCTCTGACAAGGATTGCAAACACTGGTCTCCTACCACCGCCTATACATCTTGAGAACAGATTTGAAGTGCTAATGAATGTAAATGAGGAATCCCCAAATGTGATGAATGTGATCGAACACAGACTGAATGGGCCAGTAGCTAACACTGATGCTAACTGGCGCTCAAGGTCGAGCAGACAGCGGCTCTCAGCTCAGAGCGCAGCCGAGCCCAGGACTCTGATAGTGGGGGACTCCATAATCAGAAACATTAGCAGCAGGGACACAACTACGTGCTGCCTTCCACAAGCAACAACTTCTAAAATATAACCAGGGAACTTCAGAACATTCTGATGAAACATAAGACTGCAAATCGACTCATCATTCATGTGGGGAAGAATGATATTCATAAAGAGCAGTCAGAACTCCTTAAGAAGGATTTCCATGAACTTTTTGAAACACTTAAAAGACTGAAAGTTCAAACATTCATCAGTGGACCACTCCCAGCAAGAGGAACAAACAGGTTTTCACGGTTGCTTGGGCTTAATACATGGCTGCAAAAAACCTGCAATATAAAAGGAGTAAACTTCATTGACAATTTCAATCTTTTCTGGAGTCAGAGACAACTTTTTCATCGGGATGGCCATCACCCAAACAAACTTGGTTCAAGAGTGTTAAAGGACAATATCTACTTCTCCCTCAATCATCCTTCTGCAGTGTGTGCCAATCCACTCAATCTGAACGGCACACACACACCTGGACACAGTATGAATGATGACGGGACTTCACTTCAGCAGCAAAATGGACATGATAACACCACGCCGCCACAACAACCTCTGCTCACGGACACAATCTCAGCTGAGCCCTGCCCACAGAGCTCACCACAGACAGACTGTGACATATCAGAACTGCTTGAAGATTCAGCACCCAAGGACGACTTCCTGGAAAACAGCCAGGGAAGCCAGGACAGCATATCACAACCTCCGATAACACCAGAGCAACAGCCCCTTTCACCAGACACTCTCTCCCTCTCTCCAGCAACTCCACTCCTGTGCTTCTCACAGAAAATGGAAGAACTGGTGTATGCTGGAACCAGACTATCCCACTCTTTTGCTGCGAGCCCCCAGATACCAACCAAAAAAAGACAGGCACCTCAACCACCCGCATCAAAGCCTGCACCAAAGCCTGCACCAAAGCCTGCGGGCCCAGCTCGCCCTCCCCCTCCTGTGAGAGCTCTTCGGCCTCTGCCACAACGCCAAGGCCCACACCCTCCTCCATCTGCTCGAGGTGAACCGAAAACAACTGATACCAGCTCTCAGTGATATGTGTCGGGTCCCCGTTTTGATAACAGTAACTTTCTCAAATGTTTACAGAACAAGTGGGAACCCAGTGTGCCTGTATCTTTCTCTATTGCTGTTCTATTACAAGATAGAAAGTCTAAGGCCTTCAATAGCCGTACAGCAAACCTAACTAATCTGGTGCCTCTTGCACGTCAAACTAATATTGCTGTGGGGAAAAGTAAGTCTGTTAAGTTAGCACTCCTTAACATCCGCTCACTTAAAAATAAATCACTCCTAGTCAACGACTTAATAACCACAAACAATCTGGATTTTATGCTTCTGAATGAAACCTGGCTAGAAGACAGCTGCAGTGCAACAATCCTCAATGAAGCAGCCCCTCCTAACTTTACTTTTATGAGTGTCTGCAGAGCTGTTAAAGGAGGTGGGGGTCTAGCTGCTCTTTTTAAAGATATCTATCAATGTAAGCAAATATCATTTTGGAATTACTTGTCTTTCGAATATCTGGGTATTGTGTTAAAAAGTGCTCCACGCATTTTACTTATCATTATTTACAGGCCTCCAAAATACTCTCCAGCCTTTGCTGAGGACTTTACAGAACTGGTATCAACAATTACATCAGAGTTTGACTGTTTTGCCATTGCTGGAGATTTAAACATCCACAGATAATGCAGAAACCAATATGGCAAAAGAAATCAATACTGTTTTAAAAACTTTTGATCTGACTCAGCATGTACATGGACCCACACACAATCGTGGACACACTCTAGATTTACTTATCAGTAAGGGTCTAAACATTTCACTGATTGTTATTAAGGATGTAGCACTGTCTGATCATTTCTGTATTTTCTTTGATATATTGATCTCTCCTGCCACTGAAGCTAGATCTGTGTCTGTCAAGAAGAGATGCTTAAATGAGAACACTAGTGTACTATTTATGAAGGCTTTATCCTTAACACCAAGCATATCTGCGGACTCTGTTGATTTTCTCCTTGATTGCTTTAACTCAAAAGTTAAAACTGTAATTGATGATATTGCTCCTGTTAAAGTCAGGAAGAAGAGTGGCAGACAAAAAGCACCTTGGAGAAACTCAACAGCAGTGCAAAATATGAAAAGACAATGCAGAAAAGTAGAGCGCATATGGCGGAAGACTAAACTTGTAGTCCATTATAACATCTACAAAGACAGCCTTCATGCTTTTAATATGGAACTAGGCAAAGCTAGACAGACTTTCTTCTCAAATATTATAAACAGTAATTTAAACAACACACGCACTCTTTTTGCTACAGTAGAGAGACTGACAAACCCCCCAAGCCATATTCCCAGTGAAATGCTCTCAGACAACAAGTGCAGTGAGTTTGCTTCTTTCTTCTCTGAGAAAATCAATAATATCAGAAAGGTGATCAGCACATCCTTGAGTTGCGCTGGGGTCAGACAGATCATCAAACCACCTGAGAAAGTAGTTACTATGTCTGACTTCAAAGAAATTGATGGCAAAATTTTGGAAGAAACCGTACAGCACCTTAAAACATCAACCTGCGCTCTTGACACACTTCCCACATCATTTTTCAAAAGTGTGTTAAACAGTTTAGAAGCAGATCTTCTAGAAGTGGTAAATGCCTCACTTCTCTCTGGGAGTTTTCCAAAATCCCTGAAAACTGCAGTTGTCAAGCCCCTCCTGAAAAAGAACAATCTGGATAAGACCATATTAAGCAACTATAGGCCGATCTCAAATCTTCCTTTCATAGGCAAGATCATTGAAAAAGTTGTCTTCAATCAGCTGAACAAATTCTTATGCTCGAATGGATACTTTGACAATTTTCAATCTGGTTTCCGACCGCACCACAGCACAGAGACAGCGCTCATAAAGATAATAAACGATATTCGCTTAAATACTGATTCAGGCAAATTATCAGTGCTGGTACTACTCGACCTCATTGCTGCATTTGACACTGTCGATCATAACATACTTCTTGACAGGCTGGAAAACTGGGTGGAGCTTTCTGGGATAGTCCTAAAATGGTTCAGGTCATACTTAGATGGGAGAGGTTATTATGTGAGTATAGGAGACCATAAGTCTGAGTGGACATCCATGACATGCGGAGTCCCTCAAGGCTCAATTCTTGCGCCACTCCTGTTCAACCTGTATATGCTCCCAATGAGCCAAATAATGAGAAAGAACCAAATTGCTTACCACAGCTATGCAGACGACACACAGCTCTACTTAACCCTATCGCCTAACGATTACAGCCCCATTGACTCCCTGTGCCAATGCATTGATGAAGTCAACAGTTGGATGTGTCAAAACTTTCTTCAGTTAAACAAAGACAAAACTGAAGTCATTGCATTTGGAAACAAAGATGAAGTTCTCAAGGTGAACGCATACCTTCACTCTAGGGGTCAAACAACTAAAAATCAAGTCAGGAATCTTGGTGTGACACTAGAGTCAGACCTTAGTTTCAGTAGTCATGTCAAAGCAATAACTAAATCAGCATACTATCATCTAAAAAATATTGCAAGAATTAGATGCTTTGTTTCCAGACAAGACTTAGAGAAACTTGTGCATGCTTTCATCACCAGCAGGGTGGATTATTGTAATGGACTCCTCACTGGCCTTCCCAAAAAGACCATAAGACAGTTGCAGCTCATACAGAACACTGCCGCCAGGATTCTGAGCAGAACCAGAAAATATGAACATATCACACCAGTCCTCAGGTCTTTACACTGGCTCCCAGTTAAATTTAGGATTGATTTTAAAGTATTATTACTGGTATATAAATCATTCAATGGCCTAGGACCTCAATATATTGCAGATATGCTCACTGAATATAAACCCAACAGATCACTCAGATCACTAGGATCATATCAGCTAGAAATACCAAGGGTTCACTCTAAGCATGGCGAATCTGCTTTTAGCTATTATGCCAGCCGCAGCTGGAACCAGCTTCCAGAAGAGATCAGACGTGCTCCTACAGTAGTGACTTTCAAATCCAGACTCAAAACACATCTGTTTAGCTATGCATTTACTGATTGAGCACTGTGCCAATGTTCGTCCGACTGTTTGTACTGCACTGTATTTTATTTTTATTTTTCTAAACTGTTTTAATTATTCTTATTTCTTTTTATTATTTTAATTTCTTCTATGTAAAGCACTTTGAATTGCCACTGTGTATGAAATGTGCTATACAAATAAACTTGCCTTGCCTTGCCTTGCCTTCATGTTTCGGATAAACTGCATGTTTATGGTGGAGTCAGGGCTGTTTTAAAGTGTTGGTTCAATGACTATATTGGTTCATTGATTTCGTTCCTAGATGCAGAGAGTGTCTGCCAGACCAGTGGTTCTGTGAAACCTGCGATAGCAAGACTCACAGAAGATGGCCACTCCACGATAGGGAGTCAGTCCTTGAGGGCTTTTTTAAAGCTATTCCCCCATCCAAATATTTTGTTAGAGGGGAGGGAGGATACAGCTCACACGACCAAGGTAGGTAATTGCAAAACTCTTTTGTACTCTCATGTAATAAATCTAGTAGGCTAATTTTGTGTTTATCTTTCCTTTGCTAGCTTGTATTTTGCCAACGGTGAGAGTGACTCAAAAATGTCCCTGTGAAGTCCCCAACATAACTGTGTCCCCGGGCAAAGCAGTCATTTTAATTTCCATCAATGGTAATATTTCTAAACTCTGATCTTTTTTCAATTTTCAGCTGTTTCCCCCTTTTTTTGCCTTTGCTTTGCAATGAAAATAATAGTACTTTAAAAACGACAGAATACATCTTGTCATTATGATAAACCAAAAAATATATACTTATTTGAACTATGCTGGTGTGATTCTACTCAAGATGAAGCCCAAGTGTCTTAAGGTGTGCCAGCTGATTGTTTCTAAAAACTCAGGTATTCATGGGTTTGTTTTCTTATTACCCAAGGGCGTTATGACATGCACCAGCCATTGTTTGCATGCCAAACATGCCAGCAGCAGTGGGCTCCAGAGTTCATGGACCTCATAAACAGTGGATACTGGCCAGCTTCCACCAGCTCTTCCACTTTGTATTCCCTCAACCTTTTCAGCAGTGTGAGGGAACTAAAAGTCATCACTCCGGCACTGTCCAGACAAGCCTTGGCAAAGCTGCTGGAGCACCGTACAAAGTGTGGTGGGCGGGTAAGTGTTCACCATATTATAGAATTCTTTACCATATGTAGAAATCTACAAAGTAACATTTAATATAATGCATCTTTCAGTCAGGACCAGTTTGCGGGGACACGCTGTAGCGCAGCTTCCTCGAATTTTCATATTGTGCTTTTGAGGAAGACAGCATGTCCTGCGGTGCACCTTTCACCTGCCCTGCTTGCACCCCAGACATGCTGGCAATCTCTGTAGATGGCAACAGGAAGCTATACCGGTTTCTCCGAAGCGGAAGGTGATATTTTTTTCTTCCAGTATAGATTGATCTGGATTTTTTTATATTTAATATTCAGCATAGATTAATGTTCTGTTTGGTTTCTTCCTCAGCTCCGACTCTTCGTTTTTTGAAGGAGCATTTATTGCAGAAGACACATCTGTGTCAACATTTGTTGATGTCCTGCATAAAGCTGTGAAACAGGCAGGTTTCAAATTATTTCTTAATATAATTAGTATGCTTTTACAGCCCAGATTGTATTTGCATTGGTGAAAAAACTGCCCTCAGCTTTAAATTACAAGGAGTATATACAGTATGTTTATAGTGTGTTTCATTTACATCACAGCTACCTGGACAAGGCAGATGTGGGAGCTCCTCGTGGACAGCAGCGAAGGAGACTTCTAGGAGGACCTTCAAGTTGGACGAAGAGGGCATGGAGGTTGCGGTGTGTCGGCATGGTTTCCTCCTTAAAGCGCTCAATATGTTCAGAGGTGAGATTATAATAAATTGTTTGCTGTTAAATGTAACTTTGTATTGTTGTTATTTGTATGCAGCTTATATACCCCTGCTTGGTTGAGTTTCCCATTATGATGTTCTCTTTAGAATGTACAATAATAAATTTTATATCCCTAGGTGAAATCTTTGCCTACCCCATGTATCTGCACAAGGAGTTGATGAGTTTAAAGCCAAGATTTATCGCCATGGATGTAATGTGTAAATACTGGCCATATTTACACAAATCAGCAAACATCCTTCCTGATCTCCAGGGGCTAACATCAACCAGGCCTTTCCTAAGCGTCATGCACGCTACAGCACATTCCTCTAAGTGTGAGGTATGTTCAGTGTTTATTATGTTTAACTATCATCAGAAAATCGCGTCAGGGTCCGGTTCGCCTTGTCGTTACTTATTATCCGATATGATCGGCGGACGTTACATTATCCCTTACATGCCTTCTTCTAGATTACATGGAGTGGCAAAAACCAAGAAGGAGCAGGGTCAACTGCAGGGGAGGAAGTTGAACAGGTGAACAGCTACCTCTCCCGCTGTGCCTTAACAACTAAATACATGTCGAAAGGAGGTAATTGTAGAATTTCTCTTCTAATGTAATTTTTTTTATTGCTTATTGCATGATTTTCACTCAACATTTACTCTCAACAGCACGTGTGGATGTGCTTACAATCCATGCTATGGCCTGGAACTACAAAAAATTCACAACACTACATCGGGCATTGTCTGCAAGATATGTGAAGGTGTGTTCTCTGTAAATGGTTTAAATTTGTGGTTATTGTGTAGCTTTGTGTAACTGTATTGTTTAACTGTCGAATTAGACTTGCCAGAGGCTTCAGGAGGAGACTGCAAGTCTAGCGGAGCTTAAAGAAAGCTTGGCTTGCACCGATGAAGCAGTGTGGGTGTCTGATGTGAGGGAATGGGCAGCTGGTGGTAAGTTTGAACCAATAACATGTTTCATTTTGTGCTTCCTCATTGGCGGCGATCATAGATCATGATATTTAAGCTGTCTACTGCTTACTATACTGCATGCCACTATCTCTGTAAGCCTGTTTTTTTTGTGTTGTGTTTCCAGATACAACAGGTTCTTCCCTAGAGCAGTCCATTGAGGGCAGTTACCTTAACGTGAGGCAGCGGAAGCAGGCTCTATACCGCCAAAATGGTAGAATTACATTGTCTATAGATAATTGCTCACTGTATTTTTGGTCATTTTTTATACCTTCTGCTTGTCTTTACAGATAGCGGCAAGTTCCTTCACCGCCTGCGGAGAAAAATTGCTGAGAGCAAGAGACTGCTATTGAAAGACATAGAGACATATAACAGTCATGAGCCTGCCATGGCAATTGATCTAAATGAAGTGGAGCAGTCACTATCAGGAGACAACCCATCCCCAACATGGCCGTGGGAGGTTCATGGCAGCGGTAAGCGGAGTTTCCTGAGGCATCAGATTTATTTTGTAAAGATTCAAGTCAAAATTGTTATTTATACATTTTCTTTACTTCTGTTGTAGCACAAATCGAAGACAAGTTAAAAAATTTCAACAAAGCCATGCTGAAAATGAGACTGGAGGAGGAAAGGACAATACTTGTTCAGGAGATGGCCCAGCACTGCTCATGGTTGCAGAAGTTGCAGGCAACTCTTAAAAGAAAGACTTCAGAGGAAGGCAAGTTTCATCTTTGTAACCATACCAATCAAACAAGGAAGTAATGGTGATAAGGACACCATACTTTAACTTTACCTAACAACAAACATATCTTACTAGAAAGCAGTTGAAAAACATTACACTGACCATCTAATTTTGATGAGTTATAACAAATATTACAAAGCAAGGTGGGTATGTGCCATCCAGAAACTTGCACTCTGCAAGCGAACAACGTCTTGTGGTGCCATCTTAAAGAGGCTCAAAATCTCTTTCTCAGACCTTTACCATGACTTCCCTGCTGGTGGAATGATCTGCCTATCTCAACCAGAGCTGCTGAGTCCGTAGCCACTATTAAGAAACATCTGAAGATGCATCTTTTTCAAAAGCACTTGATCTAGTATACTAACATTACTCTTCTCTTCAAAAAATAAACCCAAAAACGTTTCTGTACTGCGTTAGATCAAACTGAGAAAGGTCATAGCACTTGTATATTGTTGTCCTACTGTGGGTTTAACTAAAAGCGTCGGCTAAATGAATTAATGTAAATGTATGTCATGGTAATTTGGATGTTTTTCACTTTTCACTTACAGACAAGCAAAACAAGGGCCTTTCCTGTCTCTGCAGAAGACGTCTATCTGAAGTTTCGGATACGTTGAAAGAGGTGCATCTTCAATGCAAGGCTGTTTTGGGCCCTCAGGGCTCTGCTATAGAGCTGGAAGAGGAAAATGAAAGTGATATCAGCAGTCCAGACACCAGTGAAAATGAAGAGGAGTGCAGGTAATGATTATGTGAAAAGTGTCATTTTTTTTAATACCCTTAATTTATGTAACCTGTCAAATTGAGTAAAGATAACATTAATACTACATTTGTTTTCCAGAGTTTGAATAGGGACATGTTTAATGTTTACTCTGTTTGTGTCTGTGTCTCTCAGGGAGGAGGTGTCTGTAATCGGTTGATTGCAGCCTGGGCAGTGTGAGGGACTTTCATGGCTGCTATTCCGCTCCTGTATCACATTGTTTTTCTTTTTGTTCGCCTTTTTGCCATATGACTGATTACGCCACACTTTTATTTCATACCATATCATTTATACTGATTATTGCTTATTTCTCATTTTTCATCTCATATATTTACTGTAATAAATCACTATTTTTTGTATCTTAATCCATGTGTGGTCTCCCATTTCATTTTGCCTGGCCAAAAAGGAGCCTGGTCAGGGTTACACTGTTGTTCCACTTTTCTGGACTTGTAAGGTTTATATATGAGCTAAGTAAAATCACACCTTACACATTCACTGACTATAGCGCTTTCTAGAAATCAACATTTTTCCAATCTTATGCTCCGCCTCCTGACAACACACAAGCAGCTGGAGGTCCCTGAATCATAATATGTGCCACATGATGACATTTTATAAATTAATGGGTGTAACACTTATATACTGAACAAGGTGTTACAAGTATATCCGGTACATCAAGCTTGCCACGGCTGGTAAGGTCAGTGAAATTGGGTTTATCTCAAAACACACCTCTTTTTATCATAATAATCAACCAAAATATGGATGTTTTAATGGTTTGTGTATGATTTCAGAACTTTTGTTGACCAACATGTCAAAAATATGCTCTCTGAACGGTTGTTGTTGAAGATATCTTGTGCATCAAAATTCCCACAGCACCTAAGATAAGCATAATTAGGTTTATTTCACCACAGCACACCTCTTTATATCATAATCAATCAAAATATGGATGTTTTATTGGTTTGTGTATGATTTCAGAACTTTTCTTGATCAACATATGTCAGCTCTCTGAACGGTAGTTTGAAGATATCTTGTGTGTCAAAATTCCCACACCTAAGATAAGCATAATTAGGTTTATTTCACCAAAGCACACCTCTTTATATCATAATCAATCAAAAATATGGACGTTTTAATGGTTTATGTATGATTTCAGAACTTTTGTTGACCAATTGTCAAAAAAAAATTGTTTTTTTAAAACATACATCAAATGTACACTCACCTAAAGGATTATTAGGAACACCTGTTCAATTTCTCATTAATGCAATTATCTAATCAACCAATCACATGGCAGTTGCTTCAATGCATTTAGGGGTGTGGTCCTTGTCAAGACAATCTCCTGAACTCCAAACTGAATGTCAGAATGGGAAAGAAAGGTGATTTAAGCAATTTTGAGCGTGGCATGGTTGTTGGTGTCAGACGGGCCGGTCTGAGTATTTCACAATCTGCTCAGTTACTGGGGTTTTTACACACAACCATTTCTAGAGTTTACAAAGAATGGTGTGAAAAGGGAAAAACATCCAGTATACGGCAGTCCTGTGGGCGAAAATGCCTTGTTGATGCTAGAGGTCAGAAGAGAATGGGCCGACTGATTCAAGCTGATAGAAGAGCAACTTTGACTGAAATAACCACTCGTTACAACCGAGGTATGCAGCAAAGCATTTGTGAAGCCACCACACGCACAACCTTGAGGCGGATGGGCTACAACAGCAGAAGACCCCACCGGGTACCACTCATCTCCACTACAAATAGGAAAATGAGGCTACAATTTGCACGAGCTCACAAAAATTGGACAGTTGAAGACTGGAAAAATGTTGCCTGGTCTGATGAGTCTCGATTTCTGTTGAGACATTCAGATGGTAGAGTCAGAATTTGGCGTAAACAGAATGAGAACATGGATCCATCATGCCTTGTTACCACTGTGCAGGCTGGTGGTGGTGGTGTAATGGTGTGGGGGATGTTTTCTTGGCACACTTTAGGCCCCTTAGTGCCAATTGGGCATCGTTTAAATGCCACGGCCTACCTGAGCATTGTTTCTGACCATGTCCATCCCTTTATGACCACCATGTACCCATCCTCTGATGGCTACTTCCAGCAGGATAATGCACCATGTCACAAAGCTCGAATCATTTCAAAATGGTTTCTTGAACATGACAATGAGTTCACTGTACTAAAATGGCCCCCACAGTCACCAGATCTCAACCCAATAGAGCATCTTTGGGATGTGGTGGAACGGGAGCTTCGTGTGCTGGATGTGTATCCGACAAATCTCCATCAACTGCAAGATGCTATCCTATCAATATAGGCCAACATTTCTAAAGAATGCTTTCAGCACCTTGTTGAATCAATGCCACATAGAATTAAGGCAGTTCTGAAGGTGAAAGGGGGTCAATCACAGTATTATTATGGTGTTCCTAATAATCCTTTAGGTGAGTGTATATGCAAATACAGAGCAGCACTAGAGGCATTAAATAATAATAATACATTTAATTTGTTTGATTGGGGAGACAAAGAAAATGTGCAGTGTTGGGGGTCCTTCAGGAGCATGGTAAATACTGCCATAGAGAGTACTGTTGCCGTAGTCCAGTCTGGAGGTGATGAGGGCATGGATGAGATTGATGCATTGAAGAATTAGTTCATCAATATAGAATATGGGGCTATGTATGCAATATGATGCACCAAACTAAGCAGGAGGATAGAACATGTCTTAATTCATATGAATTGATATGCACAGGCTTTTATCATATGGGTTACAGTTTACATAGCCCCATATTGTAGATTGTGGAACCAACTTTACAGGTGGCACATTTTGGCCTATTTACAACTGAAGGACAGCTGATTCAACTACCAAAACCATATATTTTTCTAAAAGCCTATAGCTTGTGACAATGACTAACCCTAACCCTAACCCTAACCAGTTCTGTCAATGGTTGGAGAATTATTTAATGAATTGGTTTGTCCCGAAAATTACTGTCCACATGCTGTCTGAGGATCCGAGTCTGAGCCCTTGACTTGCCAAAGCAGGTCAGCTATGAAACTGGATATATTTAGCCAAACATATACATCTGAATTTATTTTGCCAAAATTGCACATATCTTTATTTTTGTGTATACTCACAATAAAAACAAAGTGTGGTGATTTTCGCCAAATAAAGAAAAATAAACACGAAGCGAGTTCTGCCTTCTCTCTGTCAGTTAAGTCCATTCTGAAACGCGTCCGAAAATGAACTGTAACTCAGCGAATACTTCTCACACAGACACGTGAGATATGTCTTTATGAAGCTTGAAATCTCTTCTTTTAAATGAAGTAATTTATATAAAAAACAAATGTTTTCAACTCATGTAATCCGTTTGAAAGCAAGGAGAGGTACCGTTTTTCCTTCTGCCTCATTATCTCTATAATAAGCTGCGGCCGCCCCGCCCCCGGCGCTATTCACATGGTAAATAGTTTAGGTGATCTAGTATGCATCGCATACGCCCCCCGATCAATGCCATAAAAACACAGTTTCTTCATCAGACTTACTGATAGTTCATCGCGTTTTGAGTATGGCACGCTTCTCCGGTAAAGACGCCCTTCAGATGATTCTGGACAGCGAGGAAGAATGCACCTTTTCCTCAGAGGAAGATTGTAACTCAGACGACGAACGGCAGCATTTTGAAGAGCGAATTCCGCCGAGGACACAATTTCGGAGTAAGTTTTACTTAAAAGTCTTTTGTCTTTTATTTTTCGTGTTCGCATTTATGAGGAAAAAACAATATTACGTGACAGTTCTCCATTATGGACGCGAGCGCTCTGAAAGCAGCACTTAAAGACTTTCAAACTTTCACAGAGACCTCAAAACAGAAAGCACAAATCCTTTTTTTAAAACGAATTTCGTTTTGTATTAATTGTATCTTAATTTTTATAATTTTTTCATTAACAAATTTCCTGGATTTAATACATAAAAAAGTAAATATAGGCTAGCAATCACAACATAAGGTGCTTGAACTGGAGATCATCATTAACCAGACCGTAGCCTACTCGCCTCACATGTCTAAAAAATGTGAAATATATTTACAGAAAGCTGGATCTAAACAAAACCATCCAAAACAAAAAACTATGTAGCCTAATAAATGTGCATTTCTCCGGTGCGTTCACTAGTCTACTGCGAAGATCGCGAGTCAATAGCCTATCGTCAACTTCATCTTTGCCAGAAGTTAATAAACAATTAAAATGTCTTATTGCAATATTTTACATATTCATTATCATTACTTTTGGTGGATCTTTGAGGCAGCTTTTTAGGTTTATGGCGTTTTGGAAAAGAGCTCTTCACGTACAAACACCGTTTCACCAAGGCACAGCGGCCCTTCAGCACATCAGGTGTGAACTACTAAATATGCATGATCGTTTACGCCCCATCCACATATTGGCTTTCCAAACTAGAAGTGTTTCACAAAACTTAAATCATTGTATCGTTTTATGTGAATGATTAGGCAGGATGATTTTCACATCATTTTGAAGATAAAACTCTAGGCGACGACATCCATTAGTCAAAAGTCTTATTGACACATATTTACTATGTGTTTTGTGGCCTTATTTCAGAAACTTTAGTTTTTAGTTTTTTCAATAACCATGCATAAACATTATTCTCTCAAAAATGAAAACATGTACATACACGTGGCTCACATATTATGGTAGCCCTGTTTGTGCTATATAGAGTGAATTTACACCTTTGCCATTAATATGTTTATAAGCAACTGAAAAAAGCACAAATGTCAGGGCATGTCAGAACATCTCAAGGGCCCCAAAAACAGCCCAGACCCCAGAGGGTTAATGAGAGTGAAATAGAGAGTCAGAGCAATCTTATTTCTGTATTTGTCATATAGTAAAACACATACCATGCTGCACAAGGCTCCCAGTCAATAAGTAATTCTGTTTGGCCCTATGACAGGAACAACAATACATGCTTACACATTTTTTGCATCAGGCTTTGGTAACAGCCACCATGTTTCCTGTTTCATGTTTTACCATGATATTTAAAGTATTTTAGTCAAGAGACTGTAGTATATACTTTATACAATATTTACATTATTTGACTATTTGCCATCTTTACTTCTGTGATTGACGGGTATTTTAACTTGACATTTTGACTTTATTTTGACGTAAATAGAACAAATAAAGAGTAGTATGGTGTTCAGTTATGCATGTCTTACCTTTCTCACTCTTTCTTTCAGAGCACTCCTAATTGGATAAATACCCAGGCCTGTGTGGTAGGAGCAATCTGAAGGCATCAAAACTCAGATTAGGAACACAACAACATCATTAACATATCCAGGTCAAGCATTCACATCAAAGTGATCAAATATCAAGTCTGAATGCAAATGTATTAATTCATTTAAACTTACTTTTTTGTTTTTGTTTTTTGCTTTTATCCATTTCTGCCTCTGTGGGATAGAAAAATACATATATCCACTCTGCAAAAAGGCAAACAATTCAGAAACGGTCTTGCTCATCATAGAATTTATTACAAATAACAATATCATTAAAAAAACCTGACAAATGCAAAACATGCCTGACTTCCGCTTTCTCTTCCCTGTTGACCCTGTGGTTTTGAAGAAATCAGATGTAAAACTAAGTATGGAATGGCAAACAATTAAGGACTATCTAAGTATGTCTTTTTATACATGTTCATTAAAACAGGCACACATTCACACACTCACTTGCTCGCTCACACACACACACACACACACACACACACACACACACACACACACACACACACACAAACCCTCATGTGTAACCTATGTCCTACCACAAAAATGATCATGAACACCCAATCAGAACTAAATCAATCGGTTGAGAAGTTGCCCAGCAAAATTGCTGAAAAAGTTGTTGGATACAGTACATACCATAATCTTTCTTATGTGTGCAATAAACTCCATTGTAACAACTGACATCATTAGCTTAGCCAAATCACAGGAGTACTTGGGCCAATCTAAGCTAATGATTTCAGTTGGAGACAACTAGCCTTTAGCTTACATGCTAGTCGGCCCCTCCGACTTCAATTGAATTAGGCTAATAGGGGGATATGTCGAACTGGGATGTTGCATGCAAATACAAAAAAATTATATGTCCCTGCCTAATCTAACTCTCTGGTTGACAGCAAGTGAGCGAATTAACTAAAACACAGTGGAATGTTGCTTTAAGAGCTTTGTAGTTAGCTGTAAGAGTTACCTTTTTTAGGTAGATGTATTTCACCCGCCTTCTCCAAAAGGCCTGCCGTCACCACAGCGGGGCCTTCCAGCCCCGCCTCCTCCACAAGGCCTTCCGGCCCCGCCTCCTCCACGAGGCCTTCCGGCCCCGCCTCCTCCTCCACGAGGCCTTCCGGCCCCGCCTCCTCCACGAGGCCTTCCGGCCCCTCCTCCTCCACGAGGCCTTCCGGCCCCGCCTCCTCCACGAGGCCTTCCGGCCCCGCCTCCTCCACGAGGACTTTCTTCTACCCACCACCAATCAAAATCACACAGTATACAAACCATATTTATCTTTCTATTTTAATGTATATAGCTTCTTAGAACTGTGCACCTTGACCCATGCATTTGGTGTTTAAACTGTTTAGAGGTCGGTAAACCCTATATTTCAGAAATCTGGCTTAAATCGCTCTTTTCAAAAATAAAAATAAAAGAATTTGAAAAATATATTATGATCTTCTGTCAAAAATGTCACTCAATCAGGACTGGTAAATGTGGCGACCCTATTAAAAAAGGTAGTGTTAATTGTACACACCAAAATGATGGCTTCATCCCGCATGGCTGCCTCATTGTGTTTTTTTTTAAGATTGCCAAGCCACTCCCCCTTCTTCATATCAAGGGCCTGCAGCCTCTTCATCAAACGAGCCTTCTTGGGCTGCTCTGCCCCACAGGCCTTACAAATCTTAGTGGCACAGGGCATGACCTGGGGGCAGTTGGGGCATTTCTTTTGATTAGAAACCATGTTGTCTGAGGAAAAAAAGAAAGAAAAAAGAGAAAGATATTTATGTATAATATAGGCATAAATACCGATAGAAACATTCTGATTTAATATCACACTATGATTTAAAATCACACTATGCAAGGGATGCTATATGCTTTCTTAATCTCAATGGTCAAATTGTCTTAACCAGTCATTCTTCTGAGTTTTGAACTTTGTTCGTGATGACATTGTGATAAGGGTAAACATTTCTCTGATTTTTAACTGCCATTTACACAATAATACAGTGTGTGTATGTGTATGTGTGTAATGCATGTCAAATGTTAATATCACATTATTAAAATACACGAAAAGTGAAAAGGAAGAGTTGAGAAAAAGTTTGTGAACTAGTACGTTAGGCTACACTAACATGTGACATGCTAGGACATGCAGTTAGCACTTTATAGGGTTTTATATCAGACAAATGGAAACACCAAAGCAATGTCACAAAAAAGTTAAAATAGGGCATAAGGCAGTCATGATCACCCCAGCAACATAACGTTACATACTTGACTACACTTTTGCATGTATATTTATAGGCTACTTGTTCATGAGGTAATAATTTTAGCCTACCTTAATCAACGACTCCAGAGAAGTAATTGGCACGAGCTCCGTCATCCGGATATTGTTGAAAAATATAAAAATAATAATAATAATTAAACAAATTAAAAAATATTTTTATTATTTCAACAGAGCATCAGAAGAAACTCCCTGAAACTTTTAAAATATATATTTCGGAGCTTAACTTACTGTAAAAAAAAAAAAAAAGTTTTTTTTTTTTTTTTTTTTGCTGTAAGATGCGCAAAGGTTCTTTTTTTATTTTTTATTGAATTTTTTTATTGAATTTTTTAAATTACAGATTTCAATATCAAGTCCTTGACACATAACATTTTCACATTTCGTAACAATATAGTTTAAATAAAAAGAACCAAAAAATAAAATAAAAATAACAAAAAATATAAAAAATAAAGGGGCATCACAAACGTATGTTAAATTCATTTAGCAGAGATAGGCCTACAGATCTTTGGACTTTTCAATTTTTAAAAAACTTTTTTTTTTTTAAAAAACGCTCGGCCCGTGTTCTGGCTTACTGTAGCCTAATATTTCAAGACCGAAATAATATTATTAAAATAAAGAAATTAATGAATACAATGGTGACATCTAAATAAATGTTGATAGATGTAGCGTTATAGTTTTAAAACTATCAATAAACATAAGTTAAATAAATAAACAGCAAAGCAATCCAGCTTCGAAATAATAACCGAAAAAGACCGAAATAATGATACATAATTAATATATAAACCGTGATAAGATCTCGTGAATAAATGTTGATTAAACAGCTTCTGTGCTCCAGCCTGATTGGCAGAAAGAATCGTGCTGTTGCACGAAAGATTCATCCAATTGAAATGCATTAGTTTAAAAAACGTGCTGGAGTTACGAAAATAACGAAATTAACGTGTCCCTGCCACGAATAAATAGATTAAATTACGTGACCACATCACGAACTGCCGTGAGACTGGGTTGCAACCACACACGTCCAGCTACAATAATCATATTAATTTGAAATAGCAACCCAGAATATTTGTCACAAGCATTGATTAAAACAATGATGACAATAATCACATGAAAAAAAAAAAAAAAGACTGGACCTCACTTTGGCAGTGAGGGGGGGTTCGTTCGAACCACCCGAACCCCCCCTGCCTACGGGCTTGTGTAAGTTACTCATGGATGTGGCCAGGCCCGCCCACAGAAATGACTGGGCCCCTGAAAAGGTCCAGTGAATGGGCCCTCCCCAAATCTGCTATAGGCTACTCATATCATGCGTGTGCTCTCTCTCTCTCTCTCTCTCTTCTACATTAACACATACATTTAACTGAGAGAGACTCAGGGGCGCAACTACCCAGTGTCAGAAGGGTATGCAGCAACAATTTTGCTGTCACTGAGTGACAAAACAAAACAAAAAAACCAACAAATAAATAAATAAGTGTGCCATGTAATGAGTGAGTAGGAACGAGTGAGAGTTAATAGATGAAATAAGTAAAAAAATGTCATTTATTAATACAATTGAACTATACTCCACAGTGATGAATCAAATAAATAAATAAATAAATATATAAACTGCATTGCCATAGCAATACCAGTGTTTCTTACAGGATTTTTGGTAAAGCTGTGGTGAGTGGACCTCTGTACCTCTAGGGGGGTAGGGGGGTAGGGGGGTAGGGGGGCACCCCCCCGTAAGAAAATGTTGTGCTTTTTAATGTTAAATTCTTCAATCTGGTGCACTTTGAGAGTTCAAAATGAAAAACTCCAACCCATATTCAGTGTGCAAATTAAAAATTAAAACCTCTTTTAGTTGCAGTGTCTGTCTACATTACACTACTACATGATAATAGTTATAATATTAATCCCATGATATAATAGCCATATATTGTAAAACAAATGCACTGAAAAATAAAGGAAACTTTCATAATTAGTTTTGTACTAATTTCTATACTTGAAAGAGTATATTTCTATACTTCACATTAAAGATGTGATTGGGCCAGCCCAGTGACCATCAAGAAAAGAGCCGGTACTATACGGCTATCTGGACCATACGATGGCCTACCCCTAACCCCGCCCCTAAACCTACCCGTCACTGGTCCGGATAACCGTATAGTTCCAAAGAACCAATGGGCCGCTGATCTACTTGTTTCATGGGCCGGTGTTTCAGAAAAAAAACTAATGCTGACTTTTTTTGACCAATGCATTACACCGGCACTAACCCAGCGCCGCCGATTAAGCAGAACAAAACAAAACGAATGTACAGTTTTATGGGCCGTTAAGACAAACAAAGAAAAAAAGTATGGGATGCATCGGCCCAAAAAGCACGTCGGCCCACTGGGAATCTCCCGGTAGTCCCGATGGCCAGATGGACCTACATGCCTGGACGTCACACTTTAAATCCTACCTGTTGCCTTTCATCCACTTATTTAGCTGCTGTCTCACCAATTGACATGCCATCTCCTTTTCCCTCTTTCTTTTTCTATGTTTAGCCCCCGCCAGCTTTTTTGCTTTATCCATCTTTTTCGACGACAACTCACTACTCGTACCTGCTGCTCGCTCAGCGCTCACGGCGCCCGCGCCCGCTCGCGATATTAAGTACAACAAAAAATAGCTCAGACCATTTTCAGGAAAGGGGTGTTTCATTATGACACAGGCTACATTTTACTCAAGCAACATTAAATAAAATGCATTTTTTTCTCACTTTCAACAATTAATGGTGCTATTTTGGTTCAAAATAAAATATGGTAACTTTTGCTTATATTTAGGATGAACATAATTATAGCTGGACTGCATGGGCCCCCTCTAGCGGCTGGGCCCCAGAAAACGTTCCCCTTTATCCCCCCTTATGGACGGCCCTGGACAAAAGTCTATTCCTTGGTCCCAGGAGGATAAAGATGCTTTACAAACCTTAAGCTTCCTGTACTGTCTTTTCTTTCTTCTTGCTGGCTCTCTCAATATTTCTTTTGTTAGCATACTGCATGTAGCATTCTCTATGGTAGCCAACATGAATTGGCACATCTGGAATGTGGCCTTCTGTGATTTTATATTTTTCCACAGATTTTTGGGCGATTTGGCTTTCTTTTGTATTTAAATTCACCCACTCTAAAGAACATTGTACAAACTTGATCCAACTTGTTACTGAAAAGGGTATGATGTTTGTTGATGTACAGCTAGTAACATGCACACAACACTCCATATCCAAGATAAATCTAGGGTTGTTCCGATTCCGATACTAGTATCGGAAATGCCACCGATACCAATAAAAATTCTGGCATCGGTATCGGCGAGTACATCTACCCATGTACCGATCCGATACCATTTTATTAAACAATACCTAGTTATGCACGCTAGCTTTGCTTAACGGTGCAAATCGGAGATCAATTCTTCTTCGCTGCTCTAACCCAGTTAACAATTTTTGGTTCCCAGAACGTTATTTTCAGGTTCCCAGAACGTTCTCAGAACAAACATTCTAACGTTCCCCGTTAGTTAGCTAGGAAAGTTTTCTTTACGTTAATAGAACGTTCCCTACAGGTTAGGGGAACGTTCCGGGAACATTGCCGAAAGGTTCTCGGAACGTTATAAAAAATAAATTAAAAATCTTTAATATTTATATAATTTCTATATTATAATTTATAATATAACATAAATTATAAATCTAAATTAGGTTGTAAAGTGAGTTGAAAATACGTCTTTTTCAGGCCTAATTTCAACCGTGAATAAATGATTATATTTAATATTCATAATAAAACAATTCATAAAAGATTTGCAGACCATTTATTGACACATCAGATACATCTTTCACATAAAAAACACTTTCCTGATCACATCTTAAGCCTGCATTTGATCAAGCATACCCTAAAAACAGTTATATTGTGAAATATTACTACAATAAAAATAACTTTTCATAAATATACATGTAAATATATAGTAATGTGTAATTTATTCATGTGATGCAAAGCTGAATTTTCAGCATCATTACTTCAGTCTTCAGTGTCACATGATCCTTCAGAAATCAGTCTAATATGATGATTTGATTCTCAAAAAAAATTGATTATTATCAGTTGTACGGCTTCATATTTTTGTGGAAACTACGATACAGTTTTCAGTATTCTTTGAATAGAACTTTCAAAAGAGCAGCATTTATTTGAAACAATTTTTTTTAAACAATTTTAAAGTTTTTACTGTGACATCAAATTTTTCTTTTCTGTATAAACATTTTTTCAAAACAATAAAGCTTAAAAATATTGAAAATGTTTATAAAACAGAACAATGACCAATTATAACCACATTAGAAAACAGTAAAGGGATAGTTCACACAAAAATTTAAATTCTGTCATTACTTACCCTCATGTCGCTCCAAACCCATACGACTTTTGTGGAGAACACAAATGAAGATATTTTTAACAGATGCCTTATGTGTGCGCAAACAAACAATTACGTCTTTATTCACAAATGATGTATCTCCGACACATGAGATCGCCGGCTCTCGCCAACACAACCCTGATGAATCGTGGTGCTCCGTGAACGTGTCAGAGATGTATATTTTGTGAATAAAGATGCAATGGGTTTTTTTTGCACACACAAAGCATTCACTTCGCTTCATAAAGTTGAGGTTAAACCACTGGAGTCATATTGATTATTGTTATAATGTCTTTACTACCTTGAAAGTTGTAGTTGCATAAACTGTGAAATGGAGGGACAGAAAGCTCTCAGATTTCATTAAACATTTGTGTTTCACAGATGAACGAAAGTCTTACAGGTTTGCAACGACATGAAGGTGAGTGATGAAAATGTTTGGTAATGTTTGGGTAAATCAGTTCCTCAGGGGCTCGAGTAGATCTCTTCCTGATCTCTGATCTGCTCCTTCCACCATCCCAATCCTGGATTATTGAGCCACGACAGAAGTTTCCACTTTGAATGCTTTAGCCTGGCTGTTTTTTCTCCAGCATCTAAAGTGAGAAAGAGAACAATAACCAAAATGTAAAAAAACAATGGTTGTCCAAAATGTGAAGTATTTGGAGTTTTCCCTCTACATATTTGTGCAAGATTTCAGTCATAGATAAATTGTGAATGTTAACTTGATTAGACATTATGCCGAGTTCAGACTGCACGATTTTAGCCCCGATTTTGGCTCGCCGACAGGTTTTGAGAAATCGCCGACAAATGCCCGAAATCACAGGCAAATCGGTGCTCGTTCACGCGAGTGACAATCAGGCAGTGTGAATGAGCAAAGACGCGATCTGAGAGAATCACCGACGAGTCGCCGACGCCCGTGAGATATTTGGCATGCTTAAATATCTGGATCTGTCGGCGATTCAAAATCCTGCTGTGTGAAAGTGTTCTGACCATAGACTGTAAAAAGATATGGACGTAGTGTCCGTGACGTCACCCGTAGGTTTCTGAAGAGCATTTTTGAAGCCTAAAGTAGGCGGAGCCGGCCGTCGCCATCTTGGCCTCGCGTCACTCCCAGATAACAGAAAATAGGCAAACAGGCTTATGTGAGTGGAGCTGAGGAGCCGAAATCACCTAGCTCGACGTCATAGATATAAACACTGTTTTATATCTATGATATATCTATAAATATAGTTTATATCTATGGCTCGACGTGATCGAAAAAAAAAAAGTTAGATTTAGACGAGTACCATCCTTGATTATATCGAATAAGCCACTGCCGTCATGGTTCTGACATATTATTATTATTATTTTATTTTTTTAAGTAATATATATATCAACTATCGTGATACATGGACATATGCTGCTGGTATCTTTGGTTGCACGCATGAAACAGAGCCGCCTTTAGATGGACCTATAAGCACAAGCCGTCCTTTGATAGAACACATAGGCCACAGGCCATCTTTTGATAGAACACATGGGCCACAGGCCATCTTTTGATAGAACACATGGGCCACAGGCCATCTTTTGATAGAACACGTAGGCCGCAGGCCATCTTTTGATAGAACACATGGGCCACAGGCCATCTTTTGATAGAACACATGGGCCACAGGCCATCTTTTGATAGAACACATGGGCCACAGGCCATCTTTTGATAGAACACATGGGCCACAGGCCATCTTTTGATAGAACACATGGGCCACAGGCCATCTTTTGATAGAACACATGGGCCACAGGCCATCTTTTGATAGAACACATGGGCCACAGGCCATCTTTTGATAGAACACATGGGCCACAGGCCATCTTTTGATAGAACACATGGGCCACAGGCCATCTTTTGAAAGAACACGTAGGCCGCAGGCCATCTTTTGATAGAACACATGGGCCACAGGCCATCTTTTGATAGAACACATGGGCCACAGGCCATCTTTTGAAAGAACACGTAGGCCGCAGGCCATCTTTTGATAGAACACATGGGCCACAGGCCATCTTTTGATAGAACACATGGGCCGCAGGCCATCTTTTGATAGAACACATGGGCCACAGGCCATCTTTTGATAGAACACATGGGCCACAGGCCATCTTTTGATAGAACACATAGGCCACAGGCCATCTTTTGATAGAACACATGGGCCACAGGCCATCTTTTGATAGAACACATGGGCCACAGGCCATCTTTTGATAGAACACATGGGCCACAGGCCATCTTTTGATAGAACACATGGGCCACAGGCCATCTTTTGATAGAACACATGGGCCGCAGGCCATCTTTTGATAGAACACATGGGCCGCAGGCCATCTTTTGATAGAACACATGGGCCGCAGGCCATCTTTTGATAGAACACATGGGCCACAGGCCATCTTTTGATAGAACACATGGGCCGCAGGCCATCTTTTGATAGAACACATGGGCCACAGGCCATCTTTTGATAGAACACATGGGCCACAGGCCATCTTTTGATAGAACACATGGGCCACAGGCCATCTTTTGATAGAACACATGGGCCACAGGCCATCTTTTGATAGAACACATGGGCCACAGGCCATCTTTTGATAGAACACATGGGCCACAGGCCATCTTTTGATAGAACACATGGGCCACAGGCCATCTTTTGATAGAACACATGGGCCACAGGCCATCTTTTGATAGAACACATGGGCCACAGGCCATCTTTTGATAGAACACATGGGCCACAGGCCATCTTTTGATAGAACACATGGGCCACAGGCCATCTTTTGATAGAACACGTAGGCCGCAGGCCATCTTTTGATAGAACACATGGGCCACAGGCCATCTTTTGATAGAACACATGGGCCACAGGCCATCTTTTGATAGAACACATGGGCCACAGGCCATCTTTTGATAGAACACATGGGCCACAGGCCATCTTTTGATAGAACACATGGGCCACAGGCCATCTTTTGATAGAACACATGGGCCACAGGCCATCTTTTGATAGAACACATGGGCCACAGGCCATCTTTTGATAGAACACATGGGCCACAGGCCATCTTTTGATAGAACACATGGGCCACAGGCCATCTTTTGATAGAACACATGGGCCACAGGCCATCTTTTGATAGAACACATGGGCCACAGGCCATCTTTTGAAAGAACACATGGGCCACAGGCCATCTTTTGAAAGAACACGTAGGCCGCAGGCCATCTTTTGATAGAACACATGGGCCACAGGCCATCTTTTGATAGAACACATGGGCCACATGCCATCTTTTGATAGAACACATGGGCCACAGGCCATCTTTTGATAGAACACATGGGCCACAGGCCATCTTTTGATAGAACACATGGGCCGCAGGCCATCTTTTGATAGAACACATGGGCCACAGGCCATCTTTTGATAGAACACATGGGCCACAGGCCATCTTTTGATAGAACACATGGGCCACAGGCCATCTTTTGATAGAACACATGGGCCACAGGCCATCTTTTGATAGAACACATGGGCCACAGGCCATCTTTTGATAGAACACATGGGCCACAGGCCATCTTTTGATAGAACACATGGGCCACAGGCCATCTTTTGAAAGAACACGTAGGCCGCAGGCCATCTTTTGATAGAACACATGGGCCACAGGCCATCTTTTGATAGAACACATGGGCCACATGCCATCTTTTGATAGAACACATGGGCCACATGCCATCTTTTGATAGAACACATGGGCCACAGGCCATCTTTTGATAGAACACATGGGCCACAGGCCATCTTTTGATAGAACACATGGGCCGCAGGCCATCTTTTGATAGAACACATGGGCCGCAGGCCATCTTTTGATAGAACACATGGGCCACAGGCCATCTTTTGATAGAACACATGGGCCGCAGCCCATCTTTTGATAGAACACATGGGCCGCAGGCCATCTTTTGATAGAACACATGGGCCACAGGCCATCTTTTGATAGAACACATGGGCCACAGGCCATCTTTTGATAGAACACATGGGCCACATGCCATCTTTTGATAGAACACATGGGCCACATGCCATCTTTTGATAGAACACATGGGCCACAGGCCATCTTTTGATAGAACACATGGGCCACAGGCCATCTTTTGATAGAACACATGGGCCACATGCCATCTTTTGATAGAACACATGGGCCACAGGCCATCTTTTGATAGAACACATGGGCCACAGGCCATCTTTTGATAGAACACATGGGCCACAGGCCATCTTTTGATAGGACACATGGGCCACAGGCCATCTTTTGATAGAACACATGGGCCACAGGCCATCTTTTGATAGAACACATGGGCCACAGGCCATCTTTTGATAGAACACATGGGCCACAGGCCATCTTTTGATAGGACACATGGGCCACAGGCCATCTTTTGATAGAACACATGGGCCACAGGCCATCTTTTGATAGGACACATGGGCCACAGGCCATCTTTTGAAAGAACACATGGGCCGCAGGCCATCTTTTGATAGAACACATGGGCCACATGCCATCTTTTGATAGGACACATGGGCCGCAGGCCATCTTTTGATAGAACACATGGGCCGCAGGCCATCTTTTGATAGAACACATGGGCCACATGCCATCTTTTGATAGAACACATGGGCCACAGGCCATCTTTTGATAGAACACATGGGCCACAGGCCATCTTTTGATAGAACACATGGGCCACAGGCCATCTTTTGATAGGACACATGGGCCACAGGCCATCTTTTGATAGGACACATGGGCCACAGGCCATCTTTTGATAGGACACATGGGCCACAGGCCATCTTTTGATAGGACACATGGGCCACAGGCCATCTTTTGATAGAACACATGGGCCACAGGCCATCTTTTGATAGGACACATGGGCCACAGGCCATCTTTTGAAAGAACACATGGGCCACAGGCCATCTTTTGATAGGACACATGGGCCACAGGCCATCTTTTGATAGAACACATGGGCCACAGGCCATCTTTTGATAGGACACATGGGCCACAGGCCATCTTTTGATAGAACACATGGGCCACAGGCCATCTTTTGATAGAACACATGGGCCACAGGCCATCTTTTGATAGGACACATGGGCCGCAGGCCATCTTTTGATAGGACACATGGGCCACAGGCCATCTTTTGATAGAACACATGGGCCGCAGGCCATCTTTTGATAGAACACATGGGCCACAGGCCATCTTTTGATAGGACACATGGGCCGCAGGCCATCTTTTGATAGAACACATGGGCCGCAGGCCATCTTTTGATAGAACACATGGGCCACAGGCCATCTTTTGATAGAACACATGGGCCACAGGCCATCTTTTGATAGAACACATGGGCCACAGGCCATCTTTTGATAGGACACATGGGCCACAGGCCATCTTTTGATAGGACACATGGGCCACAGGCCATCTTTTGATAGGACACATGGGCCACAGGCCATCTTTTGATAGAACACATGGGCCACAGGCCATCTTTTGATAGGACACATGGGCCACAGGCCATCTTTTGATAGGACACATGGGCCACAGGCCATCTTTTGATAGAACACATGGGCCACAGGCCATCTTTTGATAGGACACATGGGCCACAGGCCATCTTTTGATAGAACACATGGGCCGCAGGCCATCTTTTGATAGGACACATGGGCCACAGGCCATCTTTTGATAGGACACATGGGCCACAGGCCATCTTTTGATAGGACACATGGGCCACAGGCCATCTTTTGATAGAACACATGGGCCGCAGGCCATCTTTTGATAGGACACATGGGCCACAGGCCATCTTTTGATAGGACACATGGGCCACAGGCCATCTTTTGATAGGACACATGGGCCACAGGCCATCTTTTGATAGAACACATGGGCCACAGGCCATCTTTTGATAGGACACATGGGCCGCAGGCCATCTTTTGATAGAACACATGGGCCGCAGGCCATCTTTTGATAGGACACATGGGCCGCAGGCCATCTTTTGATAGGACACATGGGCCACAGGCCATCTTTTGATTGAACACATGGGCCGCAGGCCATCTTTTGATAGGACACATGGGCCACAGGCCATCTTTTGATAGGACACATGGGCCGCAGGCCATCTTTTGATAGAACACATGGGCCACAGGCCATCTTTTGATAGGACACATGGGCCGCAGGCCATCTTTTGATAGGACACATGGGCCGCAGGCCATCTTTTGATAGGACACATGGGCCACAGGCCATCTTTTGATTGAACACATGGGCCGCAGGCCATCTTTTGATAGGACACATGGGCCACAGGCCATCTTTTGATAGGACACATGGGCCACAGGCCATCTTTTGATAGGACACATGGGCCACAGGCCATCTTTTGATAGAACACATGGGCCACAGGCCATCTTTTGATAGGACACATGGGCCGCAGGCCATCTTTTGATAGAACACATGGGCCGCAGGCCATCTTTTGAAAGAACACGTAGGCCGCAGGCCATCTTTTGATAGAACACATGGGCCACAGGCCATCTTTTGAAAGAACACGTAGGCCGCAGGCCATCTTTTGATAGAACACATGGGCCGCAGGCCATCTTTTGATAGGACACATGGGCCACAGGCCATCTTTTGATAGGACACATGGGCCACAGGCCATCTTTTGAAAGAACACGTAGGCCGCAGGCCATCTTTTGATAGAACACATGGGCCGCAGGCCATCTTTTGATAGAACACATGGGCCACAGGCCATCTTTTGATAGGACACATGGGCCACAGGCCATCTTTTGATAGAACACATGGGCCACAGGCCATCTTTTGATAGGACACATGGGCCACAGGCCATCTTTTGATAGGACACATGGGCCACAGGCCATCTTTTGATAGGACACATGGGCCACAGGCCATCTTTTGATAGGACACATGGGCCACAGGCCATCTTTTGATAGAACACATGGGCCACAGGCCATCTTTTGATAGGACACATGGGCCACAGGCCATCTTTTGATAGGACACATGGGCCACAGGCCATCTTTTGATAGGACACATGGGCCGCAGGCCATCTTTTGATAGAACACATGGGCCGCAGGCCATCTTTTGATAGAACACATGGGCCGCAGGCCATCTTTTGAAAGAACACGTAGGCCGCAGGCCATCTTTTGATAGAACACATGGGCCACAGGCCATCTTTTGAAAGAACACGTAGGCCGCAGGCCATCTTTTGATAGAACACATGGGCCACAGGCCATCTTTTGATAGAACACATGGGCCACAGGCCATCTTTTGATAGAACACATGGGCCACAGGCCATCTTTTGATAGAACACGTAGGCCGCAGGCCATCTTTTGAAAGAACACGTAGGCCACAGGCCATCTTTTGAAAGAACACGTAGGCCGCAGGCCATCTTTTGATAGAACACATGGGCCGCAGGCCATCTTTTGATAGAACACATGGGCCGCAGGCCATCCTTTGATAGAACACATGGGCCACAGGCCATCTTTTGAAAGAACACGTAGGCCGCAGGCCATCTTTTGATAGAACACATGGGCCACAGGCCATCTTTTGAAAGAACACGTAGGCCGCAGGCCATCTTTTGATAGAACACATGGGCCACAGGCCATCTTTTGAAAGAACACGTAGGCCGCAGGCCATCTTTTGAAAGAACACGTAGGCCGCAGGCCATCTTTTGATAGAACACATGGGCCACAGGCCATCTTTTGATAGAACACATGGGCCACAGGCCATCTTTTGATAGGACACATGGGCCACAGGCCATCTTTTGATAGGACACATGGGCCACAGGCCATCTTTTGATAGGACACATGGGCCACAGGCCATCTTTTGATAGGACACATGGGCCACAGGCCATCTTTTGATAGAACACATGGGCCACAGGCCATCTTTTGATAGGACACATGGGCCACAGGCCATCTTTTGATAGAACACATGGGCCACAGGCCATCTTTTGATAGGACACATGGGCCACAGGCCATCTTTTGATAGGACACATGGGCCACAGGCCATCTTTTGATAGGACACATGGGCCACAGGCCATCTTTTGATAGAACACATGGGCCGCAGGCCATCTTTTGATAGAACACATGGGCCGCAGGCCATCTCTTGAAAGAACACGTAGGCCGCAGGCCATCTTTTGATAGAACACATGGGCCACAGGCCATCTTTTGAAAGAACACGTAGGCCGCAGGCCATCTTTTGATAGAACACATGGGCCACAGGCCATCTTTTGATAGGACACATGGGCCACAGGCCATCTTTTGAAAGAACACGTAGGCCGCAGGCCATCTTTTGATAGAACACATGGGCCGCAGGCCATCTTTTGATAGGACACATGGGCCACAGGCCATCTTTTGATAGGACACATGGGCCACAGGCCATCTTTTGAAAGAACACGTAGGCCGCAGGCCATCTTTTGATAGAACACATGGGCCACAGGCCATCTTTTGATAGAACACATGGGCCACAGGCCATCTTTTGATAGAACACGTAGGCCGCAGGCCATCTTTTGATAGAACACATGGGCCGCAGGCCATCTTTTGATAGAACACATGGGCCGCAGGCCATCTTTTGATAGAACACATGGGCCACAGGCCATCTTTTGATAGGACACATGGGCCACAGGCCATCTTTTGATAGGACACATGGGCCACAGGCCATCTTTTGATAGAACACATGGGCCACAGGCCATCTTTTGATAGGACACATGGGCCACAGGCCATCTTTTGATAGGACACATGGGCCACAGGCCATCTTTTGATAGGACACATGGGCCACAGGCCATCTTTTGATAGGACACATGGGCCACAGGCCATCTTTTGATAGAACACATGGGCCACAGGCCATCTTTTGATAGGACACATGGGCCACAGGCCATCTTTTGATAGAACACATGGGCCACAGGCCATCTTTTGATAGGACACATGAGCCACAGGCCATCTTTTGATAGGACACATGGGCCACAGGCCATCTTTTGATAGGACACATGGGCCACAGGCCATCTTTTGATAGAACACATGGGCCGCAGGCCATCTTTTGATAGAACACATGGGCCGCAGGCCATCTTTTGAAAGAACACATAGGCCGCAGGCCATCTTTTGATAGAACACATGGGCCACAGGCCATCTTTTGAAAGAACACGTAGGCCGCAGGCCATCTTTTGATAGAACACATGGGCCACAGGCCATCTTTTGATAGAACACATGGGCCACAGGCCATCTTTTGATAGAACACATGGGCCACAGGCCATCTTTTGATAGAACACATGGGCCACAGGCCATCTTTTGATAGAACACGTAGGCCGCAGGCCATCTTTTGAAAGAACACGTAGGCCACAGGCCATCTTTTGAAAGAACACGTAGGCCGCAGGCCATCTTTTGATAGAACACATGGGCCACAGGCCATCTTTTGATAGAACACATGGGCCACAGGCCATCTTTTGATAGAACACATGGGCCACAGGCCATCTTTTGATAGAACACGTAGGCCGCAGGCCATCTTTTGAAAGAACACGTAGGCCACAGGCCATCTTTTGAAAGAACACGTAGGCCGCAGGCCATCTTTTGATAGAACACATGGGCCGCAGGCCATCTTTTGATAGAACACATGGGCCGCAGGCCATCTTTTGATAGAACACATGGGCCACAGGCCATCTTTTGAAAGAACACGTAGGCCGCAGGCCATCTTTTGATAGAACACATGGGCCACAGGCCATCTTTTGATAGAACACATGGGCCACAGGCCATCTTTTGAAAGAACACGTTGGCCGCAGGCCATCTTTTGATAGAACACATGGGGCACAGGCCATCTTTTGAAAGAACACGTAGGCCGCAGGCCATCTTTTGATAGAACACATGGGCCACAGGCCATCTTTTGATAGAACACATGGGCCACAGGCCATCTTTTGAAAGAACACGTAGGCCGCAGGCCATCTTTTGATAGAACACATGGGCCACAGGCCATCTTTTGATAGAACACATGGGCCACAGGCCGTCCTTTGATAGAACACATGGGCCGCAGGCCATCTTTTGAAAGAACACGTAGGCCGCAGGCCATCTTTTGATAGAACACATGGGCCACAGGCCATCTTTTGAAAGAACACGTAGGCCGCAGGCCATCTTTTGATAGAACACATGGGCCACAGGCCATCTTTTGAAAGAACACATGGGCCACAGGCCATCTTTTGATAGAACACATGGGCCACAGGCCATCTTTTGAAAGAACACGTAGGCCGCAGGCCATCTTTTGATAGAACACATGGGCCACAGGCCATCTTTTGAAAGAACACGTAGGCCGCAGGCCATCTTTTGATAGAACACATGGGCCACAGGCCGTCCTTTGATAGAACACATGGGCCGCAGGCCATCTTTTGAAAGAACACATGGGCCGCAGGCCATCTTTTGATAGAACACATGGGCCACAGGCCATCTTTTGAAAGAACACGTAGGCCGCAGGCCATCTTTTGATAGAACACATGGGCCACAGGCCATCTTTTGAAAGAACACATGGGCCACAGGCCATCTTTTGATAGAACACATGGGCCACAGGCCATCTTTTGAAAGAACACGTAGGCCGCAGGCCATCTTTTGATAGAACACATGGGCCACAGGCCATCTTTTGAAAGAACACGTAGGCCGCAGGCCATCTTTTGATAGAACACATGGGCCACAGGCCATCTTTTGATAGAACACATGGGCCACAGGCCATCTTTTGAAAGAACACGTAGGCCGCAGGCCATCTTTTGATAGAACACATGGGCCACAGGCCATCTTTTGAAAGAACACGTAGGCCGCAGGCCATCTTTTGATAGAACACATGGGCCACAGGCCATCTTTTGATAGAACACATGGGCCACAGGCCATCTTTTGATAGAACACATGGGCCACAGGCCATCTTTTGAAAGAACACGTAGGCCGCAGGCCATCTTTTGATAGAACACATGGGCCACAGGCCATCTTTTGATAGAACACATGGGCCACAGGCCGTCCTTTGATAGAACACATGGGCCGCAGGCCATCTTTTGATAGAACACATGGGCCACAGGCCATCTTTTGAAAGAACACATGGGCCACAGGCCATCTTTTGATAGAACACATGGGCCGCAGGCCATCTTTTGATAGAACACATGGGCCACAGGCCATCTTTTGATAGAACACATGGGCCGCAGGCCATCTTTTGATAGAACACATGGGCCACAGGCCATCTTTTGAAAGAACACGTAGGCCGCAGGCCATCTTTTGATAGAACACATGGGCCACAGGCCATCTTTTGAAAGAACACGTAGGCCGCAGGCCATCTTTTGATAGAACACATGGGCCGCAGGCCATCTTTTGATAGAACACATGGGCCACAGGCCATCTTTTGAAAGAACACGTAGGCCACAGGCCATCTTTTGAAAGAACACGTAGGCCGCAGGCCATCTTTTGATAGAACACATGGGCCACAGGCCATCTTTTGATAGAACACATGGGCCACAGGCCATCTTTTGAAAGAACACGTAGGCCACAGGCCATCTTTTGAAAGAACACGTAGGCCGCAGGCCATCTTTTGATAGAACACATGGGCCACAGGCCATCTTTTGATAGAACACATGGGCCACAGGCCATCTTTTGATAGAACACATGGGCCACAGGCCATCTTTTGAAAGAACACATGGGCCGCAGGCCATCTTTTGATAGAACACGTAGGCCGCAGGCCGTCCTTTGATAGAACACATGGGACGCAGGCCATCTTTTGATAAAACACGTGGGCCACAGGCCATCTTTTGATAGAACACATGGGCCACAGGCCATCTTTTGATAGAACACGTAGGCCGCAGGCCATCTTTTGATAGAACACATGGGCCACAGGCCATCTTTTGATAGAACACATGGGCCACAGGCCATCTTTTGATAGAACACATGGGCCACAGGCCATCTTTTGATAGAACACATGGGCCACAGGCCATCTTTTGATAGAACACATGGGCCACAGGCCATCTTTTGAAAGAACACGTAGGCCGCAGGCCATCTTTTGATAGAACACATGGGCCACAGGCCATCTTTTGATAGAACACATGGGCCGCAGGCCATCTTTTGATAGAACACATGGGCCGCAGGCCATCTTTTGATAGAACACATGGGCCGCAGGCCATCTTTTGATAGAACACATGGGCCACAAGCCATCTTTTGATAGAACACATGGCCACAGGCCGTCCTTTGATAGAACACATGGGCCACAGGCCATCTTTTGATAGAACACATGGGCCACAGGCCATCTTTTGATAGGACACATGGGCCGCAGGCCATCTTTTGATAGAACACATGGGCCACAGGCCATCTTTTGATAGAACACATGGGCCACAGGCCATCTTTTGATAGAACACATGGGCCACAGGCCATCTTTTGATAGAACACATGGGCCACAGGCCATCTTTTGATAGAACACATGGGCCACAGGCCATCTTTTGAAAGAACACGTAGGCCGCAGGCCATCTTTTGATAGAACACATGGGCCACAGGCCATCTTTTGATAGAACACATGGGCCGCAGGCCATCTTTTGATAGAACACATGGGCCGCAGGCCATCTTTTGATAGAACACATGGGCCACAGGCCATCTTTTGATAGAACACATGGGCCACAAGCCATCTTTTGATAGAACACATGGCCACAGGCCGTCCTTTGATAGAACACATGGGCCACAGGCCGTCCTTTGATAGAACACATGGGCCACAGGCCATCTTTTGAAAGGACACGTAGGCCGCAGGCCGTCCTTTGATAGAACACATGGGCCACAGGCCATCTTTTGATAGGACACGTAGGCCACAGGCCGTCCTTTGATAGAACACATGGGCCACAGGCCATCTTTTGATAGAACACATGGCCACAGGCCGTCCTTTGATAGAACACATGGGCCACAGGCCATCTTTTGATAGAACACATGGGCCACAGGCCATCTTTTGATAGGACATGTAGGCCACAGGCCGTCCTTTGATAGAACACATGGGCCACAGGCCATCTTTTGAAAGGACACGTAGGCCACAGGCCGTCCTTTGATAGAACACATGGGCCACAGGCCATCTTTTGAAAGGACATGTAGGCCACAGGCCGTCCTTTGATAGAACACATGGGCCACAGGCCATCTTTTGAAAGGACATGTAGGCCACAGGCCGTCCTTTGATAGAACACATGGGCCACAGGCCATCTTTTGAAAGGACACGTAGGCCACAGGCCGTCCTTTGATAGAACACATGGGCCACAGGCCATCTTTTGATAGGACACATGGCCACAGGCCGTCCTTTGATAGAACACATGGGCCACAGGCCATCTTTTGATAGGACACATGGCCACAACGCCGTCCTTTGATAGAACACATGGGCCACAGGCCATCTTTTGAAAGGACATGTAGGCCACAGGCCGTCCTTTGATAGAACACATGGGCCACAGGCCATCTTTTGATAGGACACATGGCCACAGGCCGTCCTTTGATAGAACACATGGGCCACAGGCCATCTTTTGATAGGACACATGGCCACAGGCCGTCCTTTGATAGGACACATGGCCACAGGCCGTCCTTTGATAGAACACATGGGCCACAGGCCATCTTTTGATAGGACACATGGCCACAGGCCGTCCTTTGATAGAACACATGGGCCACAGGCCATCTTTTGATAGGACATATAGGCCGCAGGCCATCTTTTGAAAGGACACGTAGGCCGCAGGCCGTCCTTTGATAGAACACATGGGCCACAGGCCATCTTTTGATAGGACACATGGCCACAGGCCGTCCTTTGATAGAACACATGGGCCACAGGCCATCTTTTGATAGGACACATGGCCACAGGCCGTCCTTTGATAGAACACATGGGCCACAGGCCATCTTTTGATAGGACACATGGCCACAGGCCGTCCTTTGATAGAACACATGGGCCACAGGCCATCTTTTGAAAGGACACGTAGGCCACAGGCCGTCCTTTGATAGAACACATGGGCCACAGGCCATCTTTTGATAGGACACATGGCCACAGGCCGTCCTTTGATAGAACACATGGGCCACAGGCCATCTTTTGAAAGGACACGTAGGCCACAGGCCGTCCTTTGATAGAACACATGGGCCACAGGCCATCTTTTGATAGGACACATAGGCCACAGGCCATCTTTTGAAAGGACACGTAGGCCGCAGGCCGTCCTTTGATAGAACACATGGGCCACAGGCCGTCCTTTGATAGAACACATGGGCCACAGGCCATCTGTTGAAAGAACACATGGGCCGCAGGCCATCTTTTGATAGAACACATGGGCCACAGGCCATCTTTTGATAGAACACATGGGCCACAGGCCATCTTTTGATAGAACACATGGGCCACAGGCCATCTTTTGATAGAACACATGGGCCGCAGGCCATCTTTTGAAAGAACACGTAGGCCGCAGGCCATCTTTTGATAGAACACATGGGCCACAGGCCATCTTTTGAAAGAACACATGGGCCACAGGCCATCTTTTGATAGAACACATGGGCCGCAGGCCATCTTTTGATAGAACACATGGGCCACAGGCCATCTTTTGAAAGAACACGTAGGCCGCAGGCCATCTTTTGATAGAACACATGGGCCACAGGCCATCTTTTGAAAGAACACATGGGCCACAGGCCATCTTTTGATAGAACACATGGGCCGCAGGCCATCTTTTGATAGAACACATGGGCCGCAGGCCATCTTTTGAAAGAACACGTAGGCCGCAGGCCATCTTTTGATAGGACACATGGGCCACAGGCCATCTTTTGATAGAACACATGGGCCACAGGCCATCTTTTGATAGGACACATGGGCCACAGGCCATCTTTTGATAGAACACATGGGCCACAGGCCATCTTTTGATAGGACACATGGGCCGCAGGCCATCTTTTGATAGGACACATGGGCCACAGGCCATCTTTTGATAGAACACATGGGCCGCAGGCCATCTTTTGATAGAACACATGGGCCACAGGCCATCTTTTGATAGGACACATGGGCCGCAGGCCATCTTTTGATAGAACACATGGGCCGCAGGCCATCTTTTGATAGAACACATGGGCCACAGGCCATCTTTTGATAGAACACATGGGCCACAGGCCATCTTTTGATAGGACACATGGGCCGCAGGCCATCTTTTGATAGGACACATGGGCCACAGGCCATCTTTTGATAGGACACATGGGCCACAGGCCATCTTTTGATAGGACACATGGGCCACAGGCCATCTTTTGATAGAACACATGGGCCGCAGGCCATCTTTTGATAGGACACATGGGCCACAGGCCATCTTTTGATAGGACACATGGGCCACAGGCCATCTTTTGATAGGACACATGGGCCACAGGCCATCTTTTGATAGAACACATGGGCCACAGGCCATCTTTTGATAGGACACATGGGCCGCAGGCCATCTTTTGATAGAACACATGGGCCACAGGCCATCTTTTGAAAGAACACATGGGCCACAGGCCATCTTTTGATAGAACACATGGGCCGCAGGCCATCTTTTGATAGAACACATGGGCCGCAGGCCATCTTTTGAAAGAACACGTAGGCCGCAGGCCATCTTTTGATAGAACACATGGGCCACAGGCCATCTTTTGAAAGAACACGTAGGCCGCAGGCCATCTTTTGATAGAACACATGGGCCGCAGGCCATCTTTTGATAGGACACATGGGCCACAGGCCATCTTTTGATAGGACACATGGGCCACAGGCCATCTTTTGAAAGAACACGTAGGCCGCAGGCCATCTTTTGATAGAACACATGGGCCGCAGGCCATCTTTTGATAGAACACATGGGCCACGGGCCATCTTTTGATAGGACACATGGGCCACAGGCCATCTTTTGATAGAACACATGGGCCACAGGCCATCTTTTGATAGGACACATGGGCCACAGGCCATCTTTTGATAGGACACATGGGCCACAGGCCATCTTTTGATAGGACACATGGGCCACAGGCCATCTTTTGATAGGACACATGGGCCACAGGCCATCTTTTGATAGAACACATGGGCCACAGGCCATCTTTTGATAGGACACATGGGCCACAGGCCATCTTTTGATAGGACACATGGGCCACAGGCCATCTTTTGATAGGACACATGGGCCACAGGCCATCTTTTGATAGAACACATGGGCCGCAGGCCATCTTTTGATAGAACACATGGGCCGCAGGCCATCTTTTGAAAGAACACGTAGGCCGCAGGCCATCTTTTGATAGAACACATGGGCCACAGGCCATCTTTTGAAAGAACACGTAGGCCGCAGGCCATCTTTTGATAGAACACATGGGCCACAGGCCATCTTTTGATAGAACACATGGGCCACAGGCCATCTTTTGATAGAACACATGGGCCACAGGCCATCTTTTGATAGAACACGTAGGCCGCAGGCCATCTTTTGAAAGAACACGTAGGCCACAGGCCATCTTTTGAAAGAACACGTAGGCCGCAGGCCATCTTTTGATAGAACACATGGGCCGCAGGCCATCTTTTGATAGAACACATGGGCCGCAGGCCATCTTTTGATAGAACACATGGGCCACAGGCCATCTTTTGAAAGAACACGTAGGCCGCAGGCCATCTTTTGATAGAACACATGGGCCACAGGCCATCTTTTGAAAGAACACGTAGGCCGCAGGCCATCTTTTGATAGAACACATGGGCCACAGGCCATCTTTTGAAAGAACACGTAGGCCGCAGGCCATCTTTTGAAAGAACACGTAGGCCGCAGGCCATCTTTTGATAGAACACATGGGCCACAGGCCATCTTTTGATAGGACACATGGGCCACAGGCCATCTTTTGATAGGACACATGGGCCACAGGCCATCTTTTGATAGGACACATGGGCCACAGGCCATCTTTTGATAGGACACATGGGCCACAGGCCATCTTTTGATAGAACACATGGGCCACAGGCCATCTTTTGATAGGACACATGGGCCACAGGCCATCTTTTGATAGAACACATGGGCCACAGGCCATCTTTTGATAGGACACATGGGCCACAGGCCATCTTTTGATAGGACACATGGGCCACAGGCCATCTTTTGATAGGACACATGGGCCACAGGCCATCTTTTGATAGAACACATGGGCCGCAGGCCATCTTTTGATAGAACACATGGGCCGCAGGCCATCTTTTGAAAGAACACGTAGGCCGCAGGCCATCTTTTGATAGAACACATGGGCCACAGGCCATCTTTTGAAAGAACACGTAGGCCGCAGGCCATCTTTTGATAGAACACATGGGCCACAGGCCATCTTTTGATAGGACACATGGGCCACAGGCCATCTTTTGAAAGAACACGTAGGCCGCAGGCCATCTTTTGATAGAACACATGGGCCGCAGGCCATCTTTTGATAGGACACATGGGCCACAGGCCATCTTTTGATAGGACACATGGGCCACAGGCCATCTTTTGAAAGAACACGTAGGCCGCAGGCCATCTTTTGATAGAACACATGGGCCACAGGCCATCTTTTGATAGAACACATGGGCCACAGGCCATCTTTTGATAGAACACGTAGGCCGCAGGCCATCTTTTGATAGAACACATGGGCCGCAGGCCATCTTTTGATAGAACACATGGGCCGCAGGCCATCTTTTGATAGAACACATGGGCCACAGGCCATCTTTTGATAGGACACATGGGCCACAGGCCATCTTTTGATAGGACACATGGGCCACAGGCCATCTTTTGATAGAACACATGGGCCACAGGCCATCTTTTGATAGGACACATGGGCCACAGGCCATCTTTTGATAGGACACATGGGCCACAGGCCATCTTTTGATAGGACACATGGGCCACAGGCCATCTTTTGATAGGACACATGGGCCACAGGCCATCTTTTGATAGGACACATGGGCCACAGGCCATCTTTTGATAGGACACATGGGCCACAGGCCATCTTTTGATAGAACACATGGGCCACAGGCCATCTTTTGATAGGACACATGGGCCACAGGCCATCTTTTGAAAGAACACGTAGGCCGCAGGCCATCTTTTGATAGAACACATGGGCCGCAGGCCATCTTTTGATAGGACACATGGGCCACAGGCCATCTTTTGATAGGACACATGGGCCACAGGCCATCTTTTGAAAGAACACGTAGGCCGCAGGCCATCTTTTGATAGAACACATGGGCCACAGGCCATCTTTTGATAGAACACATGGGCCACAGGCCATCTTTTGATAGAACACGTAGGCCGCAGGCCATCTTTTGATAGAACACATGGGCCGCAGGCCATCTTTTGATAGAACACATGGGCCGCAGGCCATCTTTTGATAGAACACATGGGCCACAGGCCATCTTTTGATAGGACACATGGGCCACAGGCCATCTTTTGATAGGACACATGGGCCACAGGCCATCTTTTGATAGAACACATGGGCCACAGGCCATCTTTTGATAGGACACATGGGCCACAGGCCATCTTTTGATAGGACACATGGGCCACAGGCCATCTTTTGATAGGACACATGGGCCACAGGCCATCTTTTGATAGGACACATGGGCCACAGGCCATCTTTTGATAGAACACATGGGCCACAGGCCATCTTTTGATAGGACACATGGGCCACAGGCCATCTTTTGATAGAACACATGGGCCACAGGCCATCTTTTGATAGGACACATGGGCCACAGGCCATCTTTTGATAGAACACATGGGCCACAGGCCATCTTTTGATAGGACACATGGGCCACAGGCCATCTTTTGATAGGACACATGGGCCACAGGCCATCTTTTGATAGAACACATGGGCCGCAGGCCATCTTTTGATAGAACACATGGGCCGCAGGCCATCTTTTGAAAGAACACATGGGCCGCAGGCCATCTTTTGATAGAACACATGGGCCACAGGCCATCTTTTGATAGGACACATGGGCCACAGGCCATCTTTTGATAGAACACATGGGCCACAGGCCATCTTTTGATAGAACACATGGGCCGCAGGCCATCTTTTGATAGAACACATGGGCCACAGGCCATCTTTTGAAAGAACACGTAGGCCGCAGGCCATCTTTTGATAGAACACATGGGCCACAGGCCATCTTTTGATAGAACACATGGGCCACAGGCCATCTTTTGATAGAACACATGGGCCACAGGCCATCTTTTGATAGAACACGTAGGCCGCAGGCCATCTTTTGAAAGAACACGTAGGCCACAGGCCATCTTTTGAAAGAACACGTAGGCCGCAGGCCATCTTTTGATAGAACACATGGGCCGCAGGCCATCTTTTGATAGAACACATGGGCCGCAGGCCATCTTTTGATAGAACAC
Organism: Abramis brama; assembly: GCF_963993115.1. Lineage (NCBI taxonomy): Eukaryota > Metazoa > Chordata > Actinopteri > Cypriniformes > Leuciscidae > Abramis > Abramis brama. The sequence continues at coordinate 38,096,355 of NC_139975.1, forward strand.
ATGGGCCACAGGCCATCTTTTGAAAGAACACGTAGGCCGCAGGCCATCTTTTGATAGAACACATGGGCCACAGGCCATCTTTTGATAGAACACATGGGCCACAGGCCATCTTTTGAAAGAACACGTAGGCCGCAGGCCATCTTTTGAAAGAACACGTAGGCCACAGGCCATCTTTTGAAAGAACACGTAGGCCGCAGGCCATCTTTTGATAGAACACATGGGCCACAGGCCATCTTTTGATAGAACACATGGGCCACAGGCCATCTTTTGATAGAACACGTAGGCCGCAGGCCATCTTTTGAAAGAACACGTAGGCCACAGGCCATCTTTTGAAAGAACACGTAGGCCGCAGGCCATCTTTTGATAGAACACATGGGCCGCAGGCCATCTTTTGATAGAACACATGGGCCGCAGGCCATCTTTTGATAGAACACATGGGCCACAGGCCATCTTTTGAAAGAACACGTAGGCCGCAGGCCATCTTTTGATAGAACACATGGGCCGCAGGCCATCTTTTGATAGAACACATGGGCCACAGGCCATCTTTTGAAAGAACACGTAGGCCGCAGGCCATCTTTTGATAGAACACATGGGCCACAGGCCATCTTTTGATAGAACACATGGGCCACAGGCCATCTTTTGAAAGAACACGTAGGCCGCAGGCCATCTTTTGATAGAACACATGGGCCACAGGCCATCTTTTGATAGGACACATGGGCCACAGGCCATCTTTTGATAGGACACATGGGCCACAGGCCATCTTTTGATAGGACACATGGGCCACAGGCCATCTTTTGAAAGAACACGTAGGCCGCAGGCCATCTTTTGATAGAACACATGGGCCGCAGGCCATCTTTTGATAGGACACATGGGCCACAGGCCATCTTTTGATAGGACACATGGGCCACAGGCCATCTTTTGAAAGAACACGTAGGCCGCAGGCCATCTTTTGATAGAACACATGGGCCACAGGCCATCTTTTGATAGAACACATGGGCCACAGGCCATCTTTTGATAGAACACGTAGGCCGCAGGCCATCTTTTGATAGAACACATGGGCCGCAGGCCATCTTTTGATAGAACACATGGGCCGCAGGCCATCTTTTGATAGAACACATGGGCCACAGGCCATCTTTTGATAGGACACATGGGCCACAGGCCATCTTTTGATAGGACACATGGGCCACAGGCCATCTTTTGATAGAACACATGGGCCACAGGCCATCTTTTGATAGGACACATGGGCCACAGGCCATCTTTTGATAGGACACATGGGCCACAGGCCATCTTTTGATAGGACACATGGGCCACAGGCCATCTTTTGATAGGACACATGGGCCACAGGCCATCTTTTGATAGAACACATGGGCCACAGGCCATCTTTTGATAGGACACATGGGCCACAGGCCATCTTTTGATAGAACACATGGGCCACAGGCCATCTTTTGATAGGACACATGGGCCACAGGCCATCTTTTGATAGAACACATGGGCCACAGGCCATCTTTTGATAGGACACATGGGCCACAGGCCATCTTTTGATAGGACACATGGGCCACAGGCCATCTTTTGATAGAACACATGGGCCGCAGGCCATCTTTTGATAGAACACATGGGCCGCAGGCCATCTTTTGAAAGAACACATGGGCCGCAGGCCATCTTTTGATAGAACACATGGGCCACAGGCCATCTTTTGATAGGACACATGGGCCACAGGCCATCTTTTGATAGAACACATGGGCCACAGGCCATCTTTTGATAGAACACATGGGCCGCAGGCCATCTTTTGATAGAACACATGGGCCACAGGCCATCTTTTGAAAGAACACGTAGGCCGCAGGCCATCTTTTGATAGAACACATGGGCCACAGGCCATCTTTTGATAGAACACATGGGCCACAGGCCATCTTTTGATAGAACACATGGGCCACAGGCCATCTTTTGATAGAACACGTAGGCCGCAGGCCATCTTTTGAAAGAACACGTAGGCCACAGGCCATCTTTTGAAAGAACACGTAGGCCGCAGGCCATCTTTTGATAGAACACATGGGCCGCAGGCCATCTTTTGATAGAACACATGGGCCGCAGGCCATCTTTTGATAGAACACATGGGCCACAGGCCATCTTTTGAAAGAACACGTAGGCCGCAGGCCATCTTTTGATAGAACACATGGGCCACAGGCCATCTTTTGATAGAACACATGGGCCACAGGCCATCTTTTGAAAGAACACGTAGGCCGCAGGCCATCTTTTGAAAGAACACGTAGGCCACAGGCCATCTTTTGAAAGAACACGTAGGCCGCAGGCCATCTTTTGATAGAACACATGGGCCACAGGCCATCTTTTGATAGAACACATGGGCCACAGGCCATCTTTTGATAGAACACGTAGGCCGCAGGCCATCTTTTGAAAGAACACGTAGGCCACAGGCCATCTTTTGAAAGAACACGTAGGCCGCAGGCCATCTTTTGATAGAACACATGGGCCGCAGGCCATCTTTTGATAGAACACATGGGCCGCAGGCCATCTTTTGATAGAACACATGGGCCACAGGCCATCTTTTGAAAGAACACGTAGGCCGCAGGCCATCTTTTGATAGAACACATGGGCCGCAGGCCATCTTTTGATAGAACACATGGGCCACAGGCCATCTTTTGAAAGAACACGTAGGCCGCAGGCCATCTTTTGATAGAACACATGGGCCACAGGCCATCTTTTGATAGAACACATGGGCCGCAGGCCATCTTTTGAAAGAACACGTAGGCCGCAGGCCATCTTTTGATAGAACACATGGGCCACAGGCCATCTTTTGAAAGAACACGTAGGCCGCAGGCCATCTTTTGATAGAACACATGGGCCACAGGCCATCTTTTGATAGAACACATGGGCCACAGGCCATCTTTTGATAGAACACATGGGCCGCAGGCCATCTTTTGAAAGAACACGTAGGCCGCAGGCCATCTTTTGATAGAACACATGGGCCACAGGCCATCTTTTGAAAGAACACGTAGGCCGCAGGCCATCTTTTGATAGAACACATGGGCCGCAGGCCATCTTTTGATAGAACACATGGGCCACAGGCCATCTTTTGATAGAACACATGGGCCACAGGCCATCTTTTGAAAGAACACGTAGGCCGCAGGCCATCTTTTGATAGAACACATGGGCCACAGGCCATCTTTTGAAAGAACACGTAGGCCGCAGGCCATCTTTTGATAGAACACATGGGCCACAGGCCGTCCTTTGATAGAACACATGGGCCGCAGGCCATCTTTTGAAAGAACACGTAGGCCGCAGGCCATCTTTTGATAGAACACATGGGCCACAGGCCATCTTTTGAAAGAACACGTAGGCCGCAGGCCATCTTTTGATAGAACACATGGGCCACAGGCCATCTTTTGAAAGAACACATGGGCCACAGGCCATCTTTTGATAGAACACATGGGCCACAGGCCATCTTTTGAAAGAACACGTAGGCCGCAGGCCATCTTTTGATAGAACACATGGGCCACAGGCCATCTTTTGAAAGAACACGTAGGCCGCAGGCCATCTTTTGATAGAACACGTAGGCCGCAGGCCATCTTTTGATAGAACACATGGGCCACAGGCCATCTTTTGATAGAACACATGGGCCACAGGCCATCTTTTGAAAGAACACGTAGGCCGCAGGCCATCTTTTGATAGAACACATGGGCCACAGGCCATCTTTTGAAAGAACACGTAGGCCGCAGGCCATCTTTTGATAGAACACATGGGCCACAGGCCATCTTTTGATAGAACACATGGGCCACAGGCCATCTTTTGATAGAACACATGGGCCACAGGCCATCTTTTGAAAGAACACGTAGGCCGCAGGCCATCTTTTGATAGAACACATGGGCCACAGGCCGTCCTTTGATAGAACACATGGGCCGCAGGCCATCTTTTGATAGAACACATGGGCCACAGGCCATCTTTTGAAAGAACACGTAGGCCGCAGGCCATCTTTTGATAGAACACATGGGCCGCAGGCCATCTTTTGATAGAACACATGGGCCACAGGCCATCTTTTGATAGAACACATGGGCCACAGGCCATCTTTTGAAAGAACACATGGGCCGCAGGCCATCTTTTGATAGAACACGTAGGCCGCAGGCCGTCCTTTGATAGAACACATGGGACGCAGGCCATCTTTTGATAAAACACGAGGGCCACAGGCCATCTTTTGATAGAACACATGGGCCACAGGCCATCTTTTGATAGAACACGTAGGCCGCAGGCCATCTTTTGATAGAACACATGGGCCACAGGCCATCTTTTGATAGAACACATGGGCCACAGGCCATCTTTTGATAGAACACATGGGCCACAGGCCATCTTTTGATAGAACACATGGGCCACAGGCCATCTTTTGATAGAACACATGGGCCACAGGCCATCTTTTGAAAGAACACGTAGGCCGCAGGCCATCTTTTGATAGAACACATGGGCCACAGGCCATCTTTTGATAGAACACATGGGCCGCAGGCCATCTTTTGATAGAACACATGGGCCACAGGCCATCTTTTGATAGAACACATGGGCCGCAGGCCATCTTTTGATAGAACACATGGGCCGCAGGCCATCTTTTGATAGAACACATGGGCCACAAGCCATCTTTTGATAGAACACATGGCCACAGGCCGTCCTTTGATAGAACACATGGGCCACAGGCCATCTTTTGATAGAACACATGGGCCACAGGCCATCTTTTGATAGGACATGTAGGCCACAGGCCGTCCTTTGATAGAACACATGGGCCACAGGCCATCTTTTGAAAGGACACGTAGGCCGCAGGCCGTCCTTTGATAGAACACATGGGCCACAGGCCATCTTTTGATAGGACACATGGCCACAGGCCGTCCTTTGATAGAACACATGGGCCACAGGCCATCTTTTGAAAGGACACGTAGGCCACAGGCCGTCCTTTGATAGAACACATGGGCCACAGGCCATCTTTTGAAAGGACATGTAGGCCACAGGCCGTCCTTTGATAGAACACATGGGCCACAGGCCATCTTTTGAAAGGACACGTAGGCCACAGGCCGTCCTTTGATAGAACACATGGGCCACAGGCCATCTTTTGAAAGGACATGTAGGCCACAGGCCGTCCTTTGATAGAACACATGGGCCACAGGCCATCTTTTGAAAGGACACGTAGGCCACAGGCCGTCCTTTGATAGAACACATGGGCCACAGGCCATCTTTTGATAGGACACATGGCCACAGGCCGTCCTTTGATAGAACACATGGGCCACAGGCCATCTTTTGATAGGACACATGGCCACAACGCCGTCCTTTGATAGAACACATGGGCCACAGGCCATCTTTTGAAAGGACATGTAGGCCACAGGCCGTCCTTTGATAGAACACATGGGCCACAGGCCATCTTTTGATAGGACACATGGCCACAGGCCGTCCTTTGATAGAACACATGGGCCACAGGCCATCTTTTGATAGGACACATGGCCACAGGCCGTCCTTTGATAGGACACATGGCCACAGGCCGTCCTTTGATAGAACACATGGGCCACAGGCCATCTTTTGATAGGACACATGGCCACAGGCCGTCCTTTGATAGAACACATGGGCCACAGGCCATCTTTTGATAGGACACATGGCCACAGGCCGTCCTTTGATAGAACACATGGGCCACAGGCCATCTTTTGATAGGACACATGGCCACAGGCCGTCCTTTGATAGAACACATGGGCCACAGGCCATCTTTTGATAGGACACATGGCCACAGGCCGTCCTTTGATAGAACACATGGGCCACAGGCCATCTTTTGAAAGGACACGTAGGCCGCAGGCCGTCCTTTGATAGAACACATGGGCCACAGGCCATCTTTTGATAGGACACATGGCCACAGGCCGTCCTTTGATAGAACACATGGGCCACAGGCCATCTTTTGATAGGACACATGGCCACAGGCCGTCCTTTGATAGAACACATGGGCCACAGGCCATCTTTTGATAGGACACATGGCCACAGGCCGTCCTTTGATAGAACACATGGGCCACAGGCCATCTTTTGAAAGGACACGTAGGCCACAGGCCGTCCTTTGATAGAACACATGGGCCACAGGCCATCTTTTGATAGGACACATAGGCCACAGGCCATCTTTTGAAAGGACACGTAGGCCGCAGGCCGTCCTTTGATAGAACACATGGGCCACAGGCCGTCCTTTGATAGAACACATGGGCCACAGGCCATCTGTTGAAAGAACACATGGGCCGCAGGCCATCTTTTGATAGAACACATGGGCCACAGGCCATCTTTTGATAGAACACATGGGCCACAGGCCATCTTTTGATAGAACACATGGGCCACAGGCCATCTTTTGATAGAACACATGGGCCGCAGGCCATCTTTTGAAAGAACACGTAGGCCGCAGGCCATCTTTTGATAGAACACATGGGCCACAGGCCATCTTTTGAAAGAACACATGGGCCACAGGCCATCTTTTGATAGAACACATGGGCCGCAGGCCATCTTTTGATAGAACACATGGGCCACAGGCCATCTTTTGAAAGAACACGTAGGCCGCAGGCCATCTTTTGATAGAACACATGGGCCACAGGCCATCTTTTGAAAGAACACATGGGCCACAGGCCATCTTTTGATAGAACACATGGGCCGCAGGCCATCTTTTGATAGAACACATGGGCCGCAGGCCATCTTTTGAAAGAACACGTAGGCCGCAGGCCATCTTTTGATAGAACACATGGGCCACAGGCCATCTTTTGAAAGAACACGTAGGCCGCAGGCCATCTTTTGATAGAACACATGGGCCACAGGCCATCTTTTGAAAGAACACATGGGCCACAGGCCATCTTTTGATAGAACACATGGGCCACAGGCCATCTTTTGAAAGAACACGTAGGCCGCAGGCCATCTTTTGATAGAACACATGGGCCACAGGCCATCTTTTGAAAGAACACGTAGGCCGCAGGCCATCTTTTGATAGAACACATGGGCCACAGGCCATCTTTTGATAGAACACATGGGCCACAGGCCATCTTTTGAAAGAACACGTAGGCCGCAGGCCATCTTTTGATAGAACACATGGGCCACAGGCCATCTTTTGAAAGAACACGTAGGCCGCAGGCCATCTTTTGATAGAACACATGGGCCACAGGCCATCTTTTGATAGAACACATGGGCCACAGGCCATCTTTTGATAGAACACATGGGCCACAGGCCATCTTTTGAAAGAACACGTAGGCCGCAGGCCATCTTTTGATAGAACACATGGGCCACAGGCCGTCCTTTGATAGAACACATGGGCCGCAGGCCATCTTTTGATAGAACACATGGGCCACAGGCCATCTTTTGAAAGAACACGTAGGCCGCAGGCCATCTTTTGATAGAACACATGGGCCACAGGCCATCTTTTGATAGAACACATGGGCCGCAGGCCATCTTTTGATAGAACACGTAGGCCGCAGGCCATCTTTTGATAGAACACATGGGCCACAGGCCATCTTTTGAAAGAACACGTAGGCCGCAGGCCATCTTTTGATAGAACACATGGGCCACAGGCCATCTTTTGATAGAACACATGGGCCACAGGCCATCTTTTGATAGAACACATGGGCCACAGGCCATCTTTTGAAAGAACACGTAGGCCGCAGGCCATCTTTTGATAGAACACATGGGCCACAGGCCATCTTTTGATAGAACACATGGGCCGCAGGCCATCTTTTGATAGAACACATGGGCCACAGGCCATCTTTTGATAGAACACATGGGCCGCAGGCCATCTTTTGATAGAACACATGGGCCGCAGGCCATCTTTTGATAGAACACATGGGCCACAGGCCATCTTTTGAAAGAACACGTAGGCCGCAGGCCATCTTTTGAAAGAACACGTAGGCCGCAGGCCATCTTTTGATAGAACACATGGGCCACAGGCCATCTTTTGAAAGAACACGTAGGCCGCAGGCCATCTTTTGATAGAACACATGGGCCGCAGGCCATCTTTTGATAGAACACATGGGCCACAGGCCATCTTTTGAAAGAACACGTAGGCCACAGGCCATCTTTTGAAAGAACACGTAGGCCGCAGGCCATCTTTTGATAGAACACATGGGCCACAGGCCATCTTTTGATAGAACACATGGGCCACAGGCCATCTTTTGAAAGAACACGTAGGCCACAGGCCATCTTTTGAAAGAACACGTAGGCCGCAGGCCATCTTTTGATAGAACACATGGGCCACAGGCCATCTTTTGATAGAACACATGGGCCACAGGCCATCTTTTGATAGAACACATGGGCCACAGGCCATCTTTTGAAAGAACACATGGGCCGCAGGCCATCTTTTGATAGAACACGTAGGCCGCAGGCCGTCCTTTGATAGAACACATGGGACGCAGGCCATCTTTTGATAGAACACGTGGGCCACAGGCCATCTTTTGATAGAACACATGGGCCACAGGCCATCTTTTGATAGAACACGTAGGCCGCAGGCCATCTTTTGATAGAACACATGGGCCACAGGCCATCTTTTGATAGAACACATGGGCCACAGGCCATCTTTTGATAGAACACATGGGCCACAGGCCATCTTTTGATAGAACACATGGGCCACAGGCCATCTTTTGATAGAACACATGGGCCACAGGCCATCTTTTGAAAGAACACGTAGGCCGCAGGCCATCTTTTGATAGAACACATGGGACGCAGGCCATCTTTTGATAGAACACGTGGGCCACAGGCCATCTTTTGATAGAACACATGGGCCACAGGCCATCTTTTGATAGAACACGTAGGCCGCAGGCCATCTTTTGATAGAACACATGGGCCACAGGCCATCTTTTGATAGAACACATGGGCCACAGGCCATCTTTTGATAGAACACATGGGCCACAGGCCATCTTTTGATAGAACACATGGGCCACAGGCCATCTTTTGATAGAACACATGGGCCACAGGCCATCTTTTGAAAGAACACGTAGGCCGCAGGCCGTCCTTTGATAGAACACATGGGACGCAGGCCATCTTTTGATAGAACACGTGGGCCACAGGCCATCTTTTGATAGAACACATGGGCCACAGGCCATCTTTTGATAGAACACGTAGGCCGCAGGCCATCTTTTGATAGAACACATGGGCCACAGGCCATCTTTTGATAGAACACATGGGCCACAGGCCATCTTTTGATAGAACACATGGGCCACAGGCCATCTTTTGATAGAACACATGGGCCACAGGCCATCTTTTGATAGAACACATGGGCCACAGGCCATCTTTTGAAAGAACACGTAGGCCGCAGGCCATCTTTTGATAGAACACATGGGCCACAGGCCATCTTTTGATAGAACACATGGGCCGCAGGCCATCTTTTGATAGAACACATGGGCCACAGGCCATCTTTTGATAGAACACATGGGCCGCAGGCCATCTTTTGATAGAACACATGGGCCACAGGCCATCTTTTGATAGAACACATGGCCACAGGCCGTCCTTTGATAGAACACATGGGCCACAGGCCATCTTTTGATAGAACACATGGGCCACAGGCCATCTTTTGATAGGACATGTAGGCCACAGGCCGTCCTTTGATAGAACACATGGGCCACAGGCCATCTTTTGAAAGGACACGTAGGCCGCAGGCCGTCCTTTGATAGAACACATGGGCCACAGGCCATCTTTTGATAGAACACATGGCCACAGGCCGTCCTTTGATAGAACACATGGGCCACAGGCCATCTTTTGATAGAACACATGGGCCACAGGCCATCTTTTGATAGAACACATGGCCACAGGCCGTCCTTTGATAGAACACATGGGCCACAGGCCATCTTTTGATAGAACACATGGGCCACAGGCCATCTTTTGATAGGACATGTAGGCCACAGGCCGTCCTTTGATAGAACACATGGGCCACAGGCCATCTTTTGAAAGGACACGTAGGCCGCAGGCCGTCCTTTGATAGAACACATGGGCCACAGGCCATCTTTTGAAAGGACACGTAGGCCGCAGGCCGTCCTTTGATAGAACACATGGGCCACAGGCCATCTTTTGAAAGGACACGTAGGCCACAGGCCGTCCTTTGATAGAACACATGGGCCACAGGCCATCTTTTGAAAGGACACGTAGGCCGCAGGCCGTCCTTTGATAGAACACATGGGCCACAGGCCATCTTTTGAAAGGACACGTAGGCCACAGGCCGTCCTTTGATAGAACACATGGGCCACAGGCCATCTTTTGAAAGGACACGTAGGCCGCAGGCCGTCCTTTGATAGAACACATGGGCCACAGGCCATCTTTTGAAAGGACACGTAGGCCACAGGCCGTCCTTTGATAGAACACATGGGCCACAGGCCATCTTTTGAAAGGACACGTAGGCCACAGGCCGTCCTTTGATAGAACACATGGGCCACAGGCCATCTTTTGAAAGGACACGTAGGCCACAGGCCGTCCTTTGATAGAACACATGGGCCACAGGCCATCTTTTGATAGGACACATGGCCACAGGCCGTCCTTTGATAGAACACATGGGCCACAGGCCATCTTTTGATAGGACACATGGCCACAACGCCGTCCTTTGATAGAACACATGGGCCACAGGCCATCTTTTGAAAGGACATGTAGGCCACAGGCCGTCCTTTGATAGAACACATGGGCCACAGGCCATCTTTTGATAGGACACATGGCCACAGGCCGTCCTTTGATAGAACACATGGGCCACAGGCCATCTTTTGATAGGACACATGGCCACAGGCCGTCCTTTGATAGGACACATGGCCACAGGCCGTCCTTTGATAGAACACATGGGCCACAGGCCATCTTTTGATAGGACACATGGCCACAGGCCGTCCTTTGATAGAACACATGGGCCACAGGCCATCTTTTGATAGGACACATGGCCACAGGCCGTCCTTTGATAGAACACATGGGCCACAGGCCATCTTTTGATAGGACATATAGGCCGCAGGCCATCTTTTGAAAGGACACGTAGGCCGCAGGCTGTCCTTTGATAGAACACATGGGCCACAGGCCATCTTTTGATAGGACACATGGCCACAGGCCGTCCTTTGATAGAACACATGGGCCACAGGCCATCTTTTGATAGGACATATAGGCCGCAGGCCATCTTTTGAAAGGACATGTAGGCCGCAGGCCGTCCTTTGATAGAACACATGGGCCACAGGCCATCTTTTGATAGGACACATGGCCACAGGCCGTCCTTTGATAGAACACATGGGCCACAGGCCATCTTTTGATAGGACACATGGCCACAGGCCGTCCTTTGATAGAACACATGGGCCACAGGCCATCTTTTGATAGGACACATGGCCACAGGCCGTCCTTTGATAGAACACATGGGCCACAGGCCATCTTTTGAAAGGACACGTAGGCCACAGGCCGTCCTTTGATAGAACACATGGGCCACAGGCCATCTTTTGATAGGACACATGGCCACAGGCCGTCCTTTGATAGAACACATGGGCCACAGGCCATCTTTTGAAAGGACACGTAGGCCACAGGCCGTCCTTTGATAGAACACATGGGCCACAGGCCATCTTTTGATAGGACACATAGGCCACAGGCCATCTTTTGAAAGGACACGTAGGCCGCAGGCCGTCCTTTGATAGAACACATGGGCCACAGGCCGTCCTTTGATAGAACACATGGGCCACAGGCCATCTGTTGAAAGAACACATGGGCCGCAGGCCATCTTTTGATAGAACACATGGGCCACAGGCCATCTTTTGATAGAACACATGGGCCACAGGCCATCTTTTGATAGGACATATAGGCCGCAGGCCATCTTTTGAAAGGACATGTAGGCCGCAGGCCGTCCTTTGATAGAACACATGGGCCACAGGCCATCTTTTGATAGGACACATGGCCACAGGCCGTCCTTTGATAGAACACATGGGCCACAGGCCATCTTTTGATAGGACACATGGCCACAGGCCGTCCTTTGATAGAACACATGGGCCACAGGCCATCTTTTGAAAGGACACGTACGCCACAGGCCGTCCTTTGATAGAACACATGGGCCACAGGCCATCTTTTGATAGGACACATGGCCACAGGCCGTCCTTTGATAGAACACATGGGCCACAGGCCATCTTTTGAAAGGACACGTAGGCCACAGGCCGTCCTTTGATAGAACACATGGGCCACAGGCCATCTTTTGATAGGACACATAGGCCACAGGCCATCTTTTGAAAGGACACGTAGGCCGCAGGCCGTCCTTTGATAGAACACATGGGCCACAGGCCGTCCTTTGATAGAACACATGGGCCACAGGCCATCTGTTGAAAGAACACATGGGCCGCAGGCCATCTTTTGATAGAACACATGGGCCACAGGCCATCTTTTGATAGAACACATGGGCCACAGGCCATCTTTTGATAGAACACATGGGCCACAGGCCATCTTTTGATAGAACACATGGGCCACAGGCCATCTTTTGATAGAACACATGGGCCACAGGCCATCTTTTGATAGAACACATGGGCCACAGGCCATCTTTTGATAGGACACATGGGCCACAGGCCATCTTTTGATAGGACACGTAGGCCGCAGGCCGTCCTTTGATAGAACACATGGGCCACAGGCCGTCTTTTGATAGGACACATGGCCACAGGCCGTCCTTTGATAGAACACATGGGCCACAGGCCATCTTTTGATAGAACACATGGGCCACAGGCCATCTTTTGATAGGACACATGGCCACAGGCCGTCCTTTGATAGAACACATGGGCCACAGGCCGTCCTTTGATAGAACACATGGGCCACAGGCCATCTTTTGATAGGACACATGGCCACAGGCCGTCCTTTGATAGAACACATGGGCCACAGGCCATCTTTTGATAGGACACATGGCCACAGGCCGTCCTTTGATAGGACACATGGCCACAGGCCGTCCTTTGATAGAACACATGGGCCACAGGCCATCTTTTGATAGGACACATGGCCACAGGCCGTCCTTTGATAGGACACATGGCCACAGGCCGTCCTTTGATAGAACACATGGGCCACAGGCCATCTTTTGATAGGACACATGGCCACAGGCCGTCCTTTGATAGAACACATGGGCCACAGGCCATCTTTTGATAGGACATATAGGCCGCAGGCCATCTTTTGAAAGGACACGTAGGCCGCAGGCCGTCCTTTGATAGAACACATGGGCCACAGGCCGTCTTTTGATAGGACATATAGGCCGCAGGCCATCTTTTGAAAGGACACGTAGGCCGCAGGCCGTCCTTTGATAGAACACATGGGCCACAGGCCGTCTTTTGATAGGACACATGGCCACAGGCCGTCCTTTGATAGAACACATGGGCCACAGGCCATCTTTTGATAGAACACATGGGCCACAGGCCATCTTTTGATAGGACACATGGCCACAGGCCGTCCTTTGATAGAACACATGGGCCACAGGCCGTCCTTTGATAGGACACATGGCCACAGGCCGTCCTTTGATAGGACACATGGCCACAGGCCGTCCTTTGATAGAACACATGGGCCACAGGCCATCTTTTGATAGGACACATGGCCACAGGCCGTCCTTTGATAGAACACATGGGCCGCAGGCCATCTTTTGAAAGGACACGTAGGCCGCAGGCCGTCTTTTGATAGGACACATGGCCACAGGCCGTCCTTTGATAGAACACATGGGCCACAGGCCATCTTTTGATAGAACACATGGGCCACAGGCCATCTTTTGATAGGACACATGGCCACAGGCCGTCCTTTGATAGAACACATGGGCCACAGGCCGTCCTTTGATAGAACACATGGGCCACAGGCCATCTTTTGATAGGACACAGGCCGTCCTTTGATAGGACACATGGCCACAGGCCGTCCTTTGATAGAACACATGGGCCACAGGCCATCTTTTGATAGGACACATGGCCACAGGCCGTCCTTTGATAGAACACATGGGCCACAGGCCATCTTTTGATAGGACATATAGGCCGCAGGCCATCTTTTGAAAGGACACGTAGGCCGCAGGCCGTCCTTTGATAGAACACATGGGCCACAGGCCATCTTTTGATAGGACATATAGGCCGCAGGCCATCTTTTGAAAGGACACGTAGGCCGCAGGCCGTCCTTTGATAGAACACATGGGCCACAGGCCATCTTTTGATAGGACACATGGCCACAGGCCGTCCTTTGATAGAACACATGGGCCACAGGCCATCTTTTGATAGGACATATAGGCCGCAGGCCATCTTTTGAAAGGACACGTAGGCCGCAGGCCGTCCTTTGATAGAACACATGGGCCACAGGCCATCTTTTGAAAGGACACGTAGGCCACAGGCCGTCCTTTGATAGAACACATGGGCCACAGGCCATCTTTTGATAGGACATATAGGCCGCAGGCCATCTTTTGAAAGGACACGTAGGCCGCAGGCCGTCCTTTGAAAGAACACATGGGCCACAGGCCATCTTTTGATAGGACACATGGCCACAGGCCGTCCTTTGATAGAACACATGGGCCACAGGCCATCTTTTGATAGGACACATGGCCACAGGCCGTCCTTTGATAGAACACATGGGCCACAGGCCATCTTTTGATAGGACACATGGCCACAGGCTGTCCTTTGATAGAACACATGGGCCACAGGCCGTCTTTTGATAGGACACATGGCCACAGGCCGTCCTTTGATAGAACACATGGGCCACAGGCCGTCTTTTGATAGGACACATGGCCACAGGCCGTCCTTTGATAGAACACATGGGCCACAGGCCATCTTTTGATAGGACACATGGGCCACAGGCCGTCCTTTGATAGAACACATGGGCCACAGGCCATCTTTTGATAGGACATATAGGCCGCAGGCCATCTTTTGAAAGGACACGTAGGCCGCAGGCCGTCCTTTGATAGAACACATGGGCCACAGGCCATCTTTTGATAGGACATATAGGCCGCAGGCCATCTTTTGATAGAACACATGGGCCACAGGCCATCTTTTGATAGAACACATGGGCCACAGGCCATCTTTTGATAGAACACATGGGCCACAGGCCATCTTTTGATAGAACACATGGGCCACAGGCCATCTTTTGATAGGACATATAGGCCGCAGGCCATCTTTTGAAAGGACACGTAGGCCGCAGGCCGTCCATTGATAGAACACATGGGCCACAGGCCATCTTTTGATAGGACACATGGCCACAGGCCGTCCTTTGATAGAACACATGGGCCACAGGCCATCTTTTGATAGGACACATGGCCACAGGCCGTCCTTTGATAGAACACATGGGCCACAGGCCATCTTTTGATAGGACATATAGGCCGCAGGCCATCTTTTGAAAGGACACGTAGGCCGCAGGCCGTCCTTTGATAGAACACATGGGCCACAGGCCATCTTTTGATAGAACACATGGCCACAGGCCGTCCTTTGATAGAACACATGGGCCACAGGCCGTCTTTTGATAGGACACATGGCCACAGGCCGTCCTTTGATAGGACACATGGCCACAGGCCGTCCTTTGATAGGACACATGGCCACAGGCCGTCCTTTGATAGAACACATGGGCCACAGGCCATCTTTTGATAGGACACATGGCCACAGGCCGTCCTTTGATAGAACACATGGGCCACAGGCCATCTTTTGATAGGACATATAGGCCGCAGGCCATCTTTTGAAAGGACACGTAGGCCACAGGCCGTCCTTTGATAGAACACATGGGCCACAGGCCATCTTTTGATAGGACATATAGGCCGCAGGCCATCTTTTGAAAGGACACGTAGGCCGCAGGCCGTCCTTTGATAGAACACATGGGCCACAGGCCATCTTTTGATAGGACACATGGCCACAGGCCGTCCTTTGATAGAACACATGGGCCACAGGCCGTCTTTTGATAGGACACATGGCCACAGGCCGTCCTTTGATAGGACACATGGCCACAGGCCGTCCTTTGATAGAACACATGGGCCACAGGCCATCTTTTGATATGACACATGGCCACAGGCCGTCCTTTGATAGAACACATGGGCCACAGGCCATCTTTTGATAGGACACATGGCCACAGGCCGTCCTTTGATAGAACACATGGGCCACAGGCCATCTTTTGATAGGACATATAGGCCGCAGGCCATCTTTTGAAAGGACACGTAGGCCGCAGGCCGTCCTTTGATAGAACACATGGGCCACAGGCCATCTTTTGATAGGACACATGGCCACAGGCCGTCCTTTGATAGAACAAATGGGCCACAGGCCATCTTTTGATAGGACACATGGCCACAGGCCGTCCTTTGATAGAACACATGGGCCACAGGCCATCTTTTGATAGGACACATGGCCACAGGCCGTCCTTTGATAGAACACATGGGCCACAGGCCATCTTTTGATAAGACATATAGGCCGCAGGCCATCTTTTGAAAGGACACGTAGGCCGCAGGCCGTCCTTTGATAGAACACATGGGCCATAGGCCATCTTTTGATAGGACACATGGCCACAGGCCGTCCTTTGATAGAACACATGGGCCACAGGCCGTCCTTTGATAGAACACATGGGCCACAGGCCATCTTTTGATAGAACACATGGGCCACAGGCCATCTTTTGATAGAACACATGGGCCACAGGCCATCTTTTGAAAGAACACATGGGCCACAGGCCATCTTTTGATAGAACACATGGGCCACAGGCCATCTTTTGATAGAACACATGGGCCACAGGCCATCTTTTGATAGAACACATGGGCCACAGGCCATCTTTTGATAGGACACATGGCCACAGGCCGTCCTTTGATAGAACACATGGGCCACAGGCCATCTTTTGATAGGACACATGGCCACAGGCCGTCCTTTGATAGAACACATGGGCCACAGGCCATCTTTTGATAGGACACATGGCCACAGGCCGTCCTTTGATAGAACACATGGCCACAGGCCATCTTTTGATAGGACACATGGCCACAGGCCGTCCTTTGATAGAACACATGGGCCACAGGCCATCTTTTGATAGGACACATGGCCACAGGCCGTCCTTTGATAGAACACATGGGCCACAGGCCGTCTTTTGATAGGACACATGGCCACAGGCCGTCCTTTGATAGGACACATGGCCACAGGCCGTCCTTTGATAGAACAAATGGGCCACAGGCCATCTTTTGATAGGACACATGGCCACAGGCCGTCCTTTGATAGAACACATGGGCCACAGGCCATCTTTTGATAGGACACATGGCCACAGGCCGTCCTTTGATAGAACACATGGGCCACAGGCCATCTTTTGATAGGACATATAGGCCGCAGGCCATCTTTTGAAAGGACACGTAGGCCGCAGGCCGTCCTTTGATAGAACACATGGGCCACAGGCCATCTTTTGATAGGACACATGGCCACAGGCCGTCCTTTGATAGAACACATGGGCCACAGGCCATCTTTTGATAGGACACATAGGCCTCAGGCCAACTTTTGAAAGGACACGTAGGCCGCAGGCCGTCCTTTGATAGAACACATGGGCCACAGGCCATCTTTTGATAGGACACATGGCCACAGGCCGTCCTTTGATAGAACACATGGGCCACAGGCCATCTTTTGATAGGACACATGGCCACAGGCCGTCCTTTGATAGAACACATGGGCCACAGGCCATCTTTTGATAGGACAAATGGCCACAGGCCGTCCTTTGATAGAACACATGGGCCACAGGCCATCTTTTGATAGGACATATAGGCCGCAGGCCATCTTTTGAAAGGACACGTAGGCCGCAGGCCGTCCTTTGATAGAACACATGGGCCACAGGCCATCTTTTGATAGGACATATAGGCCGCAGGCCATCTTTTGAAAGGACACGTAGGCCGCAGGCCGTCCTTTGATAGAACACATGGGCCACAGGCCATCTTTTGATAGGACACATGGCCACAGGCCGTCCTTTGATAGAACACATGGGCCACAGGCCATCTTTTGATAGGACACATGGCCACAGGCCGTCCTTTGATAGAACACATGGGCCACAGGCCATCTTTTGATAGGACATATAGGCCGCAGGCCATCTTTTGAAAGGACACGCAGGCCGTCCTTTGATAGAACACATGGGCCACAGGCCATCTTTTGAAAGGACACGTAGGCCACAGGCCGTCCTTTGATAGAACACATGGGCCACAGGCCATCTTTTGATAGGACATATAGGCCGCAGGCCATCTTTTGAAAGGACACGTAGGCCGCAGGCCGTCCTTTGATAGAACACATGGGCCACAGGCCATCTTTTGATAGGACACATGGCCACAGGCCGTCCTTTGATAGAACACATGGGCCACAGGCCATCTTTTGATAGGACACATGGCCACAGGCCGTCCTTTGATAGAACACATGGGCCACAGGCCATCTTTTGATAGGACACATGGCCACAGGCCATCTTTTGATAGGACACATGGCCACAGGCCGTCCTTTGATAGAACACATGGGCCACAGGCCATCTTTTGATAGGACACATGGCCACAGGCCGTCCTTTGATAGAACACATGGGCCACAGGCCATCTTTTGATAGGACACATGGCCACAGGCCGTCCTTTGATAGAACACATGGGCCACAGGCCGTCTTTTGATAGGACACATGGCCACAGGCCGTCCTTTGATAGGACACATGGCCACAGGCCGTCCTTTGATAGAACACATGGGCCACAGGCCATCTTTTGATAGGACACATGGCCACAGGCCATCCTTTGATAGAACACATGGGCCACAGGCCATCTTTTGATAGGACACATGGCCACAGGCCGTCCTTTGATAGAACACATGGGCCACAGGCCATCTTTTGATAGGACATATAGGCCGCAGGCCATCTTTTGAAAGGACACGTAGGCCGCAGGCCGTCCTTTGATAGAACACATGGGCCACAGGCCATCTTTTGATAGGACACATGGCCACAGGCCGTCCTTTGATAGAACACATGGGCCACAGGCCATCTTTTGATAGAACACATGGGCCACAGGCCATCTTTTGATAGAACACATGGGCCACAGGCCATCTTTTGATAGAACACATGGGCCACAGGCCATCTTTTGAAAGAACACATGGGCCACAGGCCATCTTTTGATAGAACACATGGGCCACAGGCCATCTTTTGATAGAACACATGGGCCACAGGCCATCTTTTGATAGAACAAATGGGCCACAGGCCATCTTTTGATAGGACACATGGCCACAGGCCGTCTTTTGATAGGACATATAGGCCGCAGGCCATCTTATGATAGAACACATGGGCCACAGGCCATCTTTTGATAGAACACATGGGCCACAGGCCATCTTTTGATAGAACACATGGGCCACAGGCCATCTTTTGATAGGACACATGGCCACAGGCCATCTTTTGATAGGACATATAGGCCGCAGGCCATCTTTTGAAAGGACACGTAGGCCGCAGGCCGTCCATTGATAGAACACATGGGCCACAGGCCATCTTTTGATAGGACACATGGCCACAGGCCGTCCTTTGATAGAACACATGGGCCACAGGCCATCTTTTGATAGGACACATGGCCACAGGCCGTCCTTTGATAGAACACATGGGCCACAGGCCATCTTTTGATAGGACATATAGGCCGCAGGCCATCTTTTGAAAGGACACGTAGGCCGCAGGCCGTCCTTTGATAGAACACATGGGCCACAGGCCATCTTTTGATAGAACACATGGGCCACAGGCCATCTTTTGATAGGACACATGGCCACAGGCCGTCCTTTGATAGAACACATGGGCCACAGGCCATCTTTTGATAGGACACATGGCCACAGGCCGTCCTTTGATAGAACACATGGGCCACAGGCCGTCTTTTGATAGGACACATGGCCACAGGCCGTCCTTTGATAGGACACATGGCCACAGGCCGTCCTTTGATAGGACACATGGCCACAGGCCGTCCTTTGATAGAACACATGGGCCACAGGCCATCTTTTGATAGGACATATAGGCCGCAGGCCATCTTTTGAAAGGACACGTAGGCCACAGGCCGTCCTTTGATAGAACACATGGGCCACAGGCCATCTTTTGATAGGACATATAGGCCGCAGGCCATCTTTTGAAAGGACACGTAGGCCGCAGGCCGTCCTTTGATAGAACACATGGGCCACAGGCCATCTTTTGATAGGACACATGGCCACAGGCCGTCCTTTGATAGAACACATGGGCCACAGGCCGTCTTTTGATAGGACACATGGCCACAGGCCGTCCTTTGATAGGACACATGGCCACAGGCCGTCCTTTGATAGAACACATGGGCCACAGGCCATCTTTTGATATGACACATGGCCACAGGCCGTCCTTTGATAGAACACATGGGCCACAGGCCATCTTTTGATAGGACACATGGCCACAGGCCGTCCTTTGATAGAACACATGGGCCACAGGCCATCTTTTGATAGGACATATAGGCCGCAGGCCATCTTTTGAAAGGACACGTAGGCCGCAGGCCGTCCTTTGATAGAACACATGGGCCACAGGCCATCTTTTGATAGGACACATGGCCACAGGCCGTCCTTTGATAGAACAAATGGGCCACAGGCCATCTTTTGATAGGACACATGGCCACAGGCCGTCCTTTGATAGAACACATGGGCCACAGGCCATCTTTTGATAGGACACATGGCCACAGGCCGTCCTTTGATAGAACACATGGGCCACAGGCCATCTTTTGATAAGACATATAGGCCGCAGGCCATCTTTTGAAAGGACACGTAGGCCGCAGGCCGTCCTTTGATAGAACACATGGGCCATAGGCCATCTTTTGATAGGACACATGGCCACAGGCCGTCCTTTGATAGAACACATGGGCCACAGGCCGTCCTTTGATAGAACACATGGGCCACAGGCCATCTTTTGATAGAACACATGGGCCACAGGCCATCTTTTGATAGAACACATGGGCCACAGGCCATCTTTTGAAAGAACACATGGGCCACAGGCCATCTTTTGATAGAACACATGGGCCACAGGCCATCTTTTGATAGAACACATGGGCCACAGGCCATCTTTTGATAGAACACATGGGCCACAGGCCATCTTTTGATAGGACACATGGCCACAGGCCGTCCTTTGATAGAACACATGGGCCACAGGCCATCTTTTGATAGGACACATGGCCACAGGCCGTCCTTTGATAGAACACATGGGCCACAGGCCATCTTTTGATAGGACACATGGCCACAGGCCGTCCTTTGATAGAACACATGGCCACAGGCCATCTTTTGATAGGACACATGGCCACAGGCCGTCCTTTGATAGAACACATGGGCCACAGGCCATCTTTTGATAGGACACATGGCCACAGGCCGTCCTTTGATAGAACACATGGGCCACAGGCCGTCTTTTGATAGGACACATGGCCACAGGCCGTCCTTTGATAGGACACATGGCCACAGGCCGTCCTTTGATAGAACACATGGGCCACAGGCCATCTTTTGATAGGACACATGGCCACAGGCCGTCCTTTGATAGAACACATGGGCCACAGGCCATCTTTTGATAGGACACATGGCCACAGGCCGTCCTTTGATAGAACACATGGGCCACAGGCCATCTTTTGATAGGACATATAGGCCGCAGGCCATCTTTTGAAAGGACACGTAGGCCGCAGGCCGTCCTTTGATAGAACACATGGGCCACAGGCCATCTTTTGATAGGACACATGGCCACAGGCCGTCCTTTGATAGAACACATGGGCCACAGGCCATCTTTTGATAGGACACATAGGCCTCAGGCCAACTTTTGAAAGGACACGTAGGCCGCAGGCCGTCCTTTGATAGAACACATGGGCCACAGGCCATCTTTTGATAGGACACATGGCCACAGGCCGTCCTTTGATAGAACACATGGGCCACAGGCCATCTTTTGATAGGACACATGGCCACAGGCCGTCCTTTGATAGAACACATGGGCCACAGGCCATCTTTTGATAGGACAAATGGCCACAGGCCGTCCTTTGATAGAACACATGGGCCACAGGCCATCTTTTGATAGGACATATAGGCCGCAGGCCATCTTTTGAAAGGACACGTAGGCCGCAGGCCGTCCTTTGATAGAACACATGGGCCACAGGCCATCTTTTGATAGGACATATAGGCCGCAGGCCATCTTTTGAAAGGACACGTAGGCCGCAGGCCGTCCTTTGATAGAACACATGGGCCACAGGCCATCTTTTGATAGGACACATGGCCACAGGCCGTCCTTTGATAGAACACATGGGCCACAGGCCATCTTTTGATAGGACACATGGCCACAGGCCGTCCTTTGATAGAACACATGGGCCACAGGCCATCTTTTGATAGGACATATAGGCCGCAGGCCATCTTTTGAAAGGACACGCAGGCCGTCCTTTGATAGAACACATGGGCCACAGGCCATCTTTTGAAAGGACACGTAGGCCACAGGCCGTCCTTTGATAGAACACATGGGCCACAGGCCATCTTTTGATAGGACATATAGGCCGCAGGCCATCTTTTGAAAGGACACGTAGGCCGCAGGCCGTCCTTTGATAGAACACATGGGCCACAGGCCATCTTTTGATAGGACACATGGCCACAGGCCGTCCTTTGATAGAACACATGGGCCACAGGCCATCTTTTGATAGGACACATGGCCACAGGCCGTCCTTTGATAGAACACATGGGCCACAGGCCATCTTTTGATAGGACACATGGCCACAGGCCATCTTTTGATAGGACACATGGCCACAGGCCGTCCTTTGATAGAACACATGGGCCACAGGCCATCTTTTGATAGGACACATGGCCACAGGCCGTCCTTTGATAGAACACATGGGCCACAGGCCATCTTTTGATAGGACACATGGCCACAGGCCGTCCTTTGATAGAACACATGGGCCACAGGCCGTCTTTTGATAGGACACATGGCCACAGGCCGTCCTTTGATAGGACACATGGCCACAGGCCGTCCTTTGATAGAACACATGGGCCACAGGCCATCTTTTGATAGGACACATGGCCACAGGCCATCCTTTGATAGAACACATGGGCCACAGGCCATCTTTTGATAGGACACATGGCCACAGGCCGTCCTTTGATAGAACACATGGGCCACAGGCCATCTTTTGATAGGACATATAGGCCGCAGGCCATCTTTTGAAAGGACACGTAGGCCGCAGGCCGTCCTTTGATAGAACACATGGGCCACAGGCCATCTTTTGATAGGACACATGGCCACAGGCCGTCCTTTGATAGAACACATGGGCCACAGGCCATCTTTTGATAGGACACATAGGCCTCAGGCCAACTTTTGAAAGGACACGTAGGCCGCAGGCCGTCCTTTGATAGAACACATGGGCCACAGGCCATCTTTTGATAGGACACATGGCCGCAGGCCGTCCTTTGATAGAACACATGGGCCACAGGCCATCTTTTGAAAGGACACGTAGGCCACAGGCCGTCCTTTGATAGAACACATGGGCCACAGGCCATCTTTTGATAGGACACATGGCCACAGGCCGTCCTTTGATAGAACACATGGGCCACAGGCCATCTTTTGATAGGACACGTAGGCCGCAGGCCGTCCTTTGATAGAACACATGGGCCACAGGCCATCTTTTGATAGGACACATGGCCACAGGCCGTCCTTTGATAGAACACATGGGCCACAGGCCATCTTTTGATAGGACACATGGCCACAGGCCGTCCTTTGATAGAACACATGGGCCACAGGCCATCTTTTGAAAGGACACGTAGGCCACAGGCCGTCCTTTGATAGAACACATGGGCCACAGGCCATCTTTTGATAGGACATATAGGCCGCAGGCCATCTTTTGAAAGGACACGTAGGCCGCAGGCCGTCCTTTGATAGAACACATGGGCCACAGGCCATCTTTTGATAGGACACATGGCCACAGGCCGTCCTTTGATAGAACACATGGGCCACAGGCCGTCCTTTGATAGAACACATGGGCCACAGGCCATCTTTTGATAGAACACATGGGCCACAGGCCATCTTTTGATAGAACACATGGACCACAGGCCATCTTTTGATAGAACACATGGGCCACAGGCCATCTTTTGAAAGAACACATGGGCCACAGGCCATCTTTTGATAGAACACATGGGCCACAGGCCATCTTTTGATAGAACACATGGGCCACAGGCCATCTTTTGATAGAACACATGGGCCACAGGCCATCTTTTGATAGGACACATGGCCACAGGCCGTCCTTTGATAGAACACATGGGCCACAGGCCATCTTTTGATAGGACATATAGGCCGCAGGCCATCTTTTGAAAGGACACGTAGGCCGCAGGCCGTCCTTTGATAGAACACATGGGCCACAGGCCATCTTTTGATAGGACACATGGCCACAGGCCGTCCTTTGATAGAACACATGGGCCACAGGCCATCTTTTGATAGGACACATGGCCACAGGCCGTCCTTTGATAGAACACATGGGCCACAGGCCATCTTTTGATAGAACACATGGGCCACAGGCCATCTTTTGAAAGAACACATGGGCCACAGGCCATCTTTTGATAGAACACATGGGCCACAGGCCATCTTTTGATAGAACACATGGGCCACAGGCCATCTTTTGATAGAACACATGGGCCACAGGCCATCTTTTGAAAGAACACACGGGCCACAGGCCATCTTTTGATAGAACACATGGGCCACAGGCCATCTTTTGATAGGACACATGGCCACAGGCCGTCCTTTGATAGAACACATGGGCCACAGGCCATCTTTTGATAGGACACATGGCCACAGGCCGTCCTTTGATAGAACACATGGGCCACAGGCCGTCTTTTGATAGGACACATGGCCACAGGCCGTCCTTTGATAGGACACATGGCCACAGGCCGTCCTTTGATAGAACACATGGGCCACAGGCCATCTTTTGATAGGACACATGGCCACAGGCCGTCCTTTGATAGAACACATGGGCCACAGGCCATCTTTTGATAGGACACATGGCCACAGGCCGTCCTTTGATAGAACACATGGGCCACAGGCCATCTTTTGATAGGACATATAGGCCGCAGGCCATCTTTTGAAAGGACACGTAGGCCGCAGGCCGTCCTTTGATAGAACACATGGGCCACAGGCCATCTTTTGATAGGACACATGGCCACAGGCCGTCCTTTGATAGAACACATGGGCCACAGGCCATCTTTTGATAGGACACATGGCCACAGGCCATCTTTTGATAGGACACGTAGGCCGCAGGCCGTCCTTTGATAGAACACATGGGCCGCAGGCCATCTTTTGAAAGGACACGTAGGCCGCAGGCCGTCCTTTGATAGAACACATGGGCCACAGGCCATCTTTTGAAAGGACACGTAGGCCACAGGCCGTCCTTTGATAGAACACATGGGCCACAGGCCATCTTTTGATAGGACACATGGCCACAGGCCGTCCTTTGATAGAACACATGGGCCACAGGCCATCTTTTGAAAGGACACGTAGGCCGCAGGCCGTCCTTTGATAGAACACATGGGCCACAGGCCATCTTTTGAAAGGACACGTAGGCCACAGGCCGTCCTTTGATAGAACACATGGGCCACAGGCCATCTTTTGATAGGACACATGGCCGCAGGCCGTCCTTTGATAGAACACATGGGCCACAGGCCATCTTTTGATAGGACACATGGCCACAGGCCGTCCTTTGATAGAACACATGGGCCACAGGCCATCTTTTGATAGGACACATGGCCACAGGCCGTCCTTTGATAGAACACATGGGCCACAGGCCATCTTTTGATAGGACACATGGCCACAGGCCATCCTTTGATAGAACACATGGGCCACAGGCCATCTTTTGATAGGACACGTAGGCCACAGGCCGTCCTTTGATAGAACACATGGGCCACAGGCCATCTTTTGATAGGACACATGGCCGCAGGCCGTCCTTTGATAGAACACATGGGCCACAGGCCATCTTTTGATAGGACACATGGCCACAGGCCGTCCTTTGATAGAACACATGGGCCACAGGCCATCTTTTGAAAGGACACGTAGGCCACAGGCCGTCCTTTGATAGAACACATGGGCCACAGGCCATCTTTTGAAAGGACACATGGCCGCAGGCCGTCCTTTGATAGAACACATGGGCCACAGGCCATCTTTTGAAAGGACACGTAGGCCACAGGCCGTCCTTTGATAGAACACATGGGCCACAGGCCATCTTTTGATAGGACACATGGCCGCAGGCCGTCCTTTGATAGAACACATGGGCCACAGGCCATCTTTTGATAGGACACATGGCCACAGGCCATCCTTTGATAGAACACATGGGCCACAGGCCATCTTTTGATAGGACACATGGCCACAGGCCGTCCTTTGATAGAACACATGGGCCACAGGCCATCTTTTGATAGGACACATGGCCACAGGCCGTCCTTTGATAGAACACATGGGCCACAGGCCATCTTTTGATAGGACACATGGCCACAGGCCGTCCTTTGATAGAACACATGGCCACAGGCCATCTTTTGATAGGACACATGGCCACAGGCCGTCCTTTGATAGAACACATGGGCCACAGGCCATCTTTTGATAGGACACATGGCCACAGGCCGTCCTTTGATAGAACACATGGGCCACAGGCCATCTTTTGATAGGACACATGGCCAGAGGCCGTCCTTTGATAGAACACATGGGCCACAGGCCATCTTTTGAAAGGACACGTAGGCCGCAGGCCGTCCTTTGATAGAACACATGGGCCACAGGCCATCTTTTGAAAGGACACGTAGGCCACAGGCCGTCCTTTGATAGAACACATGGGCCACAGGCCATCTTTTGATAGGACACATGGCCGCAGGCCGTCCTTTGATAGAACACATGGGCCACAGGCCATCTTTTGATAGGACACATGGCCACAGGCCATCCTTTGATAGAACACATGGGCCACAGGCCATCTTTTGATAGGACACATGGCCACAGGCCGTCCTTTGATAGAACACATGGGCCACAGGCCATCTTTTGATAGGACACATGGCCACAGGCCGTCCTTTGATAGAACACATGGGCCACAGGCCATCTTTTGATAGGACACATGGCCACAGGCCGTCATTTGATAGAACACATGGGCCACAGGCCATCTTTTGATAGGACACATGGCCACAGGCCGTCCTTTGATAGAACACATGGGCCACAGGCCATCTTTTGATAGGACACATGGCCACAGGCCGTCCTTTGATAGAACACATAGGCCGCAGGCCATCTTTTGATAGGACACGTAGGCCGCAGGCCGTCCTTTGATAGAACACATGGGCCGCAGGCCATCTTTTGAAAGGACACGTAGGCCGCAGGCCGTCCTTTGATAGAACACATGGGCCACAGGCCATCTTTTGAAAGGACACGTAGGCCACAGGCCGTCCTTTGATAGAACACATGGGCCACAGGCCATCTTTTGATAGGACACATGGCCACAGGCCGTCCTTTGATAGAACACATGGGCCACAGGCCATCTTTTGATAGGACATATAGGCCGCAGGCCATCTATTGAAAGGACACGTAGGCCGCAGGCCGTCCTTTGATAGAACACATGGGCCACAGGCCATCTTTTGATAGGACACGTAGGCCACAGGCCGTCCTTTGATAGAACACATGGGCCACAGGCCATCTTTTGATAGGACACATGGCCACAGGCCATCTTTTGATAGGACACGTAGGCCGCAGGCCGTCCTTTGATAGAACACATGGGCCGCAGGCCATCTTTTGAAAGGACACGTAGGCCGCAGGCCGTCCTTTGATAGAACACATGGGCCACAGGCCATCTTTTGAAAGGACACATGGCCACAGGCCGTCCTTTGATAGAACACATGGGCCACAGGCCATCTTTTGATAGGACACATGGCCACAGGCCGTCCTTTGATAGAACACATAGGCCGCAGGCCATCTTTTGATAGGACACGTAGGCCGCAGGCCGTCCTTTGATAGAACACATGGGCCGCAGGCCATCTTTTGATAGGACACGTAGGCCGCAGGCCGTCCTTTGATAGAACACATGGGCCGCAGGCCATCTTTTGATGTGTTGATAGAACACATGGGCCACAGGCCATCTTTTGATAGGACACATGGCCGCAGGCCGTCCTTTGATAGGACATATAGGCCGCAGGCCATCTTTTGAAAGGACACGTAGGCCGCAGGCCGTCCTTTGATAGAACACATGGGCCATAGGCCATCTTTTGATAGGACACATGGCCACAGGCCGTCCTTTGATAGAACACATGGGCCACAGGCCATCTTTTGATAGAACACATGGGCCACAGGCCATCTTTTGATAGAACACATGGGCCACAGGCCATCTTTTGATAGGACACATGGCCACAGGCCGTCCTTTGATAGAACACATGGGCCACAGGCCATCTTTTGATAGGACATATAGGCCGCAGGCCATCTTTTGAAAGGACACGTAGGCCGCAGGCCGTCCTTTGATAGAACACATGGGCCACAGGCCATCTTTTGATAGGACACATGGCCACAGGCCGTCCTTTGATAGAACACATGGGCCACAGGCCATCTTTTGATAGGACACATGGCCACAGGCCGTCCTTTGATAGAACACATGGGCCACAGGCCATCTTTTGATAGAACACATGGGCCACAGGCCATCTTTTGAAAGAACACATGGGCCACAGGCCATCTTTTGATAGAACACATGGGCCACAGGCCATCTTTTGATAGAACACATGGGCCACAGGCCATCTTTTGATAGAACACATGGGCCACAGGCCATCTTTTGAAAGAACACACGGGCCACAGGCCATCTTTTGATAGAACACATGGGCCACAGGCCATCTTTTGATAGGACACATGGCCACAGGCCGTCCTTTGATAGAACACATGGGCCACAGGCCATCTTTTGATAGGACACATGGCCACAGGCCGTCCTTTGATAGAACACATGGGCCACAGGCCGTCTTTTGATAGGACACATGGCCACAGGCCGTCCTTTGATAGGACACATGGCCACAGGCCGTCCTTTGATAGAACACATGGGCCACAGGCCATCTTTTGATAGGACACATGGCCACAGGCCGTCCTTTGATAGAACACATGGGCCACAGGCCATCTTTTGATAGGACACATGGCCACAGGCCGTCCTTTGATAGAACACATGGGCCACAGGCCATCTTTTGATAGGACATATAGGCCGCAGGCCATCTTTTGAAAGGACACGTAGGCCGCAGGCCGTCCTTTGATAGAACACATGGGCCACAGGCCATCTTTTGATAGGACACATGGCCACAGGCCGTCCTTTGATAGAACACATGGGCCACAGGCCATCTTTTGATAGGACACATGGCCACAGGCCATCTTTTGATAGGACACGTAGGCCGCAGGCCGTCCTTTGATAGAACACATGGGCCGCAGGCCATCTTTTGAAAGGACACGTAGGCCGCAGGCCGTCCTTTGATAGAACACATGGGCCACAGGCCATCTTTTGAAAGGACACGTAGGCCACAGGCCGTCCTTTGATAGAACACATGGGCCACAGGCCATCTTTTGATAGGACACATGGCCACAGGCCGTCCTTTGATAGAACACATGGGCCACAGGCCATCTTTTGAAAGGACACGTAGGCCGCAGGCCGTCCTTTGATAGAACACATGGGCCACAGGCCATCTTTTGAAAGGACACGTAGGCCACAGGCCGTCCTTTGATAGAACACATGGGCCACAGGCCATCTTTTGATAGGACACATGGCCGCAGGCCGTCCTTTGATAGAACACATGGGCCACAGGCCATCTTTTGATAGGACACATGGCCACAGGCCGTCCTTTGATAGAACACATGGGCCACAGGCCATCTTTTGATAGGACACATGGCCACAGGCCGTCCTTTGATAGAACACATGGGCCACAGGCCATCTTTTGATAGGACACATGGCCACAGGCCATCCTTTGATAGAACACATGGGCCACAGGCCATCTTTTGATAGGACACGTAGGCCACAGGCCGTCCTTTGATAGAACACATGGGCCACAGGCCATCTTTTGATAGGACACATGGCCGCAGGCCGTCCTTTGATAGAACACATGGGCCACAGGCCATCTTTTGATAGGACACATGGCCACAGGCCGTCCTTTGATAGAACACATGGGCCACAGGCCATCTTTTGAAAGGACACGTAGGCCACAGGCCGTCCTTTGATAGAACACATGGGCCACAGGCCATCTTTTGAAAGGACACATGGCCGCAGGCCGTCCTTTGATAGAACACATGGGCCACAGGCCATCTTTTGAAAGGACACGTAGGCCACAGGCCGTCCTTTGATAGAACACATGGGCCACAGGCCATCTTTTGATAGGACACATGGCCGCAGGCCGTCCTTTGATAGAACACATGGGCCACAGGCCATCTTTTGATAGGACACATGGCCACAGGCCATCCTTTGATAGAACACATGGGCCACAGGCCATCTTTTGATAGGACACATGGCCACAGGCCGTCCTTTGATAGAACACATGGGCCACAGGCCATCTTTTGATAGGACACATGGCCACAGGCCGTCCTTTGATAGAACACATGGGCCACAGGCCATCTTTTGATAGGACACATGGCCACAGGCCGTCCTTTGATAGAACACATGGCCACAGGCCATCTTTTGATAGGACACATGGCCACAGGCCGTCCTTTGATAGAACACATGGGCCACAGGCCATCTTTTGATAGGACACATGGCCACAGGCCGTCCTTTGATAGAACACATGGGCCACAGGCCATCTTTTGATAGGACACATGGCCAGAGGCCGTCCTTTGATAGAACACATGGGCCACAGGCCATCTTTTGAAAGGACACGTAGGCCGCAGGCCGTCCTTTGATAGAACACATGGGCCACAGGCCATCTTTTGAAAGGACACGTAGGCCACAGGCCGTCCTTTGATAGAACACATGGGCCACAGGCCATCTTTTGATAGGACACATGGCCGCAGGCCGTCCTTTGATAGAACACATGGGCCACAGGCCATCTTTTGATAGGACACATGGCCACAGGCCATCCTTTGATAGAACACATGGGCCACAGGCCATCTTTTGATAGGACACATGGCCACAGGCCGTCCTTTGATAGAACACATGGGCCACAGGCCATCTTTTGATAGGACACATGGCCACAGGCCGTCCTTTGATAGAACACATGGGCCACAGGCCATCTTTTGATAGGACACATGGCCACAGGCCGTCATTTGATAGAACACATGGGCCACAGGCCATCTTTTGATAGGACACATGGCCACAGGCCGTCCTTTGATAGAACACATGGGCCACAGGCCATCTTTTGATAGGACACATGGCCACAGGCCGTCCTTTGATAGAACACATAGGCCGCAGGCCATCTTTTGATAGGACACGTAGGCCGCAGGCCGTCCTTTGATAGAACACATGGGCCGCAGGCCATCTTTTGAAAGGACACGTAGGCCGCAGGCCGTCCTTTGATAGAACACATGGGCCACAGGCCATCTTTTGAAAGGACACGTAGGCCACAGGCCGTCCTTTGATAGAACACATGGGCCACAGGCCATCTTTTGATAGGACACATGGCCACAGGCCGTCCTTTGATAGAACACATGGGCCACAGGCCATCTTTTGATAGGACATATAGGCCGCAGGCCATCTATTGAAAGGACACGTAGGCCGCAGGCCGTCCTTTGATAGAACACATGGGCCACAGGCCATCTTTTGATAGGACACGTAGGCCACAGGCCGTCCTTTGATAGAACACATGGGCCACAGGCCATCTTTTGATAGGACACATGGCCACAGGCCATCTTTTGATAGGACACGTAGGCCGCAGGCCGTCCTTTGATAGAACACATGGGCCGCAGGCCATCTTTTGAAAGGACACGTAGGCCGCAGGCCGTCCTTTGATAGAACACATGGGCCACAGGCCATCTTTTGAAAGGACACATGGCCACAGGCCGTCCTTTGATAGAACACATGGGCCACAGGCCATCTTTTGATAGGACACATGGCCACAGGCCGTCCTTTGATAGAACACATAGGCCGCAGGCCATCTTTTGATAGGACACGTAGGCCGCAGGCCGTCCTTTGATAGAACACATGGGCCGCAGGCCATCTTTTGATAGGACACGTAGGCCGCAGGCCGTCCTTTGATAGAACACATGGGCCGCAGGCCATCTTTTGATGTGTTGATAGAACACATGGGCCACAGGCCATCTTTTGATAGGACACATGGCCGCAGGCCGTCCTTTGATAGGACATATAGGCCGCAGGCCATCTTTTGAAAGGACACGTAGGCCGCAGGCCGTCCTTTGATAGAACACATGGGCCATAGGCCATCTTTTGATAGGACACATGGCCACAGGCCGTCCTTTGATAGAACACATGGGCCACAGGCCAACTTTTGATAGGACACATGGCCACAGGCCGTCCTTTGATAGAACACTTGGGCCACAGGCCATCTTTTGATAGGACACATGGCCACAGGCCGTCCTTTGATAGAACACATGGGCCACAGGCCATCTTTTGATAGGACACATGGCCACAGGCCATCCTTTGATAGAACACATGGGCCACAGGCCATCTTTTGATAGGACACATGGCCACAGGCCGTCCTTTGATAGAACACATGGGCCACAGGCCATCTTTTGATAGGACACATGGCCACAGGCCGTCCTTTGATAGAACACTTGGGCCACAGGCCATCTTTTGATAGGACACATGGCCACAGGCCGTCCTTTGATAGAACACATGGGCCACAGGCCATCTTTTGATAGGACACATGGCCACAGGCCGTCCTTTGATAGAACACATGGGCCGCAGGCCATCTTTTGATAGGACACATGGCCACAGGCCGTCCTTTGATAGAACACATAGCCACAGGCCATCTTTTGATAGGACACATGGCCACAGGCCGTCCTTTGATAGAACACATGGGCCACAGGCCATCTTTTGAAAGGACACATGGCCACAGGCCGTCCTTTGATAGAACACATGGGCCACAGGCCATCTTTTGATAGGACACATGGCCACAGGCCGTCCTTTGATAGAACACATAGGCCGCAGGCCATCTTTTGATAGGACACGTAGGCCGCAGGCCGTCCTTTGATAGAACACATGGGCCGCAGGCCATCTTTTGAAAGGACACGTAGGCCGCAGGCCGTCCTTTGATAGAACACATGGGCCACAGGCCATCTTTTGAAAGGACACGTAGGCCACAGGCCGTCCTTTGATAGAACACATGGGCCACAGGCCATCTTTTGATTGGACACATGGCCGCAGGCCGTCCTTTGATAGAACACATGGGCCACAGGCCATCTTTTGAAAGGACACGTAGGCCACAGGCCGTCCTTTGATAGAACACATGGGCCACAGGCCATCTTTTGATAGGACACATGGCCGCAGGCCGTCCTTTGATAGAACACATGGGCCACAGGCCATCTTTTGATAGGACACATGGCCACAGGCCATCCTTTGATAGAACACATGGGCCACAGGCCATCTTTTGATAGGACACATGGCCACAGGCCGTCCTTTGATAGAACACATGGGCCGCAGGCCATCTTTTGAAAGGACACGTAGGCCGCAGGCCGTCCTTTGATAGAACACATGGGCCACAGGCCATCTTTTGAAAGGACACATGGCCACAGGCCGTCCTTTGATAGAACACATGGGCCACAGGCCATCTTTTGATAGGACACATGGCCACAGGCCGTCCTTTGATAGAACACATAGGCCGCAGGCCATCTTTTGATAGGACACGTAGGCCGCAGGCCGTCCTTTGATAGAACACATGGGCCGCAGGCCATCTTTTGATAGGACACGTAGGCCGCAGGCCGTCCTTTGATAGAACACATGGGCCGCAGGCCATCTTTTGATGTGTTGATAGAACACATGGGCCACAGGCCATCTTTTGATAGGACACATGGCCGCAGGCCGTCCTTTGATAGGACATATAGGCCGCAGGCCATCTTTTGAAAGGACACGTAGGCCGCAGGCCGTCCTTTGATAGAACACATGGGCCATAGGCCAACTTTTGATAGGACACATGGCCACAGGCCGTCCTTTGATAGAACACATGGGCCACAGGCCAACTTTTGATAGGACACATGGCCACAGGCCGTCCTTTGATAGAACACTTGGGCCACAGGCCATCTTTTGATAGGACACATGGCCACAGGCCGTCCTTTGATAGAACACTTGGGCCACAGGCCATCTTTTGATAGGACACATGGCCACAGGCCGTCCTTTGATAGAACACATGGGCCACAGGCCATCTTTTGATAGGACACATGGCCACAGGCCGTCCTTTGATAGAACACATGGGCCACAGGCCATCTTTTGATAGGACACATGGCCACAGGCCGTCCTTTGATAGAACACATGGGCCACAGGCCATCTTTTGATAGGACACATGGCCACAGGCCGTCCTTTGATAGAACACTTGGGCCACAGGCCATCTTTTGATAGGACACATGGCCACAGGCCGTCCTTTGATAGAACACATGGGCCACAGGCCATCTTTTGATAGGACACATGGCCACAGGCCGTCCTTTGATAGAACACATGGGCCGCAGGCCATCTTTTGATAGGACACATGGCCACAGGCCGTCCTTTGATAGAACACATAGCCACAGGCCATCTTTTGATAGGACACATGGCCACAGGCCGTCCTTTGATAGAACACATGGGCCACAGGCCATCTTTTGAAAGGACACATGGCCACAGGCCGTCCTTTGATAGAACACATGGGCCACAGGCCATCTTTTGATAGGACACATGGCCACAGGCCGTCCTTTGATAGAACACATAGGCCGCAGGCCATCTTTTGATAGGACACGTAGGCCGCAGGCCGTCCTTTGATAGAACACATGGGCCGCAGGCCATCTTTTGAAAGGACACGTAGGCCGCAGGCCGTCCTTTGATAGAACACATGGGCCACAGGCCATCTTTTGAAAGGACACGTAGGCCACAGGCCGTCCTTTGATAGAACACATGGGCCACAGGCCATCTTTTGATTGGACACATGGCCGCAGGCCGTCCTTTGATAGAACACATGGGCCACAGGCCATCTTTTGAAAGGACACGTAGGCCACAGGCCGTCCTTTGATAGAACACATGGGCCACAGGCCATCTTTTGATAGGACACATGGCCGCAGGCCGTCCTTTGATAGAACACATGGGCCACAGGCCATCTTTTGATAGGACACATGGCCACAGGCCATCCTTTGATAGAACACATGGGCCACAGGCCATCTTTTGATAGGACACATGGCCACAGGCCGTCCTTTGATAGAACACATGGGCCACAGGCCATCTTTTGATAGGACACATGGCCACAGGCCGTCCTTTGATAGAACACATGGGCCACAGGCCATCTTTTGATAGGACACATGGCCACAGGCCGTCCTTTGATAGAACACATGGCCACAGGCCATCTTTTGATAGGACACATGGCCACAGGCCGTCCTTTGATAGAACACATGGGCCACAGGCCATCTTTTGATAGGACACATGGCCACAGGCCGTCCTTTGATAGAACACATGGGCCACAGGCCATCTTTTGATAGGACACATGGCCAGAGGCCGTCCTTTGATAGAACACATGGGCCACAGGCCATCTTTTGAAAGGACACGTAGGCCGCAGGCCGTCCTTTGATAGAACACATGGGCCACAGGCCATCTTTTGAAAGGACACGTAGGCCACAGGCCGTCCTTTGATAGAACACATGGGCCACAGGCCATCTTTTGATAGGACACATGGCCGCAGGCCGTCCTTTGATAGAACACATGGGCCACAGGCCATCTTTTGATAGGACACATGGCCACAGGCCATCCTTTGATAGAACACATGGGCCACAGGCCATCTTTTGATAGGACACATGGCCACAGGCCGTCCTTTGATAGAACACATGGGCCACAGGCCATCTTTTGATAGGACACATGGCCACAGGCCGTCCTTTGATAGAACACATGGGCCACAGGCCATCTTTTGATAGGACACATGGCCACAGGCCGTCATTTGATAGAACACATGGGCCACAGGCCATCTTTTGATAGGACACATGGCCACAGGCCGTCCTTTGATAGAACACATGGGCCACAGGCCATCTTTTGATAGGACACATGGCCACAGGCCGTCCTTTGATAGAACACATGGGCCGCAGGCCATCTTTTGAAAGGACACGTAGGCCGCAGGCCGTCCTTTGATAGAACACATGGGCCACAGGCCATCTTTTGAAAGGACACGTAGGCCACAGGCCGTCCTTTGATAGAACACATGGGCCACAGGCCATCTTTTGATAGGACACATGGCCACAGGCCGTCCTTTGATAGAACACATGGGCCACAGGCCATCTTTTGATAGGACATATAGGCCGCAGGCCATCTATTGAAAGGACACGTAGGCCGCAGGCCGT
Source organism: Abramis brama (assembly GCF_963993115.1). NCBI lineage: Eukaryota > Metazoa > Chordata > Actinopteri > Cypriniformes > Leuciscidae > Abramis > Abramis brama. The sequence continues at coordinate 38,132,673 of NC_139975.1, forward strand.
CCTTTGATAGAACACATGGGCCACAGGCCATCTTTTGATAGGACACGTAGGCCACAGGCCGTCCTTTGATAGAACACATGGGCCACAGGCCATCTTTTGATAGGACACATGGCCACAGGCCATCTTTTGATAGGACACGTAGGCCGCAGGCCGTCCTTTGATAGAACACATGGGCCACAGGCCATCTTTTGATAGGACACGTAGGCCACAGGCCGTCCTTTGATAGAACACATGGGCCACAGGCCATCTTTTGATAGGACACATGGCCACAGGCCATCTTTTGATAGGACACGTAGGCCGCAGGCCGTCCTTTGATAGAACACATGGGCCGCAGGCCATCTTTTGAAAGGACACGTAGGCCGCAGGCCGTCCTTTGATAGAACACATGGGCCACAGGCCATCTTTTGAAAGGACACATGGCCACAGGCCGTCCTTTGATAGAACACATGGGCCACAGGCCATCTTTTGATAGGACACATGGCCACAGGCCGTCCTTTGATAGAACACATAGGCCGCAGGCCATCTTTTGATAGGACACGTAGGCCGCAGGCCGTCCTTTGATAGAACACATGGGCCGCAGGCCATCTTTTGATAGGACACGTAGGCCGCAGGCCGTCCTTTGATAGAACACATGGGCCGCAGGCCATCTTTTGATGTGTTGATAGAACACATGGGCCACAGGCCATCTTTTGATAGGACACATGGCCGCAGGCCGTCCTTTGATAGGACATATAGGCCGCAGGCCATCTTTTGAAAGGACACGTAGGCCGCAGGCCGTCCTTTGATAGAACACATGGGCCATAGGCCATCTTTTGATAGGACACATGGCCACAGGCCGTCCTTTGATAGAACACATGGGCCACAGGCCAACTTTTGATAGGACACATGGCCACAGGCCGTCCTTTGATAGAACACTTGGGCCACAGGCCATCTTTTGATAGGACACATGGCCACAGGCCGTCCTTTGATAGAACACATGGGCCACAGGCCATCTTTTGATAGGACACATGGCCACAGGCCGTCCTTTGATAGAACACATGGGCCACAGGCCATCTTTTGATAGGACACATGGCCACAGGCCGTCCTTTGATAGAACACATGGGCCACAGGCCATCTTTTGATAGGACACATGGCCACAGGCCGTCCTTTGATAGAACACTTGGGCCACAGGCCATCTTTTGATAGGACACATGGCCACAGGCCGTCCTTTGATAGAACACATGGGCCACAGGCCATCTTTTGATAGGACACATGGCCACAGGCCGTCCTTTGATAGAACACATGGGCCGCAGGCCATCTTTTGATAGGACACATGGCCACAGGCCGTCCTTTGATAGAACACATAGCCACAGGCCATCTTTTGATAGGACACATGGCCACAGGCCGTCCTTTGATAGAACACATGGGCCACAGGCCATCTTTTGAAAGGACACATGGCCACAGGCCGTCCTTTGATAGAACACATGGGCCACAGGCCATCTTTTGATAGGACACATGGCCACAGGCCGTCCTTTGATAGAACACATAGGCCGCAGGCCATCTTTTGATAGGACACGTAGGCCGCAGGCCGTCCTTTGATAGAACACATGGGCCGCAGGCCATCTTTTGAAAGGACACGTAGGCCGCAGGCCGTCCTTTGATAGAACACATGGGCCACAGGCCATCTTTTGAAAGGACACGTAGGCCACAGGCCGTCCTTTGATAGAACACATGGGCCACAGGCCATCTTTTGATAGGACACGTAGGCCGCAGGCCGTCCTTTGATAGAACACATGGGCCGCAGGCCATCTTTTGAAAGGACACGTAGGCCGCAGGCCGTCCTTTGATAGAACACATGGGCCACAGGCCATCTTTTGATAGGACACATGGCCACAGGCCGTCCTTTGATAGAACACATGGGCCACAGGCCATCTTTTGATAGGACACATGGCCACAGGCCGTCCTTTGATAGAACACATGGCCACAGGCCATCTTTTGAAAGGACACGTAGGCCACAGGCCGTCCTTTGATAGAACACATGGGCCACAGGCCATCTTTTGATAGGACACGTAGGCCGCAGGCCGTCCTTTGATAGAACACATGGGCCGCAGGCCATCTTTTGAAAGGACACATGGCCACAGGCCGTCCTTTGATAGAACACATGGGCCACAGGCCATCTTTTGATAGGACACATGGCCACAGGCCGTCCTTTGATAGAACACATGGGCCACAGGCCATCTTTTGATAGGACACATGGCCACAGGCCGTCCTTTGATAGAACACATGGCCACAGGCCATCTTTTGATAGGACACATGGCCACAGGCCGTCCTTTGATAGAACACATGGGCCACAGGCCATCTTTTGATAGGACACATGGCCACAGGCCGTCCTTTGATAGAACACATGGGCCACAGGCCATCTTTTGATAGGACACATGGCCAGAGGCCGTCCTTTGATAGAACACATGGGCCACAGGCCATCTTTTGAAAGGACACGTAGGCCGCAGGCCGTCCTTTGATAGAACACATGGGCCACAGGCCATCTTTTGAAAGGACACGTAGGCCACAGGCCGTCCTTTGATAGAACACATGGGCCACAGGCCATCTTTTGATAGGACACATGGCCGCAGGCCGTCCTTTGATAGAACACATGGGCCACAGGCCATCTTTTGATAGGACACATGGCCACAGGCCATCCTTTGATAGAACACATGGGCCACAGGCCATCTTTTGATAGGACACATGGCCACAGGCCGTCCTTTGATAGAACACATGGGCCACAGGCCATCTTTTGATAGGACACATGGCCACAGGCCGTCCTTTGATAGAACACATGGGCCACAGGCCATCTTTTGATAGGACACATGGCCACAGGCCGTCATTTGATAGAACACATGGGCCACAGGCCATCTTTTGATAGGACACATGGCCACAGGCCGTCCTTTGATAGAACACATGGGCCACAGGCCATCTTTTGATAGGACACATGGCCACAGGCCGTCCTTTGATAGAACACATAGGCCGCAGGCCATCTTTTGATAGGACACGTAGGCCGCAGGCCGTCCTTTGATAGAACACATGGGCCGCAGGCCATCTTTTGAAAGGACACGTAGGCCGCAGGCCGTCCTTTGATAGAACACATGGGCCACAGGCCATCTTTTGAAAGGACACGTAGGCCACAGGCCGTCCTTTGATAGAACACATGGGCCACAGGCCATCTTTTGATAGGACACATGGCCACAGGCCGTCCTTTGATAGAACACATGGGCCACAGGCCATCTTTTGATAGGACATATAGGCCGCAGGCCATCTATTGAAAGGACACGTAGGCCGCAGGCCGTCCTTTGATAGAACACATGGGCCACAGGCCATCTTTTGATAGGACACATGGCCACAGGCCGTCCTTTGATAGAACACATGGGCCACAGGCCATCTTTTGATAGGACACATGGCCACAGGCCATCCTTTGATAGAACACATGGGCCACAGGCCATCTTTTGATAGGACACATGGCCACAGGCCGTCCTTTGATAGAACACATGGGCCACAGGCCATCTTTTGATAGGACACATGGCCACAGGCCGTCCTTTGATAGAACACATGGCCACAGGCCATCTTTTGATAGGACACATGGCCACAGGCCGTCCTTTGATAGAACACATGGGCCACAGGCCATCTTTTGATAGGACACATGGCCACAGGCCGTCCTTTGATAGAACACATGGGCCACAGGCCATCTTTTGATAGGACACATGGCCACAGGCCGTCCTTTGATAGAACACATAGGCCGCAGGCCATCTTTTGATAGGACACGTAGGCCGCAGGCCGTCCTTTGATAGAACACATGGGCCGCAGGCCATCTTTTGAAAGGACACGTAGGCCGCAGGCCGTCCTTTGATAGAACACATGGGCCACAGGCCATCTTTTGAAAGGACACGTAGGCCACAGGCCGTCCTTTGATAGAACACATGGGCCACAGGCCATCTTTTGATAGGACACATGGCCACAGGCCGTCCTTTGATAGAACACATGGGCCACAGGCCATCTTTTGATAGGACATATAGGCCGCAGGCCATCTTTTGAAAGGACACGTAGGCCGCAGGCCGTCCTTTGATAGAACACATGGGCCACAGGCCATCTTTTGATAGGACACGTAGGCCACAGGCCGTCCTTTGATAGAACACATGGGCCACAGGCCATCTTTTGATAGGACACATGGCCACAGGCCATCTTTTGATAGGACACGTAGGCCGCAGGCCGTCCTTTGATAGAACACATGGGCCGCAGGCCATCTTTTGAAAGGACACGTAGGCCGCAGGCCGTCCTTTGATAGAACACATGGGCCACAGGCCATCTTTTGAAAGGACACATGGCCACAGGCCGTCCTTTGATAGAACACATGGGTCACAGGCCATCTTTTGATAGGACACGTAGGCCGCAGGCCGTCCTTTGATAGAACACATGGGCCGTAGGCCATCTTTTGAAAGGACACATGGCCACAGGCCGTCCTTTGATAGAACACATGGGCCACAGGCCATCTTTTGATAGGACATATAGGCCGCAGGCCATCTTTTGAAAGGACACGTAGGCCGCAGGCCGTCCTTTGATAGAACACATGGGCCATAGGCCATCTTTTGATAGGACACATGGCCACAGGCCGTCCTTTGATAGAACACATGGGCCACAGGCCATCTTTTGATAGGACACATGGCCACAGGCCGTCCTTTGATAGAACACTTGGGCCACAGGCCATCTTTTGATAGGACACATGGCCACAGGCCGTCCTTTGATAGAACACATGGGCCACAGGCCATCTTTTTATAGGACACATGGCCACAGGCCGTCCTTTGATAGAACACATGGGCCACAGGCCATCTTTTGATAGGACACATGGCCACAGGCCGTCCTTTGATAGAACACATGGCCACAGGCCATCTTTTGATAGGACACATGGCCACAGGCCGTCCTTTGATAGAACACATAGGCCGCAGGCCATCTTTTGATAGGACACGTAGGCCGCAGGCCGTCCTTTGATAGAACACATGGGCCGCAGGCCATCTTTTGAAAGGACACGTAGAACACAGGCCGTCCTTTGATAGAACACATGGGCCACAGGCCATCTTTTGATAGGACACATGGCCACAGGCCGTCCTTTGATAGAACACATGGGCCACAGGCCATCTTTTGAAAGGACACGTAGGCCACAGGCCGTCCTTTGATAGAACACATGGGCCACAGGCCATCTTTTGATAGGACACATGGCCACAGGCCGTCCTTTGATAGAACACATGGGCCACAGGCCATCTTTTGATAGGACATATAGGCCGCAGGCTATCTTTTGAAAGGACACGTAGGCCGCAGGCCGTCCTCTGATAGAACACATGGGCCACAGGCCAACTTTTGATAGGACACATGGCCACAGGCCGTCCTTTGATAGAACACATGGGCCACAGGCCATCTTTTGATAGGACACATGGCCACAGGCCGTCCTTTGATAGAACACATGGGCCACAGGCCATCTTTTGATAGGACACATGGCCACAGGCCGTCCTTTGATAGAACACATGGGCCACAGGCCATCTTTTGATAGGACACATGGCCACAGGCCGTCCTTTGATAGAACACATGGGCCACAGGCCATCTTTTGATAGGACACATGGCCACAGGCCATCCTTTGATAGAACACATGGGTCACAGGCCATCTTTTGATAGGACACGTAGGCCGCAGGCCATCTTTTGAAAGGACACGTAGGCCGCAGGCCGTCCTTTGATAGAACACATGGGCCACAGGCCATCTTTTGATAGGACACATGGCCACAGGCCGTCCTTTGATAGAACACATGGGCCAGAGGCCATCTTTTGATAGGACATATAGGCCGCAGGCCATCTTTTGAAAGGACACGTAGGCCGCAGGCCGTCCTTTGATAGAACACATGGGCCACAGGCCATCTTTTGATAGGACACATGGCCACAGGCCGTCCTTTGATAGAACACATGGGCCACAGGCCATCTTTTGAAAGGACACGTAGGCCGCAGGCCGTCCTTTGATAGAACACATGGGCCGCAGGCCATCTTTTGAAAGGACACATGGCCACAGGCCGTCCTTTGATAGAACACATGGGCCACAGGCCATCTTTTGATAGGACACGTAGGCCGCAGGCCGTCCTTTGATAGAACACATGGGCCGCAGGCCATCTTTTGAAAGGACACGTAGGCCGCAGGCCGTCCTTTGATAGAACACAAGGGTCACAGGCCATCTTTTGATAGGACACGTAGGCCGCAGACCATCTTTTGAAAGGACACGTAGGCCGCAGGCCGTCCTCTGATAGAACACATGGGCCACAGGCCAACTTTTGATAGGACACATGGCCACAGGCCGTCCTTTGATAGAACACATGGGCCACAGGCCATCTTTTGATAGGACACACCACAGGCCGTCCTTTGATAGAACACATGGGCCACAGGCCATCTTTTGATAGGACACATGGCCACAGGCCGTCCTTTGATAGAACACATGGGCCACAGGCCATCTTTTGATAGGACACATGGCCACAGGCCGTCCTTTGATAGAACACATGGGCCACAGGCCATCTTTTGATAGGACACATGGCCACAGGCCATCCTTTGATAGAACACATGGGCCGCAGGCCATCTTTTGAAAGGACACGTAGGCCGCAGGCCGTCCTTTGATAGAACACATGGGCCACAGGCCATCTTTTGAAAGGACACGTAGGCCACAGGCCGTCCTTTGATAGAACACATGGGCCACAGGCCATCTTTTGATAGGACACATGGCCGCAGGCCGTCCTTTGATAGAACACATGGGCCACAGGCCATCTTTTGATAGGACACATGGCCACAGGCCATCCTTTGATAGAACACATGGGCCACAGGCCATCTTTTGATAGGACACATGGCCACAGGCCGTCCTTTGATAGAACACATGGCCACAGGCCATCTTTTGATAGGACACATGGCCACAGGCAGTCCTTTGATAGAACACATGGGCCACAGGCCATCTTTTGATAGGACACATGGCCACAGGCCATCCTTTGATAGAACACATGGGCCACAGGCCATCTTTTGATAGGACACATGGTCACAGGCCGTCCTTTGATAGAACACATGGGCCACAGGCCATCTTTTGATAGGACACATGGCCACAGGCCGTCCTTTGATAGAACACATGGCCCACAGGCCATCTTTTGATAGGACACGTAGGCCACAGGCCGTCCTTTGATAGAACACATGGGCCACAGGCCATCTTTTGATAGGACACATGGCCACAGGCCATCTTTTGATAGGACACGTAGGCCGCAGGCCGTCCTTTGATAGAACACATGGGCCGCAGGCCATCTTTTGAAAGGACACGTAGGCCGCAGGCCGTCCTTTGATAGAACACATGGGCCACAGGCCATCTTTTGAAAGGACACATGGCCACAGGCCGTCCTTTGATAGAACACATGGGCCACAGGCCATCTTTTGATAGGACACATGGCCACAGGCCGTCCTTTGATAGAACACATGGGCCACAGGCCATCTTTTGATAGGACACGTAGGCCGCAGGCCGTCCTTTGATAGAACACATGGGCCGTAGGCCATCTTTTGAAAGGACACATGGCCACAGGCCGTCCTTTGATAGAACACATGGGCCACAGGCCATCTTTTGATAGGACATATAGGCCGCAGGCCATCTTTTGAAAGGACACGTAGGCCGCAGGCCGTCCTTTGATAGAACACATGGGCCATAGGCCATCTTTTGATAGGACACATGGCCACAGGCCGTCCTTTGATAGAACACATGGGCCACAGGCCATCTTTTGATAGGACACATGGCCACAGGCCGTCCTTTGATAGAACACTTGGGCCACAGGCCATCTTTTGATAGGACACATGGCCACAGGCCGTCCTTTGATAGAACACATGGGCCACAGGCCATCTTTTTATAGGACACATGGCCACAGGCCGTCCTTTGATAGAACACATGGGCCACAGGCCATCTTTTGATAGGACACATGGCCACAGGCCGTCCTTTGATAGAACACATGGCCACAGGCCATCTTTTGATAGGACACATGGCCACAGGCCGTCCTTTGATAGAACACATAGGCCGCAGGCCATCTTTTGATAGGACACGTAGGCCGCAGGCCGTCCTTTGATAGAACACATGGGCCGCAGGCCATCTTTTGAAAGGACACGTAGAACACAGGCCGTCCTTTGATAGAACACATGGGCCACAGGCCATCTTTTGATAGGACACATGGCCACAGGCCGTCCTTTGATAGAACACATGGGCCACAGGCCATCTTTTGAAAGGACACGTAGGCCACAGGCCGTCCTTTGATAGAACACATGGGCCACAGGCCATCTTTTGATAGGACACATGGCCACAGGCCGTCCTTTGATAGAACACATGGGCCACAGGCCATCTTTTGATAGGACATATAGGCCGCAGGCTATCTTTTGAAAGGACACGTAGGCCGCAGGCCGTCCTCTGATAGAACACATGGGCCACAGGCCAACTTTTGATAGGACACATGGCCACAGGCCGTCCTTTGATAGAACACATGGGCCACAGGCCATCTTTTGATAGGACACATGGCCACAGGCCGTCCTTTGATAGAACACATGGGCCACAGGCCATCTTTTGATAGGACACATGGCCACAGGCCGTCCTTTGATAGAACACATGGGCCACAGGCCATCTTTTGATAGGACACATGGCCACAGGCCGTCCTTTGATAGAACACATGGGCCACAGGCCATCTTTTGATAGGACACATGGCCACAGGCCATCCTTTGATAGAACACATGGGTCACAGGCCATCTTTTGATAGGACACGTAGGCCGCAGGCCATCTTTTGAAAGGACACGTAGGCCGCAGGCCGTCCTTTGATAGAACACATGGGCCACAGGCCATCTTTTGATAGGACACATGGCCACAGGCCGTCCTTTGATAGAACACATGGGCCACAGGCCATCTTTTGATAGGACATATAGGCCGCAGGCCATCTTTTGAAAGGACACGTAGGCCGCAGGCCGTCCTTTGATAGAACACATGGGCCACAGGCCATCTTTTGATAGGACACATGGCCACAGGCCGTCCTTTGATAGAACACATGGGCCACAGGCCATCTTTTGAAAGGACACGTAGGCCGCAGGCCGTCCTTTGATAGAACACATGGGCCGCAGGCCATCTTTTGAAAGGACACATGGCCACAGGCCGTCCTTTGATAGAACACATGGGCCACAGGCCATCTTTTGATAGGACACGTAGGCCGCAGGCCGTCCTTTGATAGAACACATGGGCCGCAGGCCATCTTTTGAAAGGACACGTAGGCCGCAGGCCGTCCTTTAATAGAACACATGGGCCACAGGCCATCTTTTGATAGGACACGTAGGCCGCAGGCCGTCCTTTGATAGAACACATGGGCCGCAGGCCATCTTTTGAAAGGACACGTAGGCCGCAGGCCGTCCTTTGATAGAACACATGGGCCACAGGCCGTCCTTTGATAGAACACATGGGCCACAGGCCATCTTTTGATAGGACACATGGCCACAGGCCGTCCTTTGATAGAACACTTGGGCCACAGGCCATCTTTTGATAGGACACATGGCCACAGGCCGTCCTTTGATAGAACACATGGGCCACAGGCCATCTTTTGATAGGACACATGGCCACAGGCCGTCCTTTGATAGAACACATGGGCCACAGGCCATCTTTTGATAGGACACATGGCCACAGGCCGTCCTTTGATAGAACACATGGGCCGCAGGCCATCTTTTGATAGGACACATGGCCACAGGCCGTCCTTTGATAGAACACATAGCCACAGGCCATCTTTTGATAGGACACATGGCCACAGGCCGTCCTTTGATAGAACACATGGGCCACAGGCCATCTTTTGAAAGGACACATGGCCACAGGCCGTCCTTTGATAGAACACATGGGCCACAGGCCATCTTTTGATAGGACACATGGCCACAGGCCGTCCTTTGATAGAACACATAGGCCGCAGGCCATCTTTTGATAGGACACGTAGGCCGCAGGCCGTCCTTTGATAGAACACATGGGCCGCAGGCCATCTTTTGAAAGGACACGTAGGCCGCAGGCCGTCCTTTGATAGAACACATGGGCCACAGGCCATCTTTTGAAAGGACACGTAGGCCACAGGCCGTCCTTTGATAGAACACATGGGCCACAGGCCATCTTTTGATAGGACACGTAGGCCGCAGGCCGTCCTTTGATAGAACACATGGGCCGCAGGCCATCTTTTGAAAGGACACGTAGGCCGCAGGCCGTCCTTTGATAGAACACATGGGCCACAGGCCATCTTTTGATAGGACACATGGCCACAGGCCGTCCTTTGATAGAACACATGGGCCACAGGCCATCTTTTGATAGGACACATGGCCACAGGCCGTCCTTTGATAGAACACATGGCCACAGGCCATCTTTTGAAAGGACACGTAGGCCACAGGCCGTCCTTTGATAGAACACATGGGCCACAGGCCATCTTTTGATAGGACACGTAGGCCGCAGGCCGTCCTTTGATAGAACACATGGGCCGCAGGCCATCTTTTGAAAGGACACATGGCCACAGGCCGTCCTTTGATAGAACACATGGGCCACAGGCCATCTTTTGATAGGACACATGGCCACAGGCCGTCCTTTGATAGAACACATGGGCCACAGGCCATCTTTTGATAGGACACATGGCCACAGGCCGTCCTTTGATAGAACACATGGCCACAGGCCATCTTTTGATAGGACACATGGCCACAGGCCGTCCTTTGATAGAACACATGGGCCACAGGCCATCTTTTGATAGGACACATGGCCACAGGCCGTCCTTTGATAGAACACATGGGCCACAGGCCATCTTTTGATAGGACACATGGCCAGAGGCCGTCCTTTGATAGAACACATGGGCCACAGGCCATCTTTTGAAAGGACACGTAGGCCGCAGGCCGTCCTTTGATAGAACACATGGGCCACAGGCCATCTTTTGAAAGGACACGTAGGCCACAGGCCGTCCTTTGATAGAACACATGGGCCACAGGCCATCTTTTGATAGGACACATGGCCGCAGGCCGTCCTTTGATAGAACACATGGGCCACAGGCCATCTTTTGATAGGACACATGGCCACAGGCCATCCTTTGATAGAACACATGGGCCACAGGCCATCTTTTGATAGGACACATGGCCACAGGCCGTCCTTTGATAGAACACATGGGCCACAGGCCATCTTTTGATAGGACACATGGCCACAGGCCGTCCTTTGATAGAACACATGGGCCACAGGCCATCTTTTGATAGGACACATGGCCACAGGCCGTCATTTGATAGAACACATGGGCCACAGGCCATCTTTTGATAGGACACATGGCCACAGGCCGTCCTTTGATAGAACACATGGGCCACAGGCCATCTTTTGATAGGACACATGGCCACAGGCCGTCCTTTGATAGAACACATAGGCCGCAGGCCATCTTTTGATAGGACACGTAGGCCGCAGGCCGTCCTTTGATAGAACACATGGGCCGCAGGCCATCTTTTGAAAGGACACGTAGGCCGCAGGCCGTCCTTTGATAGAACACATGGGCCACAGGCCATCTTTTGAAAGGACACGTAGGCCACAGGCCGTCCTTTGATAGAACACATGGGCCACAGGCCATCTTTTGATAGGACACATGGCCACAGGCCGTCCTTTGATAGAACACATGGGCCACAGGCCATCTTTTGATAGGACATATAGGCCGCAGGCCATCTATTGAAAGGACACGTAGGCCGCAGGCCGTCCTTTGATAGAACACATGGGCCACAGGCCATCTTTTGATAGGACACATGGCCACAGGCCGTCCTTTGATAGAACACATGGGCCACAGGCCATCTTTTGATAGGACACATGGCCACAGGCCATCCTTTGATAGAACACATGGGCCACAGGCCATCTTTTGATAGGACACATGGCCACAGGCCGTCCTTTGATAGAACACATGGGCCACAGGCCATCTTTTGATAGGACACATGGCCACAGGCCGTCCTTTGATAGAACACATGGCCACAGGCCATCTTTTGATAGGACACATGGCCACAGGCCGTCCTTTGATAGAACACATGGGCCACAGGCCATCTTTTGATAGGACACATGGCCACAGGCCGTCCTTTGATAGAACACATGGGCCACAGGCCATCTTTTGATAGGACACATGGCCACAGGCCGTCCTTTGATAGAACACATAGGCCGCAGGCCATCTTTTGATAGGACACGTAGGCCGCAGGCCGTCCTTTGATAGAACACATGGGCCGCAGGCCATCTTTTGAAAGGACACGTAGGCCGCAGGCCGTCCTTTGATAGAACACATGGGCCACAGGCCATCTTTTGAAAGGACACGTAGGCCACAGGCCGTCCTTTGATAGAACACATGGGCCACAGGCCATCTTTTGATAGGACACATGGCCACAGGCCGTCCTTTGATAGAACACATGGGCCACAGGCCATCTTTTGATAGGACATATAGGCCGCAGGCCATCTTTTGAAAGGACACGTAGGCCGCAGGCCGTCCTTTGATAGAACACATGGGCCACAGGCCATCTTTTGATAGGACACGTAGGCCACAGGCCGTCCTTTGATAGAACACATGGGCCACAGGCCATCTTTTGATAGGACACATGGCCACAGGCCATCTTTTGATAGGACACGTAGGCCGCAGGCCGTCCTTTGATAGAACACATGGGCCGCAGGCCATCTTTTGAAAGGACACGTAGGCCGCAGGCCGTCCTTTGATAGAACACATGGGCCACAGGCCATCTTTTGAAAGGACACATGGCCACAGGCCGTCCTTTGATAGAACACATGGGCCACAGGCCATCTTTTGATAGGACACGTAGGCCGCAGGCCGTCCTTTGATAGAACACATGGGCCGTAGGCCATCTTTTGAAAGGACACATGGCCACAGGCCGTCCTTTGATAGAACACATGGGCCACAGGCCATCTTTTGATAGGACATATAGGCCGCAGGCCATCTTTTGAAAGGACACGTAGGCCGCAGGCCGTCCTTTGATAGAACACATGGGCCATAGGCCATCTTTTGATAGGACACATGGCCACAGGCCGTCCTTTGATAGAACACATGGGCCACAGGCCATCTTTTGATAGGACACATGGCCACAGGCCGTCCTTTGATAGAACACTTGGGCCACAGGCCATCTTTTGATAGGACACATGGCCACAGGCTGTCCTTTGATAGAACACATGGGCCACAGGCCATCTTTTTATAGGACACATGGCCACAGGCCGTCCTTTGATAGAACACATGGGCCACAGGCCATCTTTTGATAGGACACATGGCCACAGGCCGTCCTTTGATAGAACACATGGCCACAGGCCATCTTTTGATAGGACACATGGCCACAGGCCGTCCTTTGATAGAACACATAGGCCGCAGGCCATCTTTTGATAGGACACGTAGGCCGCAGGCCGTCCTTTGATAGAACACATGGGCCGCAGGCCATCTTTTGAAAGGACACGTAGAACACAGGCCGTCCTTTGATAGAACACATGGGCCACAGGCCATCTTTTGATAGGACACATGGCCACAGGCCGTCCTTTGATAGAACACATGGGCCACAGGCCATCTTTTGAAAGGACACGTAGGCCACAGGCCGTCCTTTGATAGAACACATGGGCCACAGGCCATCTTTTGATAGGACACATGGCCACAGGCCGTCCTTTGATAGAACACATGGGCCACAGGCCATCTTTTGATAGGACATATAGGCCGCAGGCTATCTTTTGAAAGGACACGTAGGCCGCAGGCCGTCCTCTGATAGAACACATGGGCCACAGGCCAACTTTTGATAGGACACATGGCCACAGGCCGTCCTTTGATAGAACACATGGGCCACAGGCCATCTTTTGATAGGACACATGGCCACAGGCCGTCCTTTGATAGAACACATGGGCCACAGGCCATCTTTTGATAGGACACATGGCCACAGGCCGTCCTTTGATAGAACACATGGGCCACAGGCCATCTTTTGATAGGACACATGGCCACAGGCCGTCCTTTGATAGAACACATGGGCCACAGGCCATCTTTTGATAGGACACATGGCCACAGGCCATCCTTTGATAGAACACATGGGTCACAGGCCATCTTTTGATAGGACACGTAGGCCGCAGGCCATCTTTTGAAAGGACACGTAGGCCGCAGGCCGTCCTTTGATAGAACACATGGGCCACAGGCCATCTTTTGATAGGACACATGGCCACAGGCCGTCCTTTGATAGAACACATGGGCCAGAGGCCATCTTTTGATAGGACATATAGGCCGCAGGCCATCTTTTGAAAGGACACGTAGGCCGCAGGCCGTCCTTTGATAGAACACATGGGCCACAGGCCATCTTTTGATAGGACACATGGCCACAGGCCGTCCTTTGATAGAACACATGGGCCACAGGCCATCTTTTGAAAGGACACGTAGGCCGCAGGCCGTCCTTTGATAGAACACATGGGCCGCAGGCCATCTTTTGAAAGGACACATGGCCACAGGCCGTCCTTTGATAGAACACATGGGCCACAGGCCATCTTTTGATAGGACACGTAGGCCGCAGGCCGTCCTTTGATAGAACACATGGGCCGCAGGCCATCTTTTGAAAGGACACGTAGGCCGCAGGCCGTCCTTTGATAGAACACAAGGGTCACAGGCCATCTTTTGATAGGACACGTAGGCCGCAGACCATCTTTTGAAAGGACACGTAGGCCGCAGGCCGTCCTCTGATAGAACACATGGGCCACAGGCCAACTTTTGATAGGACACATGGCCACAGGCCGTCCTTTGATAGAACACATGGGCCACAGGCCATCTTTTGATAGGACACATGGCCACAGGCCGTCCTTTGATAGAACACATGGGCCACAGGCCATCTTTTGATAGGACACATGGCCACAGGCCGTCCTTTGATAGAACACATGGGCCACAGGCCATCTTTTGATAGGACACATGGCCACAGGCCGTCCTTTGATAGAACACATGGGCCACAGGCCATCTTTTGATAGGACACATGGCCACAGGCCATCCTTTGATAGAACACATGGGCCGCAGGCCATCTTTTGAAAGGACACGTAGGCCGCAGGCCGTCCTTTGATAGAACACATGGGCCACAGGCCATCTTTTGAAAGGACACGTAGGCCACAGGCCGTCCTTTGATAGAACACATGGGCCACAGGCCATCTTTTGATAGGACACATGGCCGCAGGCCGTCCTTTGATAGAACACATGGGCCACAGGCCATCTTTTGATAGGACACATGGCCACAGGCCATCCTTTGATAGAACACATGGGCCACAGGCCATCTTTTGATAGGACACATGGCCACAGGCCGTCCTTTGATAGAACACATGGCCACAGGCCATCTTTTGATAGGACACATGGCCACAGGCAGTCCTTTGATAGAACACATGGGCCACAGGCCATCTTTTGATAGGACACATGGCCACAGGCCATCCTTTGATAGAACACATGGGCCACAGGCCATCTTTTGATAGGACACATGGTCACAGGCCGTCCTTTGATAGAACACATGGGCCACAGGCCATCTTTTGATAGGACACATGGCCACAGGCCGTCCTTTGATAGAACACATGGCCCACAGGCCATCTTTTGATAGGACACGTAGGCCACAGGCCGTCCTTTGATAGAACACATGGGCCACAGGCCATCTTTTGATAGGACACATGGCCACAGGCCATCTTTTGATAGGACACGTAGGCCGCAGGCCGTCCTTTGATAGAACACATGGGCCGCAGGCCATCTTTTGAAAGGACACGTAGGCCGCAGGCCGTCCTTTGATAGAACACATGGGCCACAGGCCATCTTTTGAAAGGACACATGGCCACAGGCCGTCCTTTGATAGAACACATGGGCCACAGGCCATCTTTTGATAGGACACATGGCCACAGGCCGTCCTTTGATAGAACACATGGGCCACAGGCCATCTTTTGATAGGACACGTAGGCCGCAGGCCGTCCTTTGATAGAACACATGGGCCGTAGGCCATCTTTTGAAAGGACACATGGCCACAGGCCGTCCTTTGATAGAACACATGGGCCACAGGCCATCTTTTGATAGGACATATAGGCCGCAGGCCATCTTTTGAAAGGACACGTAGGCCGCAGGCCGTCCTTTGATAGAACACATGGGCCATAGGCCATCTTTTGATAGGACACATGGCCACAGGCCGTCCTTTGATAGAACACATGGGCCACAGGCCATCTTTTGATAGGACACATGGCCACAGGCCGTCCTTTGATAGAACACTTGGGCCACAGGCCATCTTTTGATAGGACACATGGCCACAGGCCGTCCTTTGATAGAACACATGGGCCACAGGCCATCTTTTTATAGGACACATGGCCACAGGCCGTCCTTTGATAGAACACATGGGCCACAGGCCATCTTTTGATAGGACACATGGCCACAGGCCGTCCTTTGATAGAACACATGGCCACAGGCCATCTTTTGATAGGACACATGGCCACAGGCCGTCCTTTGATAGAACACATAGGCCGCAGGCCATCTTTTGATAGGACACGTAGGCCGCAGGCCGTCCTTTGATAGAACACATGGGCCGCAGGCCATCTTTTGAAAGGACACGTAGAACACAGGCCGTCCTTTGATAGAACACATGGGCCACAGGCCATCTTTTGATAGGACACATGGCCACAGGCCGTCCTTTGATAGAACACATGGGCCACAGGCCATCTTTTGAAAGGACACGTAGGCCACAGGCCGTCCTTTGATAGAACACATGGGCCACAGGCCATCTTTTGATAGGACACATGGCCACAGGCCGTCCTTTGATAGAACACATGGGCCACAGGCCATCTTTTGATAGGACATATAGGCCGCAGGCTATCTTTTGAAAGGACACGTAGGCCGCAGGCCGTCCTCTGATAGAACACATGGGCCACAGGCCAACTTTTGATAGGACACATGGCCACAGGCCGTCCTTTGATAGAACACATGGGCCACAGGCCATCTTTTGATAGGACACATGGCCACAGGCCGTCCTTTGATAGAACACATGGGCCACAGGCCATCTTTTGATAGGACACATGGCCACAGGCCGTCCTTTGATAGAACACATGGGCCACAGGCCATCTTTTGATAGGACACATGGCCACAGGCCGTCCTTTGATAGAACACATGGGCCACAGGCCATCTTTTGAAAGGACACATGGGCCACAGGCCATCTTTTGATAGAACACATGGGCCACAGGCCATCTTTTGATAGGACATATAGGCCGCAGGCCATCTTTTGAAAGGACACGTAGGCCGCAGGCCGTCCTTTGATAGAACACATGGGCCACAGGCCATCTTTTGATAGGACACATGGCCACAGGCCGTCCTTTGATAGAACACATAGGCCGCAGGCCATCTTTTGAAAGGACACGTAGGCCGCAGGCCGTCCTTTGATAGAACACGTGGGCCACAGCCACTTTTGGTAGTACACTTGGGCCGCAGCCACTTGAAACCATAACGTGTAACAACTGTTTAAACAGACATGTAACCCGCAGGCCATCTTGGTTTAGTAGCTAGCCATACGATCATAAAGTGCCAATCCGCTTTGGCAAAAACACCACCACCAGTAGATAAAGAGGAATTAACCTAGATCAAGACTGGAGAGCTTGCTGGGCTTCGAGGATAGTTTTAAATCTGGTCTTATTTAGGACTCAAGTGCAGAAGAGGACCATTTGCCTGGCATCTTGATAGCTGGAGTAGAAATACCACATTCGTCTGCTGAAGTGGCTGTCCCGATCCTGAAGAAATGACCAGTATACTGGGAGGGAGATAACTGCAGCTTTTGAGGACAGAAACTAGATGAGTCCTGAACCAGGCTTAAGAGAGAGATGCTTCGTTAGGTAGGAAAATAGGGGAAGTGATCAGAGGATCTAGGGCAGGTTTTTAAGGATTTAATCATAGATGAGAAGGGACAAAATGTTTTGCTTATTTTAGAAATTGTTAGTGTGAAACCAGAAACTTGAGTCAGTTGGAGTGCGTAGAAAGAGTAAAGAATTAGGTGAGAAGGTGAATCAGAAAAAGAAAGACCGCTGCGAGATCGGAGTGTTTGAACTGAAGTAAATTCCCCTGGAAGCATGAGCCTAGCCTGACTACGTGAGACTTTATACTTCCGCTCAATTTCAGTTCGCTTCTGTGCGCAGTCTGAGATAGCGACCTATCTCTCAGATTTCCTCCGGCCGCAAAACAGCCGGCCAAGCAACGAACAAAGGGCGGGCTGAGAGCCGTGACGTAGATACTGATTGTACCGTGGATGCGTAGATTACTTCACTTACTACAATATCGGCAAAATTACAATGCACGATGTTCAAGCATTGAATATTTAGTTTAAAGAGATTGCTTTTTAAGGACTACAACAACGCTGAGAGGGACTGCACGGCCTTCCTTCTGGATTAGAGGCATCACAAACCCTAAAGCTACATGAATCCAGCTCCCGGAATATGATTTATAGCATATCGGGACAGAATGAGCTAATCAATAACTAGAAGATAACTACGCACAAGCTATAAAATTCATCAACTAACCATCCGGAAATGGGGTCTACATGTTGACGCTTCTTGATTCTCTCCATCTTTGTCTGACTCAGGTTTAAATATAAAGCTAAACGATTTGAAATTGTCTGTGAGGTAATCAAAGCTGCATTACGAGCTGTTGAAACTCACCCCCTGTGCCGGGAGCAGCAGCCCGACTGCATCCAAAGGGACAGACAAAAACCATGCGCTTTACTCACCCTCAAAGACAATTCCAGCACAGTGTTTCCTCTATGTTGATTAGTTAATGGCGGCCCGCCACGGCAAAATTTTTGCCGCCACGGTAACGTTAGGGCTCTACAGTGCGACCATTTCACTCACATTTCCGCCTAAATATGTCTGTGTGCGACCATGAAAAGATATTTAGGCGCACTTGTGCGACTGACCCGATCGAAGATTTTTTTTTGGCGGCCGCCAAAGCGAATTTTTGTCCCGCCAAAGTCTTATTTGACCGGTGTGTAATGTAGATAAACTGCTGCGCTTGTGACAGCTGGGCGCATGTTTAAAAGAACGAGAGAGAGCGAGAGCGCGCGCCCTCTCTTTGCAAAGCAAGGTTCCACGTTTTAATGAATGGTTAAACGACTGATCTTTCCAACACTGAACTCACGAGACGTCTGAATCGGTGTATAACAGATCGGTAACACTTTACAATAAGGTTCCATTTATTAAACTCTAGTAGCCTAATAACTACATTAGTTAACATTAACTTTTAATAAACTGCACTTCTACAGAATGTATTAATCTTTGCTAATGTTCATTTCAACATTTAATAGCCTACATTATTGAAATCAAAAGTTGTATTTGTTAACATTTAGTTAATGCACTGTGAACTAACATGAACAAACAATAAACAGCTGTATTTTTATTAAGATTAATAAAGATGAATACATTCAGTAACATGTATTGCTCATGGTCCATGTTAGTAATAAACTAATGTTAAATCAAACCATATTGTAAAGTGTTTCAAAAAAAATAATTTACAGAACTCCTTAAAATAAGAAGGTGTGCTTACCCCCTTTAGTACAGCCTATATGGTTAGCAAGATTTAGCCTTAATAAACTACAGCATTTACAACTGAATGGTAGCCTATTCAATAGTAGATGGTAGAAAATAAGACTATTAGTTAAAATAAACTTTTTAATGCTACTTTTTCTCCCTGCTTTTTTATATTGATATGATTATATACCAAAATAATCTATTAAAGAAGGATTTTATCTTACAAAGCTATGAAATCCAGAGGTAAAATCACAGCTTTTTTTTTTTTTTAAAGTGTTGGCCACCGAAGACCATTTTTGACCCAGGTAAAACCCTGCAGGGCCAACAATGTTTGTGTGCGGACATTCACACTTCAAGCAAGAATCGCTAGTGAGGCACGAAATGTATGAATTTATGGGGGGTTTTTTATGAAATTTTTTTTATGACAGCCAGTGTAATTGTTTTTCTAAAACTGAAAATATTTAATGTTCATAAGGTAAACTTTTGTCACACAATGTGGCACAGTAATATTGTGTCGTTAAAGGGAAAAAAAACCCTTTCAATTGTATATGCTCCTAAATTTTGGGGGGGGGGGGGGATTGGCGGGGGGGGGGGGGGGGGGGTGGTTGTTCGGACAGACCTGCCCCCACTGCTAAAAAAAATCCTAAAGGAAACACTGCAGCATAGAATATTAACATATATGTGGGGCATTCCAAGCCAAACCCCTCAAACACACCCTGGGGACACTGAAGACCCACCACACGTCGATTTCGTAATTTGTAGACGAGCGAGGAACAACTGTCCGTGATCAGGATGGGAAATAAGGAATCTGAAAAGAAAGCAAAACATTATAATCAATTCTGCAGAAATATGAGCTTTTAAGGTGTAGGGAGTCATGCCATCGGTGATACACTGTCTAGCTGGATTGAGCATAGTGACTAATTTACATGATCACTGTTAGAGAAGGGCAGGGTGATGGATAAGGGTTGCTGAAGGGCAGAGCCGCCTGAAAACTAAAGTGCGTAGCTATAGCATTGCAGAGGTCAGAAATGTGCTTGCGTGACCTTAATCATGAAATTGGAGACTACTGATTGCCAGATGAATGTCTCAGGAATAGCATGATCGTCTAACAAGAAGATCTGCCTAGTGATGCAACCGAGCTCGTTAGCACGTACAACATAAATTTTGCCACTACATCGAACCCAAAAGATGTTAGCAGCCACTATAAGATAATTTCGGTAAAGCGCTAATGAAAGAAGCCTGACCAGGCTCTGCAATTCATCTAACCTGCTAGCAGGTTCCAATTGTCCAAATCTGAACGGATATGCATCCTTCGTCTAGATCAGTGATTCTCAAATGGGGGTACGCGTACCCCTAGGGGTACGTTGCGGTACTGTAGGGGGTACGTGAGATTTATAATAAATAAATAAATAAAATTAATTAATTTTAATTAATTTAAAAGATATACAAAATCATCCATGATTATGAAAAATAAGTTTAATAAAATGTTTATGTAAACCACATTTTTTATAAAAAATGTTTATATTTAAAATGTGATTGTAAACTAACGTTACCTAAATCAGAGAAGAAGAATTTGAATCACGCCGAGCGGGAAGCCAGTTGCTTAAACAAACATAAATGAAATCCTGGTTAAAACGTAGCAATACTAACGTTACAGCGAAGAACGGGGAGGATGAAGAAAAAAAGAAAGCCAAAGTGGAGCCAACAAAATACCGTCAATATCAGGAGGGGTATGTTTTGATGGGATTCACGGCAACAAACGGCAACCCTCCCCAGGCATTGTGTTTTTTCTGTGGGGAGAAACTAGCAAACAGCTCGATGAAACCGGCACACCTCCAGAGACATCTCAGCACCAAACATCAGTGTCATGTTGGAAAGCCACCAGAATTTTTCAAGAGAAAACTTTCTGAGTTTAGATCATCGCAGGAAACAATGCGAAAAGTCTCCACAACATCAGCCAAAGCACTACAGGCGTCATATGCGGTGTCACTGCTCGTAGCTAAAGCAAAAAAGCCGTTCACGATCGCTGAGGACCTGTTACTCCCAGCCGCTGTTGTATTAACTGAGACAATGCTGGACAAAAATGCCGCGGATAAATTAAAAACGGTGCCTTTGTCTAATGACACCGTTTCCCGCAGAATAGAAAGAATGGGAGCGGATATTGTTGAACAAGTTGTGGGAAAACTTGGCGAAGCATTTTCAATCCAGCTTGATGAGTCGACCGATGTCAGTGGCAAGGCACAGCTCATTGCGTTTGTGAGGTATGTGGATATCGACGACATTTATGAAAATGTACTTTTCTGCAAGAGCTTAGAGGGGAAAACAACAGGAGAGGACCTTTTTAATGTTGTGGATAATTTCTTCATTGAAAACGAGCTGGACTGGAGAAACTGCAAGAGTGTATGCACTGACGGAGCCGCGTCAATCACAGGCCGTGTTAAAGGGCTCATGGCGCGTATTAGAAGTAAACATCCAGAAGTGCAGTGGAATCACTGTGTAATACACAGGGAAGCACTTGCATCCAAAAATATAAGTCCTGTGTTGCATGACGTTTTGAATGACAGCATTAAAGTGATTAACTTTATAAAGTCAAGGCCACTCAATGCACGACTGTTTCACCGCCTTTGTGAGGACATAGGAGCTGAACACACACAACTGCTGCTACATACAGAAGTGCGCTGGCTATCTCGAGGGAGGATACTGAACAGGCTGTTGGAACTACGGGCGGAGGTGCACACCTTTTTGTCAGAGCAAAGATCTCCATATGCCACCCTGTTTGAAGATAAAGATTGGCTTGCAAAGCTGTGCTATCTGGCAGATATATTCAGCAAATTGAATGAGCTGAATGTGTGTCTGCAGGGCAAGGACACCCACGTTCTGAACCTGTATGACAAGGTGGGTGGTTTTCTGAAGAAAGCAGAGTTGTGGAAACGGGCATGTGTACAGGGGGATCTCACCTGCTTTTCTCAGGTGGATGCTTTCCTCTCCAGGGAAGATGTGGAGAGAGCACCAGTGAAGTCCATCATAGAAGAACATTTGGCCAACCTGATTGTGAGTTTTAACTCATACTTTCCTGACATGGAGGAGAAATCTGCACAACTCAGTTGGGTGAGAAACCCATTTCTTTTGTCAGAAGAAAGCAGAAACAAGCTCCCTCTCTGTCACCAGGAAAAACTCTTGGATGTGTCATCTGACTATGGCCTACGGATGAAATATGAAAACTCCACTGTAACGCAGTTTTGGGTGTGTGTAAAAAAGGAATACCCTGAGTTGGGAGAAAAAGCTTTGCAGCAGCTACTGCCCTTTGGATCCACGTATTTGTGTGAGGCCTCATTTTCTG
The DNA here is from genome assembly GCF_963993115.1 of Abramis brama. Taxonomy (NCBI): domain Eukaryota; kingdom Metazoa; phylum Chordata; class Actinopteri; order Cypriniformes; family Leuciscidae; genus Abramis; species Abramis brama. The sequence goes on from NC_139975.1 coordinate 38,155,607, forward strand.
CAATGACTGTTATCAAAACAAAGCAGAGAAACAGACTGGGCCTGGAAAAGAGTCTGATCACTGCTGTGTCCTCCCTGCCACCGAGGATGACAAAGATCCTCAGTGAAGCACAAGCACATGTTTCGCACTAAGCACATGCATTAGATAAGTGCTTTGTTTGTTGTTATTACAAGTGTTTTTGAGCTAAAATGTTATACACAACATATATATATATACACACTGTATATATATATTATTTATATAGGTTTCTTTTATCAAACATGCTTGGGGCCAGTCAAGGGGTACTTAAACTGCATGATCGGTTATCGGTAATAATACATTGTTTATTATTGCCCATGTTTATTTTTGCAAATGTTTTTCATTTACATTGTTTAATAAATCTCATAATGATGGCATATAGTAGTCATAGCTTTTATGTCTATCTCAAGTGATTGGGGCTGGTCAGGGGGTACTTGGCTGAGAAAAAAAAATGATAGGGGGTACGTCATTGAAAAAAGATTGAGAAGCACTGGTCTAGATGATCGGATCGCTTAATTAGGCACTGAGTGGCCATTGTTAACAGAGGAGAGATAAATGTCCTGTCTAATGAGATACTTATAGTGAATTTTTATTTATTTTTATTTATTTTTTAAATCTTAATACAATACTTACTTGAAGTAAGGTGACCGCATACCAATAAGATACAACCTCAATCACACTTGATATCCTGATGTGACTTTTGAGCATAGAATCTAGTACACCTGACATCGTGTTGCTCTTGTATGAATGAGTTTTATACACGACCGAGAGATCACTGCCATGGCAACCAAGTGAGTCCCTTGAATAGAAAAATAGGTGAACATTTAAATCATACAGATGAGTAAATGTAATGTCATTCGAGTCTTCTTGACTGTGATTTGTCTGGTGATTGGTTTGAATTAGTCTAAACTTATACTGAAAGTTCTACTGTGTTAAGCACATTTGGCAAAGTCTGTGACCTTTGACCTGAGCATTCTTAGTCTGCCTTAGTACATATAATATCGAATACCTATAATGTAAATATTTCTAATGACACATATCGGTGGCACATATTAAAGTAGTCGCCAAGAAAAATATTTAGTGTTATGGCGGTTGTACCATATTTCTGTTAGTGAAGAACTTAAATGCAGTATTAAAAGATCTTGATGATATGAAAATCATATCATTGTAGGCCTGTATGCCACAACTCAAATTGTATAGAGATATAGAGAATTATAATCACTGTAAGTGTACCATTTACTTCCTTTGTATTAAATACTCCTGCTACATATGTATATATATGGTTGATTCTTAGACTATGGGCACTTGTATGTACTTGGTCTTTTTTTTATAACATATAATTTTGGACAAATTCCTCTTCTTTTTCAAACTACAATAAAACCTCCTTAAAAACATTTTACTACCTTCCTATTATGATTTTTTCATACTTTTCAACCTCTTTATATGTGTCAAAAACACTGTTTTCTCCTTGTCGCACACCCGGGTTTTTAAACTTCAACAATGAAAATACAGTTTAAAAATATGACTTAACTGGTAACTATTAATATGCAAAATTAAGCACTGGTAAAATAATTAAGATGCATTATAGTATTTTATATGAGACAACCATCAATACTTTTATACAAAATATAGCTGTCGCACGGTATTGGTGTCATTTCCACCACAACACTGTAATGTCCCTTTAAAAGTTTGTGTAAAAGATTGTTTAGGTCAGGGATGGGCAACTTCGGTCCTGGAGGGCCACTGTCCTACAGAGTTTAGCTCCAACCCTGAAAAAATCACCTGCCTGTAATTTTCTAGTAATCCTGAGGACCTTGATTAGCTTGTTCAGGTGTGCTTGATTAGGGTTGAAGCTAAACTCTGTAGGACAGTGGCCCTCCAGGACCGAAGTTGCCCATCCCTGGTTTAGGTGGTTTCTATGGAAATGTTCAAAGACATTAGAAACAGATTTAAGTCTGCAATCATCTAGGTAAAAGTCGAAATCTTCCCGGCAGTCGGGAAGTGATTGGCAAAAACATCACCATAAATGCCGAAGCAATAACGAATTCAGAGATGCTCCTTTAAGATGGAAGGCACTCTCACATGGTGAGTGAGCAGATGAGGAGCGCGAGCTGTAAATGGCATTAAGCCAATTTGGTATCTTAGTTGCTCTTAAGCTTGTTTTAATTCTTTTCAGCAACCAGTTGTTAATATTTTGCAACTAACCATGAGTGCGTGGGATTGACAACGCTGAAATAGATTAACACAGCTACGTGAATTTTTTTTTTTTTTTTACTACCACGTCACCACAGTCGCCATTTGAACTTTACCGCTGATGAAGGAGCAGTGGAGTAGCAAATTAATATACTTACCTGAATGAAGTTTAATCATATTAATGGGGACATGTAAACAGTGGCCGCTGGAAGCGCCTACCAATGTAATAGCCTTGAAAGTGGAACTTCAACTTGAACTAGAAAAACCCTGTGAGGAGATCGCCTCTCGTGAGATTTAGAGCCGCCACCTTATTGTTTCCTACTTGTTTCCTTGTATCGCGCTCGCGCACCGCGAGAAATTGCTGAGATCAAATCAACGATATGACTTGTGTTATGATTGAAATCGAACGCGAGTGACTGAACGCGTTGTTGTCTTTGGAGCTCCATCGATTGATTTATAATTCTTGATTTCTCTTTAAACTCACTTACAACGAACATTTTCTATTTTTCCTCACCTCATAGTTACAGCAGACGCGTCTCAAGCCTATTAGTGATCCAACGTCAGATACTCTTATAGGTTACTCCTGTGGATCACGGCTGAACGCGTCTTCTCCACACTCACTTACAAACAAACATTTTTTCGCCTATCGTGCGTCTACTCTACACCTGTACCACTAAAAAGACGGATTATATCCAAGACTTCAGTCATAAATTAGTATTAATATTGATAGCATCACTGGTAGCGTCGTTGCTAACTTAACTTACTGTCCATCTGTTAAAATGGCGAATATATCAGATGTAAGTAGTCTACCTTTTGGTGCAGGTGAGGACACATTTGAGCTACACGCGTTGCAGTCTGAGCTGGAAGCTGTTGAGAAACAGATCCACGACCTTTTAGTGAGAAAAGCCGAGCTGATAGACCGGCGGTTAGCTCTTGAAACATCACGCGCCGATGCACACAAATCAGTGATCAACGTTACTAACCCGCTGACTCCGACCTCGTCTACTCCGTGCGTTACTCAGCATCGGTCACGAGCGTCGAGGCCGCGATCAGCTATGGTCTCGTTTACGCCGGCTCCAACATGCCACCACGAAGCCTGGATATTTCCGCAGCGGAAGACGCGAGTCAGGTCTAGACCAAGAAAACTCTCTCCGACCCTCCCGGTTTTCGAGTTATCCACACAAAACCGCTTCTCCCCTCTTCGCGAAACAGAACGCGATGCTGTGATCATCGGTGATTCCATCGTTCGACACGTACACGCTACTTTAAATAAAAGTAAGGTGCATAGTCACTGCTTTCCTGGTGCTCGTGTTTCTGAAATCGCTGCTCACGTTCCCGAGATTCTGAACGAGCGCGTCGGAACTGTGGTCCTGCACGCGGGAGGGGCCGACATCAGGCTGCGCCAGACAGAGGTTCTGAAGAAAGACTTCAGGAATCTGATCGATACGGTACGCAGCATATCACCTGATATAACGATCATTGTGTCAGGACCGCTTCCCACGTACCGACTAGGTCATGAAAAGTTTAGTAGATTATTCGCGCTAAATGAATGGTTAATGTCATGGTGCAATGAGCAGAAACTGCTCTTTGTAAATAATTGGAATCTGTTTTGGGAGCGTCCTAGGCTTTACCGTGCTGATGGCTTACACCCAAGCAGATTCGGATCGGATCTTCTGTCAGATAACATCTCCAAAATGTTAAATACCTTTTGACTAGTAACCAAAAGTCCAAATCATAGTCTCTGCTGCACCAAATTAACTGATATAAATAGTGTAGAACATTGCATAGAAACTGTGTCTATTCCTCGTTTAGTGAGATCAAATAATAAATCTACTGCAGAATCTAGAAAAAATCTAATTGTTATTAAACCAGAAAATGTTGCTATTAGTAACCAAAAACAATTTCTAAAGCTAGGTCTTCTAAACATTAGATCACTCACACCTAAGGCAGTTATTGTAAATGAAATAGTCACGGATAATAGCTTCGATGTACTTTGCCTTACTGAAACTTGGCTTAAACCTAATGATTATTTCGGTCTAAATGAGTCTACTCCATCAGGATACTCCTATAAGCACGAACCCCGTCTGATTGGTCGTGGCGGCGGTGTTGCAGCGGTCTATAGAGATATTCTCAATGTTACTCAGAAAATGGGTTATAAGTTTATTTCGTTTGAAATACTTGTACTAAATGTTACGCTCTTAGATGTTAGAAAAAAATCCATATTATCTCTAGCCTTGGCTACCGTATATAGACCGCCTGGGCCTTACGCTGATTTCCTAAAAGAGTTTGCAGATTTTCTCTCAGATCTATTGGTCAATGTAGATAAAGCATTAATTGTTGGAGATTTTAACATACACGTAGATAATCCAAATGATGCGTTAGGGGCTGCGTTTATAGATTTATTAAATTCCTTTGGGGTCAAGCAAAACGTCACCGGACCAACTCATCGTCTTAATCACACACTCGATTTAATTATATCATATGGAACCGATCCAACCGATATAGATATCATTCCACAAAGTGATGATGTCACTGACCATTACTTGGTAACTTGCATATTACGTACTGCTGTAATATGTCATGCGGCGCCGCGTTTTCGACCAGGCAGAACAATCCTTCCATCCACCATAGATAATTTCTCGAGTTGCTTGTCTGATCTGTCTCAGCTGCTGCCTGAACCCAAACAAACAGATGAACTAGAAGAACTAACTAGCACTATGAGCACCATTCTCTCTAGAACATTGGATGTTGTTGCACCCATTAGATTAAAAAAGGTCACAGAGAAAATTAAAGCACCATGGTACAATAATACTACGCATGTTCTAAAGAGAGAAACCCGTAATTTAGAGCGTAAATGGAAACAAACTAATTTAGAGGTCTTTAGAATCGCGTGGAAAGACAGTATGTCACGTTATAAAAAGGCCCTAAAAGCGGCCAGGGCTGAGCACCTCCGCAAACTAATAGAAAACAACCAAAACAATCCTAGGTTTTTATTTAACACCGTGGCTAGACTAACAAATAAACAGACGTCACCCGAACAAAATATACCGTTACAGTTTAGTAGTAATGATTTCATGAAGTTCTTCACTGAGAAAATAGAAAACATCAGAACCACAATTGTAAACGTTCAATCCTCAATCGCGCCTTATAATTCAGCCTCAATTTTCCCCCCGCAAGAACAATTACAGTGCTTTACAACTATAGAACAAAAAGAGTTAAATAAACTTATCACTTCATCTAAAACAACAACATGTTTATTAGATCCTATACCAACTAAACTACTGAAGGAAGTGTTACCTGTAGTGGAAGAGCCTCTCCTCAATATTATTAACTCGTCTTTATCTTTAGGTCATGTTCCAAGAACATTTAAACTGGCAGTTATAAAACCTCTCATTAAGAAACCACAATTAGACCCGCATAATCTAGCAAATTATAGACCCATTTCAAATCTACCTTTTATGTCTAAAATACTAGAAAAAGTTGTGTCCACTCAACTGGGCTCTTTCTTGCAAGAAAATGATATCTATGAAAAGTTTCAGTCAGGATTCAGACCGCATCATAGCACTGAAACTGCGCTCGTTAAAATCACAAATGATTTACTCTTAGCTTCTGACCAAGGCTGCATCTCAATACTAGTTTTACTTGATCTAAGTGCTGCGTTTGATACTATAGATCATACAATACTCTTAGATCGACTACAAAATTATACTGGTGTTCAAGGACAAGCATTAAGCTGGTTTAGATCATACATATCTGACCGCTACCATTTTGTCTATTTAAATGGAGAAAAATCGATCATAATTCCAGTAAACTATGGAGTGCCGCAGGGATCTGTGTTGGGCCCTCTGTTATTCTCAATATATATGATACCACTTGGAAATATTATAAGGAAACATGGAATTAGTTTCCATTGTTATGCTGATGACAGTCAAATATATATTTCATCACGGCCGGATGAAAACGCTAAATTATCCAAATTGACAGAGTGTGTTAAAGATATAAAAGATTGGATGACGCGTAATTTTCTATTATTAAATCCAGACAAGACAGAGGTAATACTTATCGGTTCAAAAAACCGCCCACAGAACCTCTCACAATACAACTTTGACATCGTAGGATGTCCTGTTACTTTATCCTCTACAGTAAAAGACCTGGGTGTTATACTCGACTGTAACCTGTCTTTTGAAAATCATATTTCATATGTTACAAAAACAGCCTTTTTCCACCTTAGAAACATTGCTAAGCTACGTAATATGCTATCAGTTTCTGATGCAGAAAAGTTAGTTCATGCATTCATGACCTCGAGACTAGATTACTGTAATGCTTTATTAGCCGGTTGTCCTGCATCCTCAATAAACAAGCTACAGTTAGTCCAAAATGCAGCCGCTAGAGTTCATACTAGATCAAGAAAATATGATCATATAACACCGATTTTATCATCACTACATTGGCTACCTATAAAGTTCCGTATTAATTATAAGGTATTGCTACTGACTTATAAAGCCCTAAACGGCTTAGCTCCAGTCTATTTAGCGGATCTTCTATCACCCTATAATCCATCGCGCTCTTTAAGATCAATAAATTCAAGGCTTTTGGTCATACCTAGGATATCCAGATCCACCAAAGGAGGGAGAGCATTTTCACATTTGGCTCCAAAACTCTGGAATAGCCTTCCTGATACTGTTCGTTGCTCGGACTCGCTCTCCCAGTTTAAAACTAGATTAAAGACGCATCTTTTCAGCCAGGCATTCATATAATATTGTTAATCTTACAGTTCAAACTACAATCCGGCCTCTAGTTCATAAATGCCAGAGGAGAACTGGCCCCGACTGAGCCTGGGTTCTCCCAAGGTTTTTTTTTTTTCTCCATTAGGTCACCTGATGGAGTTTTAGGACACCATTAGGCCGCTTGATGGAGTTTTTTCGGTTCCTTGCCACTGTTGCCTTTGGCTTGCTCAGTTGGGGATATTTTGGGGATATTTAATTTTATTCTATCAATCAATAAATTCCACTAGAAACAAACTTTGTTGTATTATTTTATTTTAATACTGTGAAGCTGCTTTGATACAATCTGTATTGTGAAAAGCGCTATACAAATATACTTGATTTGATTTGATTTGAGTGAACGCCGGTGTCGTTTGTGCGAACTGGTTGAAGCGACAGCATCTGCGAACTCAGACATGAGTAAGTACCACCCTTTTATACTGGCTATAAGGATATGATTGGATAGGAGAGAAGGTAATACATGATGCGAACGATTGAGTCTTCCTGGCAGAACTTGCGCTAGCTTCATTTCCTGTTTTTGCCCTTCGAAATATTATAATATTTAAAAGACACGGCTACAAGTGAGACTGTGTATTGTGATTCTGTACTATTCTGCTAACGATAGTTGAAAATGTATTATGCAGTAACTTAATATTACTCTGAGTGTGTGTGTGTGACAGTGATTTAAGTGCACATGTCAGTCACTCTTTCTTATGGTCCGTCAGCACGGCATCGCTCGTCAAGTTCGTAGAGAGCTTATTCAGTCCATTTTAAATTCTGATTTTGGCCGCCTCTCAAATGGGTTATAGATATATTGCCTATGAAGTTCAAGTAAATGCGCTAGAAAATCCGCTCTCATTCATGGACAGTGTTTCCTCTATGTTGATTAGTTAATGGCGACCCGCCACGGCAAAATTTTTGCCGCCACGGTAACGTTAGGGCTCTACAGTGCGACCATTTCACTCGCATTTGCGCCTAAATATTTCTGTGTATTTCTGTGTATTCACTTGTGCGACTGACCCGATCGAAGATTTTTTGTGAATTTTTGTCCCGCCAAAGTCTTATTTGACCGGTGTGTAATGTAGATAAACTGCTGCGCTTGTGACAGCTGGGCGCATGTTTAAAAGAACGAGAGAGAGAGCGAGAGCGCAGAACCTCTGGTCGCGTGCGCGCGAGCACTCTCTTTGCGAAGCAAGGTTCCACGTTTTAATGAACGACTGATCTGTCCAACACTGAACTCACGAGACGTCTGAATCGGTGTATAACAGATCGGTAACACTTTACAATAAGGTTCCATTTATTAAACTCTAGTTATAACTACATTAGTTAACATTAACTTTTAATAAACTGCACTTCTACAGAATGTATTAATATTTGCTAATGTTCATTTCAACATTTAATAGCCTACATTATTGAAATCAAAAGTTGTATTTGTTAACATTTAGTTAATGCACTGTGAACTAACATGAACAAACAATAAACAGCTGTATTTTTATTAAGATTAATAAAGATGAATACATTCATTAACATGTGTTGCTCATGGTTCATGTTAGTAATAAACTATAATCAAACCATATTGTAGTGTTTCAAAAAAATAATTTAGAGGTTGTTTCGGACAGACCTGCCCCCACTGCTAAAAAAAATCCTAAAGGAAACACTGATGGATGTGCATTTATAGCATGGACGGAGAAAGCGCCGACGCCTGCATGATTTCATCTGACGGTAACGTTACATAAGCATATTATAATCTATATCTGTTCCGTGAGAGCAGAACGAACGAGCCTTTATTGACGTTTAACTCTCTTTGCAGAACACACAGTCCTTGCTCCCCTCGTCTTCCTAACCATTTCCTCATACATAATATGTTTTTCTTTTTCTCCTTTTCGCTGCAAATCAGTGCACAGACAGTTTGGATCGCAAGCTTCTTGCAGGCTATCATTTTTAATAACAATTTCAGTCTCGCGTGAGAACTGCGGTCTTACGCACGCGGGATTTTGCGCTATTTCATTATCACTTCTCGCGTGTGTTTGGTTGCGAAACGTAGTTTGCGGACCAGACAGAAGTTGTCGGCGATTCTTCCTCCTGAAAGTCATGCAGTGTGAAACCTCCTGTCGCCGATGCATCGTGCAGTGTGAACACACCAGCAACTGAATGTTACCCCAGATAGTCACGCAGTGTGAAAAGAACAGTGACCCGACTACTTTGAAAATCGTGCAGTCTGAACTCGGCTTTACCTGTCTAGTGACGTATGTTTATGCTGAAATATAATATTGGTTAATGTTTTAAAATCAGCTATCACATGTCATTTTGTAGCGAACTGTCTCTTGTGATAAAGTTTTGAGCTTCAGAACTTCTGTTATCATAGTGAGTTTTTAGGAAGCGAATGTTTCAGTGCACTGTAAGGATTTTGTGATAAAGACGGCCCTTAACCACTGACTACTGAGCTAGAGACCTGAGTGATATGCACCCAGAGTTTAGCACCTTGATTAGCTTGTTCAGGTGTGCTGGACTAGGTTGGAGTAAAGCTCTGCATGTAAGTGGACCTTGAGAGACAATGTTGAGATCTCCTGCAATATATTCTGAACTTACAACACTGGTGTCCAGACCAAAGTCCTGCAGAGTTTCTGGTGGTCCTGGATCAGCTGCTCAGGTCTGCTTAACTGGGTTTGGAGCTAAACTCTGTGATCAGGACTAGATGGCAAACAATACTGTAAAAGACAAACAATATTATTATGTTATAAATAATTTGTTCTGTGTTCATCTGCTTACCTGTACAAAGTATGCATCATGAATAAGCGGTATATTGAATTTGATCTTTTAATAACACTGTTTTACTACATTAATACTAACTACAAACCTGATAAAAATGACTGGGCAGTGGAGGAAAGCCTTATTTTGCCCTCCAGGAGGGCGTAATGTTGTGACGTCACGTGATAACTGAATTTACCATACAGTGCATACTTTTAGGTTAAAGAGGCTACATGCGATTTTCTGAAATTTAAACTCGCGACTGACACCTGTGGCCAAAAAACGGAACTGCTCTTCCTTTCTGCTCGCTCTCGTACGTGCACACTTCCAGGGTTGCCAGATTGGGCGGTTTACCTCCCACTTGGGCGGTTTTGCAATCTATTTTGCGGGCAAAAATGGGTTTGGGCGGGTGGATAAAAATTGGGCTGGTTTCGGATCAGTTCGGCGGGTTTTTGTTTCCGAAACACCGGCACTTAAGATCCTTATTCCTGCGACCCAATGTTCAGCAGGCAGCAGTCTCACTCACTCACACACGCACGCACACACACACACACACTACAACTCTGGCTGATGTGCCCCCTAACCTCACAACCATAGACTGTAAAAAAAGACACAACACTCCCTCCCACTACCTTAAAGTGATGCACGCACGCCAACACAGATTTGAATGTTGCGATATGATTTTGTCAAAGGTTTAATAGACAGACGAAATGGAAGAAGAACGCGTGAGTGTTTAAATCGAGATCACGGACTTTTAAAGAATGGTGCAGCTCTGTAACGACACATTTCATCCTCTGTTGAAACGAAAGTGGCTATAACTTCGGTCAACCTCATCTATTAGCAAGGGCAAAAAAGAAAAAAGAAAAAAAGAAGCAATTTAATTTGAATTAATATCTGTAATAAAAAAAATCGATTTTAAAATCACTAAAAAAAAAATCGATTTTTTTTTTTCTCCAAGCCCTAATATGCATGTTTTATGTTGCCATTTGAAATAACTGAAATGTTAAAGTGGGTTGTTTTTTATGTCCATATATCCACTGTTTTTATGTTACTGAATGCTTTTTTTCCAAGTGACTTTTATTGACAATAAAGAGACTCATCGATAAGTTGATCGCATTATTTTCCATAACATAAGCTTATAGTTTAGTAGAATAGTCTGATTGAGATCAGTAGCCTACTTTTGCGTTCATTTGATTGAATATTGTTTCTAAAATTGGATAGGCTAAGTCGAAAAATGGGTCATTTTAAAGCTTGTTAATGATTTTAATGTGTTTAAACGAGAAACAAGCCACACAAAAAATTGGGCGGTTTTTTGGGCGGTTTTTGACGAGGTTTTGGGCTGGAAAACCTTGCTGGCACCTGGCAACCCTGCACACTTCACAAGTCATCTGCTGCAAGGAGGTCAACATTATGTTTACAGAGGTAAGAACAGTCAAATACATATATTGTTTGAGATAAGTGTTCTCTTACACTGATAAGAGTAAGTTTCTCCATTGCACTGCTTCCGAGTATAGGCTACTTGCTGACTAGCGGTGGTGGCAGAGTGATCTGAAACGTTTAACATGTACGCCACATCCGCAGACAGCGCGGGAAAAATCCGACCCGACAGAAAATAGGAAAAATAGGATACAGGCTTATAGGTGCACCCACTGTGAGCGGACAAGGTGTCAGTATGCTCATCAGGAGATGTTTGAGTCATAAATGGTCAAATAAAAAGGCTATTGTTACGTTTATTTTGGGGGAAAAGTTGCATATAGCCTCTTTAACATTACATAAATTAGCTTATTTCCATTCATCCATTGACCAATTGTCAGCAAAACCTTTACAAAACTACAGCTCAAGTCTATAGTTTACCTAAATTAACGTTACCTTTACTAAAGGTAACTAAGTTAAAGGCTTTAGTTAGCCTAACAGTTGAGATGCTAACGGACTTTTGCGAAGACACTAAACCATTTCTATAAACTAAATATTCAACGGTAACGAGTCATTTACATCAAAGAAAGTATCAGAAACATTTGTATGTACTATTTGTGTAATTTTATGGACTAAACTTACCTTAAAGTAGTTAAAACAACAGTGAGAGACGGAGTTTCGCTGATTGTCAGTTGAGTTGCTGCCTCGTTTCCATGGTAACGCCCTCCGCTCCAGTTCAAATGCGGCTCGAATGTTCAGCGCGCGCGCCCATTAAAACACGTAGAAGTCACGCAGCATTTACATTAATTTTGAATTGATGGAGTGAATTATTTGATAATCAGCTAAAATATACTGAAACTTGATACATTATTAAGTGGATAGGCCTGTGGCCATCGCAAACTGTAAATGGAATGAGAATATGAAAGCATTGAAAATGTAAAACAATGTTTGAAGTCATTTAGGCTACATTATAATATAATATAGGTCTACCTTTAGAAATGGTAAACGTGGTGTAGAAACAAAATAGTAAAAACTACATGATATAATAATTTTAAACATTCTCATACACAAATTTACAGTAACACAAGGAACAATTGATAAGCTTTATGTTCTAAGTATTTTTTAAATGTATTTCAAATATACAAAATGTATTTCAATATATTTAACAGTGCTTCACATATACAGTATGTGAATATGTTAATATGCAGTTATTAATAGGCTATTTAAGTGCTGTTGTTTCGGTGTTTAAACTACTGTGATGTTTAATGTTTTTATGGATGCATTATAGGCATATTTAATGTAGTAATTGTTAACAAAATGTTTAGAAATAGGTGTAATAATATTCAGCACAAGTGTTTTCTACGAGATATAAACCACTAGGGAGCACTTTTTGCTGGATTTATGCCATATCATGTAGGTATTGCGAACGTATGATATTAAAATAATAACCTGGAGGGAACGTTCCCAGAACGTTCTTATTTGGTTCCCAAAAAAATAACCAAATGGGAACCATATGGGAACGTTAGGGGAACGTTCTGTGTTTACTGGGAAACAGTGGTTGCTTGTGGCAACACAGGAAGTTGTGCTGTTGCCACTAGTGATGGGCGATACTGCAAATTTCGGTACCGATCCGATACCAAGTAAATACAGGGCCAGTATCGCCGATATCAATACTGATACCAATACTTTTTCATTTTAAAAGCATGCACTTTAACTTGTATGCACTTTCCTGTGCTAGAGCAGTGTGTCATGATTTATGAGGTGAATGCATCATTAATATGATAAATCTGAATACGTTTTCATGACTACTAGGCCTAAATATTTTGTGATTTGTGCTCTCAACTCGCCTGTAATTAGTCAGTGACTTTTACAAAACGACCCTAATTACAGTACTAGCCTACTAGTACTAGCCTACTGTTCAAAGGTTTGGGGTCTGTAAGATTTTTAATTCTCTTCTGCATTTATTTGATCAAAAATACAGTAAAAACTGTAATATTACAATTTAACATAGGCTATCTGTTTTCTATGCCATAGTAAACTGTAATTTATTCATGTGATCAAAGCTGAATTTCCGGCATCATTACTCCAGTCATGATGATATTTCATTTTAATATGCTGATTTGCTGCTCAGGAAACATTTCTTATTATTATCAATGTTGGAAACAGTTTCATATTTTTGTGGAAACCATGATACATTTTATGCAGAATTATTTGATGAACAAAGTTGAAAGAACAATTTATATGAAGTAGATTTTTTTTAACAGTGTAAAACCCTTGACTGTCACTTTTGATCAATTTAATGCATCGATCCTTGTTGAATAAAAATATTAATTTCATTAAAAAAAAAAACTTACTGACGTCAACATTTTGAACCGTTATGCACACTTTTGGTTTGTTTATTGCGAAATAACTCCCGATTGTTTCTCTGTCATCTAAGCAAGGCTTCGTTTCCCAAACGCACTGGGCCTGTGAGCTCAGTGAAGCACCAGCATCGAACGCTCTCTGGGATTGATTGGTTTCGTCTTGTATCCAGATGACTAGGAGAAAAAGTTCTGTCCTACACAATTATCCGCTAACATTCGCTTATTTTTCCACTTAGAAGGTTATTTTACACACTGAATTGCGTGCTAAATTGATAAAAAATTACTGGTAAAAAAAACACCCATTTGGATCGATATTTTTATGTGAGGATCGATCCTTTTTGATACCACGTCAGTATCGAAGTATCGATACTTCAGGATCGATCCGCCCATCACTAACAGACACACACACACAAACACACACGCGCACACACATGTACGCACGCATACATACACGCACAGACACACACACACACATACACACACACACACAGACAGACATGCACATACTACTACTTTTTTTAGGTATATACATAAACACGCAATACAGCCAAATTGCTCCACGTCATTTATTTTTGTGGAAAGCCAGTGCAGGCCTGAGCGGCGGTCATATTTTCTAGTTTAGTTTTTAGTTTATTCTAGTTTAAGATATGGTTTATAATTATATCGGTTATTGGTCCATCTCATGTGCAATTATGTTATATGAACCACATCATTCAATGACAAACGATTAAAAGTGTAATTATACAAAATATATCAAAAATGTGTACTTCTGACCCCTGTTGCTAGGCAACACCCTGCACAGCTTGGCTAAAGAACAATAAACAGGCTGCATGAAACTACATAACCTTATAATATGCATTGAATTATAATGCATAAGAATCATGAGATTGTTATCACCCAATTACGCAGTAATTCGAGTCATTGTTAGAAGGAAATAATTTTTATTGTTACTTATGCTATGGATTATCAATACATGAACATTCAATCAGAGGAAGAGTGTCCACTCCACACACATTGGGGGCACACCTGGAGTAGTGGGAATAATCTATTTGACTGTAAACATCAACAACCATCAAATAAACTCAGATCACAAACTGCACAACTACCTTTAACAATAAAACACTGTTAACATACTAAATTTAAAAACTATTCCATATTTATTAATGTAATGCATACTAATTTCATTTACAGACATTGCTTCTTTTAATTAATTTGTACTTTGTTGAATGTTGTCTATTTGAAAGTGACAAAGGTATCTCACAATTATTGTCTTCTCTATGCATATGTATGTATGAAAGTGACAAAAATATCTCAATATTTTGCAAAAATTGAATTTAATATACATTTAATGGAAAGTACAGGGATGCAAGCAGATGACAGGTGGACAGGTGTGTGGAGTTGTGTTTAGGCTTAACAGGCTGTTTGATTGGACAGCCGTGTGCTAAAAGCGGCACCACCACCACCACCATTGTCCACTGGAGCATTCTTATCGTCTTGGGTCTTCTTTTTGGGTCCTTCTACGGTCTCACCACCACAATATAACAGGAGAGCCTAAAAATCAAATTGGAAAAACATAGATTTATGGCCAAAATGCCAGTCATTATTGGGAAATAAGTCCCTTCAGAATGAAGCAAGACCTGTTCGCTTTGTAGGGAGTTATTTTCATTATAATGACTGGCGTTCTACACATGATCCCTTACTTATTAAATTACTGCAGTCATTCACAGACATATTGTGTGGCTGTGAAATGAAAGTGAAAGATGTGCTTACCAAGGATCAACGACCAAACAGTGGAGAGGTACTTCTACAGGGAAGTGGGACACGAGAAAGACCGTCTTCTTCAGCTTGCTTCTGGTTGGGGGGGGGCAAATATGTAATGCTCAGCTGACATTTTCCAGTGGGTGTACAGAAGTTGGTAAAGTAAAAAATTGAGGATGTCCAAAACAGTACAACACTTACTTATCTACCTTACCAAGGACCACTGATGGAACTGAAACCAAATAATGGAGTGGGACCACATCAGCCTATCAGGAGCAGTGACTGGTAAAACATCAGTAAAGGGACAGATGTAAGGTCATTTTTTAAACCACCAAGAATATAAAGTTTCAGCTAAATCAATCACACACACAACCCCCCAAAACAATCACAAATTATCAAATATTGTAAATAATCACACTACATCACCTTCTATTGTATGAATGTTGGAAACTGCCAGGTTGGAAACGTGTTTGTGATGACCATTATGGATATTGCACATTCATTTTAAATAATTAACATCATATGTCTATCATATCCCTCATCTGTGACAATAAATTGCATCTGACTTACAGCATGTATTGAAGAGTCTTCATAGAGAGAATGAAGAGTCCTGCTTCCATTTGTGCACACATTTTGCTCGGTTGAATAATTTACTAACCTCTTGATAAACCACATATCAAAAGAAGAACCTGTTTCTGTATGCAGGGGTGCAAACAGCGCGCTTTTCGGCGCCTCCCGCTTTTTTCACGTCAGTTTGGGTGACTTGTGTGAATCGTGCAGATCCGAAGAGTTTTGAGAGGGTCTGATTATAATTTAACCAACAGTAATTCTGGATTGCGTCCACCAACAAGTAAATAGGAAATAAGCGAATCAGAACACTGCGCGCCAAACCAGCAGTATGTGCGCAAGCGTGAACCACTGTTTCTGTCTCACTCTGGATCTGCCACTGCATCACATTTCTCTCTGCGTGGCGTGGAGTGTCCGTTTTTATCTTTATGTCGGCTCTCATGTTAACTGGTTAGAGCTTGTGTTAGAGCACAATGCCTGCGTGACACACACACTTCTCGAGCCGCGCCGAAACCGCGTGCGAGAAATAGAACCGCAACCGACACCTATTTTTCACGCGACACGCACGAGTGTTGGCAGTTTTCAGACAAAATAGAAGGTGCAAATACATATTAATAAATTACATTTTGATGCTTGAAAGTCTCGGTTTTGACAAATGCATATATAATTGTAATTTAAAAAATAGGCCTAATTATAGATTTTCAAATATTGCCCCTGTCAATAGGCCTACAGAACGAAATATTCTGTAGCCTATTTTGCCGTCAACACTGCCGACGTTGTCTTTGCTGTATCAGGCTATATATATTATGTTTAACATCCAAATGTAGATGGTCTGTCTATAAATACTTAATACAGTTAATTTACCTGAAAAACATAAAGCACTGCTTTATTTCTCGTGTATTTGTGTTTTATAGTATTTATATGTGTATTTTGTTTATTAGTTTCTATGCAGATGCACTAGGCCTACCCTACACAATTACCCCAATCATCCTAGAATTATTAATTCTTTACAAAAAGAGCTATTCAAATCATCAGGTGAAATTGTTTTCAGGAAGTAGCAGTAAAGCAAGAAGAAGAAGTGCAAGATAGTTTTTCTAAATTGCATTTGACTCTATGTGCCTATAGGGGTGGGTTGGGGATGGTGGCAATGTAGTATCTGGATATTTGCCGCAGGACGAGGGCTTCGATTACCTCTCTCTTTTTTGACCATACATGTGTTTGCACCCCTGTGTATGGAGTTAGGCATTCTTGAATTATCCAGTTCTGAAATGGCAGAAAATGTTGAACATCTACCATCTTCAACTCAGGGCTTGTAAACAACACTTTATTTTGAATAGAAATATAACAAAATTACTATAAAAAAACATTAGTGAATATGGAATGTACAATAAAAATAAATAAAACGACATATATTACAAAATTAACAAAATTAAAAAGCTTAAACAAATGACTCCTTGGGCTCCCAAGTAGGAGTCCACTGTTTCCCACTGAAAACAGAAGGGAAAGAATGACGTTACATGTGACATTTCAATTATTAGATTGGGAATGTTAATGAGAGTGAAATAGAGAGTCCGAGCAATCTTATTTCTGTATTTGTCATAAAGTAAAACACATACCATGCTGCACAAGGCTCCCAGTCAATAAGTAATTCTGTTTGGCCCTATGACAGGAACAACAATACATGCTTACACATTTTTTGCATCAGGCTTTGGTAACAGCCACCATGTTTCCTGTTTCATGTTTTACCATGATATTTAAAGTATTTTAGTCAAGAGACTGTAGTATATACTTTATACAATATTTACATTATTTGACTATTTGCCATCTTTACTTCTGTGATTGACGGGTATTTTAACTTGACATTTTGACTTTATTTTGACGTAAATAGAACAAATAAAGAGTAGTATGGTGTTCAGTTATGCATGTCTTACCTTTCTCACTCTTTCTTTCAGAGCACTCCTAATTGGATAAATACCCAGGCCTGTGTGGTAGGAGCAATCTGAAGGCATCAAAACTCAGATTAGGAACACAACAACATCATTAACATATCCAGGTCAAGCATTCACATCAAAGTGATCAAATATCAAGTCTGAATGCAAATGTATTAATTCATTTAAACTTACTTTTTTGTTTTTGTTTTTTGCTTTTATCCATTTCTGCCTCTGTGGGATAGAAAAATACATATATCCACTCAAAAAAAGGCAAACAATTCAGAAACGGTCTTGCTCATCATAGAATTTATTACAAATAACAATATCATTAAAAAAACCTGACAAATGCAAAACATGCCTGACTTCCGCTTTCTCTTCCCTGTTGACCCTGTGGTTTTGAAGAAATCAGATGTCAAACTAAGTATGGAATGGCAAACAATTAAGGACTATCTAGGTATGTCTTTTTATACATGTTCATTAAAACAGGCACACATTCACACACTCACTTGCTCGCTCACACACACACACACACACACACACACACACACACAAACCCTCATGTGTAACCTATGTCCTACCACAAAAATGATCATGAACACCCAATCAGAACTAAATCAATCGGTTGAGAAGTTGCCCAGCAAAATTGCTGAAAAAGTTGTTGGATACAGTACATACCATAATCTTTCTTATGTGTGCAATAAACTCCATTGTAACAACTGACATCATTAGCTTAGCTTGGCCAAATCACAGGAGTACTTGGGCCAATCTAAGCTAATGATTTCAGTTGGAGACAACTAGCCTTTAGCTTACATGCTAGTCGGCCCCTCCGACTTCAATTGAATTAGGCTAATAGGGGGATATGTTGAACTGGGATGTTGCATGCAAATACAAAAAAATTATATGTCCCTGCCTAATCTAACTCTCTGGTAGACAGCAAGTGAGCGAATTAACTAAAACACAGTGGAATGTTGCTTTAAGAGCTTTGTAGTTAGCTGTAAGAGTTACCTTTTTTAGGTAGATGTATTTCACCCGCCTTCTCCAAAAGGCCTGCCGTCACCACAGCGGGGCCTTCCAGCCCCGCCTCCTCCACGAGGCCTTCCGGCCCCACCTCCTCCACGAGGCCTTCCGGCCCCTCCTCCTCCACGAGGCCTTCCGGCCCCTCCTCCTCCACGAGGCCTTCCGGCCCCACCTCCTCCACAAGGCCTTCCGGCCCCTCCTCCTCCACGAGGCCTTCCGGCCCCTCCTCCTCCACGAGGCCTTCCGGCCCCACCTCCTCCACAAGGCCTTCCGGCCCCTCCTCCTCCACGAGGCCTTCCAGCCCCGCCTCCTCCACAAGGCCTTCCGGCCCCACCTCCTCCACGAGGCCTTCCGGCCCCTCCTCCTCCACGAGGCCTTCCGGCCCCTCCTCCTCCACGAGGCCTTCCGGCCCCTCCTCCTCCACGAGGCCTTCCGGCCCCGCCTCCTCCACGAGGCCTTCCAGCCCCGCCTCCTCCACGAGGCCTTCCGGCCCCTCCTCCTCCACGAGGCCTTCCGGCCCCGCCTCTCCTGAGGTGCCCTGCTCGTCACAGGGGGTGAGGGTCAGGGTGAGGACAGTGTCCTCACTCGCCTTCCAACCTGTTCAAATTTGATTAGAAAAAAAGTAGGAATGAGGCTGAAATATAATGTATTATAAAAATTCAAACAGGCATATTATTTGACATTCCCACACAAAAGAATTTTAAGACTATATTTCTTATCTTGTATGCATTTACATATTTCTGAAACACAGGCAAAAAATGGGCTATAGGCTATTTTTCACACTGGATGCAAGTTTACATGATTTTGGTTAAGGCGTGAATAGCTAAAGGCAAAACAATGGGGAAAACAGGGAAACTTGGTGCAACATACACCGAACTGCCATCTAAAGAAAACCCAACCCAAATTTTCAGACTACACTTTGTAACCTATATTAACAGGGCTATGTATTGAACATGGCTGGAATTGACTGGTATTGTTTATTTATTTATTTTTTGACTTAGTTTCTCCACAACAAAAAGTAGTTCTACCTTCAGTGGACAGTGGCTTGTTTGCCACGATTGTCTTGCCATGTAACCAACATTCCACAACACTGAAATGTAATAAGGTTGTCATTTGTTTTATAAAATATAAATATTTGATAAGTGCTGAAAAAATAGGGAAGGATTGACAATCAACTGTACACTGTATGGCGACTGAAAAAAAATATACTGTACATCTCACCTGCACAAACCAACTCATAAAATGCTGTCATTTTACTGAGGTGTTGTGTAGCCAGCGGGTCCAGTTCACATCTTGGGGTGAGGGAAGTTATTTTAGGTTTCTTCCCATTGCCTTCCTTCTGAAGGAGGAGGAGTGGCTTGTAGCCCATTGCATGTAGCTTCTCAAGCTGCAAAGACATTTATTTGTAAAGGATAAAAAATGTATGTTATCAAAAAACCCGAGTGTAAATTCAGTTTGAGGCAAGACTTGAAATTTGTTGTAAGACCAAACATTGACAAAAAAATGCACATTATTACATGTCATATTATACTAAGTTCCTCTGATCATATTGACATAATTCAAATGCACTTATGACCAGCAAAAGCAAAATTACTGAGTCATCCTCAAAAGTGAAGTTTCTATTTTGTCAAATTTACTGTGTATGAACAATAATCTCTGGCTTGAATTTGATGTTAGAATTATTAACAGATCAAGGACTCAACGTTAAATTTTAAAAGTGGTTAAAAGTCAAAATCTGGTTGCCACTTGTATGAATTTGGTAGCCAAGGGCAAACATTAATGTTCAGCCCTGTATATGATTTTTTTCACCCATCTTTCATGTTTACCACGCCAAATGAATAGGTTTACACTGAAAATCAATACATTGCAAATACATAACAGAATTAGTTCTACGAGGAGGAAGGTGGGACATCTAGGATCCAGGATTTAGTAAGATATATAGCTTTGTTCTTTACTTTGGTGAACCTATTCATACTGTATGTTTTTTTTAAGGTTAAGTGCTCACGAAATAAATGAATTTTCGGTTGTCTTTTGAATGTTGTCAGGGATTCTGCATCCCGGATGACGTGGGGAGATCATTCCACCAGCATGGAACCGTGAATGAGAATGTTCTGGAGAGTGATTTTTTGGCAAAGGTTACTTAGTTCATTAATGCCTTTCAAGTTAACAGTCAGTGACCTTAAAGGTTAAATCTGCTGGCCTGTTCCCAAAAGCCATAACCAATTTGAACTCACGCAGGCACTGACTCCACACTCACCCCCCGATCCCCGGACTTTCTTCTACCCACCTACTGTGCAATATTTAACATTTAATACTTTTGATAACACTGATATTCTGTGCAATTTCATTACTGTTCAATATTTAATACTTAATATTTAATACTTCTGATACAATCAAAATCAAACAGTATACAAACCATATTTATCTTTCTATTTTAATGTATATAGCTTCTTAGAACTGTGCACCTTGACCCAATAAAGATTTACCTGGCCCGCAACTTGGACCCAGTTTTTAATTTTGGACCACCGTGTATTTGAGTTTAACACGCCTGCACTAGGCTTTAACTGTGTGAAAGAGAACCTTCAAGTTGCATTTGGTGTTTAAACTGTTTAGAGGTCGGTAAACCCTATATTTCAGAAATCTGGCTTAAATCGCTCTTTTCAAAAATAAAAATAAAAGAATTTGAAAAATATATTATGATCTTCTGTCAAAAATGTCACTCAATCAGGACTGGTAAATGTGGCGACCCTATTAAAAAAGGTAGTGTTAATTGTACACACCAAAATGATGGCTTCATCCCGCATGGCTGCCTCATTGTGTTTTTTTTTAAGATTGCCAAGCCACTCCCCCTTCTTCATATCAAGGGCCTGCAGCCTCTTCATCAAACGAGCCTTCTTGGGCTGCTCTGCCCCACAGGCCTTACAAACCTTAGTGGCACAGGGCATGACCTGGGGGCAGTTGGGGCATTTCTTTTGATTAGAAACCATGTTGTCTGAGGAAAAAAAGAAAGAAAAAAGAGAAAGTTATTTATGTATAATATAGGCATAAATACCGATAGAAACATTCTGATTTAATATCACACTATGATTTAAAATCACACTATGCAAGGGATGCTATATGCTTTCTTAATCTCAATGGTCAAATTGTCTTAACCAGTCATTCTTCTGAGTTTTGAACTTTGTTCGTGATGACATTGTGATAAGGGTAAACATTTCTCTGATTTTTAACTGCCATTTACACAATAATACAGTGTGTGTATGTGTATGTGTGTTAATATCACATTATTAAAATACACGAAAAGTGAAAAGGAAGAGTTGAGAAAAAGTTTGTGAACTAGTACGTTAGGCTACACTAACATGTGACATGCTAGGACATGCAGTTAGCACTTTATAGGGTTTTATATCAGACAAATGGAAACACCAAAGCAATGTCACAAAAAAGTTAAAATAGGGCATAAGGCAGTCATGACAATACCCCAGCAACATAACGTTACATACTTGACTACACTTTTGCATGTATATTTATAGGCTACTTGTTCATGAGGTAATAATTTTAGCCTACCTTAATCAACGACTCCAGAGAAGTAATTGGCGCGAGCTCCGTCATCCGGATATTGTGGAAAAATATATATAAAAAATAATAATAATTAAACAAATTAAAAATTATTTTTATTATTTCAACAGAGCATCAGAAGAAACTCCCTGGAACTTTTAAAATATATATTTCGGAGCTTAACTTACTGTAAAAAAAAACAAAACACTTTTTTTTTCAAAAAAAACAATGGTTCTTTTTTTTTTTTTTTTTGAATTTTTTTATTGAATTTTTAAAATTACAGAATTCAATATCAAGTCCTTGACACATAACATTTTCACATTTCGTAACAATATAGTTTAAATAAAAAGAACCAAAAAATAAAATAAAAATAAAAATATAAAAAAAATATAAAAAATAAAGGGGCATCACAAACGTATGTTAAATTCATTTATCAGAGATAGGCCTACAGATCTTTGGACTTTTAAATTTTTAAAAAACTTTTTCTTTTTCAGTGCGGGCGCTGAAGCGGTTTTTTATATATATAGTTCAAAGTTACTATCAGATTTAATGTTATACCTTGACAAACTATACATCATTAAAAAGATATAAGACTCAAGTTTCAGTATTTGACCACTATTGTATTCTGAGAAACTTATAGCGACAGTTATTTCTTAATTTGTGTCAGGAGTTATGAAATGAAAAAATGAGTCGATACCTTTAATATGAATTATGCGCGTCAGCCGCTTTCATTCATAAAAAAACTCCCGTGCTGTCGTCATGACAGCGATACACAAAACAACGTCCTTCAGGGCTTTTAGCTCAAAAATTTGCAGATTTGGAGAAATATTGATATATTCTCATAGGTTTACATCAGATTTCTATAGACAGGAATAATATTTATTGAATTTATACCCAAATGCGTCGATGTAATCATTATGAGCGCTTGCATACAGGGGTTTCTTGTATACAAACAATACCGGGTGCGCGCGCATCCAGGAGGCAGAAAACCGCTATCTGTTATGCCGAGTTCTGTAAAAGAACATTGTAATTAACGTAGATTTCGCATCGTTTGTAATTTCTTGTTGACTCAATAATAAACTGCAATTTCAGAGTTGGATCTGTTTGTTTGTGTCTCATATTAATACAACATTATCAGGGGCGTCATGCAAGCTAAAATTCTGGGGGGGCACAATCTGAGACGTTGAAATTATTTTCTGACGGGTGATATGGATCATGTTAGGAGGGGTCAGGGGGGTTCTCCCCCTGAAAATCTTTAAATTCTGGCTGCTAAACATACCATTTCAATGCAGTTTGGGAGGGACAGAAATACCTTAACGGAGCTAGCAGCAACCCTCCTCTATCTGAGGACTAAGTTAAAGTATCTATTTTGTAAGTTTATGTAAAAGACATGTTGATGAAAGAACTGTAAGCTCAAATTCAAAAGCTTTTGAAGTCTACTTCATTAAAGCATGTTTACACACACACTTACTGTACACTTAGGCCTACTACACATGATTTTAAAAACAGTACCATTGCAGTTTTTATGTTATGATTTTAAATTGGTATGTGACCTAAGAACGATCTTACATTAGAGGTACATAAAGGTGCTGAGGTCTGACTTTGTGGTGCTCTGAAATTAAGTTATTTAAATATTAATATGTGATGAAGGACTTTGAAAGAAGTTTGACAGGTTTCAGTGCTGAATAAGGTTAACACTACCCCGTTTATTTGAAAATGGTTAATATTGTAACATTACTTTAGTAAAATCATTGAAATACTGTAGTTACACTGCTCATTATTATATTATTAATAACAGTCTATGGGAGAAACATCAAGTCGATGCCTTGATAACGTTAGGTTGGATTTTGCAGTTAGCCTACAGCAAATTTAACACCCTCGTTTCTATGAAACTGAAAACAATTGAACCAGCTGGAGATGACTTTGACACAAGACAAAACAGAACAGATGTTTCAAAAGCGATCAGATAACGTTACTATGGCTTTGTATGGCAGTAATGTTAGCCAGCTAGTTTACGGTTAGACTAGGCTAGCTATCGATAACGTTACACTGACACAACTTAAGTGAATGCTCTGAATTCGCAGCTAATATCAAATCCATAACTTTTTGATCAAGTTTAAATTTCCAGGTCAACCACAAATTATAATCCCACTACCTTTTAATATCATCCGATAACTAATTCAATGCCGATTTGTTGCTTTGCCCACTTACCACTTCAAAACCATCTGTAAAACATTGCCAGCTCAACGTGCGAGACGAGTGAGTTGCTTCAATATACACAGCAAAGATTCTAGAGCGCAACGCGCGTAGCGCTCTAGATTTGATATACACAGACACCATATGTGACCCTGGATCACAAAACCAGTCTTATGTTGCACGGGTATATTTGTGGCAATAGCCAACAAAACATTGTATGGGTCAAAATTATAGATTTTTCTTTTATGCCAAAAATCATTAGGATATTAAGTAAAGATCATGTTCCATGAAGATATTTTGTAAATTTCCCACCTTAAATATATAAAACATTTATTTTTGTGAATGGATGCAGCACTATCGCCAATAGAAATGGACAACTTTAAAGGAGATTTTCTCAATATTTTGATTTTTCTGTACCCTCAGATTCCAGATTTTCAAATAGTTGTATCTCGGCCAAATATTGTCCTATCCTAACAAACCATACATCAATGGAAAGATTATGTATTCAGCTTTCAGATGATGTATAAATCTCAATTTAAAAAAAAATACCCATAAGACTGGTTTTGTGGTCCAGGGTCACATATTAGGAAAAAGGGGCGGGCTGATGCTGACCGATTTATTACCATAGATTGTAAAAAATAGTTTATTACACATCCAGAAGAATGTCGTTATAGGCTCTGGTATATTATGGAGCATAATAGAAATAAAGTTGTGACAAAAAAATTATCAGGGAGGAAAAATCTGAGGGGGCACGTGCCCCCTCACTTTGAATGGGCATGACGCCACTGAACATTATGTAAAACGTCCAACTGTTTACGAATCAAAATCCGGACATACTGTGATGCATGTATGAATTATCATGTTAGACTAAGTTAGTAATGTAATAGCCAATGTTAGCAGTGTAGCATCTATAGAGCCCGAATTTGCTTTTATATAAGTTAACCTTGTTTACGTTACTTTACGACCTGCAACATTTCATGACACATGTAACATTACTTTACTGTAAATCAAAGATTTGACGATGGATTATGCGGGAAGCCATTAGTACCTCCGACCGTGGCGATTATATTAAAAAACTTACTCTCAGCAATGGTGAGATCTTGCCGGATCCCTACGCAATACATGAAGATCTTTGGATTGTGGATGACAAGTGGCCAGCAATTGTATGGCCTGATATATATAATTATCTTATTCAGACACCAAGTGTACAAGAGAAATGATAAGAGCGTACAAATCCCTTGATGCATACAACTACGTGCTATGTGGTCATGTGCAGCTCGTCAAATTATGAATAGAAAGAATATAACATACAACTTCCTCCTTCTGTCCCACTCTTCCCCATAAGAAATTTTACCATGATGTACTATAGTACATACCATGGTATACCATAGTAGTACCATGGTAGTACCATGGTACCTTACATATAACCATGGTACATACTATATAGTACTTCAGATATTATCATGGTACCATGGTACATTGCATGGTACTGTAGATGTTACTATGGTACAGTATGGTACCTCAGATTTACCATGGTACCTACCATGGTACATACCATAGTACCTCAGATATAACCATGGTACATACTTTATAGTACTTCAGATATTATCATGGTACCATACTATGTACCATAGTAAAATCTACAGTACTGTACTGTACTGTATATACTGTACAGTATGTTACTATGGTACATAGTATGGTACCTCAGATTTACCATGGTACATGCCCTAGTACCTCAGATATAACCATGGTACATTCTGCCGTACAGATATTACCATGGTACATTCTGCCGTACAGATATTACCATGGTACATACTACCTCAGATATAACCATGGTACCTCAAATATTGCATGGTACTTTGCATGGTCGCATGGTACAGACATCTTTTTACTTTAAGCCCGGGGTAAGAGGATTAACACTTTAGGCTTATACTTTAGCAAAAATAAAAATAACTAATGAATAATAACTAAGCCAAATATTTTTATTTTATTTTAATTATTATTGTGAGTGACTGCAGTAGTGTGGGCCAGGCCATTTGGTCTATGAACGAGTCATAGATCTCCAAAATCAGTTTTAAATTCATAATTAAGTGTGCTTGCTGAAAGCAGCACACTTATTGTTCTTCTTAAGTTTTCTTCTTATTATTATTATTATTATTATTATTCCCGGGAGAAAAATTTTGGCCAGCTCCTGCGCCTAGGCCATTTGAGACAGAGACACCGTTCCAACTTTAAAACGTACGGTCAGTACCGGTGTAAGTTGCTCGCGAAGATGACATCACGAGTCCATGTCGTTTGTCCGCCATATTGGATTGAACAGAAAGCGAATCTAAAGTTTCACAGGTCACAAATTTGGTCCGAACTTCACGAAACTAGACGTCCATGATCCTTGGACCAAGCCTCACAAAAGTTACTAGAAGGATTTTTGATTTTCAGAAGCGTTTGCCCGTCACAGCCAAACGAAAACGGCGGCGTAGTCGCCAAAACAGGAAGTAGTTCATATTTCAGGAACGCTGTCACGTATCGAAACCAAACTTTGTACATGAACTCGGGACTCCAATGTGAGGAAGCACAAGATGTGAATTTTTTTTTTATTTTTTTTTATTTCAGGCTAATTGACAAACCCATTTACCTATGTCTATGCAAAAGACCTCACACTTTTAATGTTAATGCATTTAGACAGTAGGTGGCACTGTTGTATTACATTTCACAGAGCTGCCAAGTCAGTGTATAGACTGCATTCGTTTTTACTAGGTTTGTCTTAATAAATGCAAGGCCTGAATTTCGTTTTTTGCATCGGTCTAATTTAATCATCTTCATTTATACAGATTTGTATGTATGAATTGTGCATTTCCAGTTCTCAAAGCAGTTAATAAAAAATAATAAAAAAACTTTATACAAAATACATAATGCTCTTCTTCGCTAACAGAACAAACAATTCATTGTCTGTGGCTGTGTTTGTGCGCACGGGAAATATGCTGCGCATAACAATAGAAAACAAGGAGAAATGCGCAGTCACATGCTCAAACAATAAACAACGTCGCTCTAGAGGTGCGTTGTGGACTGCGAAGTGGACTTCACAGGGTTTTCCGCCATCTTAAGTGAGATTCCAATCCGAAGGGAGCGAACATGTTCAGTTCGAAGGGCACTGCGCACGGCATAGGGAATAAGGAAACATCGATACATCACTTCACAGGAAGTGGAGAGCAATGACCACACAACTGTCATTTCGCGCACCACGTCATCACCAGTCAGAACGGTCATAACTAACGATGGAGGAGTTTACGTAAGTGTGTAAGTATTCATACATTTCGCCATTGTTATACAAATGGCAGTATTTTAACAGTTATTGTTGTGAATATTACATATACTACTTTTGATGATAATAATTTACCTCAGTGAATGCAGCCAGCTTAGCTAGTTTGTGAAGTAAAGTGATTTTATTTTAGGTAGTTGAAAATAGTGCAATATAATTGTAAATATATAATATAATAATAAAAATTAAAATATGAATGTAGTTCTATATGTATTTATGTTATATCATAATCTGCGCGACCCCGTCGTTGACTTTCTTTTAATAACGTTTGCAGGGCGTTTCAAATGAGTGGTTATTGTCAGTGAAGTCCACTTCAACTGATATACCGTGCTCAGGGAGTAGGGGAGCAGTGAACACTGTGTATGGACCCTGTCGAATGGAATGCACATTAGATGTGTAAAAACAAGTGGAAAGCGCGAGCGCGCCGCTGTCTCCTTTCCACAAGCGCTTGCACAATCTTGAAAAAAGTACTATTGTTGAAATTCTCAAATCAAGCAAACTTCAACGCACCCTTATCCACTATCTGCTAACGTTAGTGAACCGCACCCGAGCAAGCACACTTTGCAGTTCCCCCGGAAATGCATTTTTTCTAGTTTAATATTAATGAGATTTTTATTTAAGTAATGTTCTAATTCTAGATGTTTGTAAATGCTGCATGATTTTGACGTGGTTTAATCAATGGCCGTGCGCGTGAACTTTGAACTTTCATGTCGCTTTCAAACACTGGAACGGCCGCGGCTCAGAGTTGCCATGGAAACGGCGCTGGACCACTGCGACTGGTAAGCAGGAAAACTCCCTCTCTCGCTGTTGTTTTCACTACTTTCAGGTGATATTAGTCTCTAAAATCACAAGAATAATACACACAACTGTTCTTGACACTTCTCTTACTTGTACAGTAATTGATACGCTTCTGTTGAATATTTACTTTTATAGACATGGTTTTGTGTCTTCGGAAAAAGTCCGTTAGCATCTCAACCGTTTTCAGAAGAGGTAAACTAACGTTAAGTTAACGTTAACTCGGTTGAGCTTTTGTTTATGAAAGTTTGGGCTTTTAATCACCTCTTATGTGTATATGTTTTCCTTGGAAGTGAGCTAATTTATTTTACACAAAGTAACTTTAAACATAACGTATGTAATCGGTGACGTCACTTACATTTAGTGAGAAAATTGGTTGAAACTACGTTAGCTCAGTGGTAAACAAATATTGATAAAAATGTTCTGTGATTTCAGCAGCAACAAAATAACCCATAACAGAGGGAAAGCTCCACGACTTCAACATTTCTGAAGAAAGCTGCTGCTGGAGAAGTAGGAAATACTGGTAGGAAATCCAAAACTAAAGAATTAATTATTGATTTTAGGAAACAGAGCCCCCCTCTTTCCCTCACTATCATTGATGGCCAACCTATTGAGATAGTACAAGAATACAAGTACCTTGGCACAATAATTGATAGTAAGCTATGTTTTGAATCACACACTGTATACTATTTATTTAATTGTCAGAGCGTTTAATTTATAATCAGTCCTCTTCTATCATGCCAACAAAGACATCGACAGCGTGGCAGCATTTTTTTAAAATAGTAAACGGGGAAAAAGTCAAATGCAAATTTATATTTGATATGATATGCAGGTGCACGTGATGCAACGCTGTCAGAAATTTCAGGACTTAAGTCGACCAAGATTTTCTTTTGTTGATTACAGCCCTACTGTTTTGTCTGTCTGTCTTCTTGTTGGTTTCTTGTGAGTAGGCTAACATACATTCTTCTGTGCTTTTTAAATGCTGTATGCAGTCTTCCAGAACACAGCTGCCTGTGGATGACCGTTCTGTCTGTCTGGTAAGTTATATTCACTAATAACAGAAGTGTACTATAAAGTGGGACCAGGGAACTTCTGCAAATAGAAATCTGAGATAAATAGGAAGATAACAAAATTATTTTAGTTGTCCCCTTTGAACCCCAACACGACTATTTCATAACAAGCTTTTGGTAATATGACCCAATGTGATACCAATTTATGTTCTTAGGATATTCCACAGGCAATCAGGGACCGCTGCAACAAGGTCACAGCAGCCAAATATACAAACGATCTGATGCATGGCCTGTACACCACTGCATTCATGGCATCTCACAGTGTGACTGGGCTTGGGTCATCATGCAAGGGGGAGACACGACCATCACTCCCCACTGAAGATGTTTAAAAGATTGTTGGTAAGTATTTGTTCTTCAGTGACAGTCAGTAATGTACCGTCCGTAAAGAGTGACAAATGCCTGCCGCACTGTGTAGTGTAGTGTTGTATCATTTCACAACATTAGAAAACATTGAGTGAGCCATACAGACTTAAGAAATTAAGGTAACCAGGTATTTTGCAAAGCAGGCGTGGGTATGTGTTGCCCTTACTGTTACTCTTTCACTCTCAATAGTTTGTCATTGTATCTGTAATATCTGTGTATGTATATGTACCTATTTGTACTTAATGTCTATGTATCTATCTGTAACGTGTCTGTTCTCCTTTCCTTTCATTCCCTTCTTTTCTCTCTTTAGGTGAAGTTAAATCTGTCTTCCCAGAAAAGTCAGATGCTGAAATTAAGGGATTCATTCGCCAGAAGTTGTCAAATGCGGCCAAGATCATAAAAAGACAATCAAGCTAAATCTATGGAAAAAATAAAATAAAATGGGAAAAACATTTTTTTGTTTACTGTCTTTTTATTTGCCTGAGCTAAATATTTAAATTCATGTACATTTGACAGTTGTAGATATGGTACAAATACCATGGTACATACCATGGTACACGTCCCAATGTACTATTAAAAATACCATGGTTTATGTACCATGGTGCCATCAATATTACCATGGTACATGTACCATGGTACTGTCAAAAATACCGGGGTACTAGTACCATGGTATTTGTACCATGGTACTACCATGGTACAAATACCATGGTAAAATTTCTTATGGATCCATTCGCCTAGATTTGGAATTACTTACAACACGTATAATTTAAATGAGCAGATAAAACACAACAGATAAATTACGCAACAATTCCTTGGCATTTTGACTTAGCGACAACACCACCACTTTGCTACTAGCCTAAACCCTTTACTCCGGTAGGAAGACCGCGGGTCTTTTGCCTCTTGGTTGGTGCGCAAGCAGTGATGACGTCGCCGAGAAATCCATGTATACTCTGATACTGTGTTTTCAATGGGCTCTATGCACGCATCACTTCCGCATTGGCGTGAGGATGTTTGGACATTTCCGGTTAACGGAAGAAAACATTAAACACTGGCAGTCGACATTTACGATGGCAGAGACGAAGTTCACAAGGTGTTTGCTGGAGTTGCCGAAAGTGTCTGTTAACGATATCCGGAGGATCGTCCGGGCATCCAGTACGACACCACGTAGCAAATTAGATAAAGGCTTTAAATTTTACGTTTCTTCATTTCTTTGCAACTTTGAAGGTAATTTGCTAACGCTAGCTAGCCAGGGCTAGAAGTCTAGCTTTGGTGTTTTAAGTCATGACTCCGTCCTGCTTCAGGTTAATCATGCTTTAAATAAAGTTTAATTATATACCTCTCACTTCGTGTGTTTGTACTTTTATTAAAGTATCAGGTAAAAACAGGGCAACAAATGAGATATCTGTGAGAGCCCACTGCTACCGCTCAATGAAGAAGCTACAGCCACCACACCAGCTGAAAGTAGGACTAGATTAAGAGACACGTTCAAAGTTCTGTTGAACTTGTTTAAGGTTCCGTTCAACAAAAGTTTTACTCGTTACCACATTTCAGCTTTGATTACAATTTCTAAGAGCCACCTTTATGGTTTTCACGAAAGCTGAACAGTGGTAGCCTAATACAGAACAGGGTAGCTGAGTGGGAATTGCCATGCTTTGTTGTTGGGTCTGTTAAACAAATTGGAGTTCGGTTTAAAATGTAAACAATAATGAGTTTATAATAATTACTACTTTTGCCTGACTTGATGACTGCAAAGACAGTAAAATATTCCACTCAGCTATTCTTCAAACTGCTGTTGTTCTACTCAAAACTGTCCTGTCATCTTTACTTCATTCTTTATAAACATAAGGCCCAACTTCCTTGCTTTTGTACTTGATGTTTCTACTCTTAGGAGCAAAACCTGAGCAACTCTTTGCAACACTGCATTTCGATCGTTGCTTTTACCTTACCTAAACAGAACGTACGCATGCCAGTTATGTATCCACCACCTCCAAAACTCTGAAGCTGCTGCCAGATTATGATGTTCCAAGGACACAAGTTTCCTATTGTGTATCAACAACACTCAATAACAGTTTATGTGTTAATCACAAAATTTATTCCCTAACAATTTGACAACAGCTACTTGTGAAGTAGGCTATTCAACTAGCCCGCTTGCTTGCAAGACTCCGTGGCTGAGCAGTGTGCACCCACCCACTTCCTTATTTGGGTTTTGGGTTGCCAGGTTTTAAGACAGAAAGTTTTAGGCTAAATTGAAAGTAAGTAAATGTGTAGGGTGTATTTCATACACAATCTGGCAACCTGGGAAATGTCAGACTAACAGAAAACAATTATGGATCCGTGATTTTAAAATTAAGTTTGATGGTCATGCAAATTACGAGAGTTTTCTGTGCAGTATACACAAAAAAGTAAAAAAGTGCAGTGTACACCAATAAAAAGAAGAAAGAACTGGTTTTGCTCCTACTGCTGCTGCTGTAGACCCTCTTCTGTCAAAACGCATTAAATTATGCTTCTGTGTATTTCAGATGACATTACGTGATTCACAGCCAGTTATGCTTGTTAAAAGCTACTGTTCCTGTGTGGCTGGATGTGGGATATGCAATCATTTGGTTGCCTTACTTTATCAGACTGCCCATTACTCTGAATGTGGCATGTCTGTCGTCCCTCCTGTACTTTCATGCACTGAAACCGAGCAGAAGTGGCATAAACCACGTACAATGGTTTGTATCATTTCAATACCAAACAGTTGTATCACATGCATACTAGCATCTCTCCTAATACCATTTCATAAATAAATAGGGAGTGAATCCAGGACCTGTGGATGCCATGGTTGTAGTGAAGCCCAAACCAGATGCTACTTCGGCAAGCGGAATTAGGTGTGCAGAGTCCAATTAAATAGGCAGATTACAATGTGTTGCAAAATATATGTTACTGATAGCTGTTAGATAATGGTGTATTTCCTAGTGAGTCTGTGTACTTTTCCTGCTGCGTAGTGACATCTTGGTTATCTCAAATGTCATGATCAGGCTGTACTGCTACGACGAAATACACAACGCAGTCGACTATTAGATAGTCTAAAGTCTATACAGTTACACATAGAATTCATAAGAATCCTACAATGGCCTGATATTGTTATTCCAGATCTACACTTTACAAGGGATACAGTGGTGAGCTACCAGACCCCTCAACCCACTACCTGCCTATGCTGACATGGAACCAGACTCTCTTCCCCTTATCTGCAGAATGAACATCACATCTGACAAACCACTCGTGGACTCCATTTTTGGCAAGGTACAAACTGGCAGTATCCTGTCATATCAACACCCACCACCTCCACCTGACAGTGTTGTCATCCATGAGGATGCACCACCGTTTCCAAAAGTCCCACTGGAAGGTTACCATCTACAACAAACAGAGTGTTCATTCGCCATCATGACGGATCAAGAAAAGCTGCACCTCAGTTCTCTGTCTGTGACTTTGACACAGTCACACCAGATTGAGGAAGCAACAAGATGCCAAAGTGCAACACCCGAGTGGCATTCCCTGAGGAAGGAGAGAGTGACTGCTTCACATTTCCGGGAGGTAAGCCATGTAAGAGGTACAAGCACAGCAGAAAAACTGGCAGAAAGAATTATCAGAGGGACAAGACAAACACCGCTAATGAAAAGGGGGCTAGAAATGGAAGCAGGTGCATTGAAGGACTATGCGGTTCTAAAAAATCTCAATCTGACCAAGTGTGGGCTAGTCGTGCACCCGGACGCACCTTGGCTGGGTGCATCGCCTGATGGACTGGTTTATGACCCACTTGAGCGACCATCATTTGGTCTGGTTGAAATGAAATGCCCAAATGTAGCCAGCTATATAGACTGCAAGTTCCTGAGATTTGACCATGGCCTACACAAATTGAAGGAGAGCCATTGTTATTATTGGCAAGTCCAGGGACAGTTACTCATCACAGGAATAGAATGGTGTGATTTTGTTGTTTGTGCCCACGATGACATTTTCGTGCAGTGCATTTACCGAGACAGCACTGTGTTAGGCTCCCTGAAAGAGAGATGTGATTTGTTTTTCTTTAACACATACATGCCCAAATACCTCGCTATGAAAAGTAACTGAACAGACACATGAATTGTTGCATTAGTGTACAATCATTTTAGAGTTTATTTTGTCAACTGTCTTATTTACAACATTGTAATATTAATCATCACATATACAAATTGTAACATCAAATTGTAAAATAAATTGTAATTGTAAATTAAATAAATGTAAAATAAGTAAAAATAAGTTTTGTACAATAAATCGTAAAATAAGTGATAAGATTAATAAGATTCGAAAACTCATTCCGCTACAAACGAGCTCAGTTCGCGATCGAGAGAGCGAGCATGAATGAACACGCCATCCCTTTATCGTTGTGCTGCCAACACTAGCCATTGGTTGCCCAGGCTTTAACCAAGGGCCCATTTTGATAGTTGACCAAAAGACATGCAACTGTGTAAAGTTGATTAATGCTGCCCGTCAATGAAAGAGGGATTTCTGTGCCGAATAGTTTATGTTCCTTAACCCTGCGAATGAGCCGCTCAACATGGACTCTCAGTCTGGCAATAGATTGTGTCTTCCTGACCTCTGGCTCAGAGAGTTGTGCTCTCTTACACAGAAAGGTAGGTATGTGGACTTTGCAGGGCACACAGTCTTCTACGAGGAAACCTTTGTCAACCATTATGGCCATAGATGGGTTTAAGAGAGGCACAATGCCAGACTGCTTCAGAATCTCTTTATCGCTGATGGCACCCTCATAGAGAGACGACACAAAGGTTACTGCGCCATGAGGGGCCATCCCAATTAATCCTTTAAATGTACAGTGTGATTTATAGTTGGAGAACACCTCACTCTGGAGGAGAAGAGAACTTGGTGTTTGGCAACTTATTTTGGTACAATCCAAAATAATTTGTGTATCAGAGTAACCCTGAAACACCTCTGGCATGTGAGATTTTACAGTCTCCTCATCCAGCCAAATACCCACAGCCCCAAGTACAGTATACAGGAAGTTAGCCCATGTATTTATGATGCGGCTTACAGTCGACTGGTGGATTTTGAATCTGTGGGCCAGATCCTTCTGCATCAGACCCAATGACAAGTAATTCATAAAGAGAAAAAATTCATCAATGGGTTGAAGAATCTGAAAAGAGAAAGAATTAGATGTAAGGATTTGATAAGATTATGCAATATATCTTGCTTTCTAAGAACAACTGTAAAATATATTCACCGTTGCACTGCCAGTGTGAGGGACCTCATCATTCTTCACTACACTTCGTGCTCTTGTCACCCGTACCATCTTGCAGGTGGCTGGTTCTATCTGCTTCCAAAAGGCCATCAGGTGGGCGTGACTTGCAAACCTGTGGGACATAGGTGTTACATTTCATTACATTACATTAAATTGCAAGCATGTTAGCATCCGTATTGACAGTTACTGTAAACATCCTGGAACATTTAGGCACTAAGGTCAAAAACTGGACCACACACATCAGTCCTTTTGCTTACTGCTCTTCTCAGTATTTTAAAATACAATGCACTAGTAGATAAATCTAGATAGTTTTAAATAGATACTTTTCTCATCACGAGGGAAATTCAAGGTTTCCAGTAGCTTACAACAACACACATCACGCATGCAACATTTAAACAGATAGGCTTAATAATACTAATAAATGTTGAAAGCTCTAAAACGTCTATATTAAACACAGGTGTAAACACAGGACATTTTAATTTACCTTGTGAAGAACCTTATGTCATCATGTGATCCAGAAAACCGCTCCAAGCAGAACTTGTTGCTGATAGATATCTCCTCTATTAGGTTTCGGAGTCTTGCTATCTCTTCATGAAGTTCTTCAATGTGGTTAAGAGACATATCCAGCGCAGCAGGTTCACTACTGTCGCAGTAGTCATGGTCAGGAGGAGGATGGTCCAATTCCACAGATGGATCGTGCGTGGTTTCTGTATCGGGACGCTCGGTCCTTTCCCAAACTCCGGGCCGTGGGGCTGGCAGACTGAAATTGTTCCACTGAAAAAGCACTGGAACAGCTCCCTTCTTTAGACGTCTGCGCCCAGCTGGAGTCGGAGGCTCTATCACGTCTTCACTTTGAAAGTGTCGGCTGCAGACTCGTGTGTTTGTTGTAAGAAACCTGTCTCGTCGGATGTTAATCACCCACCGTTTATGTAATTCGATGTCTTTGGGGAAAGTAAAAAAACTAACAGAAGAATTGCATGTTGCAGACACTGTGCATTGCGGAACACAGCAGTGGTGGCTAGAAGAGCTGTCTTCCCGCCTTTGAAAGGACAATTTCGTACGTTTACATGTCATCGCGTTATCAGTAAAGACGAAGTACAAGTAAAAACATTAACATAAACAACACAACAACGACGAAAATTAACAGTTTTGGGTTTTTTGACGACAAGCATTCAATGGTAGCATAGGTAGCACTTCACTCGACAATAACCGGATGTTTACAACCATCCTGACATTAAACCGGAAATACGTCATGCTCGCCAGTGCATACCGCCTATTCATACCAATAGCCTGAGGGCGCCCTCGCCGCCCTGTGCACAGTATTAGTCCATATATAGAACATGAAGAAGAGCCATGATCATGTGACATTCTTGGACGTCACTGATACACACAAAGCTAACAAGAGATCGCGCTGTAACATGCAGATACAGACGTTTTGAAGACAATAAACATGTTTGCTATGATATTTGAGTTACCTGTGTTTTTCAAGCCATGCCAGGTATTTCCATAATAATAGATTATATTTATAATGTAATGCTAATCTATATAGAATCATTGTGCAGAATACTATAACAATAGTATATTTTCTGTCTGATTTTTTTATCTGAAGCCAAATTAGATCACAGAAGATTATTTAAAATACTCTACTTGGGTTATAAAGTAAGTTTGGAACACAAACATGGTTTTAATCTCATAAATCGTCGTGTATTGATGGTGTGCTAAGCTAACATGCTAGCTAGCCCTAGGTGCACCTGCCAGGCTGCCACCTAGAAGTTATACTTTTATGATTTTTTGAACGCTTACTGAAATGTTTCTTTATTCAAAAAATGCATTTGATACAGTTTAAAATGTGAGGTGAACTTTGAGAAAAGAAATTAGGGACTGAAACCCTATGAATAGCCTACGAGTAGCCAGTCGTTAGTAACTATAATGCAGACAAAAGAAATGCATATTTAGAGCCATAACCAGGCTGGAGAGGTGTGAATGTGTGCAGGGGGAGACTGACACTGAATGGGGATCATTTGCACTACAAAACAATAGAGACAATATACTGGATAGATGCTTAGAAGATGACAATAAACATCAGTTGCATTTTAGAGTCAAATCAAAATAAAGTCATTTGACATGGTCTTGAAAAACATTTAACTAAATACAGAGTTTTGGACTTATTATCTTCAGATTTTAAACATAAAATGTTTAGACGTGGCTTTAGCTGTAGTGCATTTCTAGATTGCTACAGTGCCAACTTCAATTTTATTTTCATGAGGATGTTTCATAAAAATTAATTTCTAATAACTTTACAAAACTTTGAAGCTATTTATAACAATTTTTTTCATTATGACAATAATTAATTCTACATTTACAATAAACTGCCAGGTGTCAGCTTTCAAATGAGACCATACTTGTGCTTTTAGTACAAAGGGTTCATGAACTGCATCTGTTTCAGTTTGGGTATGTCATTTCTGGGGATTTTTCAAAAGTGGGGTTGCAGCTTAACAGGTTAAAACGCTCGGCCGTGTTCTGGCTTACTGTAATATTTCAAGACCGAAATAATATTATTAAAATAAAGAAATTAATGAATACAATGGTGACATCTAAATAAATGTTGATAGATGTAGCGTTATAGTTTTAAAAATATCAATAAACATAAGTTAAATAAATAAACAGCAAAGCAATCCAGCTTCGAAATAATAACCGAAAAAGACAGAAATAATGATACATAATTAATATATAAACCGTGATAAGATCTCGTGAATAAATGTTGATTTAACAGCTTCTGTGCTCCAGCCCGATTGGCAGAAAGAATCGTGCTGTTGCACGAAAGATTCATCACGAACTGCCGTGAGACTGGGTTGCACTGTCAGGCTGATGTCATTTGTTATGCTGATGAGATCTCTGTAAACGAGCTGACTCATGTAGGCTATTTCATTTACATGCCCCCTTTATGTAAATCCCTCCCCCTTGGAATGTATATAAACTACAATGTATACTGTTTGAGTTAGACTTGACTTGATGACTACAGTAACACACAGCGAGTTCTCAATAAAGAGTAACTTCTGTTGAAAGATATCCCAACGTCTCCTGGTCTCTGCTTTGACGAAGTAAAAGTTTCCAACAGCAGCAAAACACAAAGCATAACTAAAACCCAGCATAATACACGAGTCGCTGCTTAAGATAAAGACACCCCTGCGTGTGTGTGTGAGAGAGAGAGAGAGAGAGAGAGAGAGTGTGTGTGTGCGTGTGTGTGTGCATGAGATGAGAGATAAAAATTTAAAATTAAAAATTTGCATTTAAAAATTAGAGATAATTTTTTCAAGTGTTACATATTTTTTGGGTGTCAAAATGTTGCTGTCTTGTCAATCTTTTCAAACAAAGTAAAAAAAGTAGCACTTTGCCTTAACCTTGTTTACTCTATACCGATGTAAAAGAGCTTAATAATGATATAAAGAAGACACGGCTATTAAAGGTACTACAATATGTAAGAATTTTGTATCAAAATATCCAAAAACCACTTGCACAGAGTTATATATTTCTTTCAATTGTGTTCTTACATTATCCTAAATGTTTCCAAGAATTTGTAAATTCAGAAAATTCACAATTTTAAATAATGGCTCGTCCCTGTTCAGTGTCGCCTGTCAATGACATAATATCTGCGTTATCCCTGGTTTCCGCTCGTACTGCCATAGTAACCATGGCGACAGACGTGGACAACTGCATTACGTCTAGCGGCGCGCTCACGCTGTTGTAGTTTCGTTCAGACATTATGGACCATGGCAAGCAGACTTTGGGACAAAAGGAGAACTAAAACGAGGATCAATATCAGCGTAGCGTTTTCGAGATGCCGAGAGCTAGCGTCCGCGGCTAACTTCGACTCGACAGAGACGCCGCTCTTGCATGTGCTTTATTAGACAGGTGAGCAAATGTACATAAAACTAATCAATGTTAAATAGTTCAACATGATGAAATGTTAGAATATGATCAGTATGTTATTCTAATGTTGATCTAGCTCACTGCTAGTCTCATACAGACAAACTAACACATAGAATAACATTATAACTTTCAACACACTCAAATGCAGTTTAGTGTGATAGTGTAGAGCGAGTGAAACAGCGCTGCGTTCCCTCACAAGTTTCATTCGTCTGATAAACTGGCCTGTGTGAGTTTTCTTCAGCACTTGAGGGTAAGTTATTTCGGTAGAATCAAATGTCCTCATTCCTTTATATCCGCGGGACTCGCGTGTGGCGCTGATATCTGTCTACCATTAGCACTCGCGCTCTGCTTCATTCCACAGTCATGTTAAAAACATCAATGTATTCACTCATACATAAACATTATTAGATCCTTCAGCATGACGACAAGATGCATAATTCCGCTTATCACTGCGTCATCAACCTACGCCTTTGTTATTGTAAGAGGTTAGCGACCCCTAGTGGCGAAAAAATCCATATTGTAGCTTTAAAGAGCCATTTGGAGTTTCAAGTGTTAGAGGGTCTCCTAAAGGCATTTGTATATTCTGCATTAATGGATGAAATGCATGTGTGTGATGACAGGAGAAATATCGGCGTGAACAGGAGAAGTTGAAGCAGGAATGGGAGCAGGCGCAGAAGGAAGTGGAAGAGGAGGAGAGGCGCTACCATGAGGAGGTGAAGTTTCTCTCTTTGCAGGTCTTGAAGTTTACAAATCTCCCATTGACTGACATCGTTACAATATTTACCACCATTCAAAATGTAAACGATAGCTCTGACGGCATTGTAATATTTGCATACTGAATAGATATTGGTTTTCTTCCGTACTTTTTTTCACATACTTAAAGCGCACCTATTATGCTTTCTCAGATATGACCTTTCATGCAGTGTGTCATAGAGCTGTTTGTGAATGTAAAAGGTCTGTAAAGTTTTAAAGATAAAAGTTCAGATAAATAAAGTTATTGCCTCCCAAAAGAAAAAAATGATTCTGAACTGTCTGAAACGTGTCATCAGTAATTCCAGCCTTACTTCCTGCTAGGGACGCGCCGATACTCAGACATCTGACCAATCAGAGCAGAGTAGATCAATCACAACAGACTGGGCCATCTGACCAATCAGAGCAGAGTAGACCAATTACAACAGACTGGGCCATCTGACCAATCAGAGCAGAGTAGATCAATCACAACAGACTGGGCCATCTGACCAATCAGAGCAGAGTAGACCAATCACAGCAGACTGGGTCATATGACCAATCAGAGCAGAGTAGACCAATCACAACAGACTGGACCATCTGACCAATCAGAGCAGAGTAGACAATCACAGCAGACTGGGTCATCTGACCAATCAGAGCAGAGTAGACCAATCACAACAGACTGGACCATCTGACCAATCAGAGAGGGCAGAGCAGACCAATCACAACAGACTGGACCATCTGACCAATCAGAGAGGGCAGAGCAGACCAATCACAACAGACTGGGCCATCTGACCAATCAGAGTAGAATAGGCCAATCACAACAGACTGGACCATCTGACCAATCAGAGCAGAGTAGACCAATCACAACAGACTGGACCATCTGACCAATCAGAGAGGGCAGAGCAGACCAATCACAACAGACTGGACCATCTGACCAATCAGAGAGGGCAGAGCAGACCAATCACAACAGACTGGGCCATCTGACCAATCAGAGCAGAGTAGGCCAATCACAACAGACTGGGCCATCTGACCAATCAGAGCAGAGTAGACAATCACAACAGACTGGACCATCTGACCAATCAGAGAAGAGTAGACCAATCACAACAAACTGGGTCATCTGACCAATCAGAGCAGAGTAGACCAATCACAACAGACTGGGTCATCTGACCAATCAGAGCAGAGTAGACCAATACATGAATCTGAGATCCTCAAACAGTGTGAAAGCATGCTTACCATGGTAAATTGTTGTAAGATACTTTACAGATCATCACACCACTGAAATGTGAAAAGTTTCGCTACTTGTTTGCTCATAGAAGCTTTGCCACTGATTGTGTTTGTGTGGTCGATACAGGAGAGGAAGATTCTGGAGGAGACCGTGACCCCGCTGACCCCTCTGACCCCCCTGACCCCTGTGACCCCCCTGACCCTGCTGACCCCGCTGACCCCCCTGACCCCTGTGACCCCCCTGACCCTGCTGACCCCTGTGACCCCCCTGACCCCTCCACCTGCCATTCATCATCACTCACTGACAGCACCGCCAGTCCTTCCCAAAACACAAAACACTTTGCACTCGCAGTCCGAGCGGGAACACAGGCTGGGAACAGTGGAGAACCAGACGGTGAGACTTCAATGAATGACGTTAAATGAAGAGCTTAATGTGTGTGTAGACGACACTGACTGTGTTCTCCTCCAGCAGAGCTCTGAGAACTGCAGACAAAGGGAAAACGGCATCGCTGAAGCAGCGCAGACACACACACAGAGTTTACAGATGACAGTAAGGTCTGGGACAACAACTCCAGCAGTCAACTAGAAGGAAAAGTTCACCCAAAAATTTGAATTCTGCCATTATTTGTCATTCCACACTTTCAAGCTGTTACTTTTTTC
This sequence comes from Abramis brama, assembly GCF_963993115.1. Lineage (NCBI taxonomy): Eukaryota > Metazoa > Chordata > Actinopteri > Cypriniformes > Leuciscidae > Abramis > Abramis brama. The sequence goes on from NC_139975.1 coordinate 38,197,488, forward strand.
TACACAGCAAAGAGTTAAAGTAACTCTGCTCAGAGTACATATGGTCCCACTCTAAAGAGTGTTAAAGTAACTCTGATCAGAGTTAAAGTTAATGATAATTAAGAGATTAATTAAGTGATGATTGAGCATTAGTGATGAACACCTGCTGTTAACAAGCAGAATCACTGAAGGAAAGAGAAACAACAAGAACAGAAAAAGAGAAACTCAAGAACTACAACTGACTTCAACCAGCCTTAGATTACATCAACTGAAGATAAAAGAAGACATTACATCTGTGAAGATCTCAGCAGAGGAGGATTAAACAACTCCACAAACAGCATTACCAGCTTCACTTATTAATGACCTGACTGACTTTATTTCTGCCATTCATCTGCAGAAGTTCTTTTTGAGAATTAACAGAGCTTTAGATATTGATGTTTTATTGAAAATGTTTGGTTTCAGTTTGCCGCCAGTCATGTGACAAGAACCAACCAATCAGCTTCACCCTTTCAGTAACAACATTAAAAGCTCAGTCAACATGAAGGATGGGGTTCACCCAAACATTACAGGGTTTTTTTTATCTTCTCCGTAAATAAATCTTGTAGCAGAGCTACAGCAAGAGTTTTTCGGGGGTGGAAATCCATTACAGAAACTTCCTCGTCGCTGTTCATGGTTGCATAGCAATGGCAGACGCCACGGGAGCGCAAGCGCTTTGGAAAGAAGGAGACAGAAGCATAGCTGCACCTTCCACACATTTTTAAACGTGATATGTGAACGGCCCCTAAAAGTGAAACTCTTCCCGAGTCTCTCCGTAAGGCTGCACTGGTGTGTTTTGTTATTGCCAGAGTATCTGAAGCTCGTGTAAAGACTCCGCCCTCTTCTGCATTTAAAGGGACAAACACAAAATCTGAGCCTTTTTGCTCACACTCAAAAAAGGGGCAAATTTGACAAGCTATAATAAATGATCTGGGGTATTTTGAGCTGAAATTTCACAGACACATTCTGGGGACATCATAGATTTATATTACGTTTTGTGAAAAGGGGCATAACATGTGACCTTTAATGGAAAAGAGCCACATGAAGAGTTTGTGTTGCATGGAAAATAACAGTATATGGGTTTGGAACAACATGAAGAATTTTTGAGTGAACTTAAACATTTTAAAACTTTTTCAAACTCATCATAATACCTAAAGATCTTGTTTTCTGTGTTTCCACAGCAGTTCTCCTCAGCCAGGCTGTGTGTCGGTGGGTCCGAGAGGACGAGGACGAGGGGAGCCACTGCAGTCTCTTCAGGGTGAGTCTCGTCTCGCTGAGGACTCGTTTAGAAAGGCTGAATGATGACACTCTGAGGGCGACACAATGTCTTTTCTTTTGTTTTTAAATGGGAGGAAATTTCACAGTAAAATGTGGATAACATTATTATTATTTTGTTATTAAATTAGTTATTTAAAATATCTAACTACAGTGCATTTAATATCAACATTTTGAGTCTGTAGATGTGTAGTCCAAGTTTCTGTCTATTCTGGTTGAAGTACACAGTTTGAATTTTACGTGTTGCTAAACTAGCAGAACTAATATGCAAAATAACAATACTTGTTCCATCCGTTCATTTTAATCAGATATGCATTTGTTATGGGTACATTAATAAATGTGAATGGAATAGAACTATTTCCATCTTGGATTATTTTATTCACTGAGCTTGTCCCAGTGCATTATGGGATTACTTTCTCAGTTAAGGAATTGAGCCAAAATAATATCTTAACTGGCTGGAAAAGGCTTTGTGTCGAGAGTGAGCCTGTGATTACTTCAGATGCCATCTAGATAGACGACTAACTAGGTTTACTAAAAGAACAGTAACTGAATATGTGTTAATCTTTCAAATAAATGATCAATTTCACTGAATCCTCTGGTGGTCTTTGGTCATTTTAGACCGAAAATGTTATGTTTTGACATTTTTAAAATGTACTACTTTATCTGAATTGTCTGAATACAGTACATCTCCAAATGCAATACACAGCCCTGTATGTATATTAATATAGGGCTATACAGGCATCTAGTGGTGACATCATGATATTACATGTGATTTCCTTGATTTCTCCCATCAAATGTCTTCAATCAGCCTTCCATGCAGTGGATTTTAAATACCTTTGCTCTATTTTTATGCTTATTATGCCATTCTCGCCTGGTGGGCCAGATACATGCATTTATTGCTCCAGCAAGTTACCCGGAAACGGCTAACCCTGTTGAGTTCCTTTGTCACCCCTGCGGCAGTCTGACGCCAGGCCTAACACTCACATGCATTGAGGAACCTTTGTTAGGCTGGGTCCCATATGTAGTGGCCCCTGTGGCGACTCCATATGTGTTTTCTTACACGGTACGGCTACCTTCTCTGTCGGTCCGCTTCCCCCCTAGACTTAGGCTGGAACCACCCCAGAGACTTCCATATGTTGTACTACCCTGCTTGGCTAATCCATTTGTGTATTCTCCACATGTTACCTCCCTCCGGGCAGGATGTGGTGTCCGCAGTGTTCCCCTTCCCCTGGGAATGGCACACTTTCCCAGTGTTATCCAATGTTCTCACTGAGTGGGTCATAGGGAACATCAGTGGTTGATACTCCCCGCATAAGCTTCTGCCCCCAAGAGAGTGAGGCTTATGCAGGGCACTGGAAGGGCCAACAGCATGGCATTTTGAGTAGGGATCCCATTTCTGTCCGTCTCCTCCAATGTACGTAGGAGAGACCGACTGAAAGGGAACGTCTCTGTTATGTATGGTAACCCTTGTTCCCTGAAGGAGGGAACTGAGACGTACGCCCCATGTTGCTGTACCACCGCTTGGTGGCCGGGTCTCTGTCTCGGATCCTCAGCGAAAACCGAAGATGCGTTGCACCTGCTGCTCATTATATACCCACACTGCGTGATAGAAGCAGCTGGCGCAATTATCGTATGCCGATGTGCATTGGCTCGTTTAGTTACACTCAAAGTAGATTGGTCTCTCTGTGAAGATCCCATTTCTGTCGGTCTCCTCCGACGTACGTCTCCGTTCCCTCCTTCAGGGAACAAGGGTTACCACACGTAACCGAGATGTTTTCTATGTGAATATATAGTAAAGTGTAATTTATTCCAGTGATCAAAGCTGAATTTTCAGCATCATTACTCCAGTCTTCAGTGTCACATGACCCTTCAGAAATCATTCTCAATGTATTCCTTTATGAAGGAAGTGATGACATTAGAAGGTTGAAAATAACAGATTGCTGGATGGAGCAGGTTGAAGCAATGAGAACATTTTCTTTACAGTGTTTGTGTGTGTTTTCATCCTCTGAAGTGTTTTTCTCTCTCTGTCAGTGTGGGATCTGTAAGGGCCAGCTGGGCGACACCAGCACAGGAACAGATGTGCGGATCAGGAACGGTCTGCTCAACTGCCATCAGTGCTATATCCGCTCCCGCTGTGAGTTACACACGCTCGCTTCACTCTTTCTCTCTATCCATTCTGACATTCCTTCAGGGTAGCAGATGAGGAAAAGTCATGGCATATCCTCAAATACATGATAAATGTATGATGTATTGAATTCAGAGTTCAGATCATTGTTAATGTCTCATTATCTTTTTGTCTTCCTCTTGTCTTTTAGCTGCTGGTCAGCCCACCACTCTATGAACTCGCTGATTGTAGGAGCAAAATAAATCTACCCATAATTCTCTCGCCCACAATCTTCACGTATGTGAATACAAGGAACAGCTCCTCCTGTAATCATCATTTAATCACGCTCACGCCGCTCCAAACCTGGAGGACCTTCTGTCGCTGTGGAGCACAGATATACCGGCTGCAGTTTCCAGAAGAAGAAAATCACACAGGTTTGGAAGTGGATTGAGGGTGATTAAATATCAGCAGATCATTTCAGATGTATATTACTCTTGAGAAAAAGAAGTACACTTTAGCTCATACTTATTACTTTAAAAGAACATACTTAAGTGTGAACTGAATGTAATGTTTTTAGACACGGTGGGCCCTATCTTGCACCCAGCGCAATTGACTTTGTACACTGACGCATGTATCATTCCTATTTTGCACCCGCGCAATGCGCGCTTTTCCCTCCACAGAAGCACGTCGCTAAACTAGGGAATGAACTTGCGCTCCCTGGGCGGTTCAGCGCAAAAAAGAGGCGTGTTCCGGCGCAAACAATCCCTGGTGCTATTTTACTGTTCCATAAAACAATTGCGCCTCTGGCCAGAAAAAACCTAGTCTAAAGTCAGTGGCGCATTGTTCATTATGCTATTTTAAGGGCGCATGCTTGACCATAATGTATAGCGTGCACAACGCGCATACACTTTGATTCTCTAATCTACACAGAAGCAGCAGTTTTCATTTTTGCAAATCATATTATTACAAACGATAGATAGATAGATAGATAGATAGATAGATAGATAGATAGATAGATAGATAGACAATTTATTATAAAAGCATACATCTAGCTTACACATTTACCCACATTATTATATGCCTGTTTAATTTGGGTGTGTTTCTCCATCCCCAATGTCACTTCTCTCTCTTTTACGGCCGTGACGAGAGCGTCGGTCTCCTCGGCTGTGAACCGCTCCTGGCACGCGCCTGGCAAATCCGCCGTTATAATAGCAATACGCCAAGGAAAAAGCGCGTCTGCTCTTAAAGGGAATGTGAGATGATGCTCTGATTGGTTTATTTCACGTTACGCCCAAACCACACCTATGAGTAATGAAGCTACTTCAGACCAACCCCTTTTAGATTTGCGTCGGGCGCAAGAGCCATTTATCCCGCCGGGAAAATAGCAACACCACCGAGACCCGCCCACAAAGTTACTTGCGCTTTGACACTTGCGTTTCAGATCGTTAAAATAGGGCCCTTAAAATCAAACCACTTCAACTTCTTCAAGTCCAACACGGCTGCAGTGAAAACCACGCTTCTGGCTGAACTGACAGTGTTTTAGCTGAAAAGAGCGTTCTCTTGATGACATGTGGACGGTTGGAGTCACCTATAGATCATTAACACTAATGAGGAATTCCTGCTATGACTCCACTTCGCTTTAAATTTGTCTGAATCCATTTATCCTCATGCTGTAAACGCATCTAGTTTTAAAATGTTTCTTACATCAGAGTATTCTATTAAATCTGGCTTGATTTGCTCTTCAACTACAGCTGAACATTCAGAGTGATGGCTTTTTAATAGTTATTTTTCTATGTGGATTAAAACACCAAAATCTGTCCAAACTATCACAAGAATTCCTGTCTGCAAGTTATATTGTCTTCTTTTTCAAAACATAACATGTTAGCATTCATAGTGCCTCATGATAAAAGAAAGCCTGTAATCATGGGAACACAGTCACTGTAATCATTCTATGAACTATATGGAGGAAATTATGTATTTTTATACATAAAAAGTAAATTTGAGCTGATAAAAATGCAAATGCATGTGAACTGACTGCTGGTTAAGACAACAGACATATTCATACATTGATGTTTGGGAAGTTGTGCCTTAGGAGAGATGCGACGTCTACGAGAAAGTGTTTGATGCAAAGACTGTTTCTACGCTCATATGAAAAATGGAATATATTTTTGCTCATTTATGATCTTATGGATCAAGTTGCACCTTGCTCTTTGAAATAATGGAGTGTTTGCCTAAATATCTCAGTTTTGCCCTTTTCACAGCACATTGTACATCTTTTTTCCTAGCAATAGTATTATGCAACATTTAAATGTATGGCCAAAACTACAATACTTTTCTGATATTTTTCCCCCTTAAATCCAAAATGTGTTTTGGCTATAAAGAGACCTAAGCCTGGTTTTGGAAAAACTCACATAAATATGTATATAAAATAACTATCTTATTTTAGTTTATCATAACACACTCACTGGCTAATGTAACTTGTGTTTTATTGCTCCGGAGCCTCTAAAGGGACACAGGGATGAAAAAATATGAGATGGGAGGAAACTTAATGTTAATGCTTTTTCTTTCTCTTGCAAATGTTTGGTCGCCCCTAGAAACTTTTGAGTTTTGGGGAACGCAAACATTTGCGAAAGAACGCAGAAGCATTTAAATATACATGTCCCTTTATTGTCTCTATAGTTTTATGCCTACCAATGTTAGCACATTCATAATGTGTACCCGAACAGAAGGGTGAAAGGAAGGCTTTTATGATTGTGGAAAACAGTTTGACCATGTTGGCTGTTTAATCTTCTGTCATGATTTATTTAGCCCGCGTTTCTGTGCTTCGGGTCTGGTCATGTATTTTATGTTTATTTCATCATAACTTTAGATTGACACAGGGCTGAGGCGTTTGCCAGGCAAGTTATATGTTGTTTAGGAGGGAAATAGTTACCTTGGAAAATATATATTACATCTAAGGTATATTTATTGTGTTATTCAAATCCCAAATCTATACTATCCAAAAATAGATTCATTTGATGTTCAAATGCAACGGCTTTACAATATACTGTATGTTTATAAATAAAATGTTTAAAAATGTAATCTAGTCTATATTTCTTCATTTCTACAGCATGAAATGTTTTGAATTATTTGTAATAATGGTTAAAATAATGCGTAATGTATCAATATAATGCAGTTGCACCACATGCAAAAGAAAACAGGATCAAACTGGCTGAAGTGACTGATTTGAAGATTGGTCCCGTGGCAGTATTCGAGTTGTTATTTTAATGCAATTATATAAAAAATATATTGTTTATGTATCTAATGTAATCAAGCTGTACATACTTTCTGTGAAAAAGGCTTTTCCTACCATCAGAGCAATTCAAGTGAAGTTTGCGGTAAATGCTCATTTTACCACATGCATACTTCTGCATACAACTACATACTTCTCATTATTCCACTTTGTACATTTACATATAGCAACCTGCAAACTCTCATAGCTTGTAAAAAATATATTAAATAACAGTATGTTTTAAGTCAAAGTTCCCAAATGACACCATTTTTTTTTTCTTAAAAAGAGTTACTACTACTACTTAGAGTTACGACTACTGTTAAATTCATATGTACTGAACATTTTGTAAATGACTAGTATATGCAATATTATTTCTTGTTGCAGGTCCTCTTTTTTTTTTTTACTGTTGAGAAATCTGTTATGCTCAACACTTCCTTAATTTGACCACACTTTCTCAATCAGTGGTCATCAATTCACGACTTACTGCACGAACGAAAAGTTACTGCACGGCATTATTGGTTAAAGAGGTTGTTGGTTCTTGTTATAGTTCTGTTATGTTAAATTATGACTGTGTGATGAAGACATTTCCAACATTATTTTTGTGTCAAAAGTATGCATCTCATATTCTCAGTATGGGATGAACTAGTGCTGTGGTTACTTAGCAATGGATAGCTTATATATATTTTTATTTTGAAAGTTTGAGCTTTTATATTTTTATATTTTTTGAACCCATTTATATTTTAATAAATTATCAAAAATGATACTGTAGTAGCATGCAATTAAGTATCTGGAAAAAGAAATACTGGGAATTACTGGAAAATGTAAGGATTATTTTGTTAAATTGTTGTGATGGTTAATTGAATACTGTGCTCTTTGATATTTATCTGGGTGGATGAGAAAAGATCTCGATGGCCTTCAGCTTTTGTTCCCCTTATGGCAACGTATATCATCCCTTTATCATCAGACTAAACCTGAATAATTTATACAGATATAGTCAATGAACAGCAGGTATCAAAACAGACATCGGAATACAGAGATTCGTATTTCACTGAAAAAGAAAATGATCTGTTATCAAAAGACAGTGGTCATGGAACAGAAATGAAGAAGAAAAAAAAGGACTAGGGATCTTTACTTACATTTACTTACTTAAATAGATAAAATGGTGAACAAATTCAGACTTATCAAATCAAATCAAATCAAGTATATTTGTATAGCGCTTTTCACAATACAGACTGTATCAAAGCAGCTTCACAGTATTAAAATAAAATAATACAACAAAGTTTGTTTCTAGTGGAATTTATTGATTGATAGAATAAAATTAAATATCCCCAAAATATCCCCAACTGAGCAAGCCAAAGGCAACAGTGGCAAGGAACCGAAAAACTCCATCAAGTGACCTAATGGTGTCCTAAAACTCCATCAGGTGACCTAATGGAGAATAAAAAACCTTGGGAGAACCCAGGCTCAGTCGGGGGCCAGTTCTCCTCTGGCATTTATGAACTAGAGGCCGGATTGTAGTTTGAACTGTGAGATTAACAATATTATATGAATGCCTGGCTGAAAAGATGCGCCTTTAATCTAGTTTTAAACTGGGAGAGCGAGTCCGAGCAACGAACAGTATCAGGAAGGCTATTCCAGAGTTTTGGAGCCAAATGTGAAAATGCTCTCCCTCCTTTGGTGGATCTGGATATCCTAGGTATGACCAAAGCCTCGAATTTATTGATCTTAAAGAGCGCGATGGATTATAGGGTGATAGAAGATCCGCTAAATAGACTGGAGCTAAGCCGTTTAGGGCTTTATAAGTCAGTAGCAATACCTTATAATTAATACGGAACTTTATAGGTAGCCAATGTAGTGATGATAAAATCGGTGTTATATGATCATATTTTCTTGATCTAGTAAGAACTCTAGCGGCTGCATTTTGGACTAACTGTAGCTTGTTTATTGAGGATGCAGGACAACCGGCTAATAAAGCATTACAGTAATCTAGTCTCGAGGTCATGAATGCATGAACTAACTTTTCTGCATCAGAAACTGATAGCATATTACGTAGCTTAGCAATGTTTCTAAGGTGGAAAAAGGCTGTTTTTGTAACATACGAAATATGATTTTCAAAAGACAGGTTACAGTCGAGTATAACACCCAGGTCTTTTACTGTAGAGGATAAAGTAACAGGACATCCTACGATGTCAAAGTTGTATTGTGAGAGGTTCTGTGGGCGGTTTTTTGAACCGATAAGTATTACCTCTGTCTTGTCTGGATTTAATAATAGAAAATTACGCGTCATCCAATCTTTTATATCTTTAACACACTCTGTCAATTTGGATAATTTAGCGTTTTCATCCGGCCGTGATGAAATATATATTTGAGTGTCATCAGCATAACAATGGAAACTAATTCCATGTTTCCTTATAATATTTCCAAGTGGTATTATATATATTGAGAATAACAGAGGGCCCAACACAGATCCCTGCGGCACTCCATAGTTTACTGGAGTTATGATCGATTTTTCTCCATTTAAATAGACAAAATGGTAGCGGTCTGATAAGTATGATCTAAACCAGCTTAATGCTTGTCCTTGAACACCAGTATAATTTTGTAGTCGATCTAAGAGTATTGTGTGATCTATATGTGCAGCACATCTATCGAACGCAGCACTTAGATCAAGTAAAACTAGTATTGAGATACAGCCTTGGTCAGAAGCTAAGAGTAAATCATTTGTGATTTTAACGAGCGCAGTTTCAGTGCTATGATGCGGCCTGAATCCTGACTGAAACTTTTCATAGATATCATTTTCTTGCAAGAAAGAGCCCAGTTGAGTGGACACAACTTTTTCTAGTATTTTAGACATAAAAGGTAGATTTGAAATGGGTCTATAATTTGCTAGATTATGCGGGTCTAATTGTGGTTTCTTAATGAGAGGTTTTATAACTGCCAGTTTAAATGTTCTTGGAACATGACCTAAAGATAAAGACGAGTTAATAATATTGAGGAGAGGCTCTTCCACTACAGGTAACACTTCCTTCAGTAGTTTAGTTGGTATAGGATCTAATAAACATGTTGTTGTTTTAGATGAAGTGATAAGTTTATTTAACTCTTTTTGTTCTATAGTTGTAAAGCACTGTAATTGTTCTTGCGGGGGGAAAATTGAGGCTGAATTATAAGGCGCGATTGAGGATTGAACGTTTACAATTGTGGTTCTGATGTTTTCTATTTTCTCAGTGAAGAAGTTCATGAAATCATTACTACTAAACTGTAACGGGATATTTTGTTCGGGTGACGTCTGTTTATTTGTTAGTCTAGCCACGGTGTTAAATAAAAACCTAGGATTGTTTTGGTTGTTTTCTATTAGTTTGCGGAGGTGCTCAGCCCTGGACGCTTTTAGGGCCTTTTTATAACGTGACATACTGTCTTTCCACGCGATTCTAAAGACCTCTAAACTAGTTTGTTTCCATTTACGCTCTAAATTACGGGTTTCTCTCTTTAGAACATGCGTAGTATTATTGTACCATGGTGCTTTAATTTTCTCTCTGACCTTTTTTAATCTAATGGGTGCAACAACATCCAATGTTCTAGAGAGAATGGTGCTCATAGTGCTAGTTAGTTCTTCTAGTTCATCTGTTTGTTTGGGTTCAGGCAGCAGCTGAGACAGATTAGATAAGCAATTTGAGAAATTATCTATGGTGGATGGAAGGATTGTTCTGCCTGATCGATAACGCGGCGCCGCATGACATATTACAGCAGTACGTAATATGCAAGTTACCAAGTAATGGTCAGTGACATCATCACTTTGTGGAATGATATCTATATCGGTTGGATCGGTTCCATATGATATAATTAAATCGAGTGTGTGATTAAGACGATGAGTTGGTCCGGTGACGTTTTGCTTGACCCCAAATGAATTTAATAAATCTATAAACGCAGCCCCTAACGCATCATTTGAATTATCTACGTGTATGTTAAAATCTCCAACAATTAATGCTTTATCTACATTGACCAATAGATCTGAGAGAAAATCTGCAAACTCTTTTAGGAAATCAGCGTAAGGCCCAGGCGGTCTATATACGGTAGCCAAGGCTAGAGATAATATGGATTTTTTTTTTCTAACATCTAAGAGCGTAACATTTAGTACAAGTATTTCAAACGAAATAAACTTATAACCCGTTTTCTGAGTAACATTGAGAATATCTCTATAGACCGCTGCAACACCGCCGCCACGACCAATCAGACGGGGTTCGTGCTTATAGGAGTATCCTGATGGAGTAGACTCATTTAGACCGAAATAATCATTAGGTTTAAGCCAAGTTTCAGTAAAGCAAAGTACATCGAAGCTATTATCTGTGACTATTTCATTTACAATAACTGCCTTAGGTGTGAGTGATCTAATGTTTAGAAGACCTAGCTTTAGAAATTGTTTTTGATTACTAATAGCAACATTTTCTGGTTTAATAACAATTAGATTTTTTCTAGATCCTGCAGTAGATTTATTATTTGGTCTCACTAAACGAGGAATAGACACAGTTTCTATGCAATGTTCTACACTATTTATATCAGTTAATTTGGTGCAGCAGAGACTATGATTTGGACTTTTGGTTACTAGTCAAAAGGTATTTAACATTTTGGAGATGTTATCTGACAGAAGATCCGATCCGAATCTGCTTGGGTGTAAGCCATCAGCACGGAAAAGCCTAGGACGCTCCCAAAACAGATTCCAATTATTTACAAAGAGCAGTTTCTGCTCATTGCACCATGATATTAACCATTCATTTAGCGCGAATAATCTACTAAACTTTTCATGACCTAGTCGGTACGTGGGAAGCGGTCCTGACACAATGATCGTTATATCAGGCGATGTGCTGCGTACCGTATCGATCAGATTCCTGAAGTCTTTCTTCAGAACCTCTGTCTGGCGCAGCCTGATGTCGGCCCCTCCCGCGTGCAGGACCACAGTTCCGACGCGCTCGTTCAGAATCTCGGGAACGTGAGCAGCGATTTCAGAAACACGAGCACCAGGAAAGCAGTGACTATGCACCTTACTTTTATTTAACGTAGCGTGTACGTGTCGAACGATGGAATCACCGATGATCACAGCATCGCGTTCTGTTTCGCGAAGAGGGGAGAAGCGGTTTTGTGTGGATAACTCGAAAACCGGGAGGGTCGGAGAGAGTTTTCTTGGTCTAGACCTGACTCGCGTCTTCCGCTGCGGAAATATCCAGGCTTCGTGGTGGCATGTTGGAGCCGGCGTAAACGAGACCATAGCTGATCGCGGCCTCGACGCTCGTGACCGATGCTGAGTAACGCACGGAGTAGACGAGGTCGGAGTCAGCGGGTTAGTAACATTAATCACTGATTTGTGTGCATCGGCGCGTGATGTTTCAAGAGCTAACCGCCGGTCTATCAGCTCGGCCTGTCTCACTAAAAGGTCGTGGATCTGTTTCTCAACAGCTTCCAGCTCAGACTGTACCGCGTGTAGCTCAAATGTGTCCTCACCTGCACCAAAAGGTAGATTACTTACATCTGATATATTCGCCATTTTAACAGATGGACAGTAAGTTAAGTTAGCAACGACGCTACCAGTGATGCTATCAATATTAATACTAATTTATGGCTTAAGTCTTGGATATAATCCGTCTTTTTAGTGGTACGGGTGTGGAGTAGACGCACGATAGGCGAAAAAAAATGTCTGTTTATAAATGAGTGCGGAGAAGCCGTTCAGCCGTGATCCACGGACGTAACCTGTAAGAGTATCCAGCGTTGGATCACTAATAGGCTTGAGACACGTCTGCTCAACAGTCCGCGTTGTAACTATGAGGTGAGGAAAAATAGAAAATGTTCGTTGTAAGTGAGTTTAAAGAGAAATCAAGAATTATAAATCAATCGATGGAGCTCCAAAGACAACAACGCGTTCAGACGCGACGCATGCGCATTCGAAACAGGAAGTTCAGGCTCTTATCTGCCTCCTGAACACAAACTTTAGGTTACTTACATAAACTAGGTTCTCTGATAAAATGAATGAGGTATCTCACTATGGGAACCTCCTCAGGCGTTATGAATCCAAGCTCCAATAAGCTTTAGCAAAAGGAGCTTTAAATCAATACTGTCTATAGGCTCAAAAGGAGGCTGAGACAACGTGTTCAGGCCCACAGACAAATCTCACTGTGAAATCACAAATCAGTGGCTTTGAAACCCAGTTCATATGCAGCGCACCTCTCATAAACCTTTGTACGAGTGGGTCTTGGCCAGTAGAATTAGTGACAATCCCCAGAAGAGTTTCTGCAGAAAACTTATGCTGAAGAGATCTACAACAGCTCAACCGAATCGCTCCCACAATTGGCTCACCTCCTGGGATGGAGAGTCCGATCTCCATACAGAGGATTCCCACTGGACAGGGGAGCCATCCCAGCATTCATTATTCCTGAGATATGCATTGCCCATAATTAATGAAAACACAATCAGTTTGCACAAAATGTTTCAGTTAACAGTTCTAGGAAGTTTGTGTTCTGAAGCGAGACGGGGCATTCCCCCTTCTCTCTTCTGCCCTCGTACACTGCACCCCAACATGTGAGCAACGATTCCGACTTCACCACTTTCCTCAGAGAAACCTAAGCATAGTCCTTGATTCGAGGAATGAGCGAATCAATCACTGTTGCGGTTGAGGTGGTGCTTCGGATGCAAATGCTGCAATCAGTGGCGGAACTAGAGTTTTATACATGGGGTGGCCAGGGGGTGGCCACTGCTACTTTCGGGGGTACACAGTACACACACACACACAGTGGAAAAGCTTATGGAAGGAATTGGGTCACTCTGTTTGTGTCTATAAGTGTTGAACATCCAAAATATTTGCAGAAAACAAAGCTTAAGCACCAAGGAGATAAGATACCGTAGCATGTGTCTGTTATCTACTGCTGCGTTTATTTACAAAAAAACTCACATTTACAAAAAAAAAACTGTTTTTTTAATTGTACTTGAAAAATGTAAACAATTGTATTGCCCATCAATATAAAATCTTATCCTAGGAAGATTTAATATAACATAATTCTTTCTTTATAATAATTTATAATTATTCTTTCTAATTATAATTATTTTTTTGTGTTCATTTTTGGGTGAACTATCCTTTTAATCTGGCAAAATCATCTCAACTTAAATTCCTGAATTGGGTATGTGATTGACTGCCTGTGTCTGGTAGATGCTCTGAGCTGTTGCTGGTCCTGAAGTCTGACCACACTGACTCTGACTAGCCAGTGGTGATGCAAGGGCTGGGGTCTGTTTGCACCTGATCTGCCTGTTAGTCATTTTAAGCCAAAATGGGGGTCAACCTTGAACAAATTGCAACAGAAGCAAACTCAACAGAAGCAAGAGATTGGGTTTGGGACTGGTTCTGTGGGACTGTTTCTGGGGGACGAGTCTGAGGGAAGAACAGGAGACAATGGTAAGGAGAATGCAAAGGACAAAAGGTAAAATAAAAAGTGAATCCCCAGAAACAGTTTTCGAAACTTTCCCCTAATGGGATTCTTCTAGACTTTTTTTCCTTACTCAGGACATACTGAGGATACAAAATTATTTGAGTTTGCTTCTGTTGCAATTTGTTCAACCTTTTTTCATAAAATGACTGGACTATGTTTGTGCTTATTTAAAAAGTACTCTGATATCTCTCCCTTTCTTTTCATGTTTAATTGACCCTGTTCAAAAATATGACAAATTTAAAATATGATTCCAATCATATTTATATTCTAATCATCATCCAATTACCAACATTTTTATCTTAACTCTTTCTCGCAGTAGCCTATAAAAAAAAATTCACAATTTCATGTGCATCTTTTTTTATCAACACATGAATGTTGGCAAGTTTCATAAAAAGCAACATGAGCAAAAAGCTGAGAAAATCGCATTTTTATCAAAGACTACATCTAGATCAGATTCATAATGATGATCAAAGCACAGTAGATCGAGTCCATCAACACCCTACACCCATAAAGCTTCATAGTCCTATAGTGATCGCATTATGATATCACTTGTTTCTGCTTTTCTTTGCCTGCGTTTTGATCTCCTATCCTCACATTAGCTAGAACAGTTGTATACTGTAACGGCAAGGTACTGCATATGCGTGTATTAGGCCTAATGTAGGCTATTCGGAGCAAACCACCCTGATGCTAAACCTTAAAAACTTACTTCAAATATGATGTTTTCTTATTCGGTTAAGTTCGGTATCTTGCAACCATCTCTCGTCCTCTGCTCGTCCGTTTGAAAACTGCGCTGCCGGCGAACGTAATTTTTTTTTTTTTTAAATCAGCATCAGCAACTGCCAGTAGCAAATAAAATTTTGGGGTGGCACCCGGGGTGGCCAATCGCATGTCAGGGGTGTCCAGTGCACCTCGGACCCCCCTCTGGCTCCGCCACTGGCTGCAATGCTGTCCAGTGTTGAAACTCTCAAATTCACAACAGTTCCATTGTAATGACCGAGACAGTTGAGGCCATCAGCACCAGATGACGTAAACGTAGTCTGAATGGGACCTTTCTCCCTTTCTGAAAAAAGGATAGACAGCCATGAATTGACCTGATGCACTCCTCTGACAGAAACACTTGATACAGGTCTGAGTTTAGTCTGAGACCGAAGTATATTATCTCCTGTCTGAGCACCAGCAGCTTTTAGTCTTCTTTATTATGAAGCCTAAGCTCTCCTAAATGAGACACTAGAACCTTTGTATCCATCTTCACTTGCTGCTGTGACTGAGGGCAGAGGAGCAATCAAAATAAGCTGATACTTTGAGACCCGCAATTCTCAGTGTTAGGGCTGCTTCAGCACTTTTGCTTAACACTCTTGTGGCTAATGAAAGCCAAAAATAACAGTCAAAAATGTGTAGGCTGTCCCTTGATAGGTAAGCCTGAGGAAGTTCCTGTGTGATGGCTAGATGCCTACGTATGTGAAAATATGCATCTTTCAAATCTACCAGTCTCTGGGACATATAACCCCTTTAATGAGCAACAGACTTTCTGGGGAGGCAGGTTTCAAAAGCCTTTATCCTTTTTTGTGCATGTGACACTGTAACACTCCACTTGTAGCATGAGGAAATTATACAAATTAACGAGGGCTTTACTCTCATTTTAATGATTGAAAGAATAAGTATCAATGAAACCATAATTAGCAGCAAACCACTACTAATGGAGGGACGAGGCGCAGCCGAAGGCTGGGAAGTCCATGGCATAGGCAGAGCGACGACTGACCAAGGTGGAGCCGGAAGGTGCAGAGGGAGCGAGGAGCCAAGGTGGAGCGGACTGGTTGATGGGCCAAGGTGGAGTAATGGACTCTGTGGCCAAAGTGGAGCTGGAGAATGGAAGGCCCGATGCAAATCTAAGCAGCAGAGTGGAGCCGCCAAATGAGGAGCCGAAGGCCTGAAGGCACCCAGCGGAGGCAGGGCCGGGCAACAGGATGGCTTTGGAAGAGGAGGCGGGAGAAGGAGGCTTGGTGGGCCATCAGCGACGAAGGAGACTTGGAACTGGACAAAACCATCAGCGATGAAGGAGACTTGGAACTGGACAAAACCATCAGCGACGAAAGAGACTTGGAGTTTGGTGAAACCATCAGCGAGGGGAGACTTTGGGGAATGATACCATTTATCAGATCATTTATAGGGCCCTGGCACAGCTCAGCCTCAGTGCGGGGGTGTGGGCAGGGCTTCATTCCATGCTGTCGTACTCCCCTAAGATTCCCTCCTCAACGGACATTGTTGCCGGCTCACACACCTTGTCAAACTCTCTGTGGGGCTCAGGCTTCAGGACGGTTTTCATCCATTTCTGTTTTTATAATCCTTTCTTGGTGTTCTGTCAGGATACGGTGTGGCTTTCCAACATGTGGTGTGGTCGCAGTGTCTATTTACAACTGAGAGTTCAGGTCGACCTCACCAGTAGGGATGGAGAGTCTAAGAGCTTAAATCCATGCAGCACTGTTCGGAAGTAATTCCTCAAAGGTGATGAATCCACAATGTCCAATATACTACACAATGAGACGATCTGGAATAATTATCCAAAACAGCCGGCACAAAGCATATGCTATAGATTACTAAAAGCAAGCAAGAGAAACGTTGCTGCTGCTGCCTCTTCCAGGTATGCCGGCTCTATTTCTAGTAAAAAAAAAAACTAAAAAAAACAGACAGACCTTCTTTCTGCATTGTCACGTGACGAGAAGTCCCGAGTGGAGTATCACGAGAATTGAATTACAGATAAAGAACAGAACATATACATAAAGGCAAACATAGATATGAAAATGATAACAATAGATAGATAAGTATAAACATTATCTCCGCTTACGTGGCCACACAAGAACACTGGTGATGCATGTTTGTAACAGCAGCCCTGAACAGGGCTTTTGGTTTCACTGGGGCATAAAGAAACTCATCCATTTCCCTTTTTGACAGTCCTGACAGTCCCAGCCACAGAGTTCTTCCCCCACCACAGCTAAGCCCACTCTCTGGCCGCAGCTCTGGACTGCTCCTCTGGATGACTGTAGGTTGATATCCACAATGACACAGATCTCTCCCCAGCATCAGTCCGACTCCCCATCTGCTCCATGAGCAGTGCTACAGAGATATATTAAATTATTATATTGTGCTTTATATAAATAAGAACGTGTCAATCCATGTCACTTTAATTCAGCACATCTCGAGTCCGGACTCGAGTCCAATTTTGAATGAACTCGGACTTGTCACGCACTCGGGTGAATTTGTACTCGGACTTGTCACGGACTCGGACATTTTAGACTCGGAAAATTTGCCGAGTACAGTCGAGTCCGGGCACTGGAGGACACAATATTGTATTATTCAAAAACGAAACGAAGCAAACGTTACTTACATTGTGTTGTTTCAGCGTTGAGCATTGTAGCCAATCACAGACATGTATATTACGTGCATGAACGCAGTGGCAAATCAGAGGCGTTTTAAGGCCTATTTATACTTCTGCGTCGAACTGCCGCCGTAGCTACGTCGTAGGCTGTGTGTAGCGCGCATACCCTACGGCGTACCCTGACGTGCACCTCTCCAAAAATGTAACAACGCGTCAATTCTACGCGGACACAAGCGCTGTGATTGGTCTGCCAGAACCCCTCCCTCGGGGTTTCACATGCTCCCTAGGTGCGCGTCAACGTGGACAACGACGCAGAAGTATAAATTAAAACCAACACGTTGCCTACGGCGTATAGGCTCCGGCGTAGGTCCGACGCAGAAGTATAATGAGGCCTTTAGAGTCACCATGCGGAGAATTCACTCAAAATGTTCAGAATCAGCGCGAGCTTTATCCTTTCGCAAAAATCTCCTTATAAACAACAAAGTCTAGACGCGATGTAGATTCACTGCAGTGCGGACAACTTCAGTGTTTATGATGAGAGTTTCAGTGAGAGTGCAGAACACGGTAAGTAGCCTAAGTGATGATGGCTTAAAGGGAGCGCTATTGACGATCTAAATAATAGTTTTGTTTTTCATGCTTCTAGAGGACCAGTGGTTACATTCACACTGTAAAGTTTAAGGAGTGATAACAACATTTAAATGTGGGAGTGAACCCGCTAAATTATAGTCCTGTGAGTCATGAAAATGCGATGATTTGACCATGGATTTGACATAGTAACCATTGCAACATTTTGGGGTCTAATAATGTTATGATTTTTTGTTACATTTATACTTTAGTAATTTTACATACACCTTGCAGAACCTCCAAAATGTTATTTTATTTATTTTTTAATAATTCGGATCATAAAAACGTTTTTTTTTTATACTGCCCTGAAAAAGCTTTTTCACATTACAGATGTTTAAGTAGGCTATAGCCTAGTCCACAAGACAAAATACAAACACAAATTACAAGACAAATTACATAAGCTTGATTTTTAATACTGTGTGTCATTACCTAATGATCCACAACTGTGTTTTTTTTTTTTTTTTTTTTTTTTTTTTTTTTTGTAATGGTTGTTCATGAGTCCCTTTGTCCCGAACAGTTAAACTGTCCAATGGTCTTCAGAAAAAATCCTCCAGCTCCTGCACATTCTTTGCTTTTCCAGCATCTTCTGCATATTTGACTCTTTACTAGCAGTGATTGTATGATTTTGAGATCCATCTTTTCACACTGGGATTCATACACAACTACTGGTATTACAAACACTGCAAACATTCATTCAGAAACATCCATTCAGAGCCAGGGCATGTAAATTGGTGTAAATTGTTCATATTTTGTATAAAAATTAATTAATTAATTTAATACTGCCCTTCAGAGGCTAAATACAATATTAACATGTAAAAGAAAATAAGAAAAATGTACATATCACTATCTTCTTGATCAAACATTTACCCCTGGCTCTTAATGCATCGTGTTGCATATTCTTGAGCATTACCTTGCAGATTCTGAATAATGTGACCAATCATAAGGCAAGGCAAGGCAAGGCAAGTTTATTTATATAGCACATTTCATACACAATGGCAATTCAAAGTGCTTTACATAGAAGAAATTAAAATAATAAAAGAAATAAGAATAATTAAAACAGTTTAGAAAAATAGAATAAAATACAGTACAAACATTCGGACGAGCATTGGCACAGTGCTCAATCAGTAAATGCATAGCTAAACAGAAGTGTTTTGAGTCTGGATTTGAATGTGACTACTGTAGGAGCACATCTGATCTCCTCTGGAAGCTGGTTCCAGCTGCGGCTGGCATAATAGCTAAAAGCGGACTCGCCATGCTTAGAGTGAACCCTTGGTATTTCTAGCTGATATGATCCTAGTGATCTGAGTGATCTGTTGGGTTTATATTCAGTGAGCATATCTGCAATGTATTGAGGTCCTAGGCCATTGAATGATTTAAATACCAGTAGTAATACTTTAAAATCAATCCTAAATTTAACTGGGAGCCAGTGTAAAGACCTGAGGACTGGTGTGATATGTTCATATTTTCTGGTTCTGCTCAGAATCCTGGCGGCAGCGTTCTGTATGAGCTGACACTGTCTTATGGTCTTTTTGGGAAGGCCAGTGTGGAGTCCATTACAATAATCCACCCTGCTGGTGATGAAAGCATGAACAAGTTTCTCTAAGTCTTGTCTGGAAACAAAGCATCTAATTCTTGCAATATTTTTCAGATGATAGTATGCTGATTTAGTTATTGCTTTGACATGACTACTGAAACTAAGGTCTGACTCTAGTGACACACCAAGATTCCTGACTTGATTTTTAGTTGTTTTACCCCTAGAGTGAAGGTATGTGAAGGGACATACCTCTGCTATAAAGCAGATATCCACCATTTTTGTCTGACAAACAAACCAAATCAAAACTTTTTAATAATGTCTACTTAAGTTTTACTTAAACAAACATTTTAAATAATTATGATTTTATAGTGTTTTAAAGTTATTAAAGTTAAACGTATAAGTTCTTAAAGGAAATTTATTTTGATGTATTGACTAATATACTAAATAAAATAAGAACTTTAATGGAAAACATGGAAAACAATTATAAAAATAATTTTAATTACAACTCAGGTGTGTTGTCCAAAAATAATTTGCTAATGTATTTTAAATATGTTTAGTCTTTAATATATACTTGTGCATTAATGCACTTGAAATGTATTTTTCCAATACATTTGCTTGTACATTATAATCATATTGTTGACATTTTTGTCTGTTTTATACATAATATTTGACAATAAAATGTAATTTATGAGAGGAGTCTTAGCATAATAGTAATGTGTTGTACTTTACAACTGTGAACAGAATACTTTCAATATCATTATGTTGTTCAGAACTTCTTAGTCAATTAAACACATTTAATTGTAATCAGACAACACTACACTGAACAAAAATATTGATTTTTAGTTAGGTGAAAGAGTCAAGTTTTGTGAATTTAGGCTACAGAGTCTAACAACACATTGAGTTATAGAACAACTTCAACTTAAACAGAAAAGCTGAAATCAATAACCCTTTTATATACTGTCTATGGAAATAACATTTAACCATGCATGAAATATACGAACATGTTGTTTAATGCGCATGCGCCGGAAATACTACGTCATGATGACGCACTACTTCACTAGAGTTTGAAAAATGCGCTGTTAGGAGCTGTGTGCGCCTGCGCCCTCACATCTGCTCTCTGCTGAGGATTTGGTGCGACGTGACACAGTGGCTCCTGTCTCATCAATTTTTCCTGTTATTTTGCAGGTATTATTGTTACAACAACTTAATAATATGCACACGAGATCTGTAATGCAAATGTATATGCCGCAGATATTTCGAGTAATGACGTTCGGGGTTGTGAATGTGTTGAATATAGGTCTATGCAGACTGTCCGCCATTTTGTGAACGCCGTAACACGAGGTGATTTTGAAATGCGTTTAATTCGATTCAAATTGACTCAGTTGCAAGGTTATAGTGTTCATTATGAATTTACTTTAAAAGTATGCTTGTGTTTGGTTTAAGTTATGTATAAAGATCGGATTCACTTTCTCAGGCAAATGTTTCAGACATACATTCAGCTGATGTAAGTTAATACTGTGTTATTTCCTGCCGCTGCAGAAAGAAAAATGAATGTTAAATATGTATGGTTTACATATGTTTATAAGGATCTTATGCATAACATGTTAAGTCAACATAATTGTTATATGCATAAAATATTCTTTTGACTCATTTGAGTAGATGTACAAGAGTCTGTACAAAATGTATTGCCAAGACATCACACCTTGATAAAGCTAAAACACTACTATCAAGTCATTAACTATCCCTATAGCTTTAATGCTTTGAATCTTTTCCACCTGTGCATTTACATATGCCCCTATAATCACCATGTATTTTACAGGTAACAAACCAAAGGAAGAAGGCTGCAGCACTGCTGTGTCAACCGTGGTAAATAGCCTACAGGAACATCCTTCATGAAGATAGCTATGTGCGAGCTTAAAATTCAAGATTACCTTTCTCAATTTGTATGGGTCTTGGGTTTGCATGGGTCATTTATCTATATTTGTGTAATTGATAAGTTATGTTTAATTCCCTGTAAAGTAGCAATACAATGTTCTCTATTTTTAATCACTTTAAGCCCAGTGTCAGTGAAGATGGTGTGGTCAGTGGAATCCTGGTGCTTGTGGGAAATAGAAGGAGCCTTGCCCAGCACTGCGATGTGACCCTGATGACTGAGGTAATTCATCACACATTCATTAGCAGTCAAAAGTTTACGTACGCTTTGCAGAATAAACTACTTCATCAGGGTAGTACTAAATAAAAAGAGAACATATACATTTTTGTGATCCCTCTTATTGCTAAAATTAACATTTTGCAGATACTGCAAGGTCTATAGAAACTTTAAAGCACAACTGTATATCTATCAATTTCATTCATTTGAGCCAAATATAATAATGGACTGGATCTGTTTTATAAACAAATGTTTTCCTTCTGTTTTTGTTGTTGTTTTTTCTCAAGGTATTTTTTCTGACTTTTCTGCCTCATTGGAACATTTCCATTCACATTTACTCCGGAGAGCTTCTGGGACATTGACATAAACAGCACTTTCCAACAACTTAAAAAAAATTGGTGACATGATTTTGGTTTTCTTGTTTTTGTGCCTTTGGATTTCTTCAGTTTTTGTTTTGTTTTTAGACAAACTTATATTTACTGTAATGCTGGAGTAAGCATTTTGTCCTGTTTAATGTTGGTGCTATGTAAAGTGTGCTATGTTAATATTAGTTTAGGTATTAGCCAACATGATCTAACAATTTTTTTTTTTTTACAGTATTTATTAATCTTTGTTAATATTAGTTAAAATTAAAATTTAGTTTATACAATTTATAGTCATTGTTCATGCGAGTTCACAGTGCATTAACTAATTTTAATACACAACTTTTGAATATAATTAAAGAAAACTGTTGCTTTCAATCAGTTTGAGTTTGCCAGTGGGAGACTAGTTCACCACATGAAGAAGGAGCAGAAAGTTTTCTTTGTAGCTTTATTTGGTCCACAGCAATTTCATAATGCTTCAATAAGCTTAGCACATGAGTGCAGCTGAATATATTCTTGTGACCATGAGTATGGGTGTGGTCTAAAACAAAGCATACAATATATATATCAATATAACATAACAAAAACAATTCAATAACAAGATAAATACATACAATGTGATGCAGCAGAAATGATTCCATGAAACGTAAACATCATGTGAAAGCATAAACACAAATGAAATCCCTGATTATATGTGAAGTATCCTTAAACAATGAGTAAACAAAATAGTATCAAACAAACGAATGCATTTCATTAAACAATTGACATGAGTTGAAATACATAAACCAACTTACTTGTATAAGAGACGCACATGCACATATCAATGGCAAGAAAGCAGAGTCTGTTTGCTACACTCACATGCAGAGCATTTTACTGCTAATGCAAATCAATGCCACCTGCTGGAGATGGGCGGAGCCTATTGTTATCACGTTGCTGGTTTGACAGTGTGCTCTGAGATTGGCTGATTGCCAGAGCAAGTCTCACACTCAATACAAAATTCACAATGGGCCTTTTTAACAGCCGCCCCCAGATTTCTAAAAATGAGGAAATCTGTACATTATAAAAAAAGGTCAAAGTCCAATTCTAGTCTGGAATCTCAGGCAGCTGTATAACCTTAGCCACAGGTCGCACATAAACCTTGTCCTTAATTCTCACTTCAACAGTCCTGACTTTATTATCCACCCCAGGGAATACTTGTGAGATCTGACCAGTGGGCCACAGGGCCCTGGGAAATTGAGGGTCCACAATCATAACTGTAGTTCCAACCTTGATATCGGGTGACTCTCGTTGCCACTTGCTACGAGTTTGAAGGTCAGGCAAATAGAACTTGATAAACCGCTTCCAAAAGTGATCTGCTAGGACTTGGCTATGACACCAACGACGTCGACTCAGTATTTCACTTTGAGGGTATATCACTTGAGGAAGGGACGAATCCGGCCGCCCCATAAGGAGCGAATTTGGAGTGATAGGAATTGGATCAGAGGCATTCGAGGAGGTATACCCCAGGGGCTTAGAATTTAAGATCCCTTCGATCTCAATTAATGTAGTGAGAAGAGTTTCCTCAGGTATAGACTGAGTTCCCAGAGTGACCTGTAGAGCTTGTTTCAGGGAACGAATCTCCCTTTCCCAACACCCACCAAAGTGTGGGGCATGAGGTGGGTTGAAACGGAAGATAATCTGCTGACTGGCAAGCTGTTTCTGAAGCTCTGGAACTAGTTCGCCAAATGCCTGTCGTAGCTCCCTTTCCCCTCCTTTAAAATTCGTGCCTTGATCACATAAAACTTCCAAAGGCTTCCCACGTCGGGCTATGAAACGCCTAAGGGCCATAAGGAAGGAGTCTGAATCAAGTCTTGGAAGGAGGTCGATGTACACCGCACGAGTTGTCATGCACTTGAACAAAATACCCCAGCGCTTCTCATTTCTCCGTCCAATTTTTACTATGTATGGCCCGAAACAGTCAATACCAGTAGAATAAAATGCGGGTTTGAAGAGACGTAGTCTGGCTGGAGGCAGATCTGCCATTCTGGGTATCTGTGGCTTTTTACGAAGCTTCTGACACTCTAAACAATTCTTGCGCTGATAATGTCGGATTGCTTCCCTACCCCGAAGGATCCAGTATTTTCGACGCATTTCTGCCAGTACTCTCTCAGGTCCTGGGTGAAGCAGCTTTGCATCATAGTCTTTAATAAGAAGATTAGTGACAGGATGATGAGAATCCAGCACGATAGGATGCATCAACTCAGGCTCAATCTCTTCACAGCAGCGAAGACGACCTCCTACCCTAAGGAGTCGACTTACACAGTCAAGTTCAGGAGCAAGGCTAAGGAGCCGACTGTTGCTATTCAGTTGTTTCCCCGCTGTAAGTTGTGCCATATCGGAGGGGAAGCTTTCCCATTGGGCTTGCTGAAGGATAGCTATCTCAGCCTGTTGAAAGTCTTCAGCTGATAGATTTGCCCCATCCTCCCTGAGAGATTCTGCGATGGCTGTCAGTAATTCTTGAAAGGTCAGAAATTTGCTTAGATCGGGCATGGACAAGCGATGTGCAGTATTAGTCAGACCACAGAATGTAGAGTTTCTTAGTTCATCACTGTCAATCAAAGAGGATGGGGGTGTAACCTGCCACTGATCAGATGAAAGATGAAGGAATGGGGGCCCTGTATTCCAACGACTTTGTGGCCCTAGATCTGCCAGCCTTTTCCCTCGGGTGATATCATCTGCCGGGTTGCTATCTGAAGCCACATAACGCCACTCACAGTGGCTGGTAAGATCCTGAATCTCTGTCACCCTTGTACCAACGAAAATCTTGAATCGGCAGGATTCGGATCTAATTCAGGTCAAAACAGTGGTGGCATCGGTCCAAATAAAAACTTGTCGAATCGGCAAAGTCAATTCCTTTTGTAGGGTCTTAGCCAACTGCGCACCTGTCAGGGCTGCACATAGTTCTAGACGAGGTATTGACAGCCGTTTCTTAGGAGCCACTCTTGATCTGGCCACTATGAATGTGATCTCCACTTCTCCCTGCCGGTCTTCCGTTCGAAGATAGGCGACTGACCCATAAGCTGACTCAGACGCGTCACAGAAGATATGGATATCTCTCTGGCTGAAAAGATCATCCTTCAGTGCAGTACAATAGCATCTGGGTAAGACTATCTTTTGTAAGTCACTAAGCTCCTCTGCCCATCTGTTCCAAGCATTCATCAGATCTTCTGGTAACTTGGGATCATCCCAATCTCTCCTTTTGTCCCATAGTCGCTGCACAATCACCTTGGCACGTGTGGTGTATGGGATGATGTAGCCAAGAGGATCATATTGACTGGCAAGCACCTTATATATATTGCGCATAGTAACTTCTTGGTACTTTACAGCACGGAGCTTATAGGACAAAGTATCAGTTTGACAGTTCCATTGCAATCCAAGCACTGATTCATGGTTTGAGGCATTACCTTTGAATATCAATTGCTCAGCACTGTCCGATCTGGATGCTGCTGGTAAGTGACTGATGGTGGAAGGCGCATTACTGGCCCATTGCCTCTGTTCGAATCCTCCATCTGCCAAGGTACTCTGCAACTGGTCTACCATGAGCTTTGCTTCATCTACCGAAGGCAGACTTTGCAGGTAGTTGTCTACATAAAATGCTTTCAGTACAGCATCATGTATCTTTTCACCAGGCTGACTATTTTCCAAGACATGCTTCTGCAAGGCAAAGACGGCGCAACATGGGCTACTAGTGGTCCCAAAGGGGAGAACTTGCCATTCAAACACTCTGGGCTGAACTTCTCTTTCTTGGTCTCTCCATAAGAAACGGAGAAGGGGTCGATCTTCAGGAAGGAGTCTTATCTGGTGGAACATTCCTTTGATGTCGCTACTGATAGCAATAGAATGTTCTCTGAATCTTAGTAGCACAGCCAGTAAGGAGGAAGTCAGGGTAGGTCCTGGAAGTAACAGTTCATTAAGGTTGTTTCCTTGAAACTGGAATGAACAGTTGAAAACTACTCTGTTTCCCATTATGCTCAACCATATGGTGTGGGATATACCAACTTACTGGAGTGTCTTCGGCTCCTGGCTGTAGTTCAGCAATGTAACCTGCCTGCTCCAGTCGTTTAATCTCAGCCTGGTAGATAGCTGCTTGATCAGGAGACTTACTGAGGCGACGCTCTAGGCTTCTTAGCTGAGGCATTACCGCTGCTTTGGATGCATGAAGAGAGGGCATATTTTGGACTGAGCAGTGGGGTAGCATATCGCTGAATCCCATCGACTTGAACTCTGACAGTCTTTTGTTCCAGTAGTTTTAATGACTGCTGGTCGCGTACTGATCTAGTACTTGTCTTCTCATCCCTCCAAGGAAGGACATCCATTTGCCAGAGTCGTTCAACTTGTTCATGCAGAGTAACAGAAGGTGACAAACTTGTGAACAGACATTGTTGCTCTGTGAGGCTGTGTTGCAGAGCCTGAACTGGTCCTTGCAAAGTCCATCCAAGGAGAGTTTTAATCGCTGCAGGACCTCCTGGTGGGCCCAAGCGAACTGGTTCGACTGGAGCAATTAAATGAGGGTAGTCTGATCCAATGAGCAAAACTGGATGAGCAGTTTTAATCTCTTGGAGGGGAAGTCCTTTAAGGTGACGGTACCTTTCCCGTAAAGCCTTAACAGGATGACAGTGCACTCCAAGCCCCAGCTCTGGCGCAGTGAAAGCTCCGCTGATTGGATATACCTTGTCTGGCTGACAGGCTGGTGAAAGGTTGAAGGATACAGCCGCCCCATGCAGGACCTTTAACTCTTGTCTGACTGTGCGCAGGGGCAGGTCCTCCGGCTTACCTTTCAATTTCAGCTGGCTAGCTGCAGTGTGTAGTAAAATGCTCCTTTCGGAGCCATCATCAAGAATGGCGTAAGCTTTCATGGATCGATCTCCATTTCTCAGAATGACTTTACATACTTTCAACAGTACCTTCCGACTTCCTGGGGGCTTGTCAATGAATAGTACATCGTTGGCGGCCTCCCCCCTGATAGGGCTAGCAGATGGGTCCTCTCTTTCTTCGGTTCTCTCCTTGCTCCGTACATTAACTTCATGAAGAACAAGTAAGTGACGCCCATTACAAGCCTTACAGCGCATCTTAAGATTACACTCTGATGATCTATGGCCCCGTCCACAGCGCCAGCATCTGTTGTGGCCCTTAATCCAATCTTGCCTCTGAAATTTGGAGAGTTGAGAGAAATTGGCGCAGTTATTCAATGAGTGTTTGTTATTATCACAGTAAGGGCAGTAATGTTTTGCCATGGTGGTCTTAACTGTGACAGGTGATTGAGATGCTGAAGGGTATTTCTCAGTACCAAGTAGAACTTCTGTCCCTTTGTGGAAAGATTTGGTCTTCCTTGGTGGGTCGTCCCAGGATGACCTGGACGAGTACCCTCTACCAGATTGACTTACATATCTGGTGGAATCTCCTTGAACCTGGATTTCATATTCTAACCAGTCTGAGAAGTCAAGGAGCGTTGGAATCTTTACATCTAATGGATAGATGAATCTTCTAAAACTGCCTCGCAGATCATGTGGCAATTTACCCAGAAGTCTGGACACATGAGATCCACATTTTAATTCTACTTTACCAGGCTTACCTAGTTGTCGCAACATTCCCACCAAGGATCTCACTCTCAGAGCATACATTCGGAAGGTTCTGATATCTCCAGTGTTGATGCTTGGTCCCTCCATCAATTCCACTATTCGCTGCAATGCCATCTGATGTGGCTGACCATACTGCTTATTGAGGGCACCCATGGTTTTGGTATAAGGATGACGTGAACTGCTGTAAGATTCAGCAATTAGCTGAGCTTCTTCAAGCTTGAGATGTTCTAGCAGAATATGGAATTTGAAGTGCTCTGTGGAATCAACTGGCAGCATGTTTTCCAAAGCAATCTTAAGGCGTGCAAACTCTCTGGGGTTTGGGTGAATCAGGTCAGGAATCGTAGGAGTAGGTCCACGATATACTCTTTCTTGCTCGACCAGTAAACTTGGAGAGTGGTGATGCCTTCTACTCCTAGATGATAACTTGTGCCTTGGCCTGATGGATTCTTGTGGAGATGGTGATCGGACATGACTTCTTGGAACCATGTTGACCTCAGGTCTTCCATCTTGACTCCTATTGATCTGTCGGTCAATTGGTGGACTGGTGTCAACCCTTTGGTACCTGGATGAGCGCAGACGCAGGTTTCTCATGCCATCATCAACAGAAGAGGAATGACTTTCTTGACTGCTTGAATCGTCTGAACTTTCCGAACTTTCCGCTGTTCTACGATCTTGTAATGCTTCATAAGATGCCTGGGCATTTTTTGCATTTGATACCGGCTCAATTACTCTGGACCTTCGTGGGGCTGGTACTGGTCTAGAGCGGTCTTGGGTCTTTGATGAACCAGGTACAGGAAGTGGAGATAATATCTGAGGAAATTGTGACTGCTGATTTCGCCAACTTAGCAATTCTTTCACCTCTTCTTCCAATTGAGACATCTGTGACGTGAACTTAGTGTTGGCCTGCTTCAGATCATCTCTTTCCTCATTCAGCTGCTGAACCGTGACAATCAGGTCTCGGTGGAGTTTCCTTAAATCAGCATTTTCATCCCGCAGGGCTTCCATTTTCTGGTCCCACTGATCTGTTATATACCACCGTTGTGGACTGTGATAATCACTATGATGTGCTGGTGCCTGTGGGGTGTCCATCCTGACATCCTCGTCGACAGATGCAGCACAAGAAGAT
The DNA here is from genome assembly GCF_963993115.1 of Abramis brama. Taxonomy (NCBI): domain Eukaryota; kingdom Metazoa; phylum Chordata; class Actinopteri; order Cypriniformes; family Leuciscidae; genus Abramis; species Abramis brama. Next base: position 38,226,402 of record NC_139975.1, read on the forward strand.
TTGTGAGAATAGTTGGGTGGTGATAAGGATCTATGTAGGTTATAACCAGTCAAATCATAATCCTGCAAATGTGCTGGAAAAGACGATTGTCTCCTGGGCCGCACAACAGGGACTTCAGCTGATATCTGCTTCTCCATAACTGTGGAAAACTCTTGCTCCGGCTCGAAGGACCATAAAGAAAACTGTTGCTTTCAATCAGTTTGAGTTTGCCAGTGGGAGACTAGTTCACCACAGATGTCCGGTTAGAGACATGAAGAAGGAGCAGAAAGTTTTCTTTGTAGCTTTATTTGGTCCACAGCAATTTCATAATGCTTCAATAAGCTTAGCACATGAGTGCAGCTGAATATATTCTTGTGACCATGAGTATGGGTGTGGTCTAAAACAAAGCATACAATATATATATCAATATAACATAACAAAAACAATTCAATAACAAGATAAATACATACAATGTGATGCAGCAGAAATGATTCCATGAAACGTAAACATCATGTGAAAGCATAAACACAAATGAAATCCCTGATTATATGTGAAGTATCCTTAAACAATGAGTAAACAAAATAGTATCAAACAAACGAATGCATTTCATTAAACAATTGACATGAGTTGAAATACATAAACCAACTTACTTGTATAAGAGACGCACATGCACATATCAATGGCAAGAAAGCAGAGTCTGTTTGCTACACTCACATGCAGAGCATTTTACTGCTAATGCAAATCAATGCCACCTGCTGGAGATGGGCGGAGCCTATTGTTATCACCTTGCTGGTTTGACAGTGTGCTCTGAGATTGGCTGATTGCCAGAGCAAGTCTCACACTCAATACAAAATTCACAATGGGCCTTTTTAACAATAATAATGCATTATTAAATGTTGAAATTAACATGAACTAAGACTAATAAATGCTTAAAGTATTATTCATTCATGTTAACCTTTTTGTAAAGCATTACCCGTTTGAATCTTAGTGTTGTACATGGAATGATACTTTTCTTCACATTTTGTTTGTATTAATTCATAGGTTGTGTGTTTGAGGTACTGTGTGTTTGCTTCTAAAATGATGTGTGTACTGGTAATCCCTAGGTTATGGGGACCAAATTACCCCAAAAGTATAGTAATACCAGTAAATTACATGCAAACAATCTAATAAATCCATACAGAATGATGTTTTCTGAAAATGTAAAAATGCTAAATGTTTTCTGTGATGGATAGGTTTAGGTACCTTTGTATGAGGGAGAAAATGATTGTGCATAAGCATCATTGTCCTCCAGACTCTTTATAAATGAGTTAAAGGGATAGTTCACTTTAAAATAAAAAAAATTCTGTCATCATACTCGCCCTCAAAAGTTGTTTCTAACCTGTATGAATTTATTTCTTCTGCTGAACACAAAGGAAGATATTTAAAAAAATGTCTGTAACGAAACAGTTAACTGGTCCCACTGACTTCCATAGTATTTTTTTTTTCCCTATTATGGAAGTTAATGGGGCCAGTTAACTGGTTGTTTACTGACATTCTTCGAAATATCATCTTTTGTGTTCAGCAGAAGAAATAAATTCATACAGGTTTGAAACAACTTGAGGGCGAGTATGACGACAGAATTTTCATTTTAAAGTGAACTATCCCTTTAAGGTGTTGTAACTGTTTATGTATAGTGTTTCTTTGGGGTTTTTTTGTGCATCAACAGAAAGGTTTTTATGTATTTATTTTAGATATTTTGTCAGTAAATGTACGTAGAGGGTTTTAAATTGAATTTGTGTTGATTGTAACTAGGTTAAGATTTTTTTATTCAAATTTGAAATAAATTGCAACTTTATTATTTTTTTTATTACAAATGTATTTAATTATATAATACTGTACATGTATATTACATTAAAGTATATTTTAGTCCACATTAATTGCTTGTCAGTATATTTGGAAGTACACTTTTATCATATTTCAAAGTTCAAATAAAAATGTATTAAAGTCCCACTTAAGTTGTTCCAAAAAAGCACTCTTAATTTCAACTAATTGCATTTAATTTGAGCTTAATCTGTGATACATTTGAAATTAAATACAAATAAAATGCACTTAAGCGGTGAAAACATTACATTTAATTTACACTTAAGTGTATTGTTAACTGACATTAAAGTACATTTTAGTTCACATGAATTGCTTGTCAGTTCATTAAACTACACTTTAACTATATTTTAAATACACTGAAAGTACTCATTAAATATGTATTAAAGTCCCATTTTATGTTTAAAAAAAGCATTCAAAAGTTAAACTAATTGCATTTAATATGAACTTAATTTGTGATACATTTGAAATTAAATACAAATAAAATGCACTTAAGCGGTGAAAACATTACATTTAATTCACACTTAAGTGTATTGTTAACTGACATTAAAGTACAATTTAGTTACGTAATGTACGTAGAGGGTTTTAAATTGAATTTGTGTTGATTGTAACTAGGTTAAGATTTTTTTTTTTATTCAAATTTGAAATAAATTGCAACTTTATTATTTATTTATTATTTTATTATTATTTAACTGTGGTGAGTTGGATCAGTCAACAAACACAGTAAGTCATGCCTCTTATTGTCACTTGCACTGCCTGCCACATGTTCAGTAGCCTTCTCTGTCAGCGATGAGGGTTTCACATGTGTTAATTGCAGGGAAATAGTCAGCCTGACAGAGAAGATTTCAGAACTATGGACATGCATCCAAACTTTAATCAAACCAAGGGACTATCATCATTGTACTATCTTTTGCATTTTACACTGATGTATGCCTGATGATGTACAAAACTCTTAAGGGATGCTTGGCCCATAACGGAAGTGCCGGTAGGACTAGAGCATGGGTGTCCAAACTACGGCCCGCGGTCCAGTTTTTATTGGCCCGCAGCCAGGGTCCGAAATTAACAAGCGCCAAGTGCGGTTAGATTTTCCATTTGGCGAGTAAATCTCAAAAGGCTATCCGCCACACTGGCGGGGGTGAATGTTCATCATACCAAAATAGTATAATAAAAAAATATTACAATTGCTTTTGTAATGTTATGATGCCTGGAAATTAGTTCAAATTTCCAGCGAGCGAGCAAAAGCGCGCATGCAAACCGTGTAGCGAGCGCACGGGAGAGAGAGACCTTGTGTGTCTATCTCTCTCTCTCTCTCTCTCTCTCATGCAGTGGTGACGTATTCATATAAACGGCACCTAAACGCTGTAAAAAAAAATATTGCAATGAGATTTTAATTGTTTATTAATAAACAAGTGTTTCTGTGTCAGCTGCAAAGATGAAGTTGACACTGACTCGCGATCTTCGCAGTAGTGAACGCGCCGGAGAAAAATGCATTTCTTACGGATTAGCCTACATAGCCTACTTTTATTTAGTTTTGAATGGTTCTGTTTAAAAGTAGAAATTTCAAGCTTTCTGTAGATAATAGATAGGGCCTATAGGATATTTCTAATTTGTTTAGGTCTGTGAGGCGAGTAGCCTATGGCTACCTAGTTTCGGTTCATGTAGCTTAAGCTCCAGCCTGAACGTGTTGTTGTGATTACAAAATAATGAAACATGGATTAAAATTAAGATACAATTAATACAAAACGAAATTCGTTTCAAAGAGAGGCTTTGTGCTTTCTGTTTGATGTCTCTGTGAAAGTTTTAAAAGCATCCTTAATGGAGAACGAACAGTTACATAACATGTTTTTTTCCTCATAAATGCAAACACGAAATAAAAGACAAAATACTTTTTAAAAAGACAAACCATCAATTTTTGGAAAAAAATATGGATTTATAGCTTTTGAAAAAAAAAATGGATGGATAGCCTATATAGCGTTTTGAAAAAAAAAATGGATGTATTTATAGCGTTTTGAAAAAATATGAATGGATTTATAGCATTTTGAAAAAATATAGATGGATTTATAGCGTTTTGGAAAAAAATATGGATGGATTAATAGCGTTTTGGAAAAAAATATGGATGGATTTATAGGTTTTGGGAAAAAATATGGATGGATTTATAGCATTTTGAAAAGAAAAAAAATTACTTTGAATTTATCATCAACAATATTGTTGTTTGATTTAATAATCATTAATTCAATATATTCAACAAATTCTAAAAATATAATGACCCACACAAGAAGCTTGAGCTCAACACTGTTGCACTCTCTCAACACTAGATGGAGCCAGGCACGGACACAGTGCTTGTCAACCGTTAACCGTTACTAAAAAATAAAAGAGCAAAGAAAAACTTTTACCGCGAGAAATGGCAGCACCGAAGAAACGGAAAATAGCAAGTGAGTGTAGAAGATTTCAAACACGGTGGGAAAATGAATATTTTTTCAAAGAAATCAAAGGAAAGTGTGTCTGTTTAATTTGCAATGAAGATGTTGCTGTGATGAAAGACTATAATGTCCGTCGGCACTATGAAACCAAACATCAGAGCTACACATTGTACACCGGTGCCGAACGAACACAGAAAGTCAAGCAAATGTCAGCTAGCCTGCAAGCTCAACAACAGTTTTTTTTTCGTGCTAATAAAATACAGGAAAACGCCACAACAGCAAGCTATGAAGTCGCTAAACTTATTGCCCAGCACGGCAAACCGTTCTCAGACGGTGGTTTCATAAAGCAGTGCCTCATCAAAGTCACAGAAATAATTTGCCCGGAGAAAGTGCAGGATTTCAACAATGTGAGCTTATCCAGAAATACAGTGGTGCGGAGAATCGAGGACTTGTCAGCTAACGTTAAACTTCAGCTGAGAGACAAAGCTTGTGCTTTTGATTTTTACTCGATAGCATGCGATGAGAGCACAGATGCTACAGACACCGCGCAGCTGTTAATTTTTTTGCGGGGAGTAGATGATAATTTTTGCTGTACGGAGGAGCTGCTTGATATGATGAGCCTAAAAGGCACAACGACGGGAAGAGATATTTTTGAAGCTGTGTCAGAGGCAGTTGAAAAGATGGGGCTTAAATGGGACAAGCTCTGTGGAGTAACAACGGATGGAGCTCCGGCCATGACGGGGGATCGCAAAGGAATGGCATCGATGGTGTGTGCCAAGGTAAAAGAGAGCGGAGGTGAGGCTGTTAAGATGCACTGTATAATTCACCAAGAAGCACTGTGTGCCAAAACTGTCCAGCTGGGCGATGTGATGAACACTGTTATAAAAACTGTCAACATAATTCGAGCTAGAGGACTGTACCACAGAGAATTTCAAGCTTTCCTTTCTGACGTGGATGCTGAATACGGGGATGTACTCTACCACTCTGAGGTGCGCTGGCTGAGCTGCGGCTATGTGCTGCAGCGGTTTTATTCACTGAGATCAGAAATCGATCAGTTTATGAAAGAGAAGGGCCGACCTCTTCATGAACTGAGTGACCCTCTGTGGCTGGCCGACCTGGCATTTTTAGTTGATCTTACTCATCATCTCAATACACTGAACAAGAACCTACAAGGCAAAGATCAGCTGGTACCACATCTGTATGCGCACATTAAAGCCTTCTGTGTAAAGCTCCGCCTGTTTGAGACACAACTACGAAGCTTTAATGCTGCACACTTCCCTGCGCTGTCTGAAATCAAGTGTGCTTTTCCAGAGGCCGACCTTTCTGCTAAAAAGGAGAAATATGTGTCTGTGATTGCATCTCTCATGACAGAATTCAACCAGCGTTTCCAAGATTTTTCTGTCATTGAAAAACAAATCAAGCTGTTCTCGACCCCTTTCCTGGTGGATGCAGAAGAAGTGGAAGAGAGTCTGCAGTTAGAACTGATTGAAATGCAATGTGATGATTCTCTGAAGAGTCAACATCAGCTTCTCTCCCTCCCTGACTTCTATCAGAGGTTGGATAGTGCCAAGTTTCCTCTGATGAGACGCCACGCAAAAAGAATGTTGAGCCTGTTCGGCTCAACATACATATGTGAACAAACATTTTCTCTGTTAAATCAGAACAAAAGCAGACTGAGAACCAGAATGGCTGATAGCCATCTCTGTGAAGTCCTTCGTGTCTCAACCACCAAACTTTCTCCTGACATGTCAGCCATCCTTCAATCCAAAGGACAGCATCACTGCTCCCACTGAGTGCAATGTTTTTCACATTATACTGTAGAGTTAGAAATAGGCTACAGTACACACTGTTACGACCCCCTGTGCCACCTGCAGTCCTGTCGTTCCAGTGCACGGGCAGGGTTGGGCTTCCAGTTCCAGTTATTAACCTGACTCTTTGCAAACACACACAACTGACATTGCATTTAATTAATACTTTAATAATAAACAGTTTTTTTAAAAACCTAAACTGTTTGTTTGTGTTCCTTTTTATGCTGAGACCTTGAGTAACAAGCCAGGTACATTAATACAGTACAGTACAATACAGTATTCATGTGTCAATATGTCACCTCTAGTGTGTGGCCCGGCCCTTTGTTTATTTTTCTGTATTTGGCCCTCACTAAAAAAAGTTTGGACACCCCTGGACTAGAGCATCTGCTAGGGGAGATTTGGTACCTGTATTGAAGGCTGTAGTATGCACTGATTACTGTTACGGTTCTAAATCACCTTAGGACTATTTACACAATTAATGTCCAGTAACTAGGAGAGGATTAAAGAAGCCAGAGTCATGGGTCAAATTCACTCAATGTATTAATGAAAGAATTAATTATTCTCTCACAATGTCAACAAAATGTAAATGTCACAATAAAACAGCGTAGGCCTACACAAAATAACCAAAATAATAAAACAATGTTCTTGGAGTCAAAAGATACAATGGTGTTGAGATAAGGCAGTGAAGTGGTGTTATTAAGAGTACTCAGTCTTAACAAGTCCCAGGTATTCCAGAGAAGGTCCACGTAATGAAAGGAGGGTACGGGGGCGGGGCCAAGATGGCGCCTGTGTGAGTCGTGTTGTTAGTTGCTCTTAAGCGTTTATGTGCAATTCTTGACCTAACCTGTCCTCATGTGAATAAAATCGGTAAGCTACTAAATATTACAAGTTAAGAACCCTTACTACGGGATTTTTCTTGAAGATGATGGGTGTTTCCTGTACGCACTTTCTTGGAAATTAACCTGTAGGCCTATGCTATTTGAGAAGTGACTGCTCTTTCCATCGGTTATAACAATTCGGTCTCGTCATAAAATTGATTTTCGTCATCGCAACATATGGAAGACGCTTTAGCAGTAAAACGTGTGCATGATTACACAACGCCACCTGTGCAGGCGGATAAATCTGCTCTTTCAACGTTACCTGATACTCCCACCAAGAGCCCACAATCGAAGATGCGACGACATACTACAGAGCCATCAAATGCTGTTCTCTTGGAAGCAATTGAGAAACTAGGGAAAAAACAAGACGATTTTTTGGAGAAATTAACGGCAATTGAACACTCTGTCTCCTGTAACTCAAGCCGCATTGCTGAACTTGGAACTAAAATGGACGCGATCTCTGACAAGGCCGATCTTGCCGTTACAAACTCCAGTGTGATGAAGGATCAAGTTACATCGCTAACTTGATCCTTCCGAAAACAAACAACTTTGGGAAAAGCTGGATGAATTGGAGGCGTACAAAAGACGGTGGAACTTAAGGATAGCTGATATCCCTGAAGAGAAAGGTGAGGATGTAAAGATGGCTGTGATGGAAATATTGCGCTTTGTTTCACCATCTCTAGCAGATGTTCTCCAGTCTTCCATCGATGTGGCCCACAGGCTTGGAAAGAAAGGGCTCACTCAGCCTCGTCGTATTATTGTGCAGTTCATCTCTCGCACGCACCGTGACCTCATCTGGGCCGACGCAAAGCGTTCCGAAATTCTCAAACAAAAGAATATCAGGATAACGGAGGACTTAACACAACGCGCAAGGGAGGCTCGAAACAAACTGTGGCCACTCGTGAACCAAGCTAGACAGGAAGGTAAACGTGCAGGGTTTCAGGGTTCAGCTGCCATCATCGACGGGAAGAAAATTACAGTTGACAACATATAAGTGACTCTTTACCGTGTCTCTAACATTCTGTGAGGTTTTTCATCCTCATGGAACTGATTTCTTGTTAGGGTTCCAACCGAGATTAGAGAAATGTTAAACTTGTTCTTACTACAGTGAGGAGGTCTGGATAAGTGTTGCACTCACTTTTTTCTACTTAATCCATTCAGAAGTTTTAGTTTTATTTACTAAACAATAGATTTTGGTTACACGTTCTTGGTGTTTGTTTCATGTCATTTAGGTTGAAATGTTTTTCACTTAATGTTAGGGGAATCCGAGACTTAACCAAACGTAAAGCTTTATTTCTTTTCTGTAAATCGAGATGTAGAGATGTCTATTTTTTTACAAGAAACGCATTCAGTTGTGAAAGACGAAAGTTTCTGGTCGAACCAGTGGGGGAGTAAAATTATCTACTGTCATGGTTCCAATAATTCTGCTGGGGTTATGATTTTATTTAATCAGCACTTTAATTACACTGTACTTGAATCACATTGTTCAAATGAAGGAAGATGGTTAATTATTGTTATCCAGTTTGGGGAAAACATTGTTATTCTAGGAAATGTATATGGCTTTAACAGATCCAGTCTTAATAGTTGTCTCTTTACAGATTTAACCTCCAAGTTAATTTCTTTAAAAGCAAAATACCCATCTGCATCACTAATTATGGGTGGGGACTTTAATGAGGCTCCTGATTTATGCTATGATAGATTTCCTCCAAAATATGGCACTACTACTGTTAACACAATAATTAGTGATATATGTTCCACTCTCTCTTTGGTAGATATTCATAGAATCTTACATAATGATTCTTCCCCTTCCTTCACTTGGTTTAAACCTGATTTGACACAAAAATCACATATTGATTTTTGGTTAATATCTGATAATCTGATTTCTTCTCTTAAATCATGTTCTATTTCCAATGCACCTTTAACTGATCATGCAGGTATCGAGTTAGAAATTTCTGACATTAATTATAACTTATTTAGGAAACCAGGGTATTGGAAATTGAATAGCTCTTTATTAAACAATTCTGATTATTGTTTGGGTATTAAAGACATAATTGATTCTTTTACAAAAAATACTAATATTTCTTATACCTTAAACTGGGAATTGTTTAAATATGAGTGTCGAAAGTTCTCTATAAAATTTAGTAAAGATCTTTTAAAGTCCAAAGGATTACAATTTGAATTTATATTGAAAGAAATTAACCGCATTACTTGTCTTGCCAATCCAAATGATGCAGAGAAAGAAAGTTTATACCTATTAAGAGAAAAATTAGACTCCTTTTATATAGAAAAGGCTAAGGCTTTTAATGATATCATTAGATGATATCATTAAAAAAACACCTTTTAACAAAAGCCCAGGACCCGATGGTTTACAGTTTGAGTTTTACAGATGTTTTTGGGAAGAAATTAGAGAGTTTATTTTGAATGTGTTCAATGAGTGTGCAGCAAATGGAGAACTTACAGAATCTATGAAACAGGGAGTAATAACACTAGTTCCAAAACCAAATAAAGACGTTTTGCATTTAGATAACTGGCGCCCAATCACACTGCTTAACTCGGATTACAAATTGTTAGCATCTCTATAGGCCAATAGGTTAAAACCATGCTTGGAGGAAATCATATCTGTCACACAGTCTGGATTTATGAAGGGAAGAAATATTTCAAACAATATTAGACTGGTCTTAGACCTTTTAGATTATTCAGATTTGGTAAATGAGGAAGCTCTTATTTTGTTTTTAGATTTTTGTAAGGCTTTCGATACAGTAGAGCACAATTTCATGTATCAAGCTTTATCATTTTGGTTTTGGCCCAACTTTTACAAATATGATGCACACATTCTATAATAATATCTCAAGTAGTGTTTCTTCTTCTCGTTTTGGTATCCAAAGAGGAATTAGACAGGGATGCCCTATTTCCCCATTTTTATTTTTATTAGTAGCCGAAACTTTGAATCTTTACACTCTGCATTGCTCTCAAGTCAAAGGTATTGAGATAGGAGATTTCACTTTAACTATTAGTCAACTTGCTGATGACACTTGTTTATTTTTGAAAAACAAAGATCAGGTCCCTGTTATTTTGGAGGCACTTAAATTATCTGTGAATCAATCTAAGAGTGAGATTATGGCTGTACACCAAATTGAAGACTCAAGTATATCTGGAATACAGGTTAAACAATTAGCCAGATACTTGGGTATTGTAATTAGTAAATCAGACACAGAGAGACTAACAGATAATTTTTTTCAAAGATTACAAAAAACAAGAAATATCTTTAACTGTTGGCTCCAAAGAAATTGATCTATTCAAGGTCGTGTATTGATTTCAAAGGCTGAAGGGATCTCCAGAATTGTATATCCAGCGTTATCTCTTTATGTAGATTCTAAAATGTGTGCCACAGTTGATAAAATCTTATTTAAATTTATTTGGAGAGGTAAAACAGAATATATTAAAAGGAAAACCATAATCAGAAGTGTATCAGAAGGAGGACTAAATGCTTTAGACTTTGACACTATCAATAATATATTTAAAATTAATTGGATCAAACATTGTCTTTGTGAAAATAACCTTCCATGGTTTTTCATTCCCAATTTAATCTTCAAAGAATGTGGTGGTCTTAATTTTCTACTTGCTTGTGATTTTAAATGTACTAAACTCCCAATTAAATTGTCTAACTTTCACAAACAAGCTTTGAATGCATGGAAATTAGTTTACAAGCACAATTTCTCTCCTCATTCCTGTGTTATTTGGAATAACCAATATATATTATTCAAAAACAAAACCATTTTTTTGGAACGATTGGTTTAACAAAGGTTTAATTTTTGTTACAGAATTGATAAATCAATCAGGTGACCTACTTAATTATAATGAATTTGTTAATTATCTTGGGACAAATGTATCTTCTAAAGAATACTTTAAACTCATTCATTGTATCTCCCCGAAACTACTTTATCTTATAAAAAACGAAAAGATGTATAATCCTGCAATCGGTTCTCTTCCTAGTCTGACTGTTGGGGGCCTTTCCATTAGAGATAAAAAATTTAATAATATATATATCAGAAGAATTTTAACCAAAGAAAAAAGTTCTTCACCTAAGGCAATGGTGAAGTGGAAACAGGATTACCACTTCCTTGTTTTTAAGAATTTGTGGTCCAATATAAATAAATATGTAATTCCTAATAAAGTCAAAGAAACTCACTATAAAATAATAAACAGATACTATCCATGTAATGATTTTATTAGTAAGTTTAAAGAAGGGTTTTCACCATTATGCAGTTTCTGTAAAGAACAAAATGAAACAATTGTACACTTATTTTTCAGTTGTAATTATACTAAATTATTTTGGTCCCAAGTTTCTTGGTTTCTTTTTGAGTTATTTTATAAGTTTGTCACAATAACTGATGTAATGGTCTTGTTTATGGATTGTGATTCTGGTTTATTGGAAATGGATAATATAATTAAGCTTCTTATTCTATTTGGAAAATATCATATACATAAAGCAAAATGTATATCGACTGTACCAAATGTTAGACTATTTTCCACTGATCTGAAGATTTTTTATGACTCTTTAACTTCAATACAAAGCAATCGAAAAGCTCTAAAGACATCTAAACTGTTGAAAAGGATACTTAATGTATTAGAAGCATGATTTATATGTGATATAGGATGCAGAATTTTGATCTTTTTTTTATGGATTCAAATGTCTCTGTATTCCCCTTTTTTGTTATATCAATAAAAAAAAAAAAAATAAAAAAAAAAAAGAAAGAAAAAAATAAAAAGAAAGGTGGGTACAGATATCCTCAGACGTCAATCCTCAGACGTGATGTCATCACATTGGAACTCGAACAGACGGTGTGTTAGTAGGTATCTTTGTATGGTCCTGATAGGGTTAATATGATGTGATAACAGTGAGGCCTGTAGCTTCGTGTGCTGCGATGTTCAGTGTGCGTGATGGGTTTGTGCGATACAGTCAGCTGGACAAACGTGGATAAACGTGTGGTTATAGTCTGCAATGACGCACGCGCTGATATTCACCATATAATTCCAACAACCTCTGGAGCAATCACACAACATCGGCCACCCCTCACATCTGAAATGCCAAACTGCTCACCAGCTGAGTGCTATATTATCAATCTATAGCTTGATGGCTTTAATCAACCTTGCCTCGTGTATTTACAATAATAACACGCACCACATTTCTTCCTTCTTTTCCTCCATTGCCGTATATATCTGATCTCACGTCATTTTCGCCAAACTCACGAGACTTCCGATTAAACTCCGCCTACTCAGCAGGCGCAACACTTGAACAGAATACTGTACAACTATAATATTAAAATAAATGTAACTTGACCATGGCCTTTTGCACAGTACAACAGTATAGAAAAACAGCCTTTGGTCAAAAAGCTTTTTCGGTTAGAGTAGTGGGGATATGGAATTCCTTACCCATAAACATCCGAAGCATTGATAGCTTCACAGTTTTTAAAACCAAGCTTAAGTACTGGCTACTATCTAAACAAATCTGAAATCACTAATGACTGTGTAGTAAATTCTTTGTTTTATATACTGATTTTGTAAAATGGGAGAGAGGCCGCACTATGCTTAAATATATTTTTATTTTTATTTGCACAGACGCGTTTCGGCGCGTGCCTTCTTCAGTGTGCAACAAAGTAACAATGTAGCCAATCTTATATGCCCACACCCATTACCACACCCATATTAACACAAGCCAATAATGTTAAAGTGATATCCATTCAGTAATGTCACTAATGTTTCAAACAGTCCATTAATGAAAGACAACGATTGTTATACATATAAAACTTTTTTTTTTTTTTTTTTTTTTTTTATACTGATTTTGTAAATCTTACATTCCTGGACATATGTATTGTGATGTTCTATGTGGTGTATATTTAATAGTGTATGTTATTTTATTTTTTTTACCTGCCCAGGGACAGCAGATCTAAATTAGCTGTTAGCTAACTCTTGTGTAATTACTCTTAATTGTGCATTGTCCCTGTAAAAATAAACAATAAAGTAAAGTAAAGTAATTTGAAGATAGTAAGAATGCACGGGGTCTAGATCAGAGTCCTGCACGCAGACGGGTACCCGCGAGTATCCAACGGGCGACCCGCTAATATTTGATGCAACAGGTGGCATAATGTTTACGTGTCGGGTGCGGTGCAGCTGTGGGTCGGATGTGCAGTAGGCACAGGCAGACTGCGGTCCAATAGCCAAGACTATTTCAGCTCAATTCTGTGCATTTGACAGCTGCTTTCAAATGGTGCCGGGCTTATTTGTGTTCACGCTCTGTCTGAAGACTGTTAAAGGCTTCAATTTACAGCACGATTTGCAGCGCTGAATGTTGTAGCAAATTGCGCTGCATCTGATTGAAAGCTATAGAGATTATAGTAAAGGGAGCTCGCTTTTTGTATTTAATTTAGCTATTTACAATTTGAATAAAAGTTTTAGCTTATTTTTCGTGCTGCTACAAAGAGGACCAGCGGCCAGGTAAACACTGCTGAGTTTCAGAAGAGACAACCGCGTTTAAATGCAGAGTGAATCTGCTAAAATATTTACTAGCTTTAACTCCCTGGGGTCGTCAATCACACCAGCGTGATTTGCTCGCTTTTTTTCTTATCAGTTCAAACGAGACTCCAAATACTCTGTTGATTTTGATCTTACAAACCAGTTTCATACATCAATCGATCCTGTTAAGTGTGTATTATTTTTGTGTATACTCACAATAAAAACAAAGTGTTGTGCTTTTTGCCAAATAAAGAAAAATAAACATGAAGTCAATTCTGAAACGCGTCCGAAAATGAACAATAACTCAGCGAATACTCAGTCAAACAGGCATACAGACACACAGGCATGAAGCTTGAATTCTCTTCTTTTAAATGAAGTAATTTTTATAAAAAACAAATATTCTCAGTTTATGTAATCTGTATGAAAAGAGAGAGATGTCAGTCGTTCTCCTCTCAGCTCATTATGTTTTAATCTGACCCCGCCCACGGAGAGCGCGCGCTATTCAAACGCAAATGACTGAGGTGATCCATGCAAACTGTGAAGGCCCCCATTTCAGCTCGCGAAAACACACCAAGTTTATTCAGATCATTGTACTTGTTTACACCGTCTCGTGGCGCTGTGAGGAATAATACTATCGTAATAATAATAATGGAAAATGTACCTCAGAAGTGCGGGAATTTCGAGGAGCAACGGATGCAGCTGAGCTGAGGAATACTGTAGTAAGTTTTTTCATTCTCAAGTGAATCGCGTTTCTGTGTGTGAATGAATGAACAGCAGAGATGCGCTGTTTACCACAACTCGCAAAAAGACGGTTTAAATTTGAATCGCATTTCTGTGTGTGAATGAATGATCCGCTTTTAGCAAACTATTTTGCTATACTGAGATGAGTAAAAATCGACTGAAATATGTATTGTATAAGCAACGTATTAAACGTATTAAACTGCAAATTAACATTTATATTTCTTATATAAACGAAAGACCTATGTTACAGACATATGAAAGACAACATTTCGTTGACTAGTTTTGGATAGATTATACATTTTTACTGTCAAATATCTGCCACCTCAAATAAGCTTTTGTTTGCTCATTTTTGCTCATATGTTAAATATAGTATGTTTTGTCAAAAATAAAGTAATCAAATAATATGTTATTATGTGTTTGTTCCAATGTAGCCTAGGCAATATTCAAAGTAATGAATCCTTAACTTTGAAATATGTATGATAAAATGTATACTTTAGTTTTTACAAAGAAAGATTACACTTGAATTGTTGTTGTAATTGTAACCTTTTTAATAAAACAAATATATTTACAAGGTAGATGTAAACAAACTATTAAAAGGTAAATATAAGCCTTTTCTTTAAACGTACAGTATGGAATTTTTTCTCCACTATGGGTCACTAACCTATTTACAATAACAAAGGCGTAGTTTGATGACGCAACATTTGCTAAGAATTATGGATCTTGTCGTCAACGTCAAGCCGACCGATCTAATAATGTTTATGGGTGACTGAATACATCAATGTTTTTATCATGACTGATATGAAGCAGTTCGGGATTGCTAAGAGACAGCTATCAGCTCCACAAGCGACGCGAGTCCCGCAGATATAAAAGGAATATGGGCATTTCATTCTACCGAACTACACGTGAGTGCAGAATTACTACTCACAGGTCAGTTTATTAGACAAATTAAACTTGTGAGGTAACGCAGCGCTGTTTCACTTGGTCTAACATTACACTATCACACTAAACTGCATTTGAATGTGTTGAAATGTATGTGTTAGTTTGTCTGTATGAGACTAGCAGTAAGCTAGATCAACATGAGAATAACATACAGATCATATTCTAACATTTTATCATTGTTGAACTATATAACATTGATTAGTTTTATGTAAATGTGCTCACCTGTTTAATAAAGTACATGTAGGAGCGGTCGAAGTCTCGGACGTGGAGCTCTCGGCATCTCGAAAACACCGCGCTGATATTGATTCTCGATTTAGTTCTCCTTTTTTATCCAAAGTCTGCTTGCCATGGTCCATAATGTTTGAACGAAACAACAACAGCGTGCAGATAGACATTGCGAACTACAGTGGTCCACGTCTGTCGTCTTGGTTACTATCAGACGGCTCTGGTTCATAGCTCTGGTTACCATGGCAGCACGAGCGGAAACCAGGGACAACGCGGATATGACGCCATTGACTGCGACAAAACGGAAATAAAGAAACGTGCCGTGTCTTCGAATTAAATTAAAATTTCTCCTGGTTTGAAAGTTGTTGGAAACAGTCGGGATAATGTAAGTAAACAACAAAAAAAATATATATAACATAGATATAGTGATTTTTGCTATTTTTAAAGCAAAAAAGTTACATATTGTGCCTTTAAATAATTTGTATTGTGTTTTATTAGTGACAAATTTGGGGAGAGGATACATATTCCAAAACTGAAAATACAGTTATGAGAATTAACTGCACAATTACTAGACATGTTTTCCTTGGATATTATACAATTTGCAAGCACAATTTGTGAAAAAAAATAAAAATAATGAGATGCTTCCAACTGTGAACTAATTTGGTAGAATATATATATACACATACATATTGCACTTGTATACACTTGCATTCTTGTCTTGCAAAATTTAAATCAATGTATTGCTTTATGTGAATGATTAGGCAGGATGATTTTCAGATCATTTTGAAGAAAAAACTCTAGGCGACAACATCCATTAGTCAAAAGTCTTATGGACACATTTAGTATGTGTTTTGTGGCCTTATTTCAGAAACTTTAGTTTTTAGTTTTTTCAATAACCATGCATAAACATTATTCTCTCAAAAATACAAACATGTACATACATGTTGCCCACATATTATGGTAGCCCTGTTTGTGATAAATAGAGTGTAATTATACCTTTGCCATTAATATGTTTATAAGCAACTGAAAAAAGCACAAATGTCAGGGCATGTCAGAACATCTCAAGGACCCCAAAAACACCTTAGACCCCAGAGGGTTAAGCTTACAGTTAAATAGGCCTACTAAAACATTAGTTATTTTATTTTACTTGTGTTGTTTAATGCAATGTTTAATTAATTGCATTGACTCAGAATGCCTAATGTTGGTTTTATTGTGTTATTGGCCTATGAGAAAATGATTTTTGTCTAGCGTTAACGTTACCTCATGTAGGAGATGCGGGTCCAGTTCAGGTCACGGTTTTTATGTCAAATGGGTCGGGTCAGGTATGGACTAAAATTAGTTTTTCTGTCGGATATCAGGTGTTCTGTTAATAACTGCGGGTGTGGGGCAGGTTCGGGTTTATCAAACAGGACCCGTGCAGGACTCTGGTCTAGATACTACTTTGGATGCGACTAGCCTATCGAACCTATTAGGTGCAGGGCAATTAGGTGATTGTGAGACGGCATAGTCGCGGAACAAAACACAGCTGTTCCATTCCGATTAGAACATCAAACAGATTCTCCCTACTCAGTGACACACCCACTGAGAATCCTGTTGAAAGTGCCGTAAATAGAAACACCAGCCACAATAGTAGTATCTTTTTATTCAGACTCATGGTCCATCCATACAAAAAAAATAATACAAATACAACGAAAAAAAAACACGAAATACACAACACAAAGTTACAAATGACTCGTTTTTAAAAGACACTTATACCAGTGTTCCCAAAACTGAGACATACAGCGTGTGGCACTGTACCTAACATTCACCAGCACCACAACAACTTGATTTACAGAATCATTCAGCCGACAAATGAACCTGAACATCGCTTTTCGCTGGACAGACTGCAGTGTGTCCACTCTGGTGCTCACAAACAACTCACTCGCACAAGTTGATCTGGGCTTTTTTAGTAACATCCTCAGAGCGTCATTGAATGCTACTTGCAATTTCTGAAGACTAGCTTTTTTATAGTTCAGCCACAGATGTGCAGTGTACAAAGGTGAACAGTATGCTTTAAATAGGGTCAACTTGACTCCAGCAGTGCAGCAACCAAATTTGCGTACCAGAACATTTGCCCGCACATACAGCATACGGCACTGACGATTAATATCATCGTCATCTGTAAGCTGATCTGTAATCAGATAACGTCTCGGTTACTGATGTAACCCTCGTTCCCTGAAGGAGGGAACGGGAGACGTAACGTCGACGTGACGACGTAATTGGGATCACTTCAGGGAGCCCTATCAACTTCGAGTGTCTACAGAACGAGCCAATGAAAGTTGGCGTGCGTGAATCGCGTCACGCGCCCCCGCCCCGCCGCGCGGGTATAAACAGGAAGCGGGCGCACGCACACATTGTTTTTCGCTGAGGAGCCGAGATTTGTGACAGCCATGCAGCGATGGTCAGCAACGGTGGCGACGGGACGTTACGTCTCCCGTTCCCTCCTTCAGGGAACGAGGGTTACATCAGTAACCGAGACGTTCCCTTTCAGTCGCTCACGTTCGACGTAACGTCGACGTGACGACGTAATTGGGATCCCATGGAAAACGCCACGGTTGCTGCCACATCCAGCGCCCTACGCAAGACTCTCAGACCCCCAACTGCTGGGGCGGAAGACCTGCGTAGAGGGAGTTCAACTGCTGTTCCATTATACCCCACACAGCGGAACTCTTGGATAACACTGGGAAAGCGTACCTCTCCAGGGGAAAGAACGCTGCGGAGCCACATCCTGCCCGAAGGGA
Organism: Abramis brama; assembly: GCF_963993115.1. Classification (NCBI taxonomy): domain Eukaryota; kingdom Metazoa; phylum Chordata; class Actinopteri; order Cypriniformes; family Leuciscidae; genus Abramis; species Abramis brama. The sequence goes on from NC_139975.1 coordinate 38,244,542, forward strand.
GGTAACATGTGGAGAATACACATATGGACTGGCCGAAGGGGCAGTGCGACATATGGAATGTCACTGGGGTGGCTCCACCCGAAGGGGGAGACCACCGGACAGTGACGGCAGAGCAGACTCTGCCAAGGGAAGACACGGGCTCACCGCAGGGAGCTGGTCGTGGAAGAATACACATATGGGATCGCCGCAGGGATCACCACATATGGAACCCAGCCTAGCACAAGTTACACAAGCATACGAGCACTAGGCCTGGCGTCGGACGCTCCGCAACGTCCAACTGCCGAAGGGGTGCGGAGGAACTCACAGGGTTCGCCAATGGGGAACTCGACTGGAGTAAAAAGCGCACGTATCCGTTCCTAGGAAGGGAGTGGCGCAGCAAGCCGACACTAGAGCGGGAACTTCGGTGTTACCGGCTAGTAGAAGCGAGCACACAGGAAGAAACCGGCTCAACACGTAAGCTATAAAACCTAGCGAACGTGTTAGGTGTCGCCCAGCCCGCAGCTCTACAGATGTCTGTCAGCGAGGCGCCGTGAGCCAGCGCCCAGGAAGAAGCGACACTCCTAGTGGAGTGGGCTTTCAACCCAGGCGGGCAGGGCACGCCTTGGGCTTCGTAAGCCAAGGCGATGGCATCCACTATCCAGTGGGCCATCCTCTGCTTGGAGACAGCCTTCCCTTTCTGCTGGCCTCCGTAACAGACGAAGAGCTGATCTGAGGTCCTGAGGCTTTGCGTTCTGTCCACGTACAGACGCAGAGCGCGAACGGGACAGAGAAAAGCCAGGGCTGGGTCTGCCTCCTCCGAAGGCAGCGCTTGCAGGTTCACTACCTGGTCCCGGAAGGGAGTGGTAGGAACCTTGGGCACGTATCCGGGCCGGGGTCTCAGGATGACGTGAGAGTTATCCGGGCCGAATTCTAGGCACGATTCGTCGACCGAAAATGCATGCAGGTCCCCTACCCTCTTGATAGAGGCCAATGCAACCAGGAGTACTGTCTTACAGGACAGAATTTTTAACTCAGCTGATTGCAGAGGCTCAAAGGGTGGTCTCTGAAGTGCCGAAAGGACCAGAGACAAGTCCCAAGAGGGTATAGAGAGTGGGCGAGGAGGATTCAGTCTCCTCGCTCCCCTCAGGAACCTGACGATCAGGTCATGCCTTCCCAAAGACTTACCATCAACAGCATCGTGATGTGCGGCAATAGCGGCAACATACACTTTAAGGGTGGAGGGAGACAGCCTTCGCTCCAGCCCTTCTTGCAGGAAGGAAAGCACGGCTCTGATCGAGCAAGATCGGGGGTTCTCCTCATGAGAGGAGCACCAGTCAACGAACAGGTTCCACTTCAAAGCATAGAGGCGCCTCGTAGAGGGGGCTCTAGCGGAAGTGATGGTGTCAACTACCGCAGGGGGTAGGTCACTTAGAACCTCCGCGTCCCGTCCAGGGACCAGACATGGAGTTTCCAGAGGTCTGGACGCGGGTGCCATAGGGTGCCCCGACTCTGAGAGAGCAGGTCCTCTCTCAGAGGAATGGGCCAGGGAGGGGCTGTCGCGAGGAGCACTAGTTCCGGGAACCAGGTCCGGTTGGGCCAATACGGCGCAACTAACAAGACCTGCTCCTCGTCCTCCCTGACTTTGCACAAGGTCTGTGCAAGAAGGCTCACTGGGGGAAACGCATACTTGCGAAGGCCCCGGGGCCAGCTGTGTGCCAGAGCATCCGTGCCGAGGGTCCCCTCGGTCAGAGAATAGAACAACTGGCAATGAGACGTGTCCGGGGCGGCAAACAGATCTACCTGAGCGGTCCCGAAGCGCCTGAAAATCAGCTGGACCACCTGGGGATGGAGTCGCCATTCTCCCGGTAGCACCTGCTGCCGTGAGAGCTCGTCGGCTGCACGGTTGAGCAGGCCCGGAATGTAAATGGCACGAAGCGACCTCAGATGCTTCTGACTCCAGAGGAGGAGATGGCGGGCGAGTTGTGACATGCGGCGGGAGCGTAGACCACCTTGGCGGTTGATGTACGCAACGGTCGCAGTGCTGTCCGTACGGACCAGTACGTGCTTGCCTAGTAGCAGCGTTTTGAAACGGCTCAATGCAAGACGTACTGCTAACAACTCGAGGCAGTTGATGTGCCAATGCAGTTGAGGCCCCGTCCACAGACCTGAAGCTGCATGCCCGTTGTACGTGGCCCCCCAGCCGGTGGTAGAGGCATCCGTGGAGACCACAGAGTGCCTGGACACTTGTTCCAGGGGAACACCTGCCCGCAGGAACGAAGGGTCCGACCACAAGCTGAGAGTTTGGCGACAGTGCGGAGTCACTTGGACCCGGCACGAGCCGCTCTGCCACGCCCATCTCGGGACTCGATCGTGGAGCCAGTGTTGGAGCGGCCTCATATGAAGCAATCCGAGCGGCGTAACCGCGGCTGCAGATGCCATATGCCCCAGGAGCCTCTGAAACAGTTTCAGTGGTGCCGCTGTTCTGCGTTTGAGCGTGCTCACGCAGTTCAACACTGACTGGACACGGGCCTCGGTGAGGCGCGCTGTCATGCTGATCGAGTCCAACTCCATACCGAGAAAAGAGATCCTCTGCCCGGGGGTGAGTTTGCTCTTTTCCCAGTTGACCCGAAGCCCTAGGTGGCTGAGGTGACTGAGCACCATGTCCCTGTGTTCGCACAACTGCTCTCTCGACTGGGCCAGAATAAGCCAGTCGTCGAGGTAGTTGAGGATGCAAACACCACGCTCGCACATGGGAGCAATGGCAAACGCGGGGCGACAGGGCCAGCCCGAAGGGTAAGACCTTGTACTGATATGCCCGTCCCTCGAACGCAAAGCGGAGAAACGGTCTGTGTCGAGGGAGAATCGAGACATGAAAGTACGCGTCCTTCAGGTCGATCGCTGCAAACCAATCTTGGGGACGGATGCATTTGAAAATGCGTTTCTGCGTAAGCATCTTGAACGGTAGCCTGTGAAGGGACCGGTTCAGGACGCGCAGGTCCAAGATTGGTCGTAACCCACCACCTTTCTTGGGTACAATGAAGTACGGGCTGTAGAAGCCGGTCTTCATATCGGCTGGAGGGACCGGCTCGATCGCGTCCTTCGCCAGTAGGACTGCGATCTCCGCCCTGAGCACCGGGGCATTGTCCGCCAGAACACGGGTGAACAGGATGCCCCTGAAAGCAGGGGGGCGCCGGGCGAACTGAATCGCATAGCCGAGTCTGATGGTACGGATGAGCCAGCGAGACGGGCTGGGAAGCGTTAACCAGGCTCCCAGAGACCGAGCAAGCGGGACTAACGGCACCACAGACGTACCCGGGGTGGGGCAGCGCGGCGGAATGCAGGGACCCGACTCGGACGGCACAGCGGCCCGACGTGGGGTCTGAGTGTGTGGTGCAGCACATACCTGCTTCCGTCGAAGGGCAGAGTGAGTGTGTGGAGGCGACAGCACGTCCGGAACACAGCCACTGCTGCTCGCTGGCGATGAAAGAGGGGCTCGGGAGTGACAAGGCATGGCGGCGTCGTCGACTGCCAAGCGCACCCTCTTGGGGCCCAGAGGTTTCAGAAATTGCTCTTTTTTTGAAAATGTGGGTACCACTGACCCGTGGGTCAGTGGCGGAACAAAAAGAAAAGGAAACAAAAGATTCTCCGCCCGGCCCTCCACCGGGGGAAGGAGTGGCGCCTTCGCCATCTCCTGAAGAGCAACTTGATCCACCTCTGGGCCGCCCGTCTCAGGGTCGTTTGCACCGTCGCTTGCCTCCTGGTTTGGCAGCGGCCTGGACGGGCGGGGTCGGCTTCCTGCGGCTTGCTCCACGCTGAGGCCTGGATGATGGCTGCTGCTGCTGGGGCTTAGCGGGAGCGGAGGACGCCGCAGAAGGCCGACCACGGCGACGAGCAGACGGAGGGTCTGCGGCCGGCGGACGGGTGGGAGCAGCAGGGGTCCGCCGGGGCAGGATGTGCCGGATGGCCTCCGTCTGCTTCTGTGCGGCCGAGAACTGTTGGGCAAAGCTCTCGACCGCGTCGCCGAACAACCCAACCTGGGAAAGAGGGGCATCCAGGAACCGATATTTATCGGTGTCCCTCATATCCGCCAGGTTGAGCCAAAGGTGGCGTTCCTGGACCACCAGAGTGGACATCGCCTGACCAACCGAACGTGCGGTTTCCTTCGTCGCCCGGAGGGCGAGGTCGGTTGCCACACGGAGCTCCCGGAGGAGCTCTGGGTCAGAACCACCCTCGTTCATGTCCATGAGCGCCTGGGCCTGGTGGACCTGCAAAAGCGCCATGGCATGGAGGGCGGAAGCAGCCTGTCCACAGGCCTTGTAAGCCTTCGCCGTTAGACCGGACGAAAACTTACAGGCCTTGGACGGGAGGCGTGGATTACCCCGCCAAGAGGAAGCGGACGCCGGACACAGCTGCATCGCGACGGCCCGCTCCACTGGGGGGATATCCACATACCCCTTAGCTGCCCCGCCGTCGAGGGTGGCGAGGGGTGAGGAGCCACTAGAACGGCTTCGGGCACTATACGGTGCCTTCCACGTCCTAGAAAGCTCCTCATGCACTTCCGGAAAGAAAGGTACCGGGGCGGCGCACTGAGAACCAGCACGGCCCGCCCCGAGAAACCAATCGTCCAACCGAGAAGGTTCGGGACGTGGTGGAGGATTCCACGCAAGCCCGACCTTCTCGGCGGCCCGGGAAAGCATAGCAGTCCATTCTGGATCCGGCTCGGACAACGCTACACACCCCGAGGGGGGCAACGCAGCCGAGTCGTCATTTCCAGAGGACAGCTCCCCCTCCGATGCTGCGATCGACATCTGGTCATCAGCCGGAGCCCCAAAGGAAACGGTTGGTCGTTCCGGAGAAGGACCAAGGCGTCCACTAAGGGGCTCCAGTGGCGACAGCGCTTGTGAGGCGTGAGGGGCCCGCGGAGGATGACTCGACGGGGAAGCCCTCACGGTAATCCTCAGATCACCCTGGTCATGCGCCAAAGTAGGTCTATTCTGCGGGGCAGAATAGACACTAGATCGGGGCATAGGCGAGGGGACTGCACCTCCCTTGAGGTAAGCAAGTCTCGATCTCAGCGCTGCGATAGTCATATTCCCGCAATGGGAACATGAACTATCCACAAAAGCTGCCTCAGCGTGTTGAATGCCCAAACACGAGAGGCAACTGCTGTGGCCATCTGCTGGCGCCAGGGAACGACGGCATCCAGAAACGCACAAGCGGAATGACATCTTGAAAAAGACGCAGGGTCACGCTTGTGTTGCTCTTTTAGTAAAAAATAAAAAAGGATTTAGAACTCTCTTTTTGTGTTGAGGCACCCAGGGGTAGCCGCAGTGTGAATGCACACACAGGGGAAACGCCCACCGAACCGACACACACACACACAGACACAAACACAGTGCTGTGAAAACAGCAGTTGAGAGCTGCAATGCTCGCGGCCACCGCTGATCGCGCCGTCACACCAACACAGGAACAGAGAGAGATGATCCTCTTTGAAGTCTTCAAGGCTGATTCTCATAGACAAAAAAGTCTCACAGAAACTCGGCTCCGAAGTGAAAGACAATGTGTGCGTGCGCCCGCTTCCTGTTTATACCCGCGCGGCGGGGCGGGGGCGCGTGACGCGATTCACGCACGCCAACTTTCATTGGCTCGTTCTGTAGACACTCGAAGTTGATAGGGCTCCCTGAAGTGATCCCAATTACGTCGTCACGTCGACGTTACGTCGAACGTGAGCGACTGAAAGGGAACCAAGATATTTCACTTTACTGCAGATGTTAAGAACATTACCTGCGAGCCTAAAAACAGGAAAGGTTAAATGTCTGTCTTCTGCGGTTCTGCAAATCATGATAACACTTTTGGAATCATTGTACTTTACATCATGTTCTTCCCCAAACGCAGAACATATGCTAAGAAGATGCTGCAGTCCAGCTGAGCTCGGGCTAAAAATCACACAATCATCTGCATACATAAGATGGTTCATCACTGTACTGCCGACCATACAGCCAGTTTTACCTCGGTTTAGATTATATGATAAATCATTCATGTAAAAACTGAATAAAATGGGGGATAAGATGCTCCCTTGTCTTACTCCATTACTGATATGAAAAGGAGCCGACATACAGCTGTCCCATTTCACTTGCATAGTCTGTTGGGCATACCAATATGATAGGATTCTGACAATGTATTTAGGGACTCCTGCAGCATCCAATTTTTTTTAATAATTTCCAATGATTCACCCGGTCGAATGCCTTAGATGCATCTAAAAAACATATAAAAACAGTTGAGTTTTTTCTCTTATAGTTGCTTAGTAGTTCCTTCAGGACATATATGCACATATCCGTACCATGCTTTGGTTTAAAACCAAATTGATTATCTGCAGAGATAATTAATTCATTGATCCTCTCAAGGAGAATTAGTTCCACAACTTTTGATAATATATTAGCTAGGGCGATGGGTCTATAGTTGTCTGAGGAACCCACTTTCACTGCTTTATCCTTAATCACAGGAGTCAGCATCACAGACATCATTGAGTCTGGAAGAAAGCCATGGATCATGAAGGCAGTAAAGCCTAGTGCAAGAAGTGTATACAGCCTTATACTTGCATTTTTTAGATGTTCAGCCAAGATAGAATCCAGGCCAGTTGATTTATTAGCTGCTAAGTTCCTAATAGCTTTAGAGACCTCATGACATTTGATTGCATCTACATTGTCAACATTATCTACTTTAAAACATTTAGTCTGTACACAATTAAACAATTTTCTATAATGCATTCGCCAGAGCTCAGCAATAGCATTTGCACCAGGGACTCCATCAACTGAACATGGTAGTGAGGGTTTGCAGTTATTTGTACGTTTCACCTCTTTCCAGAAATCATTATTTGTGTTGTCTAAAAGTTTCTTGGCCATAGCTTCTGCCCTCAGATGCTGCTCATTTTTACTAATGAAACGTATTGCATATTTACATTTTGCATTTGTGCTCTTCTTATATTCAAAAATAGGTCCCTGTCTTGGTTTACCAGCCATTGCCCAGGATCTAGTAGCTTCACGAGCCTCAGCATAGAATTCAGCCACATATGCATTCCAACCAGGCCGAGTTTTTCCTCCCTTTTTATGCTTAAGAAGAGGCTTACTAGCTTCAAGTAAAGCAGAGACAATTGCAGTATACATAGCAGAGATATCTATGATATGTTTACTGTTTGTGCAATTACCATTTTTGCACATGAGTGCCTCTCTAGGGAGATATATATTATTCAATTATCGATCAGTATGTTCATAGTACAAAGACATTTCTTCACATGTAAGAGAGGACCAGTCCAAAAAAACATGATTTGAGTTATTTTCACACTTTATAGTTGACGGTATGTACTCAGACCTGATCACCATTTTTACAGGAATGTGATCAGAAGTGGATACATCATATAAAATTTCCATATGTGCCAAGGATGCGTGAGCATCGGCTGTAGTGAGGCAATGGTCCAGTCACATGTTTGTCACATGTTTGCCGGGAGCCAGAGCGCCTGACATCAAAGCTAAAAGTGCTGGCTAATGCTACACTTAAATACTATTAACAAAATATTATTATTAACATCGGCACTAATGATGTCTGACCTCACCAGTCGGAGATCACTAAAATTAATATTAAAGAGGTGTGTGAACTTGCAAGTACGATGTAAAGGACTGTAATTTGCTCTGGCCCCCTTCCTGTTCGCAGGAGTGATGAGATACTTAGTAGATTGTCCTCACTCAATGGCTGGTTATCTAAGTGGTGTCCGCAAAATAATATAGAATTCATAGACAATTGGAAAAGTTTTTGGGGCAGACCTAACCTGTTGAAAAGAGATGGTATTCATCCCTCCTGGGATGGTGCTGCACTTCTCTCTAGTAATATGGCTCATAGTCTTAGAGCTCAAACATGACAATCTGGGGCTCAGGTCAGGAAGCAGACAGACTGGCTTAACCGACCGTCTGCTAGCGGCCTCGCGTCACCAAGGTCAGATAAATCCCATCACATAGAGCCTCTTTCACCTAGATATCATCATATAGAGACTGTGTCTGTTCCCCGAATTAGTAAATGCGAAAAAATCCCAAACCCAATTAAGGGTAACAATTTTTTATTGATGTTAAACGAATAAAAAACAGATATAATACAGATGAACAAATGATAAAACTCGAGTTGCTGAGTATATGATCCCTTTCTTCAAAAGCACTTTTTGTAAATTATATGATTACAGACTATAATCTAGATGTGCTGTGTTTGACAGAAACCTGGCTAAAACCAGATGATTACATTACTTTTGTGTCGACCCCCCAAGATAACTGTTATAAACATGACCCTCGTCTGAAAGACAAAGGGGGAGGTGTTGCTGTAATTTATAATAATATTTTCAGAATTACTGAGAAGTCTAGTTTCAAGTATAATTATTTTGAAGTGATAGTGCTTTATGTAACACTATCTAGTGTAAGTGATAAATCCTGTTTGACATTTGTACTGGCTACTGTATACAGGCCACCAGGGCACCATACAGACTTTATCAAAGAATTTGCTGATTTTTCTATCAGAATTAGTACTGGCTGCAGACATAATCTTAATTGTTGGTGATTTTAGTATACAAGTAACAAGACGCATTGGGATTGGCATTTACAGACATACTTAACTCTATTGGACACGTGTCAGGACCCACTCATTATCATAATCATACTTTAGATCTAATATTAGGCTTGTTTGAGATAAGCAAAATCTGCAGAGAATCAATCACCGGTGATCACAGACACATTTCTAACCGGTATCCATCTCGCTGAGTATTAGAGTATGGTCCGCCTTACTCTGATGTCATGCTGACGTACTGCATGTCTAAAACTCTAGCACAGTGAGGCGGACGTGTCGGATTCTGCAGTTTCTCTCCACCGACTGATGATCAAAAGCATGATGGGAAACTACTTGCTGACGATACAGCTTAATGCTCATTGGTTTAAACAGTCATGATGTATTGTTCTCTTTTAAAATGTTTGATTTTAAAACTGTGATATCATGTTATGTGTATAAATGATGTGTGAATATTCCCAAACTCTCTGACAATGCAATCTATAAATGGGTTATTTGAATGTTGTCATATTTATAAAAAAAATATAAAAACATGTCTGTAGGCTAATTAAAATTAATGATTAATAAACACGTCTTTTGAATGGAAATAAATAACAGAACTTTGGGTGTCTTGTTCATTATATTTATTTTCATATAAAAGCAACAGAACGTCTCGGTTACGGATGTAACCCTTGTTCCCTGAGTAGGGAACGGAGACGTTACGTCGGATGATGACGATTGGGGTTTCGCTTAGAAAGCCTATCACCTTCGAGTATATAAAACGAGCCAATGGCAATGAAATGCCATGGGTCTGCGGAATTTGCATAGCGTATCTCCGCCCACCACAGGGGGTATAAAGGAAGTACGCTGGCAACATGCAGATATGTCTTCGCTGAGGAGCCGAGACTGAACTCAGGCGTTTTTCAGCGATACAGCGGAAGTGGCAGGAAGACGTAACGTCTCCGTTCCCTACTCAGGGAACGAGGGTTACATCCGTAATATACACTGGGAAGCATATCTCAGAGGAAATATGCAATTATGCCCAACCCGGGACTTGGAATACACATATGACCCAGAGGGCTGCATATGGAGTAACACTGGGGTGTCCAGCCGCAGGTGGAATCTTAAAACCCCAGGGGTGGCAAGGTGGCTTGCCAAGGGAAAGACACACGCTCCAAAGAGACTTACAGTGGAATACACATGTGGGGGTCGCCCAGCGGGGGGACCATGCACATGGAGGCACCTAGTCAAGCGCAAAAGCTGCGTTATGGCAGATTGGCATAACTCAGGCGTTGACGTAACCAGTGCTGGAGGAAACTCAGAGCTTATCAGACTCACCTGAGAAGATAATCGCACGTATCCCGTCCGTGGAGGGGAATGGCGAGCAAGCGAAGACACCTGAGCAGAATCTAGTACCGACTGGTTGAAGCGAGTATATGAGAAGAAACTGGCTCTACTCGGAGATTATAGAATCTCGCGAATGTGTTTGGTGTCGCCCAGCCTGCAGCTCTACAAATGTCTGTTAGCGAGGCGCCATGCGCTAGAGCCCAAGAGGAAGCCACACTACGAGTGGAGCGGGCTTTCACACCAAGGGGGCATTGACGACCTTGCTGCTGGTATGCCAAAGCAATGGTATCCACTATCCAGTGAGATAACCTTTGCTTTGAGAGAGCCTTTCCCTTCAGCTTCCCACCATAACAGACAAAGAGCTGGTCTGAGGTCCTGAAACACTGCGTCCTGTCTACGTAAGCACGAAGGGCGCGTAGTAGGCAGAGCAGTGCCAAGGCTGGGTCTGCCTCCTCCAAGGGCAGCGCTTGCAGGTTCACCACCTGGTCTCGAAAGGGTGTGGTGGGAACCTTGGGCACGTATCCAGGCCAGGGTCTCAGGATCACGTGAGAGTTAGCCGGCCCGAATTCCAGGCACGCTTCGTCAACCGAAAATGCCTGCAGGTCCCCTACCCTCTTGATGGAGGCCAATGCAACCAGGAGCGCTGTCTTCATTGACAGGAACTTAAGGTCCACTGATTGCAGAGGCTCAAAGGGAGCACTCTGCAGGGCAATTAAAACCACTGAGAGGTCCCAAGAGGGTACGAGGGGAGGACGAGGAGGATTCAGTCTCCTCGCTCCCCTCAGGAACCTGATGATCAGGTCGTGCTTTCCCAGAGACTTACCATCGACTGCGTCGTGATGTGCGGCAATGGCGGCAACATACACTTTCAGGGTGGAGGGAGACAGCCTTCGCTCCAACCCTTCTTGCAGGAAGGAAAGCACGACACTGATGGGGCATTTCGTGGGTTCTAGATGTTTAGAAGAACACCAGTTGACGAAGAGGTTCCACTTCAACGCATAGGCATGTCTCGTGGACGATGCTCTAGCGGAAGTGATGGTAGCCACCACCGCTGGTGGTAGGGTACTCAAACCTGCCTCGTCCCGTCCAGGAGCCACACGTGGAGGTTCCAAAGATCGGGACGAGGGTGCCAAAGGGTGCCCCGTCCCTGAGAAAGGAGGTCCTTCCTCAGAGGGATTGGCCAGGGAGGTGCTGTCGCGAGGAGTACTAGTTCGGAGAACCAGGTCCGGTTGTGCCAATACGGGGCAACCAATATGACCTGCTCCTCGTCCTCCCTGATCTTGCGCAAGGTCTGCGCAAGAAGGCTCACTGGGGGAAACGCATACTTGCGTAGGCCCCGCGGCCAGCTGTGCGCCAGTGCATCCGTGCCGAGCGTGCCCTCGGTCAGGGAATAGTACAGGTCGCAGTGGGACGATTCGCGGGAGGCAAACAGGTCTACCTGTGCGTCCCCGAACTGATCCCAAATCAGCTGGACCGACTGGGGATGGAGTCTCCATTCTCCAGCGAGAGGCTGAAGCCGAGACAGCTCGTCGGCCGCCTGGTTCAGGTCTCCCGGGATATAAATGGCTCGAAGCGACCTCAGATGCTTCTGACTCCATATGAGGAGGTGGCGGACGAGTTGCGACATACGGCGGGAGCGTAGACCACCTTGACGGTTGATGTACGCTACTGTCGCGGTATTGTCTGATCGGACTAGTACGTGCTGACCCTTGAGCAACGCCCGGAAGCGGTGCAGGGCGAGACGTACAGCCAGCAACTCGAGGCAATTGACATGCCAAAGGCGCTGGGGTCCTGTCCAGGAGCCCGCGGCAGCATGTCCATTGCACATGGCGCCCCAGCCTGTGGTGGAGGCATCTGTTGATACAACAACATGCCGGGAAACTCGTTCTAGGGGCACTCCGGCCCGTAGAAACTTGAGGTTCGTCCACGGGGTGAAGGTCTGACGGCAGGCTGAAGTCACTGGGACTTGGAGCGTGCCGTGTTGCCATGTCCACCTCGGGACTCGATCACGAAGCCAAAGCTGAAGCGGTCTCATATGAAGCAATCCAAGCGGCGTTACTGCGGCTGCGGATGCCATATGCCCCAGGAGCCTCTGAAATAATTTCAGTGGAACCGCACTCTTGCCCTCGAACTGTCTAGGACATGTCAGCAGTGACTGCGTGCGCTCGCTCGAAAGCTGCGCGCACATGGCGACCGAGTCGAACTCCATACTGAGAAAAGAGATCCTCTGCACGGGGCAAAGTTTGCTCTTTTCCCAGTTGACCCGAAGGCCCAGACGAGCTAGGTGCCGAAGCACTAGGTCCCTGTGTTCGCAAACCTGGTCTCGAGAGTGAGCTAGGATCAGCCAGTCATCGAGATAGTTCAGGATGCGAACAGGGCTGCCTCGACGACCTTCGTGAAGACGCGAGGAGACAGGGCTAGCCCGAATGGGAGCACCGCGTACTGGTATGTCTGCCCCTCGAAGCAGGCCGTAGAAACGGTCTGTGTCGAGGTAAAATGGAGACATGGAAGTAGGCGTCCTTCAGGTCGATCGCTGCAAACCAATCCTGCGGCCGCACGCACTGGAGGATGCGTTTGGCCGTTAGCATCTTGAACGGCAGCCTGTGAAGGGAGCGGTTCAAGACGCGCAGGTCGAGGATTGGCCGTAACCCACCGGACTTTTTGGGTACAATGAAGTAAGGGCGGTAAAAGCCGGACTTCATCTCGGCTGGAGGGACAATCTCGATCGCACCCTTCGCCAGTAGGGTGGCGACCTCCGCTCTCATGACAGGGGCATTGCCACCGACCATAGTGGAGCGGACTCCCCTGAAGCGGGGAGGAGATCTCGCGAACTGAATCGCGTAGCCGAATCTGATGGTTCTCGCGACCCAGCAGGACAGTCTGGGAAGCTCTAGCCAGGCCTCCAGAAAGTGCACCAGCGGGGTCATACGAACCACAGACGTACCGTCGGTGGGGCAGCGAGGCGGAATGACCGGCACCGGCAAGGGTGGCATAGCGGCCCTGTGCGGGGGCACGGTCATTAACCACGTCCTGCCAGAGGAGGCCAGGGGAGGGCGCGCGTCCCACGGGGGCGTGCTCTGGCAGGGGTCTGGCGACAGAGGGGGATGAGAGGAGCGTGGCCCGTGGGCGGCGCGTGCTGTCATCCACACCCTCTTGGGGCTCAGAGAAAGAGCATCAGTTCTTTTGTGAATGAGATTCTCCCCCAGCCCTCCACCAGGGGAAGGAGTGGTCCCTGCTACCAGCTCCGGAAAGAACTGAGCCCTAACTCTAAGTCGCCCGTCTCAGGAGTGCTGCTTAACCAAGTGTTAGTCGGCTAAGGGGCAGAGACAGGCTGTGCCAGCCTGCAGCGACCTCCTATGCCAGGCCATTGAAGGCTCGAGGGGAGGGGCCGCATGGAGGTGGCGTCGGCGGGAAACAGACTAAGGAGGCCACACGGAAGGATGACCGTCAGTGCAGATGCCCCTAGTCCGTTCTGGAGAGATCGAAGACTGTTGGGCGCAGCCCTCAATCACCCCGCCGACCAGGCTGCCTGTCTCAAGAGTGCTGCTTAGACTGGCGTGGCAGTCTAAGGGGCAGAGACTGGCAGCGCCACCCTCCTGTGACCTGCTCCTGCTCAGGGCCGGTGAAGGCCGGAGGGGAGGGGTCGCATGGAGGTGGCCTTGGCGGGAAGCACACAGATGGATGACCATCAGTGCAGACAGACCTGAGTCTGCTTCTAGTGGCCGAAGCCACCCCGCCGTAGAGCCCAGCCTGGGACATGGGGGAGCTGAGAAAATTAATTCCCAGAGCCGCTCACATCAACCTGGCTAAGCTCATGTCTGGACCACTCTAGTGGACACCACCTGACCCAGGATCACGCAGGTACCGACGTCGCCGGAGAGCGAGGCCAGTAGTGTGCGCGGCGGAACGACCAGGCCAGGCGTGGGAGGCATAGCGTCCCAGCAAGGGGGCGTGGTCGAGTCTTCCGCATTCTGTCAGTGTTGGCCAGGGAAGGACCAGCGTTCCACTGCGGCCGGTTCTGACAGAACTCCAGAGTCAGCACTGCCTCGAAGGCGAAGGCGACACACAGGACTGCATGCCTGTGCCACAATAGTGACAGAGAACATACAGACCAAGATCGTCTCACGATCGAGGGCAGCGAAGGCGGAGGACGCCCGCGCGCCGCAAAAGTCACGTGGACTCCCGCGGGCCGGAAGCGTCCTGATGCACATCCGGGAAGCCTACAGCGCTCGGGGGGAGGATGCCACTCCAACCGATGCTTTCAGCTGCCCGGGAAAGCATGGCCATCAGCTCTGGATCTGACTCGACTAACGCTGACACTCCCGAGGGAGGCAACGCAGTCGAATCCTCATTTCCAGAGGAATCAAGCCCGCCTTATGATGCTGTGAGTGACATGACACCATCTGCTGGAGTCCCGAATGAAAACACTGGGTCCCTGAGAGGAACCAGGCACACACAGAAGCTCCACGGTTTGCGATGTGGAGGGGGGCGTGGCCCGAGGAAAGCTCGTCGGAATTATGCCACACCATAACCCTCAGATCACCCTGGCCACCAGCCAAAGTATCCCTCACGTTTTTCTTTTTAGGAAGAGATAGATTGGGGTGTGGCAGAGGGGACTCTCACACAAAGATCATTGAGTCTCGATCTATAAACATCGCGATGGTCATGTTCCCGTAATGAAAACATAACTCATCCACGAGCGCTGCCGAGCGTGATTAAGCCCAACACGCAAAACAGCGCTCGCGACCGTTAAACAGATGAGTCACGCGCCCACATCCAGTAATACACGGGCGAACCGTCTTGAAAAAGACGTGCCGCGTGCAGCTCTTTTAGAGAGAGGAAAAGCTCAGCAGTGTGCTGAAGCGCCCAGGGAGAAACACACTCACTGTCGGCAGATCACTGCACAGATCAGCAGCAGGCAATGCGATCTCGCTGGAACACGCCGTCACACAAACACACTGAAGAGCCGCTCGTCTCGTAGAATGAAGATGATACAGAATGGCTTGTAGGAGTGAAGAAAACTCTTGGCTCCGAAGCGAAAACATATCTGCATGTTGCCAGCGTACTTCCTTTATACCCCCTGCGGTGGGCGGAGATATGCTATGCAAATTCCGCAGACCCATGGCATTTCATTGCCATTGGCTCGTTTTATATACTCGAAGGTGATAGGCTTTCTAAGCGAAACCCCAATCGTCGTCATCCGACGTAACTCGGAGTGACCACGAAAGGGAACTTAAATTACATCCAGTTTATCATCAACACTGTGCGCGAGTGTGAATCCCATGATATCTGTCTTTGATCTCGCATGTGTGTGATCCACTACGAGAAAAGAGAACTGTCCGTCTTGCCTGCACTTCATCACTCCTCCTCTCACTGCAGCGCCTACTCTCGCCTACATCTCAGGCTAGGCGAGGCGCATCTCAAACAAGCCTATTGTCACATGGCCATTGAAATTCTACAGCAGAACGATGGCATCTCAAATCATTATCTAGTCTTGTGTACTTCATTTAGCCAATGCTGTAAAACAAACCTCCTGTTACAAACATGGTAGAACTATTACTTCTACCACTAAAGATTGCTTTATAAATAATCATCATGATCAGTTTCTACTCCTCGCTATCCCAGATAGCTTAGAAGAAATTAAAGCTTTAGCATAAAGTTCTGCCAGGAAGGAAGACTCAATTACGTTACGTCACTCATTACTTTCTGGTCTATCCAATCACTATCTAATACTTGGAGTATAAAAGATCGTTACTTACACATGTTTGAGTTTGCAGATGATGATGCAAACATTCACCTCCATCCTCCCCACCACCACCAGGATGGTTCGTGTCCATACCTCCCCTTCATCTTCAGGCAGGAAATGCAGACTCTGCTGCCTTCCGAATGTGAACTACGGACAGGGCCTGTAGTTGTAGATGGAAAATCTTTACCATCCAATATTTTTGTTTTCATTTTCTAGTCAGTCTATTAATTAATAAATGTCATTGTGATATCATCTTGCCTTCCGAGTCTTTCTGGTAGAACTCAATGTTGCAACAGGAACTATTGAGTTGCTCCTTTGAGCTTAAAGAAGAGTGTTGTTGCAAACAGAAAGGCCTTAAAAACTGCTAGATCTGCTTACTTTTCGACTCTCTCAGAAGAGTACAAACACAACCCTAGGTATTTATTTGATACAATGGCTAAATTAACAAGAAATAAAGCTTCAACTTCTGATGTTTCCAAACAGCACAGCAGTAATGACTTTATGAATTTCTTTACTTGCAAGATTGATAGTATTAATTAGAAAATTATAACCATACAACCATCTACTACTGTATCACATCAGATGTCATGCTATAGACTTGTAAAGGCCACCCATTGGCCCAACGACGGAATACAACTGTGTGGGCGAAGGTACAATGCGTGTATGTCTTTTCAGCGCTCCAGTGAAGTTCATTTTATTTATTAGAATTTAGTTTCAATATTACTTTCTACTAGAAATAATGAATTCAGAATAATGCAGAATAATTAAAATATAACATTTTATTTGTCAGGTAAAAATGTATCATGCCAATTACACAAGTAAATGATTAAAAGCCAATTCAGAAATAATAAATACATGACATCAATTAATCAAAGTTGACTCTAAGAGTAAGAAATGTACAGTATACCTGACAGAGACACACAGTGGTGTGTGAGTGTGTAAGCCTCGGGAAGACACTGACACTGCACTGCATGGGGGTTTTCTGGTTACAGGTTCCCAAAGACTGCTCTGCCACTTACCCGTATATACCCAGACCAGAACAAAAGGCTTGTACAAATATTTTTTAGAGTTGTTTTGGGTCAATTCATGTACCCCAGGGGGTAACACCTGGTTCTCGGGGAAGAGGGGAGATATCTTGAAGAGATATCACCCAAAGAGGAGGACAGAGTTCTCCTAAGTTTTCAGTCTTTCTCATAATATGACTGCAATGAAATTAAGACCATTTTACCAATCGTACAAATGATACCAAACATAAAAGGGAAGCAACAATAAATTCAAAAGATACATAATATGTAGTATGTAGATCTTCTTAGTGAACTTTTAGTGACTTGAATCAGGGGGAAAGGAAGGGAGGAAGGAGAGGGGGGTGCACAGATAAGGAAGGAGAAGGCTCTTTCTTTGAGGTCTTCTCTCCAGGGTGCGTTTTGTTGCTTTATTGTAGGGTGAGTTTTATCTCAGCTTTTGTCTTAGCAAGAAAATCAAGTCTTACAGACTCCTAAAGAAAAATTCCATTCATTCTTTGCTAAAGGAGATCAAGATTTGTCTAAACTTGTTAAATCATAAAAATCAATAATATGCATGTTAGACCCTATACCGACTAAGCTACTGAAAGAGATGCTTCCAGAAGTTATAGATAGAGTTGGGGTACTCAAACTCGGACTCGGACTCGAGTCCAATTTTTAATGAACTCGGACTTGTCACGCACTCGGATGAATTTGTACTCGGACTTGACACGGACTCGGACATTTTAGACTCGGAAAATTTGCCGAGTACAGTCGAGTCCGGGCACTGGAGGACACAATATTATTCAAAAACGAAACGAAACTGCTTACATTGTGTTGTGTCAGTGTTGAGCATTGTAGCCAATCACAGATAATGTATATTAAGCGCATGAACACAGTGGCCAATCAGAGGCGTTTTGAGTCACCATGCGGAGAAGTCGCTGTTCAGAATCAGCGCGAGTTTTATCCTTTCGCAAATCTCCTCATAAACAACAAAGTCTTGACGCGATATAAAGAAGAGATTGGCTGTGCAGTGCGGACAACTTCAGTGTTTATGACGAGAGTTTCAGTGAGAGTGCAGAACGCGGTAAGTAAGTGATGGCTTAAAGTGAGCGCTATTGACAATCTAAATAATATATTTTTTCATGCTTGTAGAGGACCAGTGGTTACGTTCACACTGTAAATTAAAAAGAGTGATAACTGCATTTAAATGTGGGAGAGAATCCGCAGAATTTTAGTCCTGTGAGTCATGAAATTGCGATGATTGACACAGTAACCATAGCAACATGAGAACGTGATAACCAAAGCAACATTTTGGAGTCTAATAATGTTATGATTTTTGTTACATTGATTTAGCCTACACTTTAGTCATAAGTCTACATAGGCCTACACCTTGCAGAATCTCCAAAATGTAATATTTAGCCTATTTATTTTTTAATGAGGATGATCATAAAAACATTGATTCTATTTATTACTGCCCTGAAAAATCTTTTTCACATAATGGATGTTTAATAGCCTAGTCTACAAGAAAAAATACAAACACAAAATACAAGACAAATTACATGTCTTGATTTTAATATTGTGTTTCTTTACCTGAATGATCCACAAGTTGTTGTTTTTTATGGTTGTTCATGAGGAAAAATCCTTCAGCTCCTGCACATTCTTTGCTTTTCCAGCATCTTCTGCATTTTTCTCCTTACTAGCAGTGACTATGATTGTGAGATCCATCTTGTCACACTGAAGACAACTGATGGACTCATACACAACTATTACAAACCCTGCAAACATTTAGTGATGTTCAAGAAGGAAGCAACCGTACGGAGCCAGGGGGTGTAAATTTTTGAACTGGATAATTGGTGTAAATTGCTCTTATTTTATTTTAAAAATCATTAATTAATTTAGTCCTGCCATTTAGAGGCTAAATAAGATATTAGCATGTAAAACAAAATAAGATAATCAAAATAAATAATTTAAAAATCAACGTCATCTTACTCGAAAGTTTACTCCTGCCTCTTAATGCATCGTGTTATATTCTTGAGCATTACCTTGCAGAATCTGAAAGATGTACGATAGGTAAACGTATGACTGTAACTATAAATTGGAATCATTTTGTAAGGTTTAACATATTAATTTAAGAGCTCAGTGTTAAGACCTTTCACTGGAATTTGATTGACATGTGATCTGACCAGATAATGCAGATACCTGCCATTTTTGTCCGACAAACAAACCAAACCATATAGTAGATTAAAGTCATTGGACTTGAACTTGAAAAATGGTGTGTATTGAATTCTTTTTGCAGTTCTTATGTTCATTCATGTTTAATTCGTGCTATAACTAGAAGATATTATCAGTTCATGTGCTGCTTGAGTTGAGGCCTATATTAAAGCACCACAAAACGTTGTGTATTGTTTTAATTTCATAGAAATTACAAAATTAGAACGCTGAGACTTTATTTCATACCGGAAGTAGCCTTGTCTTGTCTGTTGGCGCATTGTCAGTGTCCTCTTTGCTCCGCAATATATATTTCACTGTGTGAGAACATGTGGAGTGAGAGCGGAATGGCTTGTCAGACGTAGCGACAGTAAGAGGGGCGGGTCTTTGTGAAAGGTCAATTTAAAACTATTTAAATCTTTGTGGACTCGGCCGGACTCGACTCGGACTCGGATGTTAAGGACTCGGACTCAAGTGCGACTCGGCCCTCTTTGGACTCGGACTTGGACTCGGACTCGATTGTTAAGGACTTGGACTCGACTCGGACTCGACCATGGTGGACTCGGACCCAACACTAGTTATAGATCCTCTTCTTAATATCATTAATTCATCTTTGTCATTAGGATATGTACCGAAAACTTTAAGCTGGCTCTTATGGAACCTCTTTAAAAAAAACAATAAAAAAAAACTTGATCCTAAAGAATTTGTCAATTATAGACTGAACTCGAGGATTTAGACCGTAACATAGTACTGAGACTGCTCTCATTAGAGTCACAAATGATTTTCTCTTATCATCCTGAAGAATAACAAATTTTAAGAATCTATTTCAAATATGCTTCCGTACATAACATCACGGTAAAGAATATTGTATTTAGGTTTTAAGGTTAAGATAATGATTCTGCTCAGCAAAGTTGCAATTCCTGTTTTCTCCTTATTGTCTTTAATGGCTCTTGAAGTCCCAGTTTCACTCAGACTGATGGGATTAGCACACAAATGATTCGTCTATGCAATTTGAATGATAGTGTTATGCTGATTGGGCCTGTTTCTCTTGAGCAAGCCAGATAACCTGCCTAACCGGTTTTCACTTGATGTGAGTCAGATCACTGAGAATCTCACCTTTTGTTCTGCAAATGGCTTTCGGAGCCCAAATGGCTCTTGGAGCCCCAGCCCCAGAATCGTTAGGATGATTGGATTAGCAATGCAATAGACTGTTATGCTGATTGAATTAGGATTGGCCAGACCCTCAGTCTAGGGTGTGTTTTCTAAACATGCTTTATTCAGAGTCTCCGCCTCTATGTAATCCCTCCCCTCTTTGAATGTGTATAACTACCATGAATACTGTATTTAGATTAGATTGTTGGATGACTGCAGCAACGTACAGCGAAGTTCTCAATAAAGAATAACTTCTGTTTGAACGCGATCCCAACGTCTCCTGGTCTTGCTTCGATGAAGGAATAAAAGTTTTCAACAATCCGATCGTGGTTGTATCTCTCTATTCGTGTGGCTGGATCTTATTGCTGCATTTGATACTATTAATTTCAAGGCTTATTAAACTAACGCCAGGAAGGCGCTCTCAGATTGAAAATAAATGTATAGATAAATGCCTTTGCTGTGCCGACAAATTATACAGCTGTATCTCAAAGAGACACGTTGTTTATTTTGGGAACGATGCACAAACGAAGAAACAAAAGAAGAAGAGGCTCAGAGAACGTTGATTAATAAGATGAATAACCACTACAGCAAATGCTTAGAAATGAAAATGATATTGCACTATCGACCACAACATTCTTTTGAATAGACTTGAAAATTATGTTGCCATTAGCTTGGTTTAAATCTGACCGTTTGTAGTTTGTAGCAGTTTGTAGCAGTAAATGAAGAAATGTCTTATCGATCTCAAGTTCAGTATGGCGTACCACAAGGCTCAGTACTAGGACCATTGCTTTTCACTCTGTACATGCTACCCTAGGGGGATATCATTAGGAAGCATGGAATTAGTTTTCACTGTTATGCTGATGATACTCAGCTCTATATTTCTTCACGCCATGACGAAACTTACCAATTCACAAAATGAGCGGAATGCATAGCTGATATAAAAAATTGGATGACTAGTAATTTCCTACTACTTAACTCAGAAAAAACAGAGATTCTAATTATTGAACCAAAAACTTCCTCACGTAATAACCTAGAATACTGTCTAACACTTGATGGCTGCTCTGTCAAGTCCTCGTCGTCGGTTAGGAACCTGGGTGTGCTCTTTGATACCAATCTTTCATTTGAAAGCCACATTTCTAGCATCTGTAAAACCACATTCTTCTATCGTAAAAATATATCTAAAATATGAGATATGCTTTCAATGACAAATGCAGAAAAGTAAGTTTATGCATTCATGACCTCAAGGCTAAATTATTGTAATGCTCTACTGGCTGGTTGCCCTGCATGCTTAATAAACTCCAGCTCGTCCAAAACGCTGCAGAATTTTGGACTAAACTGCTCAATTCATATGGATTAGTTTTACGATCTCTTTATGAACCTTTTGAAGCATCAAAGTGTCAGTTGCATAGATGTCTATGAAGGGACAGAAATCTCTCAGATTTCATCAAAAAGATCTTCATTTGTGTTCAGAAGATGAACGGAAGTCTTACGGGTTTGGAGCGACATGAGGGTGAGTAATTAATTTTTGGGTGAACTAACCCTTTAACGATAACTGGATGTGAATGAGGAACAGATGTGACATCCCAACAGTCTTGGATTTTAGCAGAATATATTAAATATATCTGATATATATAAATAAAATAAAAAGGCTGAGATGAATTTTGACAATTTAGTGGAATAATGAAAGACAAAATCAAAAAGTCATCAAAAGACTGATAAAAATCAAGCAGTCAAAAAGATTTACATTCACGTCTATGAATTATAAACAGGCCTATAGCTTTAATTGAAGTATGTCATAAGCAATAGATTATGAATTCAGAGTAACAATGTTACAGTGTCCTTTTTATACATATTACATGTACTTACAATCTATCTCTCATTTTCTCTCCCTCTCTTTATATATCATTTTACATAACTTTTAATAATTCAGTTTAAAGCAGTCTATGCCTTTAAAATTCCTATCTATAAAAATTCATATATTTATAGTTGCCAAGAGGGTGGTTCAATCAGTATTATTTACATCACTATGTCTTCTGGGTGTCCTGACCTCTTCTTCTATTATCTGTGAATAAAAGCACACCGTTATATCAAACCTCTCATATAGTATCATGTGGTAAGAAGACTGATTAACTCTTGAATATATTTCAGATGGTGTATATGTGACTTTCTGATCACAGATGTTGTAAAGAGTCTCAAATCTCACCAGCTCTCCTTTCACAGATGATCCATAGGAGAATAACAGTAGGAGTAGTTAATACTGCGATCTCAATGACAAGTATAATCACTACAGCAAAGAGACAGACTCATTCAGATAGAGGTTACAGCACAAGACAATAAACAAACTCAATCCATGAAACTGTAAATGATGATAAATGAAACAACAATGACAACAAATGTTCTCAGTATAATGTACTGCAATGTGTTAAAGACATTTCATACCTCTGAGTGATAATCCAGCTAAAGTCTTGTTGTCTGGTGAATTGACTAAGAGGAGAAAAGAGTTGCATCAGACACAGAGATGGAATAATATAATAATATAGTATCACAGGATAAATATGATTATAACTGATCTCTTCAGAACAGCATTATTTATATTTACAGACTTACAGAGGAATATTCATACAGCATGTCCAGCATTGAGCTAAATATTGACATTGGCAGACATTTCGTTTTCTTACCCAAGTACGTGACAGTATATCTGACTGAGGTCTTGACTTTAGTTCCTTTAGTAATCTCACATCTCCACTCTGTGTTGTTGTCTTCATTGAGGAGTGTTGTAGTCAGAGAACTGGTACAGTGTTTAGGAGAGAATGAGATCTGATATCTGGAGTCTGACTGCAGATCCACATCAGTCTTATTCTTCCAGACCAGCTTAATTCCCTCACCATAGAAGAGATCAACACAACTATATACAGCATGTACATACAACTGACAGGAGAGAGTGAACGAGCGTCCAGGTCTAATCTCAGCCTGTGTGGATGATGGAGAGACTGAAACAGAAATCACACAGACATTTATTTCAGTAAACGTGTGATTTTAACGAGAGTATTATGTTCTTTTATCATATAATGAACAGAAACACTGACCATGAAGAACATGCAGAAAAACATTGTTATCATATATCTGTGTATTCTGTTGTTGCCTGCAGGTGTAACGTCCATGATCTTCAGGTGTGGCTTTATAGATGTTCAGAGAGCAGTCAGACCCCAGACTCAGTCTCTCACGTCTCTCTGTGTCTTTGTGCTTCATCCCTTTTTCAAATAATACAACTGTCACTGAACGTTCTCTATTATACATCCATGTAGTTGATGTGCAGTCAGTAAGAGCATTTCTACAGGGCAGACTGACGTTCTCACCATCACTGCTGAACATCGCGAGAGATGTGATCTTTCCACTGGTATCTGAGACAGAGTAGATATGAGTGTTCAGATTGTGCATCAGATAAACACTTTCACTCTTAAACACAGCTTACAATTACATAGTTATAAAGTAGACGACATAAATCTACATGTAACCCGGTGTTGACCACATAAATATCAAAGAAAAGTGGTCTTATATATTCATCAATCCAAATTAAATAATCTTAACATGAAATACTTTTCTATGACAGGATCAAGGATCAAATCTGACAGACTAAAGTACAAACTATGATCATAATCACATTTTAAATATCTTGTATGACACATGCAGATTCATTTACCTTTGAGAAATGAGCAGATAAAAATCAGTGCCAGCAAACTCTTATCAGCCATTTTCTGTCTCTGTCCGTCTTCCATGGTTCATTATTCACTCAGTTCTTCTTTTAAACAGCATCAGTTCCTGTGGTCATAACTTCATGTCATCAGCCTAATGTGTTTAGTCCTGAATCTGCTACAGCTGCTCCTCAATGACACGAAGTGTTGACCTGCATTACATTTAGATGGAAAATCATGTTCATAAAGTTTTATAAAAACTCAGACGAACGGACGGATAGATAGATAACAGAGCTTTACAAGATTGTAGTTCTTTCCCACACTAAAGCCGTTAAGTTCACAGTCTTGTACCAACATTATAATGCTTTTAAACAAAGTATCTTAAATGTTCCATAAAAAAGATTGAACAAGAGTCATCTATGCGTTTTCTCTCGCTCAGTTCTAGAGTTATTTTTAGTTTCCGAAAGCCTAGGCCCAGGTCTTCTAGTTCATCAGGGCTGGGTTTCCCGAAACCTTCTTAACGCTACGTCGTTCTTAAGTTACACCTTAAGCTGTACCTTATCGTTAATACGTGTTCCCAAAACGTTCTTAGTTAAGTATACCTTCTGTAAGTCATACTTTCGGAAGGTTGGTCTGGACCACTCTTAGCTTTACCTTATCACTGTTGCAGGTCTATATGAATATAATTCAGAAGTTTTAATACACCCAGACAGTGTTCAGTTAGGCTAATTCAAGTGTTTTCATGCAAAGAATAAAATTGTCATTACACTGATTGTTGTTAGAATTTTAATTATATTATTATAATACAATTTTATAAATTGATTTTAATTAAAGAGCGCTTTTAAAGGCCAGTGAAAGCAAAGGCTACTGTCAGTTAAGTCCTATTCATACGCTAATATTGTTTCTCATGGGCTCGTCCGGTATTTTAAACATTTACAGAGGTAAGTCGGTGATTTTAGTGCCGTCCGAATCCATATCAGTGTTTTTTCTCACCCAACCCACGTAAAAATCCCTGGCCAAATTAGTACCTACTGTTTTTTGACAAACAGGTCGTGTGGTAATTTAATTGCCGTCTGAATCCACATCTCCGAGTTTACAAGAAGAGATTCAAAATCCACTGTTTAAATCCTTTTTGATCACTGCCGAGCACCGTACGTGACGTACACTTTTATTTACTGAAATGCTGGAAAGTATTTACAAGAACAATATTTCATCGCAGCTCCACCTCAGCGAACAAAAATGGGAAAGAGAAGAAAGCACATACAAAATTAAAATGGTTATTATGGCAGCAATATATAGCCTACAATTTTAAAATATGTAGGTAAGGCTATTATAGGCTATTATAGTTTGGATTATTTTTTTAAATATCCCATGAGTCCTAATAAATGCAATTTAAACTATTTCTGAAGTGCTTCTTTTATAAAGATCACCGCTTTCTCACATAATCAGCCCCTGCACGAGAGAATAATTGATTCTCGAGCCATCGATATCAACCAATTCAGCACCATCGCCACGGACAGCGCCGGGTAACGTCACACGTAAGAAGGAATATCTTAAGCAGCTTCCTAAG
Organism: Abramis brama; assembly: GCF_963993115.1. NCBI lineage: Eukaryota > Metazoa > Chordata > Actinopteri > Cypriniformes > Leuciscidae > Abramis > Abramis brama. Next base: position 38,269,817 of record NC_139975.1, read on the forward strand.
GTGTGGTTCGGGGAACACACCTAGAAATGGTATACCTTCAGTTAAGTTATACCTTAAGAGTCTTCGTAGCGCGCTAAGAGACAACGTTATCGGGAAACTCAGCCCAGAACATTGCTTTATTTTTAAAAAAATATTAATTTAGCAGAAACTGAGGAAGTTGCTTCAACATTAGCTGATTCACTGGAACACATCATGGTATTTCATCATGGTATTTCATCATGGTATTTCATCATGGTATTTCATCATGGTATTTCCAACGACATCAGAAACCCTGATGCAGACCACCGTCCCACAGAAAACACCAGCCAGCGGTTCATCATCGGCAGCCAGGACCACAGTATGAGGCTTAAGTGCAAAACAGTGCAGAAAAAGAGCCAAATATTTTAGTAATATATCAGAAAGAGACTTAATAATTTACATTAAGTGTTTGAAGAAGAGCTCTGTCTTCATATGTTTTGGAAAATTGTAATTCTTGTAGAAGTTTGTAGGGATGGGAGAAGAGACGTTAGGAGACGTCAGCTCTGTTTGAGGGATAAGAATACATCATTAATGTGTTTGTTGTGGACCGCTGGATGTTGATATCACTGGGAAAAGAGTCATCAGCGGGTGAGGAGAGCAGAGGCGAATCATCTCAACAGTTCGTGAGCGTCTGAAATGCAGATCTTCTCGTCTTGGTAGTGCATGCTCTGGGAAGCAGGACTGTAGACAGAAATGTTTGGGTCAGTGGGTCAACAAGAGAGAGAGTTAAAAGCAAGAGATCTGTATATATACACACTGTAAAATCCAACAGTGATTCTAGTTAACTTTACTTAATGTCTTTACTTAATTGTAAAAATCTAGTAATCTGTACTATTCACATACTATGCTTTGTTTACTAAGAAAACCCAAGTTAAGTTTAATTGATTGGTTTGAGTGTGGTTTTTGAGGTGGAGATCAAAATTAATGATCTTTAATTTTGATCTTAATGGATGTTTCACTCATTTCCTCCACTTCTGCAGTTATTTTTCTCTGTTTGCATTCACTAATTTCCCAAAGTCATCTTGAATGTTGAAATTTTAATACAACTGAAAAATTTGAGAGAACATCACATAAGCTGACTTCATAAATTGATGTTGATTTTCCTATAATGCTTTTAGTCACCATTATGGTGATTAGTGTTCCCTTTGGTTGGGCACTTGGAACTTCATTTATACTTATGTAATTCTCTTCCCATTGATGCAGTGATTGCAACAAGAAATCAGTTATTTGGTTTCAAAGGAAAAGTAATATATATATGAATGAATGAATGAATGAATGATGTATAACATAACTATATTTCATGTCAATTAATGTCAATTTAGTTGCTAACACTTATGTCCTAAACACTTTGTGAAACTTTTAATTCTGTTTATATAATCCTTCTATATTTGTGACAATCTTGCAATTGATCATACTTGAGTCACACAGACTTCAACATTTCGCCTGCAAAACAACAATGGTAACAATTATATTTTATTTAAAGTAAGTTATCAAGTACTCTCTACAGTTCTTTTTTAGTTACTAGAACTCTTGTGTAAGTGAACTATACTAACTAAGCATTTGTCAGTACCACAAACTATTCCTATTTCACTTTACTTGTGTTTTTTAAGGCAATCGGTTTGCATGCTTTTTTTTAAGTCCAACTAATTATATTTTACAGTGCAGTATGATTATTATTTCACTATTTTAATGTTGAATTGTTGAATTCTATAGGGATGCAGAAACTTATGGACTCTAGAAGGCCTTGAGACTGAGAGGAAGTATTGAGGATGAGATGGAAGGAAGAGAAAGACACTGAAGAGAGCATTAAATAGAGAGTGGCCAGAGAGTGATTAATAATCAATATATTATCTGATCAAAAAGATTTATTTAATGCAGTCCCAGACAGCAACATTGTGTCGGCCCAGATCCGGCCCACATCTGTATTCCACACGGCCCAGATGTTGCTGTCTGGTCAGTGACCCTCAATCCATATCATCCTTACTGACCCCATCAAAACGTCTTTCCTGGGTGATAATGATGATTATTATGCTGTGTTATTAATGATAACTACAAGATGAGTGGTGCTTACTAATAATAATAAGAATATATAATTTATTTATGTTCTTATTTTCTTCTTATTAATAGGCTACTTATTATTATAATCGACAATGCTTGACCGCATAAACAACACACAGTTACACTACACAGTTGAGTACATAGTGTATAGTGTGTGACTTGGACACATCTAAGTACACTGATGCCCCGCTCTATCTCTGACACACTCCACACGCTTGCGCTTCTTCAACAACAGAGCGAATAGATCTGGAGCGTTCACTGTCATGCGTCCAGTGTTGACACGCTTAGAATGCTGCAAACCATATTCTTCTGCAAGAAGTTACGAGTTTCATCTCATCTCGTCGTGAATCTTTAGTGTAAACTCGTTATCCATGTTATATTTCATCTGCAGCAACAGTTGAACTTTTATAAAAATATGAATTGCACAATAGTAAAAACATGTATTTGGCCATTAAATATGAAATGCATTAATATGCAAAAGTCATGAATGATTCACAGCTGAGCTGCTTTTTTCTTTTTCTCTCCAATAAGGTAGAAAAAATAGTTGAGTATCATAAATGAAATGAAATGTGAAGTGTGTTTATGAGGATTATGACTGTGATTGACAGGCCGGTTTACAGTGACTGACCCGTCCTGTCTCAGATGACACCCGAAACCCTCACAGTCTTCCTCTGAGTCCAGACTTCACTGATGTAATAATATATGTGTGTATATATATATATATATATATATATTTACATTTGCATAATAAATTCTACATATTCAATGACCAACTTTACAATATTTGTAAATATAAATACTGGGAGTTACTGTCACAGATTGGTTGTGTAAGACACATGAAGACAAAGGAGAATAAGAAAAATAGTCTTTAATGACAAGCTCAGGAGATCAGACATGTTACAGTTACAGTTACAGTTACATCGTTAAAGTCTTATTTTACAACCCCATTTCCAGACAAGTTGAAAGATTTTGTAAAATGCAATAAAAGAATATGTGATTTGTCAATTCTCTTTAACCTTTATATAACTGGAAAATGTACAAAGAAAATATTTCATGTTTCAAATATCATGTTTCCTCTGACCAACTTGAGTGTATTTTGTAAATATAAACATGATGGCTGCAACACACTCCAAAAACATTGGGACTGAGGCTAAATAAAAATGAAAAGATTATAGAATATAGATTGATTATAGAATATAGATTTTATTGCATATAACTGTTAATAATTTGGTCAGATTCTCGATCACACGGGTTTCAGCAGGTCTTCATCCTGGCCTCCAGCTTTTGCTCCTCTGATGGCAGCATATGTCACTTTATCATCAGACTGAGCCTGAGAGAGCGACACACACAGAGTCAACCACCATGACAGACATTATTACAACACACCGTACTGACAAATGTTTCTAAGAATCAGATTTAGCATTGCATATTTAAACACCACAGTTTCGACATGTCTGCCACTTATGAAGTCAGTGTTATGCAGAAATATATTTCCAGCCTATTATTAGGAGAAGTTAAGAGAAGTTAACTGATTATCTGTTAGCAAACACACAGAAATGGAAGAAATTGGCCAGATTCCTTTACTCACGTTGTGTCTTTCAGTACTCTTGTTTCTGGAAATAATGACCTCAGCATAAGCCACATCATCTGGATTCTCCTAAACATCAACAGAAACATGTAATGTGCAGACAATAGTGTAACTCATTTTTGATTTGTTGTATTTAATCAAAATGATGCTGTATATATTTTACAACTATTGTTCAGTTAAATTATATAGTAGTGTATAGCTGAACCAATGTTGCTTGTTCTGATGCGCTGTGGATCAAATGTGTGTGTGAATCTATGAGCTGTGATCATCAGTGTTGTTCACTAACATGGACATCAGCAGCTGGCGGGGTCACCGGGGTCACCGGGGTCACCGGGGTCAAACTGCTGACCGCTGCCTTATCTGACCCTTAATAGAACATTAACATTAGAACAGTTCTTCAGTTAATCATGTACACTAAAACATTTACACAATAAAATAAATAAATAAATGAGGCTGCTAAGTTTCTGAAAGTCTCTTTCACTCACCAAGCCTGCATTTATTTGATCGAAAATACAGTAAAAACAGAAATATTGAGAAATATTATTCTAATGTACATCAGCTGTTTTCTATGTGAATATATAGTAAAGTGTAATTTATTCCTGTGATCAAAGCTGAATTTTCAGCATCATTACTCCAGTCTTCAGTGTCACATGATCCTTCAGAAATCATCACTTTTGATCAATTTAATGCATCCTTGCTGAATAAAAGTGTTCATTTTCTTAATAGTAGCATAAGCAGTAAACTGGCGAATTCCAACTGTCACATTACTCTTCGTTTTACAAATATTTGGGATGTGAAAGATATAATATAATTTGAGATATACGTGAAATTATGCATGGAAATGACTCAAGGGCAGATTTTTGTTTCGTTTTTTAAACTAAATTTATGCGAGAATGTGTTTTTTAGGGATGATGTGATTACACACACTGTTTTATCTGTAAACGGCCAATTGGATGGAGACTGCAAATTTTGCAATCTTTTTTTAAACACATATTCACTTTGTCGATAACAAAACTCACCGGCTCTTTTTCTACAGATGAACCGAAGAGCGATAAGAGCGGTAAGAGTAAGAAGAGCCGCTACCGTAGCAGTTACAGCAGCAATCACTGCAGGAGAGACTACATGAAGAACAGTCAAACACTGGACACACACTCACACACATTTAACCACATTTCACAGAATTACTGTGTGATTCTTCCTTCATGCCCTCACAGCGATAAACCAAAGATGTATTTGTGTGTCATTCGAGGAGGAAGAGAAAGCTGCATGAGTCAGAGTTTATTCTATTCTGTAAATATGAAATATTAATGCTTATATAGGTATTAATGTTGACTATCCAACCATCAGTCAGCAGCAATAATCTTATATTAATCATAAGTGAAGTGAGATTGAGCACCTTGTGTTGTAGATGGTGTTGCTGGAGTTGAGGTTGTGTCCGTGTTTCAGGTCATGTGACAGTGTTTCAGGTCATGTGACAGTGTTTCAGGTCATGTGACAGTGCAGTTGATGTGTTAAGAGGAAGAACAGCAGGAGTTAGTTTAAACACACCACAGTAACCTCAGCTCACACTCCACACTTCTGCTGGTCAAAGGCTTATTTATTTAGTTAGTGTTGCTGAAAGCCATCTCCACATTATGACACAAACCCTGATGTTGTTCACTTTGGCTGTTATTTTGGAGGATTTCATCATGACATAGTTTAGGAAGGATAAATTAAAGGATCAGTTGAGGTTAAGATATCATGTGGACAGTGGGCAAAACACTTTGATTTTAACCAGCAATATTATTCTCAACTTTAATTGTTTAATATATCTTAGTTGCATAGCTTACCCAAGTACGTGACAGTATATCTGACTGAGGTCTCGACTTCAGTTCCTTTAGTAATCTCACATCTCCACTCTGTGTTGTTGTCTTCATTGAGGAGTGTTGTAGTCAGAGAACTGGTACAGTGTTTAGGAGAGAATGAGATCTGATATCTGGAGTCTGACTGCAGATCCACATCAGTCTTATTCTTCCAGACCAGCTTAATTCCCTCATCATAGAAGAAACTAAAACAACTATATTCAGCATGTACATACAACTGACAGGAGAGAGTGAACGAGCGTCCAGGTCTAATCTCAGCCTGTGTGGATGATGGAGAGACTGAAACAGAAATCACACAGACATTTATTTCAGTAAACATGTGAGTTTAAAGAGAGAATTATGTTCTTTTATCATATAATGAACAGAAACACTGACCATGAAGAACATGCAGATGGACATTATGTTCAATATGTGTCTGTGTATTCTGTTGTCTGCAGGTGTAATATCCATGATCTTCAATTGTGGCTTTATAGATGTTCAGAGAGCAGTCAGACCCCAGACTCAGTCTCTCACGTCTCTCTATGTCTTTCTTCTTCATCCCTTTTTCAAATAATACAACTGTCACTGGACTTTCTCTATTATATATCCATGTAGTTGATTTGCAGCCAGTAAGAGCATTGCTACAGGGCAGACTGACGTTCTCACCATCACTGCTGAACATATCGAGATATGTGTCTCCACTGGTACCTGAGACAGAGTAGATGTGTGTTCATATAGGGCTTTATATTAAATATTTACATTATCAGTGATTTAAAAATGATCCACACTCGTTATTTTGGCATAATCTATTTATTATATTCTATATATACAGTGAGGAAAATAAGTATTTGAACACCCTGCTATTTTGCAAGTTCTCCCACTTAGAAATCATGGAGGGGTCTGAAATTGTCATCATAGGTGCATGTCCACTGTGAGAGACATAATCTAAAAAAAAAATCCAGAAATCACAATGTATGATTTTTTAACTATTTATTTGTATGATACAGCTGCAAATAAGTATTTGAACACCTGAGAAAATCAATGTTAATATTTGGTGCAGTAGCCTTTGTTTGCAATTACAGAGGTCAAACGTTTCCTGTAGTTTTTCACCAGGTTTGCACACACTGCAGGAGGGATTCTGGCCCACTCCTCCACACAGATCTTCTCTAGATCAGTCAGGTTTCTGGGCTGTCGCTGAGAAACACGGAGTTTGAGCTCCCTCCAAAGATTCTCTATTGGGTTTAGGTCTGGAGACTGGCTAGGCCACGCCAGAACCTTGATATGCTTCTTACAGAGCCACTCCTTGGTTATCCTGGCTGTGTGCTTCGGGTCATTGTCATGTTGGAAGACCCAGCCTCGACCCATCTTCAATGCTCTAACTGAGGGAAGGAGGTTGTTCCCCAAAATCTCGCAATACATGGCCCCGGTCATCCTCTCCTTAATACAGTGCAGTCGCCCTGTCCCATGTGCAGAAAAACACCCCCAAAGCATGATGCTACCACCCCCATGGTTCACAGTAGGGATGGTGTTCTTGGGATGGTACTCATCATTCTTCTTCCTCCAAACACGTTTAGTGGAATTATGACCAAAAAGTTCTATTTTGGTCTCATCTGACCACATGACTTTCTCCCATGACTCCTCTGGATCATCCAAATGGTCATTGGCAAACTTAAGACGTGCCTTGACATGTGCTGGTTTAAGCAGGGGAACCTTCCGTGCCATGCATGATTTCAAACCATGACGTCTTAGTGTATTACCAACAGTAACCTTGGAATCGGTGGTCCCAGCTCTTTTCAGGTCATTGACCAGCTCCTCCCGTGTAGTTCTGGGCTGATTTCTCACCTTTCTTAGGATCATTGAGACCCCACGAGGTGAGATCTTGCATGGAGCCCCAGTCCGAGGGAGATTGACAGTCATGTTTAGCTTCTTCCATTTTCTAATGATTGCTCCAACAGTGGACCTTTTTTCACCAAGCTGCTTGGCAATTTCCCCGCAGCCCTTTCCAGCCTTGTGGAGGTGTACAATTTTGTCTCTAGTGTCTTTGGACAGCTCTTTGGTCTTGGCCATGTTAGTAGTTGGATTCTTACTGATTGTATGGGGTGGACAGGTGTCTTTATGCAGCTAACGACCTCAAACAGGTGCATCTAATTTAGGATAATAAATGGAGTGGAGGTGGACATTTTAAAGGCAGACTAACAGGTCTTTGAGGGTCAGAATTCTAGCTGATAGACAGGTGTTCAAATACTTATTTGCAGCTGTATCATGCAAATAAATAGTTAAAAAATCATACATTGTGATTTCTGGATTTTTTTTTTAGATTATGTCTCTCACAGTGGACATGCACCTACGATGACAATTTCAGACCCCTCCATGATTTCCAAGTGGGAGAACTTGCAAAATAGCAGGGTGTTCAAATACTTATTTTCCTCACTGTATAGCCTACTGATTGCTCTGTCATTTTCTGAAGAGGATTGTTTATACCTGTGTCCTTTTCTTCAGTTTGAAATTCTTACATAATCTATACCGTGGGTGCTCTGGGGCTTGAGCAATCACGGAAAATACCGAGCACCCACGTGTGCCAGACTGCCAGTAGGCTACATTCATTTAAAATGAAACATTGCAGTTGGTGCTATGTGAAGCGTCTGTCACACTGTGATTGGTTATGTCGCTGTCAGTCGCCTGCTCCATATCCTTTCCACCTATCACAGCGTTTCTCGGATGAAAACGCCTCTTTAGTGACCCCGCTCTGTACGCAGAGACACTTTCCTCTTGAAGAATTAACTGCAATGGTGAGTCAACAAATATAATTTTTACTGTGTGGACTTGTGTGACAGTGTCCAGACCCGCAAACTTTGCTCAAACGGGTGCGGGTCGGGTTGGACACGGGGGAAACACGGGTCTAAACACGGGTTTAAAACAATCACGTGCAAACGTAAAAATATATGCACATATTTAGGA